>NW_028277076.1:9845744-10521117 GCF_059951505.1 Python bivittatus | reverse complement strand
GGAATCATTGTAGTCAGCTACCAGCAGAGAGATTTACGTAGCTGGCTTTGCCTTCACTCTTTGTTGGAAAACAATTGTTTAAAAACCTAGCTCATGTCTTGTGTGTATCCTGAATTCTTGACTTCTGGACTGGCTGACTACCCGATTTGGCTTTGTGACTTTTGGCATTGTAATTAGACTACTCTTTTGCTTCTCAGACTACTAACAGTACTTTACTTTGATAAGTCTTTGTTTTGCAGCTTGTCTGCTGTTATCTGCTTCTGCTCCTTGGCAACTGTGTCTGCTATCTTAAAACAGAACAGTTTGTTTTCCAACCCATTAACTCTTAATTGACTGTTAATTAAAGGGGGATGACTGTTCGCATCCATGACATTCCTTAAGTCACACGTGTCCCCTGGGTGGTGCCAAAGAACAGTCACTTTGAGGTAAACATCTGAAGCCTCAAAGTTACGGTAGCCAGTTAATCTTAGTGATCTCCTGGCTATATTACATTGCATTAAAATATGCCTAAGGGCATGAATATAAATGGTCCTTTTCGGGACCCTACGACAAAGAAGCTTGGCCCTGCTATCAAAATTTGTCACATTTTGACAAATAGAAGGAATAAGTAGGTCAAAGTGTCAGGTTCTACAAAGGATTTTGACAGATATTGATGTTGTTGTAATCCAGGAGACCCACGTTGATGATGAGGATCAGATTAAACAGAGATGTAGGATCCCTGGCTACGATCTGTTGGGAGCAACATACCATCATACTTATGGAGTGTCAATGTATATACGGTCGACAATTGAAAATGCCCAGCTGTGCTCAACCTCTGATCTCAATAATATACATGAGGTAATTGTTAAAATAGAATTAACAATAATTAATATATATAAACCTCCAGCCACTATTTGGCCTCCACAAGTTATATCCCTGTCTCCACTGGCTGTATATCTTGGAGATTTCAACAGCCATCACACTCAATGGAAGTACAGGGAAAATGACAAAAATGGTAAGATGCTTGTTAACTGGACAGATGATAACAGCTTATATCTAGTATTTGATGCAAAGGATAGAGGAACATTTAAGTCAGCAGCTTGGAGGAAGGAGTTTAATCCTGACTTGTGTTTTGTGACCACCAGTGAGAAAAAACTCCCAGTGACAACTTCATGATTGGTGCTAGCAGATTTTCCCCATAGTCAACATCGTCCAATTCTGATTGAAATTGGCACAAGTATACCTTTGGTGTCATCCTTTCCCCATCCAAGATGGAATTTTAAGAAGGCAAAATGGAATGTATTTACTGAAAAATTAGATAAATATCTGGGTTGGATCCCCCCCAAGCTAATAACTATGAGAGACTTGTAGGCGCATTTATATGTACAGCAAGAAAGACTATTCCTAGAGAATATCATAAACAATATACCCTGGGCTGGAATGATACTTGCGAGAACTTGTATCAAGAATTCCTAAAAAATGGAGATCATGAAATTGCAGATGAATTACTACATAGTTTTGATGTAGTTTGATGAGAGAAATGGATGGAGACCATTAAATAGCTTAATTTTAAGACATCTAGTAGAGAAGCATGGTCGTTATTACGGAAATTAGGGGGAAGTAAGAAGAAAATAAATAATAAGACACATATCCCAGCCAGTAAGATCGCGATACATATATTGTCTACATCTAGAACACAAAGGGATAAAGCCCATACAAGACAAATTAGACATAAACTTAAGGCTGTTTAAAAGGTTAATATTGAACAATTTGAATATTCATGTCCTTTTTCCACTTTTGAAATTACAAATGCATTTAAGGATGTAAAAGCTGGTAAGGCACCTGGACATGATGGTATACACCCTGAATTCCTTTTGCACTGTGGAAAATATGCGAAAAGGTGGTTGGCAGAATTCTTTTCAGACATTATGGAAACAGGTATAATACCACATAAGATGAAGCAATCAAAAATTATTGCAATACTTAAACCGGGAAAAACAAATGATCAACCAAAAAATTATCGACCAGTAGCACTGCTAAGCACAATCTATAAGCTCCTCAAGAGATATAGCAGAATTAACCAGAAGATCTTCCAGAAGATCCCAGTAGAAGAAGCTGGATTTTGACCTCCCCGAAGTTGCGTCAACCAAGTGCTTTCACTAACAACATATATAGAAGTAGGATATCAGACGAAGCAAAAAATGTCAGCTGTCTTTATAGATTTGAGTGCAGTATATGACACAGTGTGGAGACATGGATTGTTATATAAATTAATACAAGAAATCCCGAGTCAAAAAATTATTCGACTTATTGATAATATGCTCGTTGGAAGAACTTTTTTTGTGATAATGGAAGAGGACATTAGTGTCTCTAAAATATTAAATAACAGCTTACCACAAGGCTTGGTTCTTGCACCCCCTTTTTTTAATCTATACATAGCCGACATACCCTATACAAAGTCCAGGAAGTTTGGCTATGTGGATGACCGGGCTATCGCCACCCAACATAAATCTTTTGAGACAACTGAAGATGTTCTTACTACTGATTTAGAAATACTGGATAAATATTTTTGTAAGGAGAGGTTACAGCCTAATCCAACCAAGATGGAAGTAACATGCTTCCATGTCTGCAATAGATCAGCAAGCAGAGAGCTTAATGTAAGATTTAAGGGAAATCGACTTAAACATAACATACATCCTAAGTACCTCAAGGTTACTTTAGACAGGACCCTTTCCTATGAAGAACATTTGATGAAGACTGCTGCCAAACTGAGAAGCAGAAATAACATCCTACACAAATTATGCGGCACTAGTTGGGGTTCAGCACCAGATATATTACGAGTGTCTGCACTCAGTTTGGTGTACTCAGCAGCAGAGTATTGTGTCCCAGTGTGGCTTAACAGCCCTTACACAAGTAGGATTAACGCACAACTGCATGAATCAATGTGCATTGTCAGTGGGACAATACGATCTACTCCCACATACTGGCTACCTGCTCTGAGTCATATACCTCCTCCAGATGTAAGACGGAAAAATGCCCTCCTTCAAGAATACCGGAAGATTATTGATAATGCCCAGCTACCAATATTGAGTGACGTAACCTGCCTGGAGAGAAATAGGCTGAGATCTAGACATCCAGCCATTTCTACTGCTAAATCACTTGTACAAGATAACTTTAATATCCACAATATGTGGAAACAGTACTGGCTAGAAAATTGCCCCCCACAATGTCTAAGTTTAATCTCCATCTCAGAGAAACCACCTGCATTTGACCAGCCCTGTACAATATGGACAACACTGAACAGAATTAGCATGGGCCATGGTAGATATGCAGATGCCCTTTATAAGTGGGGCAAAATAACATCACCAAATTGTGATTGTGGGGCTGAAAAACAAACTATCCAACATATAGTGACAGAGTGCTAAAACAGAGCCTATAATGGAGATTTTGCTGACTTCCTGGCTGTGACAAATGAAGTAAAAAATTATATTTGCAATCTAGACATACGTCTATAATTTTATGCGTTATATCTTGTATTTTATCTCTTGTGCTTCTATTCTATTGAATTGCGATGTGAATGTGCCATTCGATAAATAATAAAATACTCTTAATTGACTGAGAGTAAAAGTTTGTTTTGTCTTTAAAAAATGTTGTAAGAGCTCAGTATGGAAGAACTGGTGGTTGCAAATGCTCAGTTAACTCAAGCAGGTTGCTACTTACTGCTCAGTTGCAAGCAATGCAGACTCAGCCAGCACAGGCTGCAGCAACACCCTTCCCATGTCTAAATGCCCTGTTGCTTGCCCAGAAAAGTTTGATGGAACAACATCTGAATTCCCTGCCTTCTGGGCTCAATGTAATTTATATATGAGCTTGCGACCTGAAGATTTCCTAACAGATCGAGTTAAAGTGGGGTTCATCATAAGTTTACTGCAGGGAGCAGCTGCTAAGTGGGCAACACCTTTGTTAACACAGCAGAGTACTTTATTGGATAACTTCCTTGAATTTAGCCAGCATTTACAAGCCATGTATTCTCATGCAGTGAAAGCACAAACAGCCAACCATCACCTTCGAGAATTGAGACGAGGGCATCACTCTGTGGCTACGTATGTAAGTGACTTGCAGTTGATTGCCCAAAGTTTGAGCCTGGAATGAAGCAGTCTTGATAGACCAATTCCAGGAAGGGTTGGCTGATGAAATCCTAGATGAGTTGGCAAGAACTGAGTGCCCTGACACATTGCAAGGACTTATATAGCTATGTCTCCAAATAGATGGGAGGTTACAGCAGAGAAAAGCTGGAAATCATGGATACAAGTCTGTTGCCAAGTTTGCTGTTCCTTTATCAGTACCCAAACCTGAGAACATTTTGACAGAGGAGTGGGAGTGCACATCTACATTTATCCAATGCAGAAAAGACCAGGAAGCATCAAGAGGGGCTATGCTTATATTGTGGAGGTCAAGGACATCTGGTTGCCACACATCCTATAAAAAACAAACCCAGTAAGTGAACCACACCCAGTTCAAAGGGACTACTGAATCAAAGAACAACGGTTGCAGCTCAAGCTCAAATACAACATAGTATTCCTTCAAAACATCTGGTAGTTGACATTTCTCTGCACCTTCCAAGCAAGCCAGAAATACACAAGCCATGATAGATTCTGGGGCCACTGTGAACTTTATGGAGTTACAATTTGCCACAGATCAAGGAATACCCAGCCACGCCATTCAACCCCCGTTGGTGCTGGAAACTATTGATGGGTGACCTTTACGTTCAGAACCAATAGATAAGTCCACACCTAAGCTTCACATGTGCTTAGGTCAGCACAAAGAACTGTTGGAGTTTTACCTAGCATCTGCACCCCATTTTCTTGTGGTTTTAGGGCTTGAAAGGCTTCAAGCCCATGATCCACTTATCACATGGTCTGAAGGCTCCATAGTCTTTAAGGCTCCTGGTTGTAGAACTCATGTAAAATCATCTATAGAGACAGTAGCAGCTAAACTCAGCAAAGAATCTGGCCCAGCTTTACCCGCCAAGTATGCTGAATACCAAGATGTCTTCAGTGAAAAAGAAGTGGATCATCTGCTTCCTCATAGACCCTATGATTGTCCAGTTGACCTAGTTCCAGGGACAAAGGTTCCAGTTGGGCATTTGTATTCACTTTCAGACCCCAAACTAGCCACTCTTCGAGATTTCATAGATAAAAACTTAAAAAGAGGATTTTTCCATCTACATCTCTAGCTGCTGCTCCAGTGTTATTTGTAAAAAAGAAATCGGAGGAACTCTGATTCTGTAATGATTTCCGAGTGACTTACATTCCAAGTCATCGTAATAAGTGAGCCGGTGTTTTGTCCCAGAAACCTGAATACAATCAAGCTGATTATGTTGCTCTCCTTCAAAGTGTTATTCCTTTGGAGAAGTTTGCAGCTGTCCAATATCAGAGGGTTGGTTGAAGGACTTGCAAGAACAATGGCAGAAGGATCCTTATGCTCAAGACTGCATATAGGAAATTCAGAATTTGCCCCAGAATCAACTTAGTTGGGCCAATTGCAGTTCCAGGGACGCTACTATGTTCCTGTTGGACCCTTGTGGGGGAAAGTTCTTCTTCTTTGCCATGATACTCCAGCTGCTGGCCATCTTGGACAATATAAAATTCTACAACTTTTGGTTTGTGATGATGTCAATCATTATGTGGCTTCCTGTTCTATTTGCCATTGAGCCAAGCACATTCCTGGCAGCCCTCAGGTGAATTATTACCCTTGCCTGTGCCAAACCGACCATGGGGAACAGTATCTTTGGACTTCATTACTGATTTGGTGCCACCACTATTTTAGTTATTGTTGATATGCTCACTAAAATGGCACATTACATCCCTTGCACTGGATTGCCAACTGCTAAAGATACTGCACAACTGTTTATCCAAACTATCTTCAGATTACATGGACTGCCTGATCATATAGTTTCAAACCAAGGCCCTTGGTTTACCGCCAAATTTTGGCTGGAGGTCTGTCAATGTTTGGGCATGCAAATTCACCTGTCTTCTGCATACCACCGCCAGTCAGATGGACAGACAGAACATTTAAATAGCATCTCAGAACAATGTTTATGTTGTTTTATAAATTTCCAACAGGATAATTGGGTGGAGCTTTTACCAGTTGCAGAATCTGCATATAATAATGACCATCAGACAACTATTCAGATGTCTCCTTTCTTTGCCAACTATGGTGTCCATCCTTGATTCCTTCCGTTTCCGCAAACCTCTGTCACTTCCTGCAGCAGAGAACTTCTGTCAGGAATTAATGGTTATTTAAGCCTTGCAAGACCAACTTTAAAAAGCCAAAGAGATTTATTTGCTGACAGGCATTGACAACCTGGACCCAGTTTAAAAGTGGGAGATCAAGTTTGGATTTCTACTCAACATTTGCCCGTGCCACATCCATACAGAAAATTGTATCACAAGTTTATTGGTCCCTTCCCCATCAAAGCCATCCTTAACCCAGTTGTGTACCGAGTCAAGTTACCCACCTCAATCGGTGCATCCTGTATTTCATTGTTCTCTTCTGGTTCCTGATGCTCCAGCAAGGTCTCTTCATCCTTCCATTCCACCTCTGCTTCCCATTTCAATCAATGGTGAGCCTGACTATGAAGTTGCTTGCATCCTGTGCTCTCAGTTGCCCCATGGGCACCTCTAGTAACTAACTGACTGGAAAGGATATGGACTTGAGGAACGTTCATAGGCAGATGTGTCACATGTTCATGGGACTGGAATTTCTATTGCTAAGTAATGCAGTCGTAAAGCCCTCACTGCCCTGAACTCCATGGCCCCTGCTGCCTTGCACTCTGCCACCCCCAGTTGAAGAAAAGAGGAAACCTCACAAGGACTTGGGAAGGCTGCACACAACCTCAGGAAGAAGGCCTCATATGGCCAGCAGCTGCCTCCTGAAGGGCCAGGCCAGGCATGCCTCATCATCAGCAGGAGCAAGGAGACAGCAAAGGTCAGCTGGGGGTGGTGGAGTGCAGGGGCCCACAAAGGCAGAAATAGGGGGAGATAGGCAGGTGGGGGTTGTTGAAACACATTCTGTGGTTGTAAGTGCAAGTGGGTTGCCAAATGCCTGAATTTTAATCGCGTGACCACAGGGGCACTCCAATGGCCGTAATTTCGAGGACCAGGCATAAATACCATTTGTTCAGCACTGTTGTAACTTCAAACAGTTGCTGAATGAATGGTCATTAAGCAAGGACAATTTGTAAGCTCAAAGTTATCCATCATTTAAAATAAATATTTTTTGTAATTTACCTTCTGTTAATTTAATTCCTTTCGCTGAGGTTCTGTCTTTTTGTGGGCAAACCACTCCATTCCAATCTCCCCAAAACACCAATTTTCATAAGACAGGTCTATTAATTTTTGATAAGTCCCTTAAAAAATATAGATTTATTTTCATTTGAGGCAAATATTCCCAATATACAATCTTAGTTTCATTCAAACTAATTTCAGCCCCTACATATTGCCCATGATCATGAACTGATTCATTATCAATTTTGTTGTAATTGTGGATCCCATTTTTCTTGGTTGTTCCCACTGAAATAAATTCTTGTCCCAAATTTGTATAAATCAAATATTTTTATCTTTTTTTCTTATATGTGTTTCCTGTAGGCAAACTACATCTTGTTTAAATTTTTTCAAATAATGAAATACCTTTTTTTTTTTTTTGCGGAGGCCCATTTATATTCCACTTTAGGTATTTAATATCCATGTTTATGTTGGATATTATAAAACAAATTTCTAAGTTTACTAGAAAAGTCTATACCTGTAGCACCTAACATAGTAGTCTCTTCCTGATCTTCTTGCTGTATTTGTTGTATAATTGAACTTTTGATCCAGTTGCATCTCCTCTATTTCCTCTTTAAACTGTTCATAAAAATCTCTTGCCTTTTGGACTGAATTAAAAGTTGGTATCTCTGTTGCTTAAAAGTTAAAATCACTCCTTCCAATTTGTCCCAGTGGAATGGTATCCTCTTCTGTTTATCTGTCAGAAAGGTGTATTCTTTTCTCTTGCACAATATTTTAATAGATATTTCTCTGAGCAAAATTACTTCTGAATTATGTATTCTTAGTACTGAAATGTTGTTGTAGAACCTTGTCTTCTTCCTGACAAAGTGCACAAGTGTATCTCTTGGTACTTTTCTTAATTTTGCATATCTTGTATTAATTTTGTACACCTTGTCCTCTTCTGCATGCATATCTTCTTCAACCCATTACAGGAACTTTGTTAGAGATTCAACAACTTTCTCTCTCTCTGATATCTTCACCAGATTCCTCTGGAACTGCTTTCAATCTTAAACAAAATTCATTCTCTCTTAATTTTAGTAGTGCTGCATTGTCTAAATATTTTCCCATCTCACAATTTATTATTTCTGTTATTTTCCAAAATTTCTGTTTTTTCTTTGATTTATTTAACCTCTCCACTCACCTGTATTACAAATTCTTCAAATTTTTTATTAATCTTTTCTTCCATATTTGCTAATATTTCCTCCATTCTTCCTTTTGTGTAGCCAAATCTCTTTTAACCAATGCAATCACTGAAGAAGTTACTGATGCTGTAACATTCTTCCCCAGTTCTTCAAACATCCTTTGTAAAATCTCTGATGTAATTCCTTTTTCTGTTATTTCTTGTCCCTCTGTAAATGATCCACTACTCCCTTCTGTAATTTTTGCTGCTTTTCTTGTAGTAGCCATTTTTCTACTTCTAATTATAATCCAGAAAGGAGAAGTAAAATGTAAAAGAGAGGCTCACCCCACCCCATATACCTAATTCTATTGTTCCTTTCGGCACTCTGTACATCTGTGGTCATGTGATCTTTCCCAACCCCCCGTTTCCCTTCTTTCTCTGCTTATCTTTGTTTAGCAAAGTCAGCCAATCATCCTCTTTAGCAGATTTAAACAATCCTCTTTCCCATGGAGGTATGTATTATTTATTTATTTAATTCAAAAGTACTTTAAATAAAGCAATATTCCAAATTTAGCTGTCCCCTTTGTCCATTTTTAACTTTCACATTTCAAACTCTTGGCAAGTGTTTTGCTTTTGGTTCTTTTTAAGTCCTTATAATTGTTTCCTTATCATTGTTAGCCTTTCCCACAAGTCGAAGGTGCACTTGTTACCTGGAATTTTAGGCTTCATTATTAGCATTTTAAAAAAGTTGATATTAGCATTGTTAACATGGCGGTCTAGGCCTCTTTTCTAACTTTAGGAAAGCATGTTTTCCTTCTGGGCCAAGGCTATTTCTTTTGGTATATTTGAGAAGTTGTCTTTTTAGGGGGGGGGTGGCCTCAAGATGGTGACAGTGAGCAGCTTTGAGTCTATGCTCCCTGTTTTTATTTTACTTTATCTGCAACATCCTATTTTATTTTTCATACTTTTTAATTTACTCTTATAAACTATATTGCCTGAGAGGCCATCTATCTGCTCCAATTATAACTTGAAAAAATATAAACCAGGATTCAAGAATGGGAAAAAGGAAGAAGAGACAGCATGTACACTCTGCAACACAGATTTCATCCAAGCCCCAGAAGCAGCAGAAAATAGACAAATTGGCAATAAGCAAACAGACAACTCCAGTAAGTAACTCTGACCCTACTTCCTCTCCAGATAGCTATAGCACTTATAACTCTTTGGAATGGGATTTACGGGCAGAAATGGAAAGTCAACAGCTTACAGAACTTTCTTCTTCCCTGGTAGAAGATACCTCCCTCTCCCCAGAGCACTGCTGTCTGTTCAGCAGCTGCTTTGCTTATGCAGGATGGGGAAGATATGAACTTAAAAAGGGAGAATGTAACAGACTTCATTCCTAGGCAATGCCTGCTTACAGCGCAAACAGTGATCTCAATCTTTGAACTTTTAATTTCAGTTAAAAATAAGGTTGACTCACTGAAGGAGTCCTTTATAAAGCATACTGAGTCACCCAAATAAACAGCAGAAGCCACAACGACACCTGCCGCTCACACCAACAAACAGCGAGCGGCTAACAGGGAATCTAGAGCTGACCCACTTCTGAATCTACTAGGAGAGAAAGGATAACTGTGGAAGGTTTAACTCTCAAGCAGAAAAAGAGCAGAGATGAGACAAGCACAATTGTTTTTATTTATTTATTTATTTATTTATTTATTTATTTATCAAATTTGTCACCGCCCATCTCACTGAAACAACTCTGGGCAGTTTACAAAACAGTTAAAATCAATTAAAATTACAAAATTACAATCTACTATTAATAAATAGAAAATAAATAGATCCAAGAATAATTGGCAGTCACCCAGGGAGCGTCATCAAGACGCCAGCCACCCCAGGATTGGGTAAGATTGCAAGCTGGGAGATCCAGGTCTTCAATCCTTTCCGGAAGGCTGGGAGGGGAGGGGCCTGCCGCACCTCTGGGGGGAGAATGTTCCAAAGCGCAGGAGCAACGGCAGAGAAGGGTCTCCTCCTGGGCCCCACCAGGCGACATTCTCTCGCTGACGGGGTCCGCAACATGCCCTCTCTGCCTGACCAGGTGGGACGGGTTGATGTGACGGGGTGAGACAGTCCCTCAGGTAACCTGGACCCATGCCATGTAGGGCTTTAAAGGTGATAACCAACACTTTGAATTGAACCTGGAAGCAGACTAGGACCCAGTGCAGCTCTCACAGTAAAGGTGTATTATGTGCCGTTCTTGGGGCACTCAAAATTGTCTGTGTGGCCACATTTTGAACCAGCTGTAGCTTCCAAATACCCTTCAAGGGTAGCCCCATGTAGAGTTCATTGCCTAGTCTAGCCGACGTGAGTGACCCAGGAAAGGGCATAACTGGCATACCACACAAAGGTGGGCAAAAGCCCTCCTGGCCATGGCTGTCACCTGCTCCTTGAGCAGGAGTTGTGAGTCCAGGAGGACCCCCAGATTACGCACCGGGTCTGTCCAGGGCAGCACAACTCCATCCAAAACCAAAGATCCTTGGATACAGAGCGGCCTCCAATCCACAGCCACTCTGTCTTACCAGGGTTCAGCTGAAGCCTGTTGCACCCCATCCAGACCCCCACAGCCTCCAGGCACCACGAAAGGGTGATCATGGCACCATTACTTACACAGCATTATTACTTACAGATCAATCAGATCACTCTGCAGATTTCAAACAACAGTGAACAGAGGCTGGTGGGACTTCAGAAAGGCAGTTATTCTGTCCTTGAGCCAGCTGCTCCCCTACAAATGCTCTGTGATAGATTATTACATGTCGAAAGGCTGCCCTCTAGAAAGGGCTGCATGCAAATTCTGCTACCATTTAAGCAGCCTACATTTCCTAGCATGCTTTTCAAAATGAAGCCCTTCCTGAGCACCCTTTCAATATTCCCAGTACGTGTCTTTTGTTCAGAGAAAGCCAGCCCTCTTTTGGACCAGTTTCCCCAAGAGGTTATTACCACTTTAAAATCTAAGCATAGCAACTCGAAGCCAGATCTGGGGATGTTTCATCAGCAGGGACCCTGAGAAAGAAGAGTGCTAATCAACAAACGGTATTATCTACAGCCAGGGAGTCTGCTGAGGACTCACTAGAAGAAAAGCTGATTCACTCCTTCGGTGCATTGCCAGATTTAGAGCAAGCAGACATCATACAGAGACTGGCTGAACTACTGGTGACAACAGGCTCTACAGCAAAGCCATTAATTAATTTGGCCCTACCATGTACTCAGGACTGTGGCAATACACCCAATCAACAAATTGCTAATACTGCCACAGTAATAAACAGCCCAGGCACACAGACCACCACTGGAGAATCTTTAGGATCTAACCCAGTCCCTGATCATCTGCAGCCTGGCAAAATGTTACATCAATTACAGGATCCAAAGCACACAGATTCTGAGCAAAAAGTTCCCTTCTTGCCTTCACTGGATCCAGATGTGCTTTTAACACCCTCCTACAGTGTGGCTTCCCAATCGTAACCCCCAGAAAATGCCTATAAACCTCTGTGGGGGCTAGATGGGGATGCTGAAGATCTAACTGACAAAGGTGAAGATTTCTCGTCCCGGCAGTTGGCAACTTCTCAGAGAGAGTGGCCTGGTTCGGGGCCTTACGTCATCCCTGGAGCTACCTACTCTGATATTGGTGTTGTTTTCTCTGACACCCAAAATACACCTATCTCTCCGACAGCTGATCTATTGGCCAGAAGGCTGGCTACGTTCATTCACCTGGTGTGAGAACACCAATGTCCGCACAGAGTCAAGGGAAAGAGAATCTCTCTATTTCTGTACAAAGGCCAAGCGAGGCACATGGGGGGCTATGCCCAGCAAAAAAGCGTGCCCACCCAGTTTGGTGGGCTTCATTTTATAAGCATTCTCTACAACGTTAGATACAATCTCATTGGCAAGCATGATCACGTCACAACTACAAGATGGGGTCTCTTGCAGTTGCCATGTGGAACTACCTAACTTCCTCATTCTCCATCTTGGGGGGTGCACTTAATTAGCTATGCATCCCACCTCTGGGTGTGTTTTTTACTATCCTAAACTGATGATGAACTTTGGTGCTCTTGTGACCTACATACGGGTCCTTGGCCTACCTAGGCAAGGAAAACCACTAGATGGGCCAGGTGGGAAACTGTCTTCCGCTTAACTCTTGTGCTAGACAGAAAGAGCTTAACCACAGTGTCCTTTGTTTCCTGCTGAAGGAAACAAAGACAGATACCTACATCTGATAACAGCCCTTGGCTAACAGCTTCCTAAAGTGCTACGCCTATAAACTAAGTAAAAGCCCAAACATCTGCAAATAGGCTACTTCCAGTAGAAAATTCCAACATCAGGCCCTCAGATCTTATCAACGAACAGTACAGAGCACCATCCTTCAGGATTTGCCTTTAACAACGGCCACTGCTGGGGACTCAGACTGACATTTGGATGCTCCTAAACCCCTAACTATCCTCTCATGGAATATTGCAGGTTGGAACGCTAAATCCAAAGACTCTGCTTTTATCAATCACATTGCTGAATTCGACCTACTCCTATTCCAAGAAACCTGGCTTGATAATAGCTCGTATATAAGTGGGTATAAATCTCTCTCACTCCCAGCTGCTCCTGGAGCAGGACGAGGTAGATTGTGTGGTGGATTAAGTGTACAAATTTCACTAAGCTACGTTCAAATATTATACTGCTAGATCCAATGGAGCGCTATGCAATGTCTGTGCTGCTAAAATTTAACAATGTTCTATTATTATTGGTTAATGTTTATCTTCCACCTTCTCAAAACAGGTCCCAATTTAACAGCGTATAGACCAAATTTGAAGCATACCTAAGTACTCACATGTTAAATAACCCCTCAGCTTATATAATAGTTTTTGGTGACTTAAATGCAAGGGTGGGGGTGAACGATAAGTCACTTTATTTATATCTATTGTATGATAAATCAATTTATATCTATTGAATGGACCTATCAGCCGTGATTTCCCTCCCAGTAGGTTGGCTCAAGACCTTCCCTGATGTATTAGACTCTATTCTCATGGAATTTGATTACTTCTGTACAAAAATGTTATCTAGACAATTGACCTGATAGTGATCATCTTCCAGGTATTACAGTTATGTAAGCATTTGACAATTGCTTTATGGAAACAGAACCCACTCCAGTTTTGGAACCCGATCTAGAGCTGGGGCTGATCCATGTCAAATGGACTCAGCAACTCAGTGAGCAAATTTCTCAGCTGCTTCTATCTGAAGCAGCACAGCAATTCCATAGTTAGAGAGAGGTTTGGGAATTCTCCTTTGCAGACATTCAGCCAACTGGTTCAGTTACTCCAGCCAGTGCTCTCCGCCCAGATATCAAGGAAGAGAAAAAAACAAGGGGCAGGACTTATCCCTCTCAGCCCCGGTTTGATACAGAATGTTTCGAGGCCAAGAGCAAACTGACCGGGGAATTTAAGTTATATAAAGAGAGCCCAGCTGGGCATCCCATCCAAGATTTTATGCTCCTGAAGAAACAGTACAAACATCTTTTACAAAACAAGAAAAGAGGATTCACTGGAGCTTCCTGGCAGCAACTGATAACAGCATCTCAAGCCAGAAACTCCACTCTGTTCCGGCACCTGATAGCTTCCCACCCAACTGTTCAGTATGATCCAGTCACTTTGAACATAGATAAAACTTGTTTTTAACTGCCTGTAAAATTAGGCAGACTTTGACTGCCCATTGACTGTAATACATTATGCTTGTTTTATTTCATTTTTAATGCATTTTATTTGTATTTCTGGTCTGTGACCATAATAAAATATTGACTGACTTTTCAGCAAACTTTTTTTTTTTTTGCTTTTTTTTTCCTGCCAGAAACTGGCAGAGATTTTTGGAAAATTATGGTAAACAAAATTGGCTAGAATGGGGAATTTTTAATTGTCAGTAACTGAAACTTTTGGAACTTTCTTTGTTTTTTGGTGAAAAGAAGAAAATAGAATACAAATCGGTATTGTTGGGTACAACTTTTGGATGAGATTTGTTCCTGCAACCCAGAAGCTGATTGTAACGCCGTCTCTAGACTTCCTCCTTGTAACTGAGCCAAGAAGCAAAATTAGCCCTATTAAGAGGACTCGAAGAAATACCAGGAAACCAACTGTTCAGAGCTCTGATGAAACTCATGATGCATTTTACACCAAGCACTGAAAGAACTTTGAAGCGCGTGCAGCTTATTGTTAAAAATGAAAAAGATCTTACAGCTATAGCAGATTTCTTTTTATGAATTAATTTGCCACTGACATTTGCATTTGTCCCTTATAAACATTGCTCAAGGTAGAGTAATATGCCAATTGGAAAGATCAGGGCGATGATGGCAAGGCTGCAATTTGAAACCATCAAAGCAAATGGAAGATTTGGTACCCAGCAAATACTACTACCACGCCATTCAGAATAATCAGCCTTTGTTTTATTTAAGAATATGTAAGTAATAGAACAATCTATTCGCTTTTGTTTACTTGCCTCCCTGTTGAATGGCTTGCTTGAATTCCAGGTCAGCCTTCCTACCTGTACCCCAGGCCTCTCCCTCTTTCTTCCAGCTGCAAAGCGGAGACGAAGAATTCCTGCCTCTCTACAGGGCTGTGATGGACCACGTGTAGGAACAGGCAGGGAGGCTGCTGTTGTTGCATTGTCCGTGTTAAGGCGCTGGTATTTTCTGTTTGTGGGCATTTGTCGGTGTAGATTTGTGTGTGCATATAAGGCTAAGAAACTGTTTTGAGTTGTGAAGAGAAAGCTTAAAAATATAGGTTAGTCTGTCCTCTAAAAGCTGAATCTCTGGGGTGAATGGGGGCCCTGGCCACGCCTGCATCCACCATTCATTGTGGCGTGTGTAAGTTTTGGGCATATTTTGTGACTTGTGTATATTTGAGTGCGCGTTAGAAATAAGAGGTTTCTGTTGCCATTAATTCTCCATTGTTTGAAGTGTGTGTGAATTCCTCCCATTTTGCCTTAGCTTCAAACAGGCCCCAGCACCCCTCCTTCAGCCTGCCTCTCGCCTTGCTTGTTAGGTGGATTGAGGGAAAACGGTACCATACTTCCACGGAAAACCACTGGAAGCCAACCCCTCCCCTTTTCAGGATTTTTGCAATACAGTAGAGTCTTGTTTAACAGACCTTCGCTTATCCGACATTCTGTCTTATCCGACGCCCCTAAAAAAACACAACACGCATAAATCGGCGACAAGAAAAGTGTGCCGCTTGTTTGCGAGCGTGAGTGTACACTTTCTTGTTGCTCCTGACGGTGCGGCGCTGCATCGCAAAAATCGATTGCAACAGGCGCAGCGGATCAGTTTTGTTTGTTTTTTACCGCACTCAATCGTTACTGTGTGTTATCCCGCATTTTCGCTTATCCGACGTTCTGCCGGCCCGTTTATGTCGGATAAGTGAGACTCTACTGTACTTTCTTACACGTCGAATACAATCCTTTAAGCTTGCACCAAGATTTCACTGAGTGTCTCTACGTGTGCAGAGTGCAAACCATGTAAGATTGAGGTTGCACTTTTGAGACTGGAAAACTGAAATCTGTTGAATTACCATCATTTAAAAACGGTTTCCAGTAGCTATAGCTCTTTGCAGGCCACATTAAAAAAAACAAGAGACCACGGGAACTTATCCCTGGGGACATTTCCATCTACTTATGGCCACAACGCAGCAGCCGCCCACGGGAACTTCACTTCTCCACCACCAGCTCCTCCAATGCAGCAGTTTCTCGTTCACACTGCATGGTACCAGATGAGAACATGGGAAGGGAAGGAAACAGGTGATGAAGCTGCAATTTTGCCTCCTGAACATTCTGACAGAGGTGAGCCTTATGTTACACTGGAAGTTAAAGGAAAAGATTACAGATGTTTCCTTCATGCAGAGATTCTTGTTCTTTCTTGGCTGCGCACCCGAGGAAAGCTGATTTTGAACTGCAGGGACTGGGAAGGGTTTGATGTTGAGGAAATCTGCGCATTAACAACTATTGGTACATTGCTTTTAAAGCATGCCTTTCTTTTACCTGACAAGTTGGTAAATGAAGAACCACCATTCATCGTACTCTAGGTCAGGGTTCCTCAACCTCAGCAACTTTAATTTATTAATTTATTTAATTAATTTATTAATTTATTTAATTTATTAATTTTTAATTTATGCCAGTTCACCTAAAATTGAAAGTGTCTAAAATGATGGTCCGCTCAGTGGTCCTGTATGGCAGGGTTCCTCAACCTTGGCAACTTTAAGACGGGTGGACTTCAACTTCCAGAATTCCCCAGCCAGCAAGACCCTTAAGTATGCTTTTGGTGTTTGCCATGCTACAGGTGCCTTATGGAAGCTGAGAGGATTCTTCACCTCAGGCGGCCTGGTTGTTTCGCCTTTGGAGGCACTTCTCCTTTTGTTACTCAAGACAATCACTTTGCTGATCAGTTTGCTAAATAGGCTGCTCAACAATCTTGTGTTCTTCAGACTTTGCACCTGTGTTTCCAGTTCCCTCTGCTATTGCTTATGAGAAGTTTCTTTCAGATGCTGGGACTGCTACTTGCAACGTCTCTATGATGCTCTTTGGAATGGTTCCTTCTGGATGATTCCTCATGGGCGACTGATTGCCCCATGTGCTTTTCTTCGTCTTCTGGCTCAGCAACTACGTGTGAAAGGACATTGTGGTACCCAAGCTATTGTAGACTGGCCTGCTCCCACTGCCTATGTGGAAACTTCACGGAGCTTCTTCTTGGCCAAGGTCTCACAAAAGGGGGTTCTCTGCCATCCCAGTGCATCCAAGGTTGGGGGGATGAATTAACTGCTATACAGTTTCTATCCTTGCAGAAGCAGCACAGAGAGCTCGGGAAGGCGGCTGGGGCTACAGTTCCTCTGAGTGACCAGATCCATCCCTTTCAGCTGGGATAATTTGTGCTACTTAAAAGTTCCATCTCAAGACACTCAAGCCAACCTGGGAGGGTCCATTCCAGATTTCGTTGACTACCCAAAGTCCTCCTGGAAAAGAAAGGTTCCTGGATTCCTCACAGGTGGAGATTGTCGGACTCTTGGAACTTGCCTGATGAACTTTTTTTAAAAAATCTTTGTGGACTTATTACTTTTAAGCAGCCATGACCTGTTGGACTTCTGCTTCTTTTGCAATTTTTTTGGGGGGAGGCAACAAATGGGGGGTGGGGGTGGCACAGGCTGCGAGGGCAGTATTTTTGTTCAGTTTAAGCATCATGTGATAAAAAAATGCTAGCCTGTAAAATAAACTTGTCGGATTTCTTCCTTATAGACTTCATGGAGGTAAGGGATATCCTCTTTTTCCCGTGCTCTAAGTACTGATTAGTGGGTAAATCATATTATTGCATTCGATTTCACTCTTATGCAGGAACACTCCAATGCCCCAGTCTATTTTCAAAGGCCATTAATTGCCCAAATACGCACGCAGTGTTCCTGCCATACTTGTATTAATCCAGCTGATTATGAAGCGGCTTGGGATGTTGCAATGCAAACCTGCACAGGGCCAATAGCCAAACATAACGGTGCTTCCACTTTAAAGAGCGTTGCCTGGGCCTTGGTGTATAACCCTGAAGGCACCAGATTACCTGACAGATTGTTACGGCCTTGCGGCATTCATGATTTCAAAACTTTACTGAAATCCTGGCAAGGAATTTGTGCTATTTCTTGGCTACGGCCAGGAGGGATGCATCCGGTCTCACCACCAGAAATTAAAAGGTCATAACTACAGAACACGGAGGGGACTTGCTCTGTGCAGAGCAAAAAACAATGAGCTATAAAGACATTCCTAATTTGACTGCATTTGTTGTAAATCGGTCTCTAACTTTTGAAGTCTTTATTAATGACACCCTCACAGAGCCGTAAGCTGCTTCGGGATGAAACCCTTTCTCTGAAAGACGTAGTATTGCAAAACAGGCTGGCCTTAAATTAGTTATTAGTAGAACATAGGGAGTCTGCATGTACATTAATCAAAGCTGTCTGCATGTTTCATGAAGGCTTAACCGCAACAACGGAAGTCAGCTAGCACAGTTGCCTCCCTATCTAGGGACAGGGAGCATTTCCAAGAAACATTTATTACCTGGCTTTATCATAGCCTTAGTACTCCTGGTTGCACTCAGGTGTTGTCTTATGCAACGTATTCCTTTTTCTATGTTTGCCTGCCACTCAATGCTGCCACTCCTCTTTTAAATCTGCTTCACAAGGTCTTGCAGTCACGGACCCTACGCAGTTTCAAGCATTAACTGCTCACTAAATATGTGGTTCAGCAAACTATAAATTGTTTGGGGGAATTGTTCCCTGGAATTTTAAGCTTCATTATTAGCATTTTAAAAAAGGCGATATTAGCATTTTTAACATGGCGGTCTAGGCCTCTTTTCTAACTTTAGGAAAGCGTGTTTTCCTTCTGGGCCAAGGCCATTCCTTTTGGTATATTTGAGAACTTGCCTTTTCAGCAACTAAACAATAGAGAGTGTATTCTGAAAGTCCTTGAATATACTTGCAAGTTTTAAGTAAGATACAAACCTGGCTGGGAAAGGGAGTGACATAAGTCATAAATAAATTTCCACTTGCGGAATGTTATCTGGAATCAATATTTTCTATTGTTCAATTGTCACGTGTAATCAATGACTTGTATTGTTTGATTATTTGCTTTCTGACGTATCATGTATGCCAAATGTATGTATCATTTGCTTCTGTAACCTATAAAAAGACTTGACACCCCCCCTTAATAAACACTTTTTGCTTTTGGTGATTTGTATTTTCAGGTAGGCCAAGAAGCCACCTTTGCAAAGGTAAACGGTTTTGTCTCCCAAATTCAGGGAACAGGTCTGCAGCTCCACGGCCCTCGGGGTGCCTGGGTACAACACACTCACCGGGTGGCTTAAGGTGTTCTACTGCTTGGAAGATCTTTATATGCTTTAAAGCTTTTCCACTCCAATGTGCTCTGGAGAGTGGAGTGGGCAAACTCAGTGTCCTTTAGGCAGGCTCCGCTTGAGGTTGTGCGCATGATGTTTTCTTCCTCGGCTCCCGGAGCTCTACTTGCAAATCGCCTGCAGGTCCCCTCTGGATCCTGCAGGTTTCCCCATGAGGAGCTGCCTTCCGGAGCTCAAGTGGGTAATCTCGTGACTTCCTCCTCGTCTAGAGAAGCTCCGTTAGCCCAGGCTCGCCCCCACCCCCCGCCTGCCAGTCTTTGCCTCAGCATCATCTTTGCAGTGAAGTGTGTTAGCCTGCCACGGTCTCCACCTGGAAGTCGATTATTCTAAAATTATTGAGAGAAACATTTAACAGCAAAATTAACAGCAGAGAATTAATGGAAATTATTTGGGTAAATAGATTCCTTTTACTTTCAGTGGTCAGCAAAAATGCATGGATGAGTACAAGGAAACGGGTACCCCTTTCCCGTCACGTTTCTGATTGACCAATCTCAGACCATCAAAACAAGCAACCAAAAAAGGAATCCTGTATGTGAGAGCTGTGAAAATGCAAATATCTTCAAGTCTCAAGAGCCGAATAATTGTGCCTCTGATTCTCCACGTGGTTCCAGCTTTGTTACGGAAGAGACAACATACTTAAAACATTCTGCAGCAAGTCATTATTATTTCATAGATAAAAGCTTCTAAATCCTGCTAGCGTGGAGCTGCTGCCAAGCCCTCTTAAAAACCACTCCATTGCCAGTTGCCAGCAAATTGCTTATTCACAAAAGTGCAGCAGCAGCAGCTCAGATTTTCTATCATTCTTCCAATAAAGTGTTATTTTCGGGCTTGGATGACTGCTGCAGCTTTGTACCTGCTATGAGTACATCTCCCCTGTCCTGTCTCATCTCTGCAGCTACAGAGGCTTGGTCTTGGCAGTGCCCAACAGCTGAGAAGGGACCTTGAAAACAATTGGGCATATGTCACTATGCCCATGTTCACCAACAGCTGGGCAAAATAGCTGCTATGCCACCCACCAATGGTCTTTGGCCCTTTCTGCTTTAAATGGCAGCTTCGTCTTTCACAATGGCAAAGAACTCATGAAAGGAAGTTTTCCCTACTCTTCTGCCTTGGGGAAAGTGTCCATTTCAGATTCCATCTCACTGAAGAAAAAAGTTGTTGGTTTATGCAAAATCCAAAGTCCTAATTGTAGCTGAATAATAGCTTTGCAAGGTATGAGAAATCAAACTCTTCCTCCATGAAAGCGGGAAAATTTAGAGGCGTCCAATTCAGTTTGACAATGTGATCCACCGCTATCTGATCTGGAAAGGCCCCACCTTTCGGACCTCTCCCCACCCCACCTCAGAGGTATGAGCAGCCCAACCATCCTTGCTTTCTAGAAGCAAATGCAGGCAGTATTATTTCATCAGGCTTTTGTGGACACCATCTACGACTGGTAGGGTACGACTGTAATCCTTTCCTTTAATGCAATTTGGTGTATTGATTAAAGTCACCTGGCTAAAAACTGGGAGACTGTGGGTTGTAATTCTGCCTTGGGCACAACGCCAGCTGGGGGACCTCGGGCCAGCCCTCTCTCTCAGCCCTAGGAAGAAGAAGACCAGGGCAAACCGAATTTTGCCAAAAAAACTGCAGGGACATGTCCGGGCTGTTGCCAGGAGTCAAGATTGCCTTGAAGGCAGAAGTCTTAGATTTTCACTTCATTAATGAAATAAAAAATAAGTTTAATGTGCAGCCTCACACAACCCTAGTGGTTAGGTGTCAGGTTCAGCCGGCGCAGCACTGCTAGGAAACCTGGCCAGCCGCGCTGAGCCAATTCTACTGCCCGCTCGCAAGCCAGGGAAAAAGAGGAAGCGAGAGCCACAGCTGATTAATGGGCCACCTGCACCCACTTAACAAGGAAACTGCAGAGTGGATGTTTTGCATCCACTCTGATGACTGGCGGCGCGCAAGACAAAGAGCAAAGCCGCGAGCCATGGAAAGGCGATCACCACGCGATCAAGAAAACCCTGGCTTTGCGCACAGCTGAAAGGACCCCGAGGAAACAAGACCACGCCGGAGGGGCAGAGCCATCAAAGGACAATGGGAAACTGGCTGAACATGCCATTTGGACCATTAAGGGGGATTATTGGGGTACCGACAAGCCGCAACATGTGACTTGACGGTGGGGCGAAGCGCGGGAAGGGGAGAGCTATAAATTGTAACAAGAAATGTGCCAAGCCAGTCCTGGCTTTGTTTGTAACTGTTGCGTTACGCTTGAGTAAACCTCTTTGTGCTACACATGTGTCACGGGAGTTTCTCTTGACGAACGGGGCATTCCTTACAGTTAGGAACGGGCGTATGGCAAATTGTGCCTTGAGCAGATCCTGCACCCTGCGGGGGGGGGGGGGGGGAGACCAGATGAGGCCCCTTTCTGTTCTATGATTCGATGAAGCAAAGAGCAGTTATCTGCACCCGTGCACGTTTGCAGATAGAAAAGAGGACAAACACAGCAGCTTGTGTTCACAATTTGGGAGAAATAGCACCCCTGCAGTGCCTTACACCCAGAAGGGACTCCAATGCAAATCCTGCCTTCCTAAATCTATTCATACTTTGGGGGGTCTGTAAAGTATGGACTAATGTTAATTTATGGCTGATGATCAGTGATGGTCCAGATGGAATCCCCAAGAACTAGCCACTTAATCAGAAAGCAAGAAAGGGCTTCAGGAATGACCAATCTCCTTATTTCCTTCAACATCTAATGGACAAAGGTCCTGACCTTAGTGGCCAGCTGACAAGTCTGCCGTTCCCTTTGCAAGGTAATACAGAACAGAGAACGTGGCAAGAGGCCTTGAGTTTCTTGCCAGCTACTTCTGCAGATGTCGAAGTATAAGAGTCCTGCTCTTGTGAAAAGCTCATTTGGGGCATTTCGAATGCTACCATAAAATATGTTTTTCTCAGACACAGTGGATTCTGGATCCTGTGAGAAGGAAATCAAACTCTTCCTCCTGGAAAGCAGGAAACCAAACCTTCCTGCTTGTCTCGCCCTGCCGTTCAATCTTTCCACAGCAATCAAAGTAAAATTTACGATTAGAATGGGCTCACCCCAAGATTAAAATGGGGCAGGAAGAGTCAGTATTCCTTGAACCTAGCCAGAAAGATCCCCCTAATCAAAAAACAAAAGATCTGGCAGGAAGATTCTTTGAACTTAACCGAATGCTGAAATCCAATAGAAAAGATCTCTTCCCCGACGAGATCTGCATACCAGTCAGGCAGTGCTAGACAGGCAAATACTTCAGTTCAACACGAATCAGGCAGTGCTAGACAGGCCAACACAGGATGCCAGATCAGAGGAAACCAGCTCAGCAGGGGGCCTGACCTCAGAGCTCCCCCTCCTGGGTTGTTGTTGTTGTTTAGTCGTTAAGTCGTGTCCGACTCTTCGTGACCCCATGAACCATATTGCGCCAGGCCTTCCTGTCCTTCACTGCCTCCCTGAGTTTGCTCAGTTTCATGTTCATTGCTTCAGTGATGCTCTCTAACCATCTCATCCTCTGCCGTCCTCTTCTCCTTCTGCCTTCCATCTTTCCCAGCATCGGGGTCTTCTCCAAAGAGTCCTCTCTTCGCATTAGGTGGCCAAAGTATCTGAGCTTGAGCTTCATTATCAGTCCTTCCAATGAACAATCAGGGTTGATTTCCTTTAAGATTGACTGGTTTGACCTCCTAGCAGTCCAGGGGACTCTCAAGAGTCTTCTCCAGCACCACAGTTCAAAGGCATCAATTCTTCGGCGCTCGGCCTTTTTTATGGTCCAGCTCTCACAGCCATACATTACTACTGGAAAAACCATAGCTTTGACTATGCGGATCTTTGTCCTCCTGGGACTTTGGCCAATTATACTTTCTAAGGACTTCTAGCGGCCGGGCTCTCTCTTTGCGTGCTTTTCCAAGAAACAAAGGCAAGGTTTCCCTACATAAAGGGCTCTTTGGGAATTCTTGCTCTTGGCCACCTCCGAGACCCGATGCTGTGCTCTCGGAAATAAACTCTGACCTTTGTTTCAAGCAACCGCCTGTGCGTTTTATTCCCAGCTCGGAAACGAACTTGGTAAGATTTCCTTCCAACAAAGGAAAAAATAAGATACTATTTTTTGCACCTTGAAATATATTGGCCTGAGCCAATGGAAACTTTGTTTTCGAAGAATCTGCCTGTGACATGTGGACCGAGAGCAAATTTACATGAGTTCCGCATCTCATGTGTGTCCAATTGCCTCATGTGCAGAACAGGCTCCAACCTCTCTGCCTGATGGTATTTCCCCTTGGAAATTCTTTTTATTTTCCACTGAGAATGCTTCTGTGGTGTTTTTTCATAATTCCACTTAACACATACACACCCACACAGAGCATATTCCCTATAAATATGAATATGAAGCGTCAAACTGAAGAGCATTTTATTAGCATCTTGAACAGAACAGAACACGGTGTTTACTGACTCTTTGCTTTTCTGATTCTAGCATATTACAGAATATTAGAATCACTTCCTGGTTACCCAGGAGGTATGTCCATGTTGTGCTGTGTGTGTCACGGGTCTTTGGAAAATGATTGCCCCCTCAGTGTTACTGTCAGAAGCATCTGCAAAGGGTTTCAGAAAAGTCAAGATGGTGGCAGCCGCCATCTTGGATTTTTTTGACATACACATGCACTCACTCACTCACTCACACGCACACACACAAATGCCCCTGACTATTGTGTAGATGATTTTTAGATGCGCCCCCAAAACAACTGCTTTGGACAGCTGGAAAAAACTGACCTTGTACCTAATTCTTGTACCAAATTCTGGAACATAAGTGAGTATCAGGAGGAGAGATCCTCAGGAAACTATTGTGGATGCACAGGGAGCTTTGAGTGAGCAAGGAATTAAAAAGGACAAGTACAGGAAATCAAAGATAGGTGCAATCACAAGAAGTATAGCTAATCTCTCCAGAAAGAAAGTTGGAAAGGAACTTGGTTTTCAAGGGAAACTACATTCAGCAAGAAGGGCGTTGTTGGCTATGTCAGTAGAAAAAGGCAGGGATGGCCCCAGTGCTAAGAGAAGATTGTGAGTCAGAAACAGGTGGGGAGAAGACAGAGCTCCTCATCTCCTATTTTGTTTCAGTCTTTTTCCCAAATGGGAGCTGTGTTCAAAAAATGCCAAAGCAGAACAACTGGCAAAAGGAAGGAGTGGCAACCCCAAGAGATGGTCAGGGAGCACCTGGCCACCGTGAACAAGTTTAAGAGCATATCTGCACCTTCGACTTGACCCACCACCAAGACATGCCACCCAACCCACTGCTTCTTTCTAAACATCTGTCCGAACAAGAGACGGCTGAACTCACGTCCATTAAAATATTTTGGGCAGTCTCAAAACAAACAGAATGGGTTTTTAACACTTCATAGTTGTCAACTGATAAACTACTTGTAATCTGTGTCATGTGCAACCTACATCTGCATAGCCAACCTGCCTTCCCTTCCCTTCCCTTCCCTTCCCTTCCCTTCCCTTCCCTTCCCTTCCCTTCCCTTCCCTTCCCCCTTTACCCCAATTTCAATCCTATACTAGTCTAGCCACTCTATGCATGTGATGGAGTGAATTGCATCTCATGAAAGCTCATGGCTATTAATAACATTTCGTAGGAAAAGGTGCTCCCGTTAAGGAGAGCGATGGGTGGCAGTCGGTGCTCGGTGGGAAAGGAAACGAAGCCGGGTGAATCCTTAACTTAGACCGCAATGAATAATTAAGAGCATCAGCATTTGCTGGCCTCATTGCTGTGCCCAAATATGGATCAGCTTATGCCAACTCGAGGGCTGATGGATCGCCCTTAATGGGGCTCTGAAGAAGAGGCTTCGTTCGCCTTGGTCAGTTGCCTCCAAAAAAAGCTATGAGGAATGTTACAAGTCTAGCCCAGCCAGCCAGAGAGGATTTAATTCTTTGAAAGCGAATCCTCCAAATTATCTGCTTTTCATGACTGCACATAAGAGTTAGGAGGAGTAAGACTGCGCTGCAATTAAGAAAATGAGAGGTTCTACCAGAGATGAGCCTTGATATGGCATCGAAGGGAGAAAACAGTTCTAAACATGAGCCTTCCTCCAAGAAACAGAACATTTCATGATTTTGAAGCGGGGCTACAAGGGAGGGAGGGAGGGAGGGGCTCACCAAGGGACTTGAGTTCTGCCTTTTTTCGCAAGAAGCTCCTCTACTGGCGGTGGCATATACTCCTTTCAGTGAAATTGTTATCAATCCCTGATCAGCTCTTGAATAGGCTATAACAATATGAAATTATAATAAGAATAATTTACTAAACGCATATGCTGCCTGACAAAATGACTCTGGGTGGCTCAGGACAATCAAAGAAATCGATAGAAGATCGAAGATGGCAAAGAGGCAAGGGGATGGGGGATGGAACGGCTGGAGGGGCAAACAGGGTAGGGCAGTGTATTTTGGTGGTGGCGGGTAAAGAGAAATGTGGTGGGAGACGAGGGGTGGGCCGCTCAGGGGGAACGTGACCTCGACGTCTTGTACCGATCTCATGCTCCAGCCCCTTGAACTCAACCCATTCACCTGGTTGGCAGATCTGTGGAGCCCTGGGTTTAGGCTGCTGCTCTTAAAGGCTGGATCAGCCTGTAATAAGGCTTCCCTTATCACTGATTTGATTCTTGCAGAGAAGGCTGATCTGGCTTGTGTTACCGAGACCTGGCTGGGAGCAGAGGGTGGGTTTCTCTCTTTGAGATGTGCCCAGCTGGACATCGAGTGTGGCACCAGCCTAGACTGCAGGGCAGGGGAGGTGATGTGGCTGTTGTTATCTGAGAGTCTCTGATGGATTCTCAGGGGCATTGCTCCACAAGTGCCCGGTCGGGAGACCCTCTTTCTTAGGCTGGGCTCGTGTACCAGCCTCCCTGCTGTGTAGCGGCTTCCCTGCTTGAGCTCCTAGACCCCACTGCAGGGTTGGCAGTGGAGTTCCCCAAACATATCATTTTGGGGGACTTCAATCTGCCATCCCTTAGGGTAGTAGGGTCGGAGGTAACTTGGGAGTTCATGGAAACCATGACTTCCATGAGTCTGTCCCAGGTCATCCAGGCCCCGACTAGGAATAGTGGTCACACACCCAATTTGATGTTCTTGTCAGAGCAGTGCTTGTGAGCTGGAACTGGTGGACCTATCTTAGGTCCCCTTGTCATGGTCAGATCACGCCTTGGTGGCTATGAGCTTCTCTAGGGCTGTGCCCCTCCGCAAGGAGGTAGGACCTATTAGATTGGTCCACCCCTGGCGACAGATGAACTTGGATAGGTTTCAGAAGGACCTGGGGGTTATCCCTGAAGATCTGCTGCGTAGTCCTGCCGAGTTCCTATCACCACCTGGAATAGGAAGGTGACAGAGGCTTTGGACAGGATTATGCCCATGTGACCACTCCCGACCCATGGACCTCATCGCCCCCCCCCCCCCGGGATATGGAGGAATTGAGAGGGATGAAATGGATTTAGAGACGTCTAGACTGCCGCTGATGGAAGACAAAGAACAAACTTGACCGAACACAGGTAAGAGATGCTATGAAAGCCTACCTCGTGGCAATTCATGCAGAGAAGCAGAAATACTTCTCTGCACTAATTGCATCTGCAGACAATTGCCCAGCGGCCCTCTTTAAGGTGACCTGTTTCCTTCTGGGGAAGGAAGATACAGAAGTCTACCTGCAGGGGTGCGCTGAGGCATTTGCTGATTTTCTGGAAGATAAAATCACTCGGATTCGTTCCCACTTAGACGTTGATGTGGTCCAGTGGAGGTGGGGCAGGTTCTTGCCCAGTTATCTTGGAACAGTTTGATACCACTGCTCTCAAGGAAGTGGACAAGATCCTAGGGAGGGTAAGTGTAACCACCTGTGTTTTAGACCTATGTCCCTCCTGGCTGGTGAAAGCCTCCCAGGAGGTGGCGTGTAGGTGGGTTCTGGCAGTGATTAATGCTTCTCTGGGGGAGGGGTTGGTGCCCCAAACTTTTAGAAAGGCTGTGGTCTGCCTTCTTCTTAAGAGGCCATTGCTAGATTCCACCCTGTTGGATAATTTTTGTCCTGTCTCCAATCTTCCCTTTTTGGGGAAGGTGGTTGAGAAGGTGGTTGTGCTGCAGCTCCAGAGGTTCTTGGATGAAACCGATAATCTGGACCCTTTTCAGTCGGGGTTCAGGCCTGGATATGGGATGGAAATGGCATTGGTCACCCTTTTTGATGATATCTGATGGGAGCGAGATGAAGGTAGTGCGTCCATCCTCGCTCTACTTGACGTCTCGGCAGCCTTCAATACCATTGAACATGGTATCCTTCTGGGGCGACTTTGGGGGTTGGGAATGGGGGGCACTGTGCTGTCACAATTCACTTCCATCATCTGGCGTTCCCAGTCAGTGTTGATAGGGAGCGAGATGTCCGGCCCTCGGTCCCTGCTTTGCGGGGTTCTGTAGGGTTCAGTACTTTCTCCGCTTCTATTTAACATTTTCTATGTGAAGCCGCTGGGTGAGCTCATTCTTCGCCATGGGGTGAGATATCATCAGTATGCTGATAATACTCAGCTGTATATCTCAGCCCATGGTGAGTTAAGCAATGCCATGACCTCTGTCTCACAGTGTCTGGAAGCTGTTAGGGTCTGGATGGGGAGCAACGGGTTGAAACTGAACCCTGGCAAGATGTAATGGCTCTGGTTTTAGGGTTCTTTGGTCCATGGAGAATTGCCATCTTTAGTCTTGGATGGAGTTGCACTGCCACAGACGGACCCAGTGCATAATCTGGGGGTTCTCTTGGCCTCACAATTCCTGCTCAAGGAGCAGGTGGCAGTCTTGACCAGGAGGGCCTTTGCACAACTGTGGGTTGTGCACCAGTTCCGCCCTTTCCTGGACCAACAGGCCCTGCTCACAATCACCCATACCCTAGTCACCTCCCGTCTTGACTCTGCACTCTACATGGGGCTGCCCCTGAAAAGTATCTGGAAGCTTCGGTTCAGAATGCGGCGACTGCATGGTTTTGTGCAAGTCTAGATTTGCACATGTGTCACCTCTCTTGCGGGAGCTACATTAGCTGCTGATTTGCTTCTAGGTCCAATTCAAGGTGCTGGTTATCACCCTTAAAGCCCTATGTGGCTTGGGGCCAGGTTATCTGAAGGACTGCCTTTTCCCAATTTCATCTGCCCGACTCACCAGAACAGAGAGGCAGGGTATGTTACGGGTCCCCCCATTAAGGAGGTCCATCTAGTGGGACCGAGAAGAAGGGCCTTCTCCGTGGTGGCCGCCTCCCTGTGGAACATCATCCCGGCAGAGATAAGACTGGCCCCCACCTTGATACCCTTCTCCAAGGCCCTGAAGACATGGTTTTGCCAGTGGTCCCAGGTTGATACGGAGCCCATCAAATGGCTAGTGTAAATGTGTTGCTGTTGCCAGGACGGGTGGGGTGAGGTGTAGTGGGTTTTGTATTTGGGACTTTTATTTCTGTAAGCTGCCCGGAGTCACCGTGAGTAAGTTGGGCGGCTATCTAAATTGCTTAAATAAATAAAATAAATAAGTGCAATGAAGCAAAGGGTCTCACTCTCCCTCACCAAAGGGCTGGGTGAAGAGCCAGGTCTTCACAGCTCTTCTGAACAACAGCAGGGTGGAGGCCATCTGGATCTCAGGGGGAACCTCATTCCGGAGGGCAGGTGCTGCTACAGAGAAGGCTTCTGGGGTCCTGAGAGATGACACTGTTCAATCAAAGGAACCTGGAGTGCACCAACCTGCAGGACTGAATCTGCTGGGCAGATGTTATGGGAGACAGGTGGTCCCTCAAGTAACTGGTAGGCAACAACCACACCTAGAAGTGCACCTAGAAGCAAACTGTCAACCAGTGCAGCTCCTGAAGCAGAGGTTTTACATGGGCATACCGCCGCAATCTGGATCATTTGAAGCTTTTGGGTGGTTTTCAAGGACAGACCCATGTAGAATGTGTTGCAGTAGTCAAGCTGCGAGGTGACTAGGGCATGAGTGACTGTCTGAAGCACCCCCCACACACATACAATCTAGGAAAGGGCACAACTGGCACACCAGATGGAATCGTGCAAAGGCCTTCCTGGCCACAGCTTACACCTGCTCTTCAGGCAGGAGCTGCAAGTCCAGGAAGACACCCAGATCGTGCCAACCTTGAAGCAGGAAGTGCTACCCCACCCATGGTCAAAGATAGGAGGTCAACATCTCACACTGGGGCATGAATTTCTCCAGGACATCGCCTTGGTCTTTGCCAGATCAGAGCTGGAATATGAATGGAGCGTGCCAATTTTTATCGACCAACCCTTAGAAATTCTTCAAATTGGGGGCCGCTTTTGCCCAAGGGTCTGCTCCCGAGCCTGTCTTGCAGTGAGATGCTTCCTAGAAGCCCAGGGGCTCATGGCCCAGTTGCCTGTGCGAGCCAGGCCTTGCTGGAAAGCCAGGACGGCGTGCCACCGCTGTGGCTGTGGGGCAGACGGTGGATCTGCTGAGCATAAAACGAGGCTCTGCCTGCTGAAGGAGCGTCTCGGCCCTGCTTGCTCTGCCCCATGGAAGAGCTTCCAGGTGAGTTGAGCTGCAAACCAAATCCTTCCCAAGCCTCTACTTCAGGAAGTGAGAGCGTTGCTATGCCAACCACATCTGAGCTCGGCTAAAAAAAACCACACACACACACACAAATAGAGACCAAAGTAAAGATAACGCTGCCATGCAACGGAGTGGCAGATGAAAAGAGGGCGGTGCTTCTGCCAGCCTGCATCAAAGCCGGAATAGCGATGCTGGCACGAGAAGGGGCGAGCATCTGTGGCACTCCTCACTACTGCTGCCATTTGATCCCTGGGCACTGATTCAAATACTACAGATCTGGGAGTTTTGCTTTATTCTTGTGTTTTATTTCTCCCATATTATATATAACTACAGGACACAGGAGCAAAACTAATTTAGGGTTGCTGAACGACAGAGAATTAAGCGGGGCCGGAGGACTTTGGCTTGCCACTTCTTAGAGGTTTTCTTCCTCCGAGAAAGGGGTTTCTGTCTGTCTACTATATTTTCCCAGTTCTCAAGAATTTTTTTCCAATCCCTTTGTTGAGATGGCAATGCTGGAGGGTTTTTGTTTTGGGGGCTTGGGGAGCGGGGCTTGTTGACTGCTTTAAAACGAAGCCAAAAGCCGACCCGTCTCCCACTCTGGCGAAAGGTGCTCCCACTCCCACTGTGGCCCAGGAGAACAAAATGGCCCTCACAACAGGGAAGACCCACAACAGAGCCACTTAAGCAGATAGGAAATACATTTTTCGTAAAATGTTTATGAAAATTAAAATAATTAGCCTCGTAAAGCTTTAGAAAGGGTTGCATCCAGATTCCTCTGAAAGAAAGAGAAAGATGGATCCAAGCCTCTTCTTAAGCTTTCTCCTCCAAGCTTTCATCAACCCTCTGAAACGGTTCCTGTTACCGAAGCCCTAAAACCTCTGCAACCTGGGCCAGAAGGGCAGAGAAACACTACAACTCCTCATTTTCTGAACAAAAAACTCTCAGCTGCCGAGAAGAGGGTTTTCTGCACCATCTGCGTGGTTACGGCTAGCTCGTAGGAAGTGACCCGACAATCCAACCTCTAATTCTTCATAGAGCGCAGAGCCCCTGTTTTATTTCTGAGGCCATTTCTTCATCATCCAGCAGCAGCCTATCGGCTGGCTCTCTCTGTATCTTTCATCACAAGTGGGTCGTTGTGCAACTCTCAAAATATGATATATCCCAGTCCGTGAAGGGATGTTGCGCAATGCCATTACGGTCAGGTGAGCATCAAGCATTTTTCTTTTTCGGAAGAAGGCAAAAGGGATTTGAAATGAAAAATACATTTTCCAATAAGTGTCAGCAAAACATGCCCAGAAAAACAGCAACACCCTTCCTTCTATCCAGGATGAATGCCCAGATGTGAAAATAGATCTTACCCTCCTAAGTTGCCCCCTTTTCAAGGGTGTTCTTTAAAAGAAGAGAAAGACCTTTTGACTTTGACTTCACGAATTTTCGGCGCTTGTCATTTGTCTCGGCTGGGCCTTTGCTGAGGGTTCTCCGCGGTCACTGGAGCTTCTGGGCAGCGACTGGGGCTCTCCGTGCCCTACTGACCTGTCACTGCAAGTGCCTTGAAGGGCCCCTCTAAGGCAGAACAGTGGTGCAGAAGCCGTTTCCATCACGTTATTCATGCCATCAAGGTATTAAGATAAATAAAGTCAACTCCTCTGGAAAACCCTTGACATTTTAATACCCCCCCCCAGTTTTATATAATAATTAACTTACTAAGGAAGAAAATGTTAATCAGGAAATGAAAACTGGCTACATATTGTCTTATAACTAAGATCTCAGGGATCTTAGCTTTTGAAAACGGACACTTTGGCCCTCTGATAATTGTGCTACTTTCTGGGCTAGAAGGAGGACAACAGCAAAACTTTTCTTTGCCACGTGCCCAAGCCAACAGGACCGGAATCTGGTGAGAAGAGCAGACAGGCCATCTACTCCAATTTCATTAGGTCTGTGCAAATCTTCAAAAGGATGATTTTGTGCAATGCACTCTTTTGTTGTGTGCAAAACAATACCCCCCCCCTTTAAACAGTGCAGCAGCCACGTCACTTCTCTCTGCTGAAAGAAAAGGTTTCCTGTGCACGTGCAGAAGCACCTCAGTGTGTGCCTCACTGAGACACCCGCAGCGCAGCCTGGCAGAAATGGTTTGGTCACTTTGCTATTTCAGGACTCGGCCCAGCCGGGGTAGCCAACAAGATTTTCACCTTGCCTGCATCTTCAAAGCAACCCTCCCAAGCTGGCACCCTCCAGATGTGTTGCTGGACTATAGTTTCCACAGTCCCAGGCAGGCCTCCAGAACCTCAGGCTGCAAAAGGCTGCACTCAGAATTGACCGGCCCTCCCGCAGCCTCCGTTTGCCCTCCTTCCTTTGGGCTCTGCAAGAGTCTCGGCCGGCTGATCGATCACCGCCCTGCCTGCTTGGGAAGCAGGAGGCATCCCAAGATGCGGGCTGGCCTAAGGGTGGGGCACTCCCTCGCCACCCGTGTCTGCTGCTGCCCGTTGCGCTGATCAACGCGTCACAATTACCATGCTGAGAGGCTGCAGATTGGCGGTGATGGGCACTAATCGCTTGATGAGAACTTTTCACAGCTCAATCAGGCTGGCGGCTCCTCCCCCCCCCGCCCCAGATGTATTAATGGAGCCAGCTAGATCTATCCAGGAGGCTCTGTCCGTGTCACAAGCTTGACACAGAAGGAGCTTGAAGTGTGGGTTGCGCAAGCGGTGAAACGGGAAGATTGTGCAGGCCATCCTGCCACCCTCAGCTTGTTGGTGGAAAAGCAGGATCAAGAAGCACATGTAAACAAAAGGGTAGAAATGCGGCCTCTCCCCACCCACGCAGCAATCCCGTTCACGTGTCCTGTTTGCAGTTGCACACCTGGGAATGCAGCATTTTGAGCAATGCACGAGAGGCAAGTGCTGCTCCGCTCCTCCCGCCAACCGTCGGATGAACACGCCAGCAGCCTCTTTTTTCTGCCCTGTCCTCACGGCGATCTCGTCCTCAGCCTACCAAGGGAGCTGCCTAAAGCCATCTTTGGCTATTCAAGTTTTTAAAGTAGGTTTCCCCCTTTCTCCCCACACAGCGTGTGCTGTGGAAGTGGCTGGGCAGTGCTGTGGAGGGCTTAGCCTCCTTAGGGGCTGCAGGCACACACACCCCCTTCAGGTTACTGGGCACTCTGTGCGTGGCCACTGCTCGGACTGCAGGAGAGGCCCAAACCCCCCTTTTTGCATGCCTGACCAGCTCTTTCGCACGTGTTGCTGGTCTCCCTAGAAGCACGGCTTTGGCACCCTTTCGAAAGAGCAGTAAACCTGCCTTGGAAACAGCGATTGTTGCTCTTTTGAAAAAGAGCCGACACGGTGCTGCGCAGAAGGTCAGTGGAAACTGGGAAAGAAAATTGGTTTCCAGCACCTGAGCGCATTTTCAGGTTCCGTTGTTCTGGCAGCACAGGGTTTCCTACGGCCCCATTTTTACTGCTTTTGTTGTTTCGGTTATCTCGGAGCGTGTGAGAGCACAGCCATCCTCCCGGCCAGGCAACGTGTCTCATACACCTGCAGTTTCTCCTGCTGACGTCCTGCTTTGGCAGCGCCAGATGTCATCGTGATGGCTGCTGTTGTTACATGCAGGCCCGTCACAACTGCACAAATCCAGAATTTTGGTGCAGCCCGTATGTTCTTATAAAGGAATTTCGGCCTGACCTTTGGGAAGGCATGATGTAGCCATCAAGGAGGGATGTGGAGAAGGTTGGCAGTTCTCCATTTCCAGGGAGCACTGGGCTCCTTGGTCCTTTGCTGCTGTTCCCAGCGTGGCCTTGCAGCACCCCCTTTCCACCCGCTGCACCCCTTCCATACCTGCCACCTTCCAGTCGGCTGATTTCTGAACACCTCTAGTCCAACTCCTTGCCCAGGGCAGGAATCCTCCGACCATCCCAGACACATGGTTATCTGACTTATTGTTCAGCCCCATCCTGCTCTAACCTCGGGGGCGTGATAAGTGGTGGCTTTCCTGCTGGGAAATGACACTTGCTGGGTGGGGAAATGAAGCTGGGGCAATTGACCGGCTGCTTTCGTTACTGTGGCCTGCAATAGTAGGTAAAGACAGTAAGGCTTCCACACTGCTGTGGCAGAACAGGGGGCAGCGAGCAACGTAGGCAGCACAATTTATGCCAGTTCACGGACTGGTGGAGAGCACTTATAACTCATCTTGGGGAAGAGCCCAAAGAGATAACAAGCAATTAATTTAATTTATTAAATTGGTAAGGCTGCCCAGTTCAATATGACTCTGGGTGGAGTATTCATTCATTCACTCTGGGCAGCTCGCAACAATAAAACGACAAAAACAATAAAACCCCATAAAAACAGGGTTTAAAACAGAGATAAACAACAATTTTCACAAGGTGATGCATACCTCCACACAACAGGAGTCTGTGCCAGGATGAAATGGGGCCAGTTCTGATTGCAAGAATAGATGGTAGAGAAACAGTTTACTTTGCATTTAAATGTGAACTTAGCTAATTTCACATTTCTGAACCAAATTTGTGCCCATTTCCCAATCTTGCAGGGCAATTCAGCAAAAACAAAAAAGATACTAAGGAAAAGGCTGACGAAAATTGCTTGTATCCATGGCAATAATGTACAGAAATACAGTAGGGGAAACTGTCTGCAAAATATGTATATTAGGAAAACTTGCAAACAAAAATGCACGGTTGTGGCAGCGTGTAGCAAAATGCATATTTTAGTACGAATGTTTTTTAAAAATTGTAATTGCACCAAACTGGAATTGCAAAAATTAGTCATTGAGAGCCACTGAAATGCACAAGTTTGCCCCTCCTTAAATGGCTGTTGGGAAGTCCTCTGGCCCAGTCAGGTGCCATCTCCTCACCCTCCAAATTTGCTGCAGGCCGGCTTCTTTCATTCTCCTGGCTGCCTCCTTGCATCTACTGGGACTCCAGGGGAGAGTTTGCACCTGGCCAAGGGTTGCATGAATCACAAACGGAGGCTTTCTGAGGGTGGCACAGGTCCTCCATTGGGAGGGACCCAGGGGAAGGATTCACGAAGCACATTCTGGAGCTTCTTACAATATGCTGGCACGTTCCATAGACAACCTCCAAATCTCAGAAAAATCAGCAGCCACTAGAACTCAACCACCCTACTTTTTTCCTTAACTCTCCTCTGTCCCTCTTTTCCCTTTTGCAGATGAAAATATGGCCAGGATTAGGAAAATCCCTTCTTAACCCACTATGTCCAGCCTTCCTACCATATCTCCCGATGCTGTTCTGTCTCTCCATCTGATCCCACAATCAAAGTCTGCTCCAGGAAAAGCAGCCAGCAATGTGACAGCACTGCAAAAGAGACAGCAGGATTTGGGGGTATGCTAGGAAAACGGATCTTTCCATCAGATGAGATCTCATCTCCACTAACATCCCATTTTAACAAGACAAACTGGAATGGTTGCCAAGAAAAGTAGTGAGGTTGGGGGGGGGGGGGACTAGAAATTAAGGCCTATGAAGAGAGAGAGGGGAGTAGCTGGGGCTATGGAGCACTGAGGAAAGAAGACCACAGGGAGATACTGTATGATAGCCTTTGGTTAGGGTTAGGGTTAGGGTTAGGGTTAGGGTTCAAACCACAGTTCAACCCTGAGCTACATATATTCTCTTCTATTATAGCCTTCTTCAAATACCTGATAGGAGGCCACAGAGAAGAAGGAAAAGGTCTGTTCTCCCTCATTCCGATGTGCAGGAATCATGGAGTTAAGGGACAGAGAGTCAGATTCAGGCTGAAGGTTAGATAAAGCTTCTTGAAGGTCAGAGCAGTTGGACAGTGGAACTAAGTGAGAGGCTGGGAAGTGGAAACAGGGACTGGTGTTATTTCCTATTTTGCACAGTAAACTCCACAATACTCCTGGTGCCTTTGCAACAGTAGTAGAAGCAGCTGCTAACGCCCCAACCCTTGGTCTTTCTCTTCCTCAGTCCAAATGGGCTTAACAGCTGCTGTGCCCTGAAGGCAGAGGCATCTCGTGAGCTGTCGCTTCCACCTGTCCTGGGTCAGATCACCCAAAAGCCAGGCTGGTCAACTTTTCCACCTCTCTTGCCCCGGATTCTTTATCAAGTGACATTTTATGCATTCATTTAATCAATCCACGCTTCTCCATCCAACAAGCTAATCAAGGCGACTAACCAATGGAAAAAAAAGCCATTGAAATATACACCCACAGATACAATAATCAATGATCCTGGAATGTAAAGGAAGAGTGGGAAAACAGCAGCCCCTGGTGCACCTCATGGTTAGGGGTCAGGAATTATGGGAGTTGTAGTCAAACATCTGGCTGGATGGCCGTACGTCCTCCATACGCGCTTTGGCTGCGGGCTGCGTGTCACCAAGGAATTCCACCAGCATGATGCTCTCCAATTTCTTGGCTATTGCTCAGAATTCTCTTTCTCGTTCACAGCTGTATTGTGCTGTTAAGCAGGGTGATTTCCAATTAAAAAACCATTGGAAGCAATGCACTCCTTTGAGCTTCATTAAATTTGGCTAGTTTACTCAGCCTGTAAAAAAAACAAGCGAGCTGACTCAATGACGAGCTATTCAATTACCCAGCAGTCTGGTCAGTAAGCTTTGTTCAAAGAATCCCAAGGCTCTTGAAGCTCAGTAGGAATTAGCCTCAGTCAATGAGATTCAAATAGAGTCAATCAAAGGGACATAAAAAGGCTGACAACCAGGCTGCTTCATAATGAGCTGCAAATGTTATTCTGGGTCCAGCGCAGACTGTCCAGCATGCCAAGGAGATCCTGATGAATTCTCACAACTTAGTTATGCACCTAGGGAGGGATCAAGGCCTAGACTTGGGCACAGCCACTGCCCCAAACTTGCAGGGGCTTGAGGCAGATCTCCACAGAGATGGTCAACTGTCGCTGTAATGATCGGCCACCCAGGGAACACGTGATGCACCTTCCAAGGCGTGCTTCTGCCACTCTGTCATTATAAAACCCCTCTTTCCATTTTATGACAGTTTCATTAAGCTTCTATGTGCTGATCAATGCAATCTGTTTTGCAGTTTGCTAATATGTGTGGGATAAGGAAAAGGCACTATAATTAGGGAAAACCATACTAGACTTTGGCTGTAGGCACAGTGGAACAGCCACTTACAAGCTTGTCTAGAAGAGATTAAGGTCTGGTTCATTGGTAAAGTTGACCAAGAAATCCATAAGAATGACCAAAGCACCCAACAACTTTGGAGTAGGGATCAGGGATAGTGGTGAATGCTGGTGGGATAGTGGCTCCAGTCTCACTGGAATTCTTGATTTCTTTCAGATTGTTGATAGTAATACATTTGGAACATCAAGCCCAGTTGATTTGATGCTTCAAAGTGAAGTACTTGTCTCAAAGAAGCTTGTCTCAGTTTCCTGACTTTGGTCGAGCTCCACCCAGTTGGAAAAAATCAAGGAAACAAGAATTACAGAGACCAAGGAAGATGTGGAAGGTGCATGCCACTGTATATGAACAGAGAGCAAACCCCATCCCATTCTAGCACTGAAGATGTTACCTAGCTGGGTAACGAAACGTTTGCAAGAAAACCACCCAGCTCAGAGAACCCCGAGGACTCCAGAGTTCAACCCTGAGCTACACATATTCGCTTCTATTGATACCTTTACCTCTCTTTCAAGCAACCGCCTGTGCATTTTATTCCTGGCTCGGAAACGAACTTGGTAAGATTTCCTTCCAACAATTATTTGGTGACTGCAAAGGGACTCCGAGACTAACCAGGTCCACAGACCGAGCTGAGGAGCTTCACCCAGCCAGCACTGGATGAATTGTCTGGAGGGTGCTGCCCCGGACTCTGCCCGCTTCGGCGTTGGTAGTAAAGGGAGTTTCTGTCTTTGAACTAAATGGATGCTCAAACTTGAAGCTTTATAGTTGGTAAGTACCCTTTAAATGTTGTGTCCTGTGCCCAGTGAGTGAGTGTGAGATTTCCTGTTTGTGAGCGAAAGGTTGAACGCATGTCTCTCTGCTTCTTTCTTAGTCCAGGACCGGGGTTGCGAGAAGGAGGACCAGAACTTCGTTAGGAAGTCTCCGGGTATAAAGGACACACCTGAAACCTAGGGGGACACGCGTGGGGAGGTCTCCCCCAGATACCCACTTGGGAAGGACCCCACTGAGAAGAATGCTCATCTCCTGGGGTGTCACCTGCACAGGCAGGGACGAGGACGAAGCCCTGCGCAGAACGATCGACTGGAGTGGACTAAGCTCTCTGGGGCAGTTGGTAATCCGGTTTGATCTGAGATGGGCACTTTCAACTATGCTGCGTTAAAAACCTTTAAGACAAAAACTAAAGCCTCTCGTCTGCCTTATTGGTAGTTAGTTGGGCAGAACCTTCTGATCCCAGGAGTGTAACTTTCAATTCCACCATGCCCAGGGCCCCTCCGGCCCACCCTGAGCGGGACCCCATGGATGGGAACAATGCAGAGGAATTAAACGGCACCTTTATTCAAGAGTCCTGTACCTGCCCAAGCACAAGGTGATTTAGATTTTGCTTTTACCCACACGCCTTTCTAGTAATTTGGAGGAAAGACGCTCCTCCCTTTCAGAAGGACCCGCAGATGGTCCTTAGGACCCCCCAGGCCATTATTGAAAGCCATACCCATCTTGGGGAGACGTGATGCAGCTGTTGGAGGTCTTCCTGACCAGAGATGAGATTTTTTAAAAACTTTTCGGGAAAACTGCTGCGAGGAGTCCCAGCCCATTTTGCCTGGCCAGCAAACTGCCCCATCTCGGGCTACAGTGACTGTAATCCCCGGGACAAATATTTACAACCCCGGCTTGTGAGAGCCCAGAGTTACCAGTAGTTTTGTTCTGGGTTTTAATCGAGTGTATCTGTGCATGCACATCTGTTTCGTCTGTTTGTCTTTCTGAACCATGCATTTCTTGAGGCTAATTAGATGAGTTCTTGTGTGTGCCTCCTGCTCACTTCTACTCCCAGGTGTGTGTGTGTGTGCATGCATGTGCATGCGTGTGTGTGTGTGTGTTCCCCTTTCCCTCAGCTCTCCAGAATGTAATTAGGGAAATGAGATTTCTTTTCAATGGATGTTTTTAGACTTTGGGAACTTCCACCCATAACCCTAAGTCTCAGCCCGTATAGCTAATACCGTAGCTGAAAATGTAAGGCCGCTTTTTCTCCTTGACTTTGCCCTTCTGATTTACGTCTCCCTTGCGGACTTCTTTGTGGCTGCTCCTCCTGCTTCTTCAGGCTCCTGGTGGAAACCTGTCAGCTTTCCCACCTTGGCAGACGCTCATCTGCATCCCCCACTCTCTGCCCCAGGTGGTTCCACAAATTCTAAGCTAGAAAAAAGGAAAAGGCACCACCAAGTATAGCAATGGGCAATAAAATCTGAGTAATCTTTGACCAATGCTTCCCAAAACAAATACCTTCTACTACAACCACAGGATCATGGTTGTCATATTTAAGCTTGCCAATGAGGATGTGCTTCAGTACAATAGTGCTGATGGGAATAACAGCATCTCAGCTTTGAATCACCTTTCCACCCCTGAATCCTTTGTTAAGTGCAAAGAAGAACAAAACTGTCCTTTGCCTCCTAAGTGCTTCTCAAAAGGTTTCTGTACTCTATATTTTGTTTCTGAATCATTCACTGACTTTTTATAGGGCCTCCATGCCTTTCCTCCAATCCTTTCTTTTCCTGTGACTCTATTTTGATGGAATTTAAGTTTTCTCATCTCTTCAGGGCAACCTGCTCCTTGAGGCTTTGTCTCCCCCCTTTTCCCCATCCCTCTATCAGGAAGGCACTCTGGGGGCTGCCATGGGTGCCCAGCGGCCCCCAGGACCTGCTCCCACAGTCTGCTCCTTCACCCACAAACCTGGGCATAAAGAACGAAATGCGGGGGGGGGGGGATGGTATTCTTATAATACAGAATACGGAATACTTTAATGGCCAAGTATAAAATATATACAAGGAATTTGTCTTCGGTGACGAACAGCAAGAGCAACAGTGCATTTGGATAGCAGCAAAAAAAGGAATGATAGTAGACAGTAACCCTACACCATAAAATAATGGGATTCAAAGGGTTTGAAGTCAGCATATGTTGTGCGTCAAAATCTGATTGATTATTGCACTTTGGTCTGGATTGTTTAATAATACATTTGAGGGCATTAGGAAAAAAAAGTAGGAAGTTTGACATGCTTTTCCTTAATGAAATTGAAGATCTAAGGAAGCTCGTACGTTTGGAACTCCCTGCCGCTGCAAAGGAGATGACAGGTTGTTGTTAAATGTGTATACTAAATTGGTTTTCCTCTCTCTTGAAGCCAAGGAAAGGAAGGCAAACTTTAAGGCACCAGGCTGGAAAGCAAGAGACGCGAGTTCTAGTCCCACCTAGGCACAAAGCCAGCTAAAGCTGCAGGGACTCATCCAGGCAGCTGCTGGGGTCGGATAAATTTTAAATAGTTGAATTTAACAAAGACTAGGGCAGAAACATTAGTTAATCTTTCCTTCCTTCCATGTTTTCAGAACAGAGATTGCTGAAGATTATTTACTTGTAGCGCAGTTCCTGAAAGGCCTTCAGATGTAGGTAGATAACTGAAGTACATACGGTAGATCGTCAGAATACGAAAAAAAAATAAAAGGGTAAAGATTAAAAGTATAAAAATATAAATCATACCAAATTGCCTAAATTTATAAGTTTCCTTTATTTCTGAAAGACAGTCAAAGAAAGCGAAGTCCATACTCTACAATCCACTATAGAGATTGTTGTGGCCCAGATCTTTATATTTTTGGGCCACCAGCAGAGAAATATCTTTCGTTTCTCTTAATTTTCTTGCATTACAGTAGTTGCAGAATAACCCTTTTTAATGGCTTAGTCAGTGAATTAATTCTTGAAATATTATGCCTCGTTTGGTAAGCTTCTGACAAAATTGGTGGAGAGATTTGACAATGTTATGAAAACGTTCTTGAGGCTGGATTTATGCTGCAAGATTCTCAGAAATAATTCCCTGATTCTTGATGCTGAATTTTTTTAAAAAAGAATCATGCTGATCACCGGTATCTGTATAGATAGCTGTCACCACATCAGCTCAAATACTACTATAATGGCAAACATCTTTGCAACACACTCCAGTATTTTGTAGTTTATACATGCTATTACAAAATAATAATTCCAGCTCCATGGCGTATGTTTTATTTGAGACTCAAAAGCATAAGAAACATCAGGGGAGAAACCCCAGCCTAATGTTTTTCAGGAAAAATGTTACGAAAAGCTTCCTACCCTTCTGATGGTTTGGGGGCTTTAGCTCCCTGAAAACAAAAGCCCTGAAGCAATTTTTTTTCTTTGCAGTCTATCAGATTTGAAGCAATCCCATCCTCTGCCTTGCAACAAGAATCCAGCATTGGCCCTAAACTAAACGGGTTATGAGGAGACGTTTACTAGGTTTCACCTTTGTCCCTCAATATGGATATTATGAATAAAAGGGAAGCAATATTTAGGATATGTGATAGAGCCTCCATGGACTGGTACGGTCTATCTGAAAACAAAAAAAATCTTTTTAACACCTTTTGGCTCTGGAAGTAATCCAGACGCTATAAATTCCTATGTCAACGTAGATGTCCTCTTCCCCATTTTGCAAGTTCTCATTCTAGGAAATTATTAGGAATGAGAAGTATTAAAGCCCTTTGCAGTGGAAGAACATAATAATGTCTTCATCTAAGCAGGAATGGGATGAACAGTCCAAGTTTCGTCTCAGGGCTGCTTGCATTCGCCCACGCCCTTCCACAGCATGAGGGCCTGCTCTCTGGGCACGCATTACTGCCATCCTGCTAACCGGACCCTCGTGATCTGCCTTCCCGGAGGTAGCAATCATCTTGCGCTGCAGGTAACTGAGGTGTCCCTGAGGTTAGGGGTGCAAATGCCCCCAGCACACATGGTAACAGACTTGGCACTGCTGGGCATAGACGTACAGGGTGGGGAGGGGAGGATGCCATGGACCCCGGCTGCCACGGGAGGCTTCTCCCCTGAGACCCAGACCTGGAATGAGCCTTGCAGCAGGAGGGAGAGCGAGTGGCGCAAGTGACCCCCCGCCAGACCACTTCCCTCGCGTGACAGAAGCGAACCCCCTGCACGGACAGAGAAAAGGAAAGGGGGAAAGGCCATTTCGGGCCACAGGAACACAATATTTCCGGGAATTATGGGCTAAATGGGAATGGAAATGCTTGTTTGCTGTTTTGCTCAATGTTCACTCCCTGTTTAGGACGCTTTAGGGGACGTTCCTCTGTCCTCAAAGCAAGATCAGTCTCCCCTTCTCCGAAGCAGATCTACAACAATTGAAATCGGTCCCAAGAGCACCTCTTAGAGGTCAGCATCAGCAGTAGAAGAAGGAAGAAGGCAGAAAAGTTGAGGGTCGCACGTGCGTCAAATGCCGGAGAGTAGATCAAAAGCAGAGCGCCGAGACAGGCATTCATATAGAGTGGTGGAATTGCGGAATTAGGAATCGTGGCAATGGGATGTGGGAGCCATTAAATCTCATTCCCAGCAAGTAATTGGAAAGGGGGAAGAAAATATGGAGGGAGCAATCATGTGGAAGAAGTACCAGATGGGAGGGGTGTTTGAAAATTAACAAGAAACCCCGAATTTGTCAAATGGAATTTCAGCTTAGAATGCTTTTCCACATATCTCTTGCTCCATGGTCCTTCTTCAACATTAAAGTCAAAGTAGCCGATACCGTTCAGAAAGTATTTTCTTCTGGGTATCCTTGGAATGTCATGGCGCTCTCACAAAATGGTTTCCATGGGCTGTGGCGAGTCAGAAAAACCCATTTACCTGAAGCAGGAGGGTTTATGGCGTTCTTGAACCCACCTTGGCCTCCGAGCATCTGCAGCGTTTGGCAGCCAAAACACCTGGGTTCAGTGGTTCAGAAACAAAAAGTGGACAGAAGGTGTGCCCTGCCTCCAAGTGATCCCGCTGCATCAGCAAAGATGAAGCCTTTGAGGGCACAGTCATGCGTGAGGATGAGGAACATATGCGCTTCACTCCCTAGGCAAAAGCATCCCTAGGAGCCAGTGCTTTGCTTCTCAGCAGGATCGTCCCCCACTGATTCTTGCTCTTGAGTAAAAGAACAAGGAGTAAAGTGTCCTACAGAATGTCTTTACTGAAGGTTGATCAGCCTTGCAACCGTGTCAGGTGCCTTTCACGACCGTCTGGGACCTGGACATTGAGGCTGACTGAGTGGCTGTGCCCCTGTTCCTCTGTCTCAAATAGGTCCCTGGTCCTTCCCGCCCCTGTGCTGGCCTCGGCCTCGGGATGCTAACGTGCTGAGACCTTTCTCATGCACCTTCCTGCTCGCTGGACTACTTTTGGGGACTAAATTCCACAGACAGCTGATTAGCCACCTCCGGCTCAACCAGGAGAAGAAGAAAAAAGCATGTCACCATAGTTACGAGTTCTTTTTCAGAACAGCCAACAGCTCACCGTGGCCCATTTATCAATGGCTTTAAAAATCTGGGGAGCAGGGTGGGGACGAGAGTGTTCTCCATAGGGCTTCCTGCTGAGTTGCGCACAGCTGCTTTTCCCCTCATTACTCAGCCTATCTTCTCCGATAATCTGCAAATTAACAATCTAATGCATTTTCCCCATAATTTTGTTGCTGTTCTTTCTGTTCCCATTTTGGCCTAGCACAGCCAGATGGTTGCTTGTGTTCCACAAGCATGTCCTATCTGACATCCACTGAGATTCTTGGGTGCAACTGACCCCAAGTGTCAGTTAGTCATCAGTAGGAGAGAAGGCTTTGACTACTTGTAAGCATCACAGAAGATCCTCTGGGCCACTGAAGCATCATAGGATCATATGGTTGAATGGGATCTTGAGTTGAATGGGATCTTGGAGGCCTTCTGGTCCATCCCCCTTCCCAGTGCAGGAATCCTCAGATCATTCCAGGCAGATGCTGAATTAGGAGGAACACCTGTCTAGTCCAGCTTTAATTAATTTATTAATTAATTATTAATTAATTATTAATTAATTAATTAATTTCATTAGCCAATTCACGGGCTTGACAGGGACCTAATTTGGTCTTCAGGGATTTTGTAATCTAACTTTTTAAAAAAGTTAAATTTGTACCTGCACATTCAGAGCAAACCAACCTGCAGTGGATCATCCTACCTGCAGGCTGTTTGCCTTTTGACAGCTACTGCAAGGATGCTTCAACTCTTTTAGTCCCCCCACCCCATAGAGTGACCATTTATCACCTTTTTCTTTATTGTGTAAATGGATGAAGGAAAGTGGGTGGTGGCAAGCTGCAATTTCCCACCCATCTCGCCAGGCAGCTTCAGACAGCATGGTTGCATGACAAGGGGGTATATCTGCAGGAAATGGTGAAGCCCCAGAGGATTTGGGGGTATGACACTGGCTGTGTGGAAGCACCCAGAGGTACAGAAGCAGAAAATAACTGATCTCAAATAGAATTTATACATTCTGCTGCTTTTTTCCCTAGCAGATGGCACTCCTTTGGATGAAAGGGGGTTTGTTTTCAAAAAGGATTCTCTTCGTTTAACCATAGTTAGGGATGAGGGGGCCAAGAGGCATGCGAGAGAGAAGATTGAAAATGAAAGAAAGAAGGTCCTATTCTTCCCACGCTTCTGTTCAACCCCAAAGACCTCATGGGGAATTCCTTCCATCCCATGGTGGGACTACTAACGTGTGTGTGTGTGTGTGTGTGTGTGTGTGTGTCTAGCCTTCAGAAATGGTGTGGTATTTTCTCCTTCCTCTGCAGAGGTTCCAAGAGCAACTCCTCCAATGTGTCTGGCCACAGTTGGTGGAGAAATTTGAAAGGCCCTTTGAGCTTAGTTCCGTGTTGGTTGTTTCCCGATCCCACGTGGTGTGAAGCAAGGTCTCTCTGCACAGAAGAACTGTTTCGCCAACCCCCAACACAGAGAGGTCGACTTGCATGCAAATGCACAGAAGGACAAGCCAGCTTTCCCTCTCACTCCTGAGCACAACACAGCCAAGGACTGAAGGGGGAAGCGAGACTGAACAGCCTCTAACCAATGAGCAAATTCCCTGTTCAGGCATGCAATCTAAATAGGCTTAAATTTAAATAATAATTGAAAAGGGGACAGAATGTTGGTTTTCTTCTTGGGCACCAGGAGAGTCAACAACAGAGGCAATTAATGTCTGGAACAGGATATGTTAAGCAACATAAAAATGCATGATCTCTACATCAAGGGGGGAAATCACACTGCTGTGAATGCTTCTGGGTAATGGAGATGGACAGCTGGTGCAGTATTTCCAAAGGTTCCTGCTGGGACGTGCCAATCACCCGACCCCAAGAAAGTGGCCGCTAATGTCTCTTATTCACTTAATGTGCGTTGCCAAGCTTTTGTTAGGGGGTAAGGGTTATTGCATTTCAAGGGCAAATTTGGTCCACGCCTTGGCCAAATTTGCCTTTGGGGCAGGGGGCAAGGGGCTGTCCATGAGTGGGGTGCAGATGGCGTCTACTGCAGATGTGGGGCCTGGCAAGACATGCCCAAAGCCTTCAATTGCCGTAGGGTTCCATTCTGGCCAGAGATAGATGATGACTCGTTTCTTACCATGCGATGGGTGAGTGTGGATCCTAAGTAACTAGATTTACTTAGGCCTGTTACGACGATATCAGCTGGGAAGAGAAATGAAGCCAGAAAAATATTCTCTGTCCATATTGTTTTACTACCATGTTCTTAAGGCTCCCTACTTACCCTTTATAGAAAACTGCTTGTAACTGATTTATGTTTGGGGAAACTTGACTGCATCGTGCAGGGACTGATCTTCATCTCCCTCTGCCTTCACAAGAACCCTGTGAAATAGGCTAGACTGATTTCCCAGCTTGTAAAAAAATATGAGCAGAGATATTAATTGCAGTTCAAGGCTTTCGACCAACGGCGCCACGCTGTCCTTTACTGATGTGCATTATTCATTGTTTAACCCCCACTTCTCCTCACGCATCCCCAAATTTTCAGGGACAATTTATAAAAACAGCCAAAATTACAGCAATGCAAATTACCAGCAGAAATGTTGGAACGCTCCAAGCAATCAGTCGAAATGGAAACTCCGGGCAGGATAAAAGGGTTTGGAGGATTTCAATACAGCAGCGGGCATCCCTGAGAAGACTCTTGACCATTCACAACCCAAGACAGACTCCCCTTTCCCAGGTATTCTCAGATGTTATACCAGGGGTGGACAAATCAGAAATACTTATGGACACACGCGCCCTCCTGTTATGATTGCCCAAAATCAGGGTCATTGTTGCCCACCATTTTTAGGCAGGGAGCAGCCAAAGCCTGTACACTGTAAAGGAGGTGTAATTAAAAAGTTGTTTTAAGAAAGCCATGTCCCTGAAAGAATTCCCTGCTCTGTCTACACGCATAGCTCAGCTCTTGTCTGTTTTGCGGCATCTTTCCATCACTGAAGCGTGGCTCCGTGGCAGCCCTTAACTAATCTCCAGAATCGAAGCAGGCTGGATTTGGTTAATAGGTGGATGCAACTAACCAGGAAATCACCAGGAAATCCTAGGTTACATTCCGGAAGGAAGCAACAGCCACACTACTGTGTTCTTGCCAAGAACATGACGTGGCTGAGTCCATGACATCAAAGAAGCTGAGCTTCACTCAAAAGAGACTTTTTTTTAACCTGCTCCCTGCAGTGTTCATTCTTTCTCAAAAAGTTAAGAATGTTTCTCCAGCCATCCAATGTTTGGGGCGTCACTATTTATTTATTTTTTTATTTATTAAACTTGTCCCTGCCCATCTCCCCCCACTGGGGGACTCTGGGTGGCTTACAACATATTAAAACAATAAATAAATATACAGTTAAAATTTATAAGAGGACACATTTACAAAGAATAAAGGGAAAAGGAAAAATCCTGGAGGCCGATGGAAGCAACACCAGGCCTCTAGGGGGCTAGCCAACCCCACATCTGATGACCTCCCTCCCCACCCCAGGCCAGATGGCAGAGCCAGGTCTTCAAGTCCCTCCAAAAGGCCGGGAGTGAGGGGGCCTGTCTCACCTCCGGGGGCAAGATGTTCCAAAGGGCGGAGCTACCGCAGAGAAGGCCCGCCTTCTGGACCCAGCTAGTCGGCGCTCTTTTGCCAAGGGGGTCCGGAGCATGCCCTCTCTGTGCGATTGGGTGGGACGGATGAAAATTACATTGCAAGACCAGAAAAGGTTATGAATCTATTGGAGCAAATACCAAATTTGTAATGCGAGAGGACCATCTATCCTTTTCCCTGCTTCCTATAAAGGTACCCATTGGAGGAAAGCAGTTTGGTCTCATCCAGACCAATATTGAAATTAATTTACCTTCAGGATTAATATCTGCTTCCTTGGAGCTGGATAGTAAGGAACGATAGAGCTGGGTACCTCCAACTCCAGATTATATCCCCAGCAGTTTGGGGTAGTTGTAGAACAGCACTGGAACAAGATGAAGCCATGTGGGATGCTGTATATCAGTGGTCTAGCTGCCAAACTATGGTCCCATGTATCACCGGGCCTGGAAGGAAGGAACTGATCACTGCAGAAGGATGCGCTTAAGATCTGATCCAATTAGACGGTCCTGAAAGTTTCTACAGCCAACTATTTCAAAAGCCAACAAGAATTCCAAGAGGTCTACACTTGCCCATCCAGTTTCCAGTGTAGGTCATCCACCAAGATGATCACTTCAGCATCACTCCCTCTTCCTACCTGAAAGCCTGACTGAAATGGATCCAGATAATTTGTATCATCCAGGTGTTTCTTGGAGCTTTTGTTGTCCAGTCGTTAAGTCGTGTCCAATTCTTCGTGACCCCATGAACCGTATCGCGCCAGGCCTTCCTGTCCTTCACTGCCTCCCTGAGTTGGCTCAGTTTCATGCTCATTGCTTCATTGACGCTATCTAATCATCTTGTCCTCTGCCGTCCTCTTCTCCTTTTGCCTTCCATCTTTCCCAGCATCGGGGTCTTCTCCAAAGAGTCCTCTCTTCGCATTAGGTGACCAAAGTATCTGAGCTTGGGCTTCAGTATCACTCCTTCCAATGAGCAATCAGGATTGATTTCCTTTAAGATTGACTGGTTTGACCTCCTAGCAGTCCAGGGGACTCTCAAGAGTCTTCTCCAGCACCACAGTTCAAAGGCATCAATTCTTCGGCGCTCAGCCTTCTTTATGGTCCAGCTCTCACAGCCATACATTACTACTGGAAAAACCATAGCTTTGACTATGCGGATCTTTGTCGGCAACGTCTCTGCTTTTTAATATGCTATCTAGGTTGGCCACAATCTTCTAATCCTCTTTCTGACAAATGGATTGTCTGTCATGGCACCAACATCTGGGTCAAAGAAGAATTTTTTTCAGTAGACATCATTACCCACTATTTTTAGGATGGAACAGATCGTCCCATGGGGAAGCACTGATCACCTCTCTTAACCATGGGAAAGTGTCCTATTCTTGCAGGATAAAAATCAGGGTCAAGTAGGTGGTAGTCCTTAATTTCTTTATATCACTGTCTACATCCTCAATTTACAAAACAGATTTACTGAAATTACATCTCTTTGCCCCTTCCTCACATTGAGGCGACTTTATTGACAGAGGACAGTGTGACTTGTTCACAGGAAACCACCAAGTCTTCTAGCTACATCCAGAATGTCTTGATGAAGATGGAAAAGCAACCCCAGTCTGTCCTGTGCAGACCCAGCTGAAGCAGAGAGAAAGCACTTCTCATGGCCACCACAGCCATGAAGTAAGTCTTCCAATGGGCCTTCAGATAGGCAGCGCTCCACAGTCATTGAGATTTATCCCAAGAGTTCTTCTTTTGCACCCCAGCGGTCATTCCATCTGTTTCAGCACAAGCCAAATCAAGGGACTGATTTGGAATGGCAAGCAGGAAGACGTAATTAGGAATAGCTGGGTCAACGTCCAGGCTATTCTGTCCTCCACACATCAGTTGAGGTTTCAGCTATTCACAACAGACAAAATAAAAAGTTGACAAACTATTGAAGTCCATTAGGTGCTAGTTTGGACCATTTTAACAGGTCTTCCATTCACATCATCTGACCAGGGAGTGATCTGCCCGTGACAAGAGCGGCCCAGATCACCAGCTGTATGCAAGCAGACTGAAGGACCAGGAAATGTCCTGCTGGAGGGATTGGGCTGAAGGTCAAGTCCAGGGCTATCAAGGAAGAAGCAGAATTATGGGCCACTTTTGAGAGAGCAGTCTCAGGATGGACTTTGAAATCCCCCAGCACAAGGAACCTAAAGTAATCCATTGCCATGTCCAAGAGCACCCAGCTAGCTCAGTAAGATGGACTGTTGACAAAGCGTTAGAAGCCACACTAATAATATTCTGATGTTGTTTGGCCACCCAAATGTAGCAATGTGCTCTCAAGACTGGCAAGCTATCAGATGAAGCTTCAGGTCAGGGAAATAATGTTTCTATGGACCACAGCCACATTCCTGCTTTCCGGCTCTGCCTGCAGTTGCTTGGAGGACAACACTGAGAAAGAGATCATCTCCATCTGACCGTCAGCACTTTGTGTACAACAGTTCAGATGCACTTCTTTCCCTGCAAAGGCCAGATTCCCATCATCTCTCCCGCTAGTTTCTACTTCAACATTTGCTCCCAGGATGGTTCCCATTCTCTACTCTTCCACACTCTCCAACCCATTTCTTAACATCAGCTTCCAATACAACCAGCAGCCCAGATTCCTCCCAGCTTAAAAGCCTAATCCCTGCCCAGCCCCCCCCCCCCCCCGCCCAGCCCCCAGCTTTCATTCATCTCCAGGAGGCTTCACACCATGACAAGGAAGTAGGGCATCTCGTTGAGGCAAAAAAGCAACACAATTTGCATGGACATGGGGCTTCACATCCCTCACAGCCTTGACGGGCATTTGTAAGACCTGATGGAGGCTTCTGCTCATGCTTCAGACATCCCAGAGTCTCTGCTGTTTGAAATGCTGGGGGTCTGTGGAGAAGGTACAAGAAGGTATACTGCTCCGGGCATCTCTCAGTCTACCTGGGCAGGTGGTCCTTCTCTGCCTCAGCTTTGCAGGGGGTTGCTGATGAGAATATAATCCTGGTTGTGCTTGCTCCCTGCTCCACACACACACAGATCATGGGCTCTAGAACTTGTTGATACTCCAGCCACTTTCCAGCAAAGAAAAGGAATCCTGCAGGGTCAGCACTGCCAACCCTGCTCTTTGCCCAAACAGGCATCTTCTGGCCTTCTCCGTTAAAGTCAGCCTAGCACGGTCTTGTTAGCCTGCAGCCAAGGATCTGCGGCTGGGCAAGAGTGAGCTCCGGACTCACAGAAGTGTACTTGTACTGATGGCAGAACATCTAGCTGAGCTCTTTGAGAAATGAAAAGGAAAGAGAGTAGCCTGGCAAACACAAGCAAAAGCTGCAAAATAATATCACCATCATCTGCTCTATTCCCATCTTCTTGCCACTTGGCAATGCCCACCCCTTGTTTTCTCTCTCCAAGCAGGGAAAGGGATGAACAGTTTTATAAACGCCTCCAGACGGACGATTCCAGCTGCACGCTTACTGGCACTGTCTGGCGTGGCAGACCTCACCAGCTTTGGATGGAAAGCTCTGGAAGATTTCGCTTGACTTCCTAAAGTCAGGGGCCCAAGCAGTCTGGGCTAAATGAGAAGCGAACAAATTCTCCCCATCCCCTGGGTTTGCTGAGGAATCGCAGCAACCATGCGACTGTTTGCTGCTTGAGCAAAGCAAGGGAGGGAAGAAAACCCACCGAGCAACAAACACTGTTGCATTTGTCTTTCCACACTTAAGCGTTTTAATTATCTTCCTCTCTCTCCCTCTTTTCTGTAATGGATGTCCTAAGCAATTCCCTTGGAATAGTAGTGGGAGAGATTAACAAATTACCTCCGTGAACTTTTCGCTAATGAGCTGCTGCCTTCCAAGTCCTCCAGGAGCCAAGAGCTCTGCTTGCTGTAGATTTGTTTACAGCCAGCCTCTTCGGCCAAAGAGCATTCCCACAATAAGGCCATTAATTTACGGTTATTGCCCATGGGGCCGTTCATGTTTGTGTCTGTGTGAAGCAAAATCAGCAGTATTGGAGTTGCACAGGGAACAGATGCTGGAGGATTTAATGTGCACTCCTGAACAACCTCTGCACACCTTCTCTCTCCAGCGGCACTCAGCAAGTGCCCAGGCAAGAAGTCAGAAGAGGAGCTCCTCGCCACACTTGTCCCTCCCCAAATCCTCCAAAGGTTGTCACCAAATTACAGTGATCAATGTGACAAAATGGGGGAATTATTCCGTAGACACTAATCAACTAACTGTATTTGTTAAACACAACTTTAATTACATTTGAGTGAAATCAAACCTAAAGGAAATCAACCCTGACTGCTCATTGGAAGGATCGATAATGAAGCTCAAGCTCAGATACTTTGGTCACCTAATGCGAAGAGAGATCTCTTTGGAGAAGACCCTGATGCTGGGAAAGATGGAAGGCAGAAGGAGAAGAGAACGGCAGAGGATGAGATGGTTAGAGAGCATCACTGAAGCAATGAGCATGAAACTGAGCAAACTCAGGGAGGCAGTGAAGGACAGGAAGGCCTGGCACAATATGGTTCATGGGGTCACGAAGAGTCGGACACAACTTAACGACTGAACAACAACAACAAAATCAAATCTAGTTTTTGTCCTTTTTGGAGTGTAACCCACCCATGCACACTCACAAGCCAGGGACAGCATACCCAAAAGTTGTGCTCTTTTCCGTTTTCTCATTACCAACCCCCAAATAAAAGAAAGGTGTGGAAGGAGCAACTGAGATACAGTTTGGCAGTAACAGTAGGGCTTCCACTTCTGGGATGAAGAATCTAGCCGCCCAGAGTCATCCGTTGGGGGAGATGGGCGGCATACAAGTTTAATAATCAATCAATCAATCAATCTAGCATCAACGGCAGCAACCATGTTATTTTTCCAGCACCTAATGGCCGTCTGGATTATGCAGCTCCAGGTTAGATGAGGATTGGCTGAACCGGGCAGACTCTGGCTCAGCTGCCTCGCCTAGGATTTTGCAGGTCCATGTGTCCAGAAAGGCTTCCAATAAAAACTTTGCAAGACACATCTCACTGGACTCCAGATAAATATTTAGCAAGTAAATGAAATTATTAAAACACCAAAAGAATATATTATTCCCACCTTCTGTTTATTTATTTACTGGAATTTCTAAGCTGCTCCATTTCCACAAGCCCTTTGAGGCTAGTTCGCCCGGGTATGATTCCCTCTTCTCCTTTTTGGCTCTTCCATCCTCATTTCCCCCTTCCATACGTATAGCAAGAAAGAAAGGAGGAAGTATTGGTGCACGAGAACAGCAGAAAGTGTTGTGTTGACACTCAATTATCTGATTAAAAGAATGGCAGGAAAGGTGTGAACTAGAACAGCTTTTCTCCATTAAAAAGAAAGAGCAACATCTTGCACAGCTGTTGACTAGAAGGATGGCCAGGAGTCTAAAGTTTCTTTAACTTCTGCCAGGTCTATTTTTTAAAATAATTTAATAAAATATTTTACATAGATAAGAAATATATTCAAAGAAAGAAATATATAGGCAGTTATACATACAATTCTAATCAAACGACTCTCTCCAATTCATCATAATTCCCTTCTTTTTATAACCTATTCTATAAGTCACAAAATCATGGCAGGCCCCTGTGGTCACGTGATCAAAATCCGAGTGGTGGGCAGCCCACCCATACAGTATTTACGACCGCAAGGTGTGCTTCAGCTTCCCCCCACCTGCCTATCTCCCCTCATCTCTGCCCTTTTTTGGCTGCCCTGAGCAACACCTCTGCTGCTGCCACCAGCTGACCTCCGCCATCTTCTTCCTCTTCCTGCTGTTGACGAGGCGCACCCAGCTTGACCCTTCATGAGGCAGCTGCTGGCCAGGTGAGGCCTTCCCCAAACCTCTGCAGACCTCCAGAATCTGGCCTGGCTAGCAACTTTCATAGTTCTACTGTAGCCTTGCCCAAACTCAGCATCCTCCAGAGGTGTGGATCTCAACTCCCAAATTCCCCAGCCAGCCATTGACCATGGTTGAGATGCTGGGAATTGAAGTCCAGCAGCCTTACCTGGAGAGCACCCAGGTAAGGCTGCTGGAGAGACATTGTGGCAAATGTCCTGTTTACTTCCTTGCTCATCCTTTCTCTCCATGACTCAGTTCAAGTTTATATCTAGTAGGCAGTTTTGAATAACTAATTGTTGGACCTAGCTATACTATAATTTTAGATTGCATTCTTTCCCCCTCTTATCTTTCCCAATTGTGTTCTGCTCCCCTTCCACACATCTGGATGCTATTATCCTGGAAGAGAACATGAGATGTTTCTTCCCTTTTTCTTCCTTGTCTTCATGTGAAAAGCAGAAAGCAGTAACAAGACAGTGTTCCTTTAGATCAGTGTTGTCCAAACTTGGCCACTTTAAGATGAGTGGACTTCAACTCCACGCATGGCTGGCTGGGGAATTCTGGGAGTTGAAGTCCACTCATCTTAAAGTGGCCAAGTTTGCACAACACTGCTTTAAATCATGCTGGAATTAGGGTTGTAGGCTAAATGCACATATATTTGTTCATAAAGCAGAGAGAATAACACAAGCACCTAAGAAGACAAGAGAGAAAATCAAGTAGGATTTCAATGTTTATAAATTAAAATTGTATTCCAAAGTTCTGCACCATAAACAAAGATTTCTCACATTTAAGGAGGAAGATGTATGGGAGCGTTTGGATTCATGCTATAAAACCTGACCCAAAGTTCCCAAATAGGTTTGGAAAATCTGTTAATCAATTCTCCTTTCCTTTCCTTTCCTTTCCTTTCCTTTCCTTTCCTTTCCTTTCCTTTCCTTTCCTTTCCTTTCCTTTCCTTTCCTTTCCTTTCCTTTTTTTTTTTTTGCAAACCATTTTCTTAAGACATTTTCCCCTTCGGAAAAGTATATTCTGTACTTTCTTCCTGTTGCTTCCCTTTTGGAAAAAAAAAAAACTATTCAGGTTAGTAGGTATAAATATTTTACAAGAGATTAATTAAAGATGAGGACCAACTTGTGCATACTAATAAGGGCATTTGGGAATATGAATTCTATCCAGCTCTCCTCTGCAAAGGCTTTTCCTGAAGTTCCTCTATTAAAAAAAAATGTTTAAAGTTCTCTTTGGAAATGGCCCCAACTATAGAGGAGACAAGGCAGTGCCCAAAAGTAGCATTAAAGAAAGAGAGCCCACGTCTTGCCTTGATGACAACCATCTTGGGTGGAAAAGCACTAATGGAGTTCCATTAGGGCTCCTCCATCTGAGGGAACGCCGGCCTCCAGCCCCGATGTAGATTTTATTGCCATTGACTTTTGTCCAGGACAACACTTGATAGCACGATATCCTTGGATGACCACTGGTTCTTGACCATGGTAACTTCAACCATTGAGAATCCTGCCTGCTCCTATCTGCAGGAGCCTCTCCTGGAGGAGGAGGAGGAGGAGGAGGAGGACGACGACGACATTAGATTTATCTCCACCCATCTCCCCTAATGGGGACTCTGGGCGGCTCACATAATACAACATTCTAACATTTTACAACTTAACATTTTACAACATTTATCTTTATCTAACTGTCAGGCCCAAAATGTCCAAATCCCAATCCAGAAGAATCCTCATGAAACCAGGCCTGGTTCAGATAAAATCTCCTTTATTGGATGGTACATGCAGCATAAGCAAAGCACTGCTAAAACGAAAGCCCGCGTAACTTTCCCTCTGCTTTCACCCCCTCTGCTCCCCCTTCTTCTTTGGCGCCAGATTCCTTTCTCACCGAGCCGTGGCCTTGAGAATTCCCCACCCCGATAACACCTCTTCTTCCTGCCTTCGAGATGACACCGGCTCTGTCTTCTTTCATCCCCCCCCCTTGTTACAAATGGGAGAATCAAAGCAAGCAGACCCAACATTTATTATCCCCAATAAATCAGTCCGCTTTTGGCAATTCATTCGATTGCTGCAGGTTCTGACACCAACATTTTACAGCCTATTCTATATACGGCTAGCAGCAGTCGCAAGGGAGTCGGCACATCTGGGCTTTCTTCCTCCGCTGATCTTTTTCCGCCAATCGCGTCAGTCGCGTCCAGCGTCTGGTCGGGTCCAGCACCGGTTCCTGCTCCCTGCACAAAGCGCTGTCAGCATTTCCTCCCACCGAAATGGGAGTGCCTATTTATCTACTCGCAGGTGGAATCGCTTTCAAACTGGTAGGTAGGCAGGAGTTAGGGACAAATGACGGGAGCTCACCCCGTCACGCGGAGCTGCACTCGAACCGCTGGAGTGCCGGCCATTTCTGGCCGGCCAGCAGGCTCCAGCGTCATTACGCCCCCACACCCCCACGTCCCCCCTTGCTTTCTTGGTCATGTGGGGAGCACTTGCTAACATGCCAGGTTGGAGGGGTGGAAATAGATACGAATTATGCGGATTCAGTGCTGTAACAAATGGGCCGAAGGTGTTTCTTCCTGTGTTTTTCCCTTTTCCTCCAAGGAGCTCAGGTGGCCTATATGGGACTTGGAGTCTCCTTCCACTATGTGCATTGGTGATCTTAGGTTATTGGGGCACACGTACTAACTGAAAGCAAGAAAAAGTTGCCCAAAATGGAAATATAAGCAAACTTCACCTAAATCTCAAGCATATGTTATATGCCCAGAAAGATTAGCAACATAAATCTGGAACAGTGAAAGAAGATATAACGCACAAAGGTGGGCCCCCCAACCCAATTTAAAAATAATAAATATACATCCATAATAAGAGAACAGGATCTGTATAGTTAGCCAGAAGGAACCGTCAAAGCTGTTCCCAGAAATTTAGCTGCAGGCTACGTTTGTAGGGACCAAGCAAGAAAACTCCATAGCAAAGCAACGTTTCTCCAGAACAGGAGACGAATGAAAGAATAACAAATCTGTAGCTCGCATACGGTAGCAACCAGAGAAAGAAAACATGGAACAAAGATTGAATAGCCTTTTCCTCAAATGAGATGATTCCCGGAGAAAGCTCCCTTCCAGAATTCAGGAGAGTTGATAGAAGAGAATTCCATTTAGGTGTAATTAATTACATTTAGCCTTGAATCCAAGCAGAAATTGGGGTATCTGCAGGAGGGGAGAGGTATAAAAAAGTCAATACGGTGCCTGCAATGCCTATAAAAAAGGGACAGGGCTTTGATCACATGGTGGTGGGCACCATCTTGACTTTTTTGACCTGCCTACAGACTCCTCTGAATAGGGTGATGGAGCAAAGGCAAAACTGCAGCTTGGGATGTGCAGACTCCTCCGGTAAAAAAGGAGTGTGAAACCACTTTTTCACGGTTAGATTAAATCTGTACCATAAGGTACAAGAAAGTGTAAATCATAGCATTGTTGGGGAGAACAATACTTCATGAACACGCACGTTTTGTCATATCCTAGGGATGTTATGTCCTGGGAAATAACTAAATCTAACCTTGAGGCAGAGTGTGATATGTGTAGATGTCCATCCTCTTTGGAGCTACTTCCGTACTACATGGAGATAGAGACCAATTCTCGGTACCCTCTTATTGCTAAGAGACCAATCCTTTAAAGTTGAAAGATAAACGTGACTCGGCGGATTGAAGCCTGAAGGTCCAGGAGACTGAACAGGTCGCTTACAGAAGCGGAATAGAGAGGGACGATCAGAATGAAATATGCACGTCCTTTATTGAAACTGTTGTGTGACTCTTTATAGAAATTTAGACAGGCATGAGAAGTCCTTAAAGTCTTGTCATTTTGCTCTCTTTTTCCTTTTTTGTGCCTTTTTCTATTGTTTTATTTGGAGGGGGTGTTAATTAAATGAATAAAGGAAAGAGAAGAGTGGGAAATGATGCCTCAGTGTTGAAATGGCTGCTCCAAGAAATATCCACCCATCTTCCATTTATTATGAAATGCTTGGGAATCTTCATCTCAGGACGCCTTCCAGAATCAATGGTTAAGACGTTGGCCAAACAACAGTGCCCAGGTGGCCTTGCCAGTCACTTCAGCCCCGCGCTGGTGGAAGAGCCCAGAGTCTGCAGCAGCAAGAGGGTTCCCTGCTCTGTAAGTTGAGGCGAGTGAAAAGCCGGAGATGGACTAGCCTCGCTCACATCATGGAGGTTGAATAGAGATGAGGATCACTGAGGATACAGCCCGAGTGGGTCCCTCTGGCAGAGGAGGCCAGAGCTGTCAGGTTATTCCACCAGCCACTTCTTACTTGCACTGAACACACCTTTGTCCATCAAACAGTCTGTCATCTTTCCATGGAAACCAACCCAATGACAAACTTCTCTTCCAGAAGGGCAACATATAGGCCATGAACAGACACTCGGTGATTTCATAACTGGGTGGCTTAAAATAAGACAGTGGCTGTATCCTTCCTCAAGCTTACCTGCTCTGAGGCCAGCACCTTAGTATCCTCTATCTAAGATCCTCGATTCCTGCTAAGATCTAAAAAAATAGTTTTCCTTGAGTCAAACTGGACTGCTGTCTTGCTTTAGTTTTTCTTGGCAGTAGTGATTGCCACTGCTCTCCTCCAGCCTAGCCTCCAGCCCTGGGATTTCCAGGTGGTGTCCTGTCCAAATAGTAACTAGGACAAATCACACCAATTAGTTGGTCTTGGCTAGGTTCACCACAAGGCTATGCTCCTAGAGACAGACAGCTTTTCCCATATAAGGTGTTCTGATGTTATTGTTTATGGAGGCAAAAAATGTGGAATCCATGTGTTTTTAAATGGTTCACAAAAGTCAGCACTGAACCAAACTGATCCCTTGTGTATGAGGAATCTCTGATGGGGATGCTGATTCAGATGTGGAGGTAGGCTTCTAACAATGCTATCCAACCTAAAATGTCATCCAGTAGGATGCCTTCCACTAATGACTGAATATCTCCCTCTTAAAGCTTCGATACCCCAAATATTTATTATGAGGCTGAAGGTTTAGGACAGCTCTCCAATCTCCAATTTCTTTCAATATCATAAGAAGATCATAAGGTGGGACTTCCGGATGAGGAAAATGGCGAATGAGATGTCTCCGAAAGACCCACGGAATTCTGCTAACGATGGCAATGGGGAGTGCCGGAATTGCCGTCGCTAAGCGATGTGGTCATATGATGTTGCAATTTATGACCTCATTGCTTAGTGACAGAAATTCTGGTCCCAATTACCATTGTAACTTGAGGACTACTGTATTGGAGAATAAAGAAATGGAGGAATATAAGATATAGATGACAGAGCAGAAACACAAATGACAAATCAAGAGATGAAAAAGGACCCCGGCAACGACTTATTTTTGGACTTACCAAAGGAGTCTTCTAAAACCTTGAAAAAATCTTTGAGATGGGAGAAAGAAAGTCTGCATGGAGATTCAATCCTATAACAACAACTTGATGAACTAAAGATTAAGATTGTTAGAAGCAAAAGCAAGGGATTTAAAGTTGACTTGTTTGATCAGGGTTAAAATATGGAATATTTTTATAAAATTCTAGAAATCCTTTATGGACTTTCTTATGGAATATCTTTCTTGAAAATACACCTTTGTTTTAAATAAAAGGATTATATTAAGACTAAATAATAATAATAATAAGCACAGAGTACTGTTGATATACCTTTTTTAAAAAGGGAAATACAAATACAAAATACTTTATGACCAAGTATAAAATATATACAAGGAATTTGTCTTCGGTGACGAACAGCAAGATCAACGGTGCATTTGGGTAACAACAGAAAATTAATAAACAGTAACAATAACACTGCCCAGTAAAATAACTTTTCCAAAAAAAGAAGCCACTGTCCAATACATATCAAATCATATAGTATTTAACAGAGCAATGGCACAAGGGAAAAAACTATTGATGAATATACATCTATCTCTATCTGTATATCTATCTATGCTGTGTCATTGTTAGATAAACTGCTAAAAAAAATTAAGCATGGTGGAGGAAAAAAGTCAGAGCTGAAGGGTTTTGGTAGACTGGGATCCCGAAGAGCAGAGGCCTCAACTGACAGTGGGAGGAAGATGAAGCAATCAGATGAGTCAGACTGTCAGAGCTTCCCATTTGACACACTGATACAATCACAGGTCATTTTCTCCCTATGAATTAGCATTTTAAAACACTTGTAGAGCTGCTCTAAGAACACTGGAATAGAGAGATAGCCCCATGGTAGCTAACTAGCCTGACACTGCCGTGGTCCTCAACTCGGGCTGCTTGCCATAGAGCAGAGGGCAGAATCCTGTTTGAAAGAGTTGGGACAATTCGGGAGTCCAAAAGCCCTTAACCTAGGAAAAGTAAAATCTTAGCCATAAAATATTTAGAGGGCCAAGGAATGCTCACGAGCTGGAAAGAGGCACTGGGAGGTGAGCAGAGCTCTGGGAAAGCCAAACAAGTAACTCCCTAGGAAGAAAAAATGTTCATGGAATACATTGTTCTTTCACAACTCTGTTATCTTTGTCCTACCCCACTGACGCATATGTACACCCTAATGGCCTCATTGACTTCACTAGGCTCATGATGTGCTCGATCGAATGAAATACCTGGCTGCTCACACGTCTATTCTACTTCGCGTGTCTTTAAAGAGGGACTGCAACCCCACCCTTTTTAGGCCTGTCTTTGCTTCCAGCGCTGTCAAGAAACCAATTTGTGCTCCAGTGTAATCTGTCCTCATCTCCAGTTCAAGCATACCTCTGAAAATTCTCCTATAGTAGGATCCTCAAGGAAGAAGCTGAGGTACATGCATATTTGTTAAAATCCAGTGATAACACTTCCGAGTCACTGCTCTGCTCCCAGTTTCACAAATGTATGGCTTCTTCATTCTCAATTTGCAGCTGTGCTCTTGATTAGAAAAGCAAATTAATCAGAAGTTAATTGATCGGCCATTCAGTTTTCAGACAGCTGATTATTATTTATTTTATTTTTTCTGGGGGCGGGAAAGGAGGCAGAACACATCACATTAAACTAAAATGCTGTAACTTAATTAGACATGACAGTTACAGGAAAATTCAGGAAGCAAAGCTTTTAAAAATGAAACGCTTTTTTAAGAGCAAGGGGGTTCTCAGTTCCGCCAAGTTCAAACATTTTTTGTCACCAGTTACAGCACCCTTCCCTTGGGTGTCATGGAAACCAGCCTCCTGTGGTTTAAATTAGAAATGATAGAATGGAAATCCATGTTTTATAATAACTTGGATCATTCCCCAAAAAGAAGAAGCAGGAGAGATGGCTTAGAAACCTAGAAGAAAACATGGAGAAAGAAAACTCTGGTTGATGGTGCAGCTGGATGTTCAGAGCTGGGGACTGAAGTTAGAGGGGAAACAACACAATTTCCATGTCCTCTCATGGGAATGATCTGGTTTACTGTTTTTTTCCAGTACTAAGATAGCACAAGATAATTGGAGCAACTCATCTGAGCTAGTGAGACAGGCACAAAATTAGCTGTCTATGTTCATTCTTTGTTGTTCTTGGGCTCAGACCTTCAGTCCATCTGGAACAGGTTCATATCTACATAGAGGAAAGCTGAAGAAGAAAGCTGTGAAAAAAAGGACCTTTTCTGTTTCTTCCTACCTGGATGAGGTCTTTTTCTAGTAAAAGTCAAAGATAGCTGGTAATGGGAGAGGCCTTCTCATCTAGAACTGCTGTACAACCATTGCCAATTAGAGTGAGACCATTCTGTGGTTTCAGGGCCAAATGTAGCTCCCTCCTCCAAAAAACCCTTGCAATTCAGTTGTTACTGAAATGACATTTTCAGTTACTGAAAGACAAAAGAGAACTTTGTTCATAAAATGTATACAACCTATTCAACTGTTCATTGCAATTAACATTAAGTAATTTAAAATGAAATAAATGTTATGCTTTAGCTACATCTACTGCAAGATGAAGGGGATATTAAGCAGCCTGAAAAAGATTCCTTTGCGTCAGGTTCACCTCCTGGTCACATCTATGTTGTTGTTGTTTTAGCAACAAGTCAGAAGTTGTCTGCTTTTCCCTTTATCTGGGTTGATTTTTCAACGTCCCCCCTTCTTTCTAGTGGCCTTCCATCCAAGGGCAAACTAGGCTCAGTTTAAATGCATTGGTAGTGTCTCTGGAGTCCAAATCCCATTTCAGGCTGGGGAATTCTGGGAATTGCAGTCCACATGCCTTAAAGTTGCCAAGGTTGAGAAATGCTGCTTTAGGGGCTCCTTTTTCAGCTCTTGGAAGCACCTTGGAATCAGAGAAGAGCAAAGAGGATCCAAGGCTTGAAATTAAGTCCAAGGAAGAAAGATAGAAGGAACTGGAAATGTTGAGCCTTCAGAAGAAGAAACTGAAGATGATAAACTTCTCCAAAGACCTGAAAGGAAGATATTGAGCCCCTCTTCTAGACTCATTTGACATCCTTGACCTAGCAGAAAACTCTATCAGCTTCCACTGGTGATCTTGATCCTGCCACAAGCACAAGGCCAGCAAATAATGCTGTTCAGAGCACACTTTGTTTCCCTCCCACCAAGCATCATCAGCCATTCACTAATCAGTCTCCTTAATGTGGGCTGATATTGGAGAAGAGCAAACGTGGAAGGTTGGCTAGACCAGTAGGTTTAACTGTCAAAGCTCACTGCAGGGTTTGCCCAACAAATAGATGGCCAGTGCTATGGGGAGAGCCTTCTGCTCCATGCAAGCCAGGCACATCTGTTAGCTTTCAAACACAGGTTTTGCACTCTTCTGAAAGAACAGTAGACCCATGTTTAAAAATAGACTGACCTACATGCAACAGACATGGGGGGTGGCACAGTGGCACCATGCAGCCCTCCATGTACCTGTTCTTGGTTTGTTCAGCTGATCCCTCTCTTAAGGACTGACTTGGAGATCTGGCATGTGAACAGTAAGAATCTGGTTTGTCCTAGCTGTCCTACCAACTTGTGTGTCGGGCCCAGCCTAAGAACAAGAGGGAAACAATCCAAGTTCAGTTTTTTTATTGCTTACTTCATATAGACAGAATCTTGCCAGACTAAATCTGTACTATGCTAACCTAATAGATATATCCTGGGAGATTCTAGGGAGTGGCTATCGTAAGTCTCTTCTTCCCACGCTCCTGCTCTGGACTGTGTTGTCTCTTGTCCCATCACCCTTCCTGGGAACCTAGATCTCTACTGCATTCCTCACACCACCTCCCCCTTCATAGATACATTCCATCACATTGTGCTGGGCTGATCCTACGGGTCATCTGGCTGCCCTGACAATTGAATGGCCCACAACTGTGTCAGACAATGACCTTGGCAAAAAATATGCCAGGAGAAGGGGAAAAATACTAACTTAACAGAACAGAATCCGCTACCTGGATTGCTGCTCCACTCCCAATTTCTGTTTTCCTCATTCTCAATTTCCCACGGTTTTGCTGCTGTGCTTTTGATTAAAAAAGCATATTCATCAGATGTTAATTAATGGGAACCTGCAATAGTTTGGTACAAGTGGGGAAAGGCTTATTGAACAGGGTTCAGACCTGGACTTCAATTACTGGGAGGCAGATTCTGGTTGAACTTCCTAATGGTAAGAACAGTTTGAGGGTAGAAGAGAGACTGGGGGCTCCCTTTCACTGGATGTGTTCAAGCAGAGCTAAACAGCCATTTCTTGAGGATGCTTTAATTTGGATTTTGCACTGCACGAGGGGTGGGGCTGGACAGCCTCAAAGGCCTTTTCCAACCCTCTCTGATTCTAGGGCATACTATGACCTATCTGATTAGCCTTGAATGGGTTGGGTAGTTTGTAGTTCGACATGTTGTGTGAACTGGACCTCTCAGTGCTCTGTTTCAGGACCGAGTTTAATATTAAGCAGCCCATGATTCTATGTTTAAAACATTAAGCAAACAATAGAAACTTAGGTACATTTTTGGGGGGTGACACATTTTCCAGTCACTTTATTTGAACTGTTTCTGGCTTATACATTATATGTATTTCCTGGTTATGGCACAGGTTAAATAGCATGTGATGAATGAATGAATGAATGAATGAATGAATGCCCCATATAGCTGTTAAAATCCCCTACTCCCCAAAGCATTAGATGCACGTGAGCTTTGTTTTAAAAATCTAGTTTTTTTCCGTGAAGCAAGCTGCTACCCTGTTGCTGCATTGGACCAAATATGCATGTAAATCACATTGTTATCAGCCCAAAAGAATTGTGAGATTTTCCTCTTTTCACCCTTTGGAAAAAACCAGATCTGTTGGCTTCATTATGTGAGATTTACTTATGTATTATTTAGGATGGATTATGCAAAATCACTTTGTATGAGAGGGAAAACAGACAGGGAGAAAGGGAAGATGAGGAGAGGCACACTTTAATTCGGTTATTTTGTCTGTGCAGAGAGAGAAAGAGAGAGATGCTCATAAAATGTCCTTCTTCCACTGATCAAAGCCATTCCTGCTGCCCTGGAAGTCCAAAATCAGTATCTTCCAGGCTCCCAAAAAGAGGGTGGGCAGACAGAACCTGTCCTGATATAATTCCAGGACATTTGGGAATAAGCGAAGCCCAGATTTGATCTTGTTATCTATTTGCTAGATGCCTTGGCAATGAACAAATCCAGTGGTTTCTTTATTAGGAAGATGGGGTGTACATGCAGTTACCAACCCCTTTCTAAACCCTCTGGATGTGGGCTACGTCAGTCAAATTATCCAGCCAGAATGGTCATTATTAAGAATTTGAAGAGTTGATCCATCCATCTAGAAAGTGCCAATATTGGGGAAGATCCACTGAATAACCAGTGGCTAGACAGCATCCTTTATGGAAGGGGGAAATAATTTTAAAAAAAACATAACTGCAACTACTAACAGAGAGTCTGGAAATCCATGGACATCACATATGGGATCTGGCACCATTTTCATGCAACTCTGCACTGTATTAGATGCAAAGCTGGCAGAGATAGCAGCAAATCTGCCAAGGCTAAGCAAAAACACATCTGGTTAGTAGCTGGATGGGGGCCATCAGGGAATCCCAGAAGAATGCAGGTGCCAGCTGCCTCAGTATTGTTGCCCAGAAAACAGCATGGATCTATCACAACCTATCAGAGTTGAGTTCAACTCAAAAGAGACTTTACTCTTGTTATTTGGAAAGCAGTATTGTATACCCAAATCTGTGACTCCAATATATTGCTTGACGGGAATGAATTGCCCCATTCAAGATCAACAATTTCCCATCAAAAAACTACCCTCAGAGGGAATTTTCATCCAAAACGGCTTTCTATCATGACTGGCTATTAGAAGGCCCAGATTCCAGGCTGCTCCCAGGTGGTGTTATCCTTTGTCCCAACCACATCTTCTTAGAGTTATGTGATTGCTAGGGTTTTTCTTAATCTGGTTCAGATCACAAAGTTTTCAAGTTGTATTTCCTCACAAAAGTTGTTTTATTATACAACATTGAAGCCCGAATACTTACTCTGTATCTTAATGCTAATTCCATGCTTGTTTCTAATCGAGAGTCTTTCCATTACCATCAGTTTACAACTATTTCTATCAAGGTCTATCTCTATGTCCCTACGTTTGAAGCACTTGACTATTTCTTAGCTCTTTGGCTCTTTCTTATTTCCCAGATCTTGGGGTCTTGCAGCCAAACTCAGCCCATTTGCTTTGCACTCCCCTATAGACTTGCCCGTGGGGCTTTTCTCTCCCTGCAGCACTCACTGCCCTCTTTCTGGAGCTGGTTGGTAGACCTTTGCACCTGGGTGTTGCACACACTGGGCTTGTTTTGGTCACTTCTTCTGCAGAACCTGGTTGGGCTCTTCTCACACACACACACACACACACACACACACACACACACCTTTCAGCTCTGCCTCTCGGTCTTCCAGCTTTCTTTCATTGTCTGAAGACTCGCTGGTCTTTCCCACTTCCCTGCTGCCTTCCTGGCTTGACTCCTTTCTCCCGCACCCAGGCACTTGCTTGCTTTCCGGTCTGCTTGTGGGACACTCGCCAACTGGGGAGAGGACAGGGCTGCTTTAACCAGCTTCCCAGGCAGCCCCAAAGGTCTGGATCCCAGGAGAAATGCCAGCTCGGTCTAAGCGGCGAGACCATTCTTATAGCGTACTGCCGGCCAGATTATACTCCTGTTGGGCTGGGCTCTTCACCTGTCCCAGCTGTTGGGATGCTTGAGGCCATTCAGCAAGGCCCAGGGGCCCTTCCAGCACAGGCGCAGATCCCACAACTGGCCAAGACTCTCCTTGTTCTATATGCTCCCATGAGCCTGTTGCAGGCACTGGCTTCCTCCTCCTTCAGGACACAGTATGGGCTAAGGGAGATAGACCTTCTCTTTGCCCCGCGCTGCATGAGCGAAGGCAGAGCCACTGAACACTGATGCTGGCTGATCCAGGGAGAGGAGCCCCCGTCTGCTTCCCACATAGATTTTACACCACAGCCAGAAACATCCACACACATTGTTCATTTCTCTGTGAAGCAGAGTCCTTTCAACATGACCTGCCTCTATTCTTGAATAAGAGCACACACACAAAATATGGAGTGAGGAGAAGCATTTTCTTTTCAGGTAAAATTGTAGATTTACAATAAAGCTCCCGGGGCTTCCTTCCAAAGTGAAATAATCTAGTGTTAACCTGGAAATTCTCACTACTTGGAGATTTGCAGTCTGTGTGCAGTGCGTGCAATGTTCCTCTGTTGATTTAAGGTTTATTAGTTTTTCTTTGTTGTATTGTTTTATTTTACTTTCCTATTTAATAGTACACCACTTCTGGAGCAGGGAAGGTTTCAAGGCCTTCCAAAGAAGAGGCTTTTTTTCTAATCTCACACATGAATTACTTGATGAATGTCTACTGCTATGCAAAAAACCAGTTTCCTTACTGGTTTCTGGAAACCAAATGGTTCTAAGAGCAGCCAAACTGGATTTGCCTGGTCAGTTGGCACCTACTTTGCTAAGACCAGCCTTCAGATAAATTGGCCTGATTTTTCAAGGCCTGTTCTGAAACAGGCAGAAAACCCCAGAGCCTTGCAGGGGGGCAAGGCGGTTCTGTTCATATCTGAACTGCAAACATGCACCATGTTCTGGGCCACTGAAGAAAGCTCAGTCTTGAAGAACTCGGCTCAGATAAGTTACTTTAGGGACAGAGATCAACTTGCAGAGAGAAGGTGGCATCATTGCAGCAGGATAATTTTATTGATTGATTGATTGATTGAATTTGTCACCGCCCATCTCATTAAACGACTCTGGGCGGTTTACAAAACAGTTAAAACCAATTAAAATTACAAAATTACAATCTACTATTAATAAATAGAAAATAAATAGATCCAAGAATAATTGGCAGTCACTCAGGGAACGTTATCGAGGCACCAGCCACCCCCAGGATTGGGTAGAGTTGTTATCCCCCCATGCAAGCTGGGAGAGCCAGGTCTTCAATCCTTTCCGGAAGGCTGGGAGGGTAGGGGCCTGCCGCACTTCTAGGGGGGGAGAATATTCCAAAGGGCGGGGGGAACGGCGGAGAAGGGTCTCCTCCTGGGCCCCACCAGCTGACATTCTCTCGCTGATGGGACCCGCAACATGCCCTCTCTGCCTGACTGGGTGGGACAGGTTGATGTGACGGGGATGAGACAGTCCCTCAGGTAACCTGGACCCAGGTAGGGCTTTAAAGGTGATCACCAACACTTTGAATTGGACCTGGAAGCAGACTGGGACCCAATGCGGCTCCCGCAGCAAAGGTGTTATATGCGCCCTTCTTGGGGCACTCAAAATTGTCTGTGCAGGCACATTTTGGACCAGCCGTAGCTGGTCGTGTTTTATTTGTGAGTTCTTGCAGTCTCCAAAGCATCTAGAGGGTTAAGCCTTTGCTTTTATGAGTATGTGGAGGTCTATCTCGATAAAAACGGCCATCATGCATTAAGAGAGCCTTTACGCGTGAGGCTTCACAACTGCAGTGGGAATAAACCTTACTGTCAGGAACTGCTGCTTTCAACCACAATAAAGAGAAACCTTCCCTGGAACTCAGCAAGTCCAAAAGAAAATCAGCTTATCGGGGGTTAACATACAGTGCATATGATTAAAGATTGCTGGAACTGAAAAGCCTGCGTGTGCCAACGCTTTCTTAACCCCTCGTTCCTTGCCCTCTTCCTCCCCTCAGTCTTTCTGGTGCCTTCTCCTGCTCTCACGCTGGCACGACCTTGGCATTCTTGAACACTAGATAAGAGGCCATCTGCTCTAACTGCTACTCACCAAGCCCCCCCCCCCCCCACTAATATGGCAGAACTGAGCAAGCTAGCTATAATGCTGATTAATTGATTGCAAGGTTTCTGACACTTACCTTCTTTGGCAGTCCTCTGACCTAGCCACATCAGGCCTAGAAAATACTTGACTTCCGCTGCCTTGTGCCTGGAGTTTTCCTGCACATCTTGGCTGAGAAAGTTTTTTTTCCCCTTGTGCATAAAATAAAGGGAAGGAAATAGGCTTTACACAGTGCTCATCGATGCATCTGCTAATGGGAGAAGGGATGTCCAGAGAAGGGTGATACTGGGGAAGTAAAAAGGAGCTACATCATTGGTCAAAGCTGAGCTTTTACAAAAGCGGGAGAAACAGCTGAGCACCAAAGGGGAATCATGTTTGGGGTTAGTGTAATAATACAAAGAGATGGAAGAAACTCAAGGCAGGTGAAGTTAACACATTGCATTTTACATATTGCAGTTCTTTATATATTGAAGATTTTAATTGCAGTAATAAAAATGAACACAAATTAAACTTCGAGAAAGAAAGGAAAGTAAAAAGTAAGAAATGCAAAGAAGGAAAAAGTGAAAAAAAGAAAAAGAAAAGAAGGAGATAAAGAAAAAGAAATATAAAGAAGTGAATTCCAATCTTCATCACAACAAGTATAAACAAGTTTGGTAGCTCTTCACCTCCTCTCAGGTTACAAACAGATAATCTTCCATAACCGATCCCTTATCTATAAGCAAATCCATAAGACATCAATTTTTCAATTCTGGTTTATGGCAAAAAGTCCATAAACAGTTGCCAGAACTTTATAAAAACATGTCTTATTTTAACTTTGACCAAATAAACCAACTTTATATTCCTTCCTTTTACTTCTGAAAATCTTAATCTTTAATTCATTCCAATATTGTCAAAAGATTTTCTCTCTCTTCAATTCTTCTTTGCCCCATTGCAAAGGTGTCAAGGCTTTAACAAGCCTCTTTTGTAAATCCAGTAAAAGACATTATCCAGGTCATTCTCTTAGCCTACCACTTGTATTTTCACTGTAAATGCCTTCTCTGTCTTGTAATCCACACTTTTTTTGAATCCAGTATTTCTGATTCTACTGTTTCTGCATCAAGCAAGATTTGTTTCACATCTGTCATTCCTCTGTTAACATCTTTGGAACATAATCTATCCATAAAAGCACATATTGTTACTGATATTGTTGATATTGTGACTACTAATTTCTGGCCCCATACTTCAAAGATCTCCTTTAATATTTCAAATGTTACAGCATTTTGTGTCATTTTGTAAATCCCAAAACTGATCCAAACCAAAAGCAGGTTTACACTTTTTATTTTCTTTTTGCCTGGAATCTTGAGTCCCCTCTATTGTCCAATTTAAATCAAAAAGTCTTAATCTCTGTTATGACTTACAATACACAAAATAATTTTGGTTCCCAGAAAAGGCTGTTTATTTTATATAGTTAATTCCAAAATCATAGTAAAAGTTTCAATGTTCCAAATTTGTCTGGACCCTTAATTCATTTATAACTTTTTTTAGTTCAAAATTTTGTTTAGCTTTTTGCCATTTATTTTAAATTCTTTAAGTTCTTAAACTTATAGTTAATATTTCTTTTGTTCAGAAATGAAGATAGACTCACCAGGTAGCTTTTCAACTTGTCGTTCTGAAGATCTCTAATAGCTTTAAGATGGTTAGATAAGCAATTTCCAAAAGTGATTAGAAAGTGAGCTAAGCGAACTTAGTGTCCTTCAAAAGGCTCTGCCATGGTTGTGAGCTTGATGACTGACCCCTTTGTCTCCTGGCGCTCAAACCCACAGGAGACCATTGGTCACCTCAAGAGGAGCAGCCATCCAGCATACATGCGGGCAATCTCCTGTCCTCTCCTCATCCAGAGAGGTTCCAAAGTCATGATCGTTGTCTCTGCTTTCCTGGAGATGTGTTTAGCTCACCATGCTTCCCCTGGAAGTCCCTACATATTGCAGTTCTATTCCATAGGAATACAGAACATGGCTGAGGTGCACAATTAAGGTACCACAGCTTTACTTTCCAGCTAACAGGTTTCTCACACTTGTGGGCAGTGGTGCCACTAAGGCTAGGGCATTGAAGCAGCAGGAGGCTGCAAATAGCTTTGCAAATGGGACATTCTCTCAGTCAACCAGAAGCTGGGCATCATGTTCAGCAAGTGTTGAAGGAGGCGGCCAGCAAGGGCAGGAATGTGGATGTCAGCAGGTGTGGATGTCAGCATCAACTGAAGGAGCTCTGTGAGCAGGAAACCAGCAGAAAGAAGATGAAGAATAGAAATGATAGCATGAAAGTTCACTGCTTATCACAAGTTGAATATACGCTAGTGGTAGGACACTGCTACCAAAAAGCTAGTGCAATTTTAGGCTACTATAATAGAATCATTGTTTTCAAAAAGAAGAAACCATTCCACTTTTCCTTGGTGAGACCTCCTAGATGTCAGGTTCGGTCAGCACGGGGCTTCGGGGAAGCACGGGGCTTCGGGGAAGCTCGCAGCCAGACCACGCAAACTCCACCGGCGGCAGCTAGCGAGGAAAAGAGGAACTGAAAGCGCCGCTAATTAATGAGCCACCTGCGCCCAGCCAAACAGGAAAACCGCAGCAGAAGTTTTAACTCTACACTGATAACGGTGCGAGCCAACAATGAGCGGGGCCGCAGGCAGCGAAACAAGATTGCAACGCAGCGCAGAACCCGCGGGCTTGCACGTAACGGGGAGGGACCAACCCAAGCCGGAGGGGGACTGCCAATCAAGGACAATGGACCCTGACTGAACCTGCCATCATGGACAATTAAGGGGGATTATTGGGGGGCCGATAATCCGCAGCGGTAACGCGATCGTGGGGCGGAAAAAAGCGCGGGAAGGGGGGAATATAACGAGTGATGCAATTGTACCAAGCCAGTCCTGGCTTTGCTTGTGACTGCTACATTACACATGAGTAAACCTCTTTTGTGAACCACACATGTCACGGGAGTTTCTCTGTCGAACGGGGCAAACCTTACACTAGAGAACTGTGTCCAGTTCTGGATTCCACACCAAGGTTTAGAAAAACTGGAGTAGATACAAAAGAAGGTAATAAAAATGACATCAAATCTGAAACCAAGTCTTGAAGGCATGTTAGGATTTTTAACTGTGAGAAAAGATTATTAAAGAGGGGACATGACAGCATGACAGCATCTTCAAGTACCTGAAAAGCCATCGCACAATAGTGTCAGAAAACGACAGACACGGGTTCGGTTGTCCAGTAGACAGAAGTTTTTTATTGGGCACGTTTGCAAAGGTGGGTCCCTCCCGCAGCAATGGAGGAACCCCGAAACAAGGTCTGACAGGTTTTTATACCCCCTATCTGTCCTCCCCCTCCTACGAGGGCTTGGCTCACAATCTCACCTTTTTTACCGCCCCGGAGCGCCGCTAATTAACCGCAAAACCGCAGACATTCCACTTTCCGAATCCAATCAGTGCAATACACATTCCAATCCCCGCTTGACCCGACAGCCGCCCCTGCCGTTTCTCTTCACTCTGGTGCGAACGTGCCTCTTGCCTGCAGTCTTTCCTCCCTCCTGCCGTCCCTCTCCACTCTGGTGTGAGTGTGCCTTCTGCCCATCCTCCCTCCTGCCACCCCCCAAGGCTGCCCCATGGTGCACAGCGCTCTCCCTTAGCAAACATGGTTCGTTTGAGGCCCTCACTTCTCCCTGCCTTCTCACAATCCCCCCTTTTTCTTTTCACGCCTCTGTTGGGCCTCAAACCTGGCTAACAGGATTGCTCCCTCGTCCCGGACCCAGGGCTTCACACACTGGGACAGGTAATTCCCACAAGCAGGGAGGCATTGCATTAAGCAACATACTAGGACCAGTAAGACAATGAAGCCAATAGCTAGCACAGAAAGTTGTTTTAGCCAAGCAAAGTTAGGTAACCAACTAGTGAGCCACGACCAGTTCCATCCCTCTGGATCCTCGGATATGCGAGAGGCTAAGGTCTTCAACTTGGCTAGTTTTGCTTCAATATAATTCTCATTGTTGGTTAGGTTAAAGCAACAAAGACCTTGAAAAGATTCACAGCCTTGTCCTGCCCTTAATAGGAGATAGTCTATAGCTATCTGATTTTGAATGACCGCCCTCCTGATCTCAGTGACTTCTTCAGTGAGGGCTGCAATGAGAGAGGATGTAAGGTTGACACTTTTAGCCAGGAGGCAGGCCACCTTCCTTAGGTCCAGGTAAGCCCTTCCACTTAGTGCAGGAACCCCTACTAAGGAGAGGGCCAGAGCCATGGCTTCTGTTTCAGACAAGAGTGTCACATCACTCTCACAATCAGATGGCAGCTCCCTTTTTCTTTTTTCTTTTGATGGGTGCGCTTGCATCGGAGGCAGGGCATATAGAGAGGTCAGGCGCCCTACGGCACAAGGGCCCCCTGAACTATAGGCTGGAACATAGGTGTAAGCTTCATGTCCACATAACAAAAAGAAACCTTTAGGTAGGTATAGAGGGGTTGAGGCATAAGGGATATTATAGACCCCTCCACAAGTGAAAGCAGGACCTTTTGAGGGCAATGGGTGGGTACGGTTCTGGGTATTGTTGAAATATACACATTGAGTTGCATTGGTTATCCCCAAGAGATTTAGAGCCATTTGCCTTTGATCAGTCCAGGGTCTTGGTATGGGAGAAGACCCAAAATGATAGAACATCCCCCCCCACGGGGATCATCCCCAGTGATATCAATATTCGCTATCTGAGTAACATTCTTCAGTGCTTCCAAGCTGATGGGCATTCCAAAGAAACAGGTGGAAGTGACACCATTCACAGTCAAGAGTTGCCCCACACAAAAAGTTGTGCTGTTCAAAGCTGTCTGTGCCAATTCTACAAAAAAAAATGTTGTTAGAGCTGTGCTGTAGAGCATCTAAGCAGTGACATAACAGAATAACCTGGATGCAAGCCTTTATGTTGGTCATCTCCTCCCCTGCCTTAGTTCAGTTCCTTTTAAGTTTTACTTTGAGTCCGTCTCCTGGTTGGGCAGTCCACGGTCGGGGGTCGGGAGCTCACTTAACCCGATGGTAGTGGGTCCAACCCCACACCCCCCCCGTCGGGTCCGAACCGCTGATTCAGTTGTCAGGAGAACTTGGTATGGTCCCTCCCAAGACAGTTTCAGCTTCTCATCCTTCCATGTCTTTATCAGGACCCAATCCTCTGGCTTGTGGGGGTGTTGGTCTTCCAGCAAGGGGGCCGTTGAGCGAGGAGTCCCTGTTTTCTTAGAGACAAGAGAGATTGTGACAGTACCAAGAGATACTTTCTCAGGAAGGCATCCTTTAGCTCGGGGATAGGCTCTCCCATTGGAGCCAGGAAAGGTCTTCCCATCATCAACTCGAACGGGGAGACCCCCACATCCTTGCGAGGGGCTGTCCGCATTCGAAGCAGGGCAACCGGAAGTGTCTTTGTCCAAGGTAGCCCTGTTTCCAATCCCAGTTTGGTGAGATGTTGCTTCAACACCCCGTTGGCCCTTTCCACTTTCCCACTGGAGTCAGGATGCCAAGGGGTGTGGAGTTCCCATCGAACCCCCAGGCTCCAGTACCATGGCTTTACAGTGTCTATCAAAGCCTGCACCCCCCAGTGAGACCCTTCGTGCAGTTTCTCCAACATCCCCCTCATGTCAGCATGGCTCACTACTGGGGTCCCCTCAATTGTAACCCAACGACCTGCTTCCTCCCTGCAACCTTCCCTTTCCAGCAGCACCTCGTCCAACTTCCCCGGCGCCCAAGCCGGAGGTTCTTCTATTTGGGGGATTGCAATCATGATGGCAATGGGGACACCCTCCGCTGCCTCCTTTGCTACTCGATCAGCAAGTCGGTTCCCTCTTGCCTCCATCGAGTCCCCCTTCTGATGTCCCATTACATGCACCACTGCAATCCTGTCGGGTTCTTGAAGAGTTTCCATCATCCCCTCTATCAGTTGCCGAGCTTTCACCTCCTTCCCAGCAGTTGTGAGTAAACCCCGTTCCAGCCAAATTTTCCCGAAAGTGTGCACTACTCCCCAGGCGTATCGCGAGTCTGTGTAAATGGTGAGGGACACTCCCTTTCCCAACTCTAGTGTCCGTTTCAAAGCGTGCACTTCACACAGCTGGGCCGACCAGTCCGCTGGTAGTGCCCCCTTCTCTATTGTCTCTCCCTCCACCGCCACTATCGCATACCCTGACTTCCTTTGTCCCCGCTCTACTCGGCTAGACCCATCCACAAACCAGACCTCACCCTCCTCCAGCGGTACCTCCTGCAGGTCCTGCACCAGCCTGTAACTATTGTCCTTCTTCTTCACAGCTAAGATAGGGGAGTTGAAGGGGGACATAGCTGGTTCCAACAGCCCTTGCCGCCTCAGCCCATCTATGATGGGCTTCAGCCCACGCCTCCCATCCCGGGACAGCGGGTATTGGGCTTGCCGCAAACCCGTCACCCCCGGTTTCAAGGGGATGCTAATTGGGGCGATGCGAAACCGACCCGCCCCCCCTTCTCCTGCCCATACCTCAGGGTTCACAACCTCCACGTCCGCCTCCCGCAACAAACACATCCTTTCTGCCTGTTCCACATTCCACAACTCCACTCCTAGACTACCCATTAGATCCCTTTCCAGCAGGTTCACTCTCGCCTGTGGGATCAGTAACACATCTGCAGTTACCTCCTTCCCATTCCACTCCAATCTTACTCCCTCCAGTACGTCTGCCTTGACTGGAGAGCCTCCCACCCCCATCATCGATACCGACGCGCCCCGGGATTTCGCAATCCCTGGGATCGGTTGGCACAGCGATGTTCGAGCGGCTCCGGTGTCCACGAGGAACTGCTGTTCCTCGCCGGTGGGACCCACCGTGATGTTTACCAAGGGTTCCCCGTGGGTCCCGGTTGGGGAACCATGACCCCCCTAGTCGTACAGGGGGAAACTCCTCTCATGTTCTGCCGATGCTCAGCATTATTGGGATTCCAATTTGGGTCCGCCAGAGGGATTTTAGTATCCGCGGCTGGGGCACTCAGGACGTTTGCATTCCTTCGCTCCCAAGCCCCGAGCGCAGCTCGCCGAATCTGGCCCCTCTCTTCTGGCGTATAGAGGTGGGCTAAAATGTAATTCAGTTCCCCCCAGGAGTATTCCACCGGGCCGAGAAAAAGTTCCAATTGTTCGGCGGCGGTATGGGCGTTCTCTTGCATACGAGGGAGGGTCCTTTTTAATTCCCTCAACTCACTGGGTTTGATGGGAACCGTTACGTAACTGGTGACGGCCACCCCCTGTGCGTTCGTTCCGTTCAGGACCTCCCGGACGGGGAAGGCACTGGCCGACCTTAGAATAAAGGGCAAGTTCTGAATGTCTTGATTCAGCTGGTCCAGCTCTTTCCGCAGCCCGGGATAGGGTGGGGGCGCCGGAGGGGGAGCGGTAGGAAGAGGAGGAGGAGGAGGAGGTGGCGGCCCCCATTGGGGTCCAGTCAGCCAGAGGTCCTCCTCATCCTCCTGTTCTTTTTGGACAAAAATTTTGGCTAACTTGGGTCGAGGCCCCTCCCAATGAACATGGAACCAGACTTCCACATAGGGTTCCTGTGTTAACATTTTATGTTCCACAATGTAGTTTTTTTAGTTGGGTCACCCAGTAATTACTGGGGATTCCAAGAGTATCCCAATGGTAGGGGAATTCGGGGTCCACTAGTGGATATTTTGGCCATTCTTTAGTGCACAAAGTTATCATGGTCGGTTTTTCCAGACCCCTGGTGAATGGACACAACCAGGGTGTCTCCCATTGTTGCAACAATTGTCCTAATGGAGAATCCGTGGGGATTCCCCCTACTGCGTTTTTCCCACTGGCCCCTGGCCTTACACTCTTACTCTGCGCCTTACCCATCCTTCCTGACTACGTTTCCCACCTTACAGAAGGTCCCGGACTCTTCTGTCCCCTTGCGGCGTCCAACGCCTCGTAACCACGCTAATCTCCCCGAGATTATGGGTAGGCTGTACTCACCAGACCTCCCAGAGGTCCTCTCGTCGGCTGACTTCCTCTTTACTTCTGTCTGACTGGCGATTGGAGTCCCATCCCGGACCTGACTCTGGGGAAAACGGGAGACACCTCAACGGGGTGTTACGGCCGATTACTCACCGGTTCCCCACAGTCCGGTCCACGTCAAGGACTCCTGGCTGGCTCGCCAATTTTGTCAGAAAATGACAGACACGGGTTCGGTTGTCCAGTAGACAGAAGTTTTTTATTGGGCACGTTTGCAAAGGTGGGTCCCTCCCGCAGCAATGGAGGAACCCTGAAACAAGGTCTGACAGGTTTTTATACCCCCTATCTGTCCTCCCCCTCCTGCGAGGGCTTGGCTCACAATCTCACCTTTTTTACTGCCCCGGAGCGCCGCTAATTAACCGCAAAACCGCAGACATTCCACTTTCCGAATCCAATCAGCGCCATACACATTGCAATACCCACTTGACCCAACAGCCGCCCCCTGCCGTTTCTCTTCACTCTGGTGCGAACGTGCCTCTTGCCTTCTGCCCATCCTCCCTCCTGCCGTCCCCCCCCCAAGGCTGCCCCATGGTGCACAGCGCTCTCCCCTAGCAAACATGGTTCGTTTGAGGCCCTCACTTCTCCCTGCCTTCTCACAATAGGAAAAGTCATGTTCTTTGTTGACTCTGTTGAAAACTGCAGCTTTGCAAGCTCAGGATGGACGGGATTGGACTTCAGCAAACATCTAACCCTTTGCTTCTATGATCGTCCCAGAACGCAGGGCAAACTAGATTGGATTTAAATTACGGGAAGAAGAGTAGCTGGTGGGACTTGATGACCCCCTTGCAACCATCTGCCTTTGACAGTTATGCTGGGCAAAGAAACCCCTTGGATGCCTGTACTTTGAGAGAGTTGAACTCGCAGATGGGGTCTTTCTATCCCATTTGTGTTAGAAATAAACAAACAAGAAGACGAAACTGAAGGATGGCAATATCACTGGAAGATTTAAAACTCCCATGATGACATGTATACATTACACATTGAAAAGTCCATCTGGACACAACCTGCTTCTCCCTTCAGGTAGAAACTTCTTTGAGTTTCATCCTCCTTCTCTGAAGGTCCTCCCAAAAGATCAAATCCTGACATCAGCTTTTATGATCTTGTAGCACCAAGCACTCCTTCTTTCCCAGGCTTTTTAAAATATCCAGTCTATTTGGTTTTGTTCAGTCACTACAACACTGATGGCGTGTGTGGGTGGGTGTTTGAGGGCTCTGTTGTCATCTGCTAAAAAGAGTCTGATATAAGGCATGAGAGAAATCAAACCATGCTTTTTATATTCTGGTATTATATATTTAAGCAATGTCCCATACTTGTTTCTTTGTTCTGAGGCACTAATGAAATTTTCATTGAAATATCTATCACAGATTTCTGCAAAAGAATCCGGAGCTCTGAAAGAAGCCTGATTATTCCATTCTCTCGCGTAAGAAAAACATAAATGAAGAGGTGTAACTTTTTATCTCAGTAGGAAAATTTATGTGCAGGAAGAACGTCTACCTTCATAGATTGGTGCTGAGGCTTTGGGGATAAATCCCTTTAATATTTTATTAAACATTTACAGCCTTTTGCTCTTCACTAGACTGGAACCCATTTCTGGTGGCTTTTAAGAAGAGGCTGGACAGCCAGTTCTCAGAATGGTTTAATTGATTTTCCTGCACATTGTAGAGGTTTCAGCTAGTTTATCCTTGTCGTTCCTCCCAACCAGAATTCTATGAAAAATGGCAGGAATGTTACATTTCTAATAAAAGAAGAGTTCTATTAAACAATTCCATTAAAGGAAGCAGCATACCAAATCTCATAGACACCTGTATAGAGGTTTCTGTGCCCCAGCCCTCAGCCTGTTCCTGATCCAGAAACCCAGATTTTCTGTCCTCTGCCCTCCTGCTCCTGCTTAATGAGCAAAGAGATTTAGTTTCAGACACCAAGAGCATCAGCTTGGATCCTTGGAGCCAAGATGTGTCATTTGGCGGCTTCAGTTTGCTAATTTGGCATCTGTTCTGCTTCTTAAATCTGTGCCAGAGCCATTTAGCAGTCCTCCTAAATGGTTACAGCGGGATCTGGGAGAATCCCATCAATTAAAAGCCTCCTGACTGAGGAGTATCAGAATGTGCCCACACGCACCAAATCTGTCCGCGTTGCAGCTTCTACTCCTCCTTATCTGCTCTCATCGTTACTCTGAATGAGTTTGCAAATTATTTGTGATTAAAGTGGGATTGCAGGGTGGAAGTGATCCTGCTTTTGAAATCCATTCTGAATCTCTTTTTATCATATGTTGCATCTATTTTTAAGAGATTGTCAAAATGGAATTTGTATATTCAAAGCAGTGAAGAAGAAGGACGAGAAGGGGGGAAAGAGAATATTAACATCTCAAGGCGCCAGACATAAATATGCAAAGAGGGAACGACAGAATCTCCCAGAATAGGCCTGACGACACTTCGGTCCAGACTGCAAAACTCTCTCACTGCCAGCAATAGCTTTGCACTTGGTTAGGACAAATCCTTAGGCAACAACTGATCTGTCAGACAATGGCCCTTATTTAGCAACTGGACTTCTGCCCCCTGCAAGAAACCATGTTCTTACTGGTGTCAATACCCACTGAGTACAAGGACTGTGCCCAGATTTGCAGAACAGAAATCCAACAATTTAGTGCTTGCAACCTGCAGATTATGGCTTGCCCCAAAATGCAGGACTTCTAGCACCTCATCTTTCCCCCAGAAATACAGGGTGCGGCTTATGTTGGGGGCTAAGCACTCTATGTTGCTTGTGCTGTGCCTGAGGAGTCAATGCATTTGGGGAAACGACCAGCGTGCTCCCCCATACGCTGGAGAAGCCTGTCTGGGGAATTGCAAGGCTGTGCTCTGCGCACTCCGATGGGCTGTCTGTTGTCCCAGGAAACTTCTGGGTCCGTGGCCCTGGCGTGCCACGCCCAATTAAACACACAAGGCAGAAATCTCGTTAATCAAGGGCACTTGCAAATTAGTTTTCAAGGCAAGCGCAGCGCTCCATGCAAATCCTTGGGTTTTGAAACAGCTACAATCAGATAATCATTACATCATAGGTTAATGCAAGTTTATTGGTATACACAGTTAAAACACTGCTGAGAAGGTGGGCACTAATACCCAGAGGGTGGGCACTGGTTGTTGCCAGGGGAAATATGAGCGGAGGTAGCCAGTATCTTATCTAAGTTACAAGTGCTTCCTACTGCATCTCATTCTCCAAGGGCTTTACTTCTCTCTCTAGCTGATACTGGGCATAGTACACAAAGGGAAGCCAATTCGAACGCAGTTTGAAACTTAATTATCTGCTCAGCAACTAGCGAAGGACAATTCTGGGGCCATACATAATGTTCTGCTGTCTTCTTCAAATTAACCCTAAATTCGCCACTCCTACAGGGCTGCTCTTTCTGTGAAGTTCTTGATTTCTTCTGGTGGACTGAGCTCCCACTGTCCAGTTCTCACCTTTTTGCCTTAATGGGCACACGTGGAAGTCTGAGTCTATATCTGTGGTTGGTTTCCAGGAAAGCTTGGCACAAAATGGCCACCAAGAGGGGCAGGAGCACCTGTCAAGCACCATTTTCTCAGACTGTTGCTGCCCTTCCCTCTGCCCAGGATGCTCCGGCCATCTGGAGGCAGGCACACTTCCAGACTATATGCCGGGATGCAGCTGCCCATCAAGGAAGCTGATTAGCCCCATCTGGGCCTTGGAAAGCGCGATGCTACACAGGCTTTGCACAGGCCAGCTTCCCATTTTTCTTAATTAAAATGATTTGCAGTGTAAAAAGCAGGTGGAACAAGAAGCATAATGGGTGCCAGGCACTTTCTACGAGGTCTTTGCACCCAGGCACCATATTGGGGGTTCCAGGCCTACAATAATGTTTCAACTTCACCTGGGCATGGCTGACCTCTCTTCCAGTTCCCATGCCAGCCCTTCTTTGACACCCAACTGGTGCCCCACATAGTGCAATCCCCACAGAGTGTAACTCCCTGTAACTCCAAGAAATTTGAATAGGTCTCGCTCAGGCAAACACTTTCTGCTAGGGCAGTTTGAAGGAACTTTTTGTCCTAAATAGCCTACCCAGCTGAAGTGTCCACCAATTGACTTAGCATTTGTACACCTTTGCAGGAACCCTGTCTTGAACTAGGGCCAAGGAAGCAATGTTCTGACACCTGGTTTACAGAAACGAGCTCCCAAGACTCGCATTGATTGAAAGAGATTGTTGCATGCTCACTTCATGGCCTGTAGTACATCAAAGGTACTACTGAAATACGACATCTGTATCTCCAATGGAATCTCTGCTTCAGATGCACAACTAGTTTATTTATTTTATTTATTCATTCATTTATTCCATTTATATAGCCAGCCATCTCATGCGTGACTGGTTCCACAGGCACAGTTAAATTCCTTGTACTTCAGCAAATTATTTTTTTCATTTTAACATTTATAATTTATAATAATAATTTATAATGTATAATGACTTTTAATTAATGGAATTTCTTGAGAAGGTATCCCTTGTTGGATAGGAATTTATGCACTAGATCAGTGTTTCTTAAACTTTTTTCTCTCAGGGCCCCTTCCCACTTTTCATAATTATGGAGGACCCCAGAAGAGCTTTTGTTTATATGGGTTATATTTATCAATATTTCCCATATTAAAAATTAAAATTGATGCATTTGCTGCCGCTACTGCTTCTCACAATTGTTTGATGGGATTTTAATATTGTATTATTTTTCAACATAAGCTGCCAAATAATTTTGATTTTGCGGAATCCTGAGAGGGTCTTGGGGGGCTCCCAGGGATCCTAGGACCACACACCGCACTAGATCATGTCCTGTCATCTACTGTTTTGACCAAATGTTGTCTTTTATGGATGTTGTTTTAAAGGACCCCCGTGAATCAACATTGGTTGTAATAATTTTTATATTTATATTAGATGACACAACCTGGTATCTTATGCTAATCAAAACTTAGCTACCAAATTATTTCCCTCCTTCACAGATCATTTAAATCCATACTCTCCCAGTAGCGTCCTTCAGTCCTAAGCGTCGTGGCTTATAATGGTGATTCCTTATCTTTACCAGAAATTAGGTAAAGGTGATTGCTTTCCTCTTTATTATCAACATTAAAGGAAACAATACCCTGTAATAATTGGAACGAGAGCCAAACATAATCTAATATACTGGCACCTCAGGTTGTAATATATGTTTATCAATGCAGATTGATCCAAATTTGTGCCCACCAGTTTAACAGCTGAAATTGGGTCATGTTTTTCATTAAGGAGTTTCCCTCACTGCAGCTTCCGGTGGGGACTAATGGCGGCTTGACTGATTCCTTTGCTTGGGAATCGACACCCAAAGAATTCTCCGGATATAAAGGAGAATCCATGAAATCATCCCAGATGCTCTCCAGACAGCCATTTTCTGCGAGGAGACCCCGGAGCAAAAGACTTTGTAACCGGCTTGCGGTGAGCAGCTGGGAGACAGGGCTTTTCCATCCTGTTCAAGGCTGTGGCATAGCCGAAATGTAGGAGACTAAAACCGACCTCCCCATTTCCAAAACTCATTTTAAATTTAAATCTTTTAGATGAAGAGAGGCTTTTTTCGGCAACAGATAAGTGTATCTTGGTGCTTTTCATATTTTCAACACTTACATAAAAAAAACCTGATTTGGACTTTGGGATTTATATACTGAGCAAAGAGTCAAAGGCCTGAATTATTGGGTGTTTTTATGAAACAAGTGATTTTTTTTTTTTTTTGGACTTTAAAAAGTTAATTTTGTTGAATCTGTAGTTGTGAGATTGGAGCTTCAGATTGCTGGTTAAAGATTTTTGTGGGAAAGCTGCTTTTTTTTTTTACTTTGCTGCAATGCTGATTGGAGGAGCTTTGTAAGCAAAAATGAGACCTTGCTTTTTACCCCCTTTTTTTTTCTGCGCGTGCCGCTTGTTATGGCTGTAAGGAATGCCCTGTTCGTCAAGAGAAACTCCCGTGATGCGTGTGGTTCACAAAACAGGTTTACTCAAGCGTAATGCAACAGTTACAAACAAAACCAGGACTGGCTTGGCACATTTCGTGTTACAATTTATAGCTCTCCCCTTCCCGCATTTCGCCCCGTCGTTGAGTTACATGTTGTGGCTTGTCGGTGCCCCAATAATCCCCCTTAATGGTCCAGATGGCAGGTTCAGCCAGTGTCCCATTGTTCCTTGATTGACTGCCCCTCCGGCGTGGGCTTGTTTCCTTGGGGTCCTTTCAGTTGCGCGCAAAACCGGGGTTTGCTTGATTGCGCGTTGATCTCCTTTCCGCGGCTCGCGGCTTTGTTCTTTGTCTCGGCGCGTGCCGCTTATCTGGGTGGATACAAAACTTCCACTCTGCGGTTTCCTGCTAAGCAGGCGCAGGTGGCCCATTAATCAGCCGTGGCTCGCACTTCCTCTTTTCCCCCGGTTTGTGAGCGGGCGGTGGAATTGGCTCAGCACAGCTGGCTGGTTTTCCTAGCAGCGCTGTGCCGGCTGAACCTGACAATGGCTGCAGTTCGGCAAAGGGAATTTGAAGAGACACTTACACATTTACTGGAAGATTTCACTACTAGAATTCTACAAGTGATAGAAACTAAATTTGAAGCCTTTGAGAAAAAATTAGATAGATTTGAGAGTAATATTGATTTGCAAACAAAATTGGATATTGAAAATAAGAATATTGACAATGTTATACAGTGTGAAGTAAGGGAATCTTCAGAACAGGAAACTGGAATAAGAGATCTGGATTTGGATGAAGGGCTGGATGATTTCATTTATCTTGAGCCTGGAGATAATGAGTCTTTTATAAAGCCCAAATTTACAACAGAATTTTTTTTTTACAGTATCCAGACCATAAAGCAGAAGAGTATTTTGGAGATCTTTCTTTCTTTCTTTCTTTCTTTCTTTCTTTCTTTCTTTCTTTCTTTCTTTCTTTCTTTCTTTCTTTCTTTCTTTCTTTCTTTCTTTCTTTCTTTCTTTCTTTCTTTCTTTCTTTTTTGCAGAAAGGATTTATTAAACCTTTGAAGACGTGAGTTTCCCTCACTGCTTCTAGTATCTAAGGCAGCTGAGCTCATATGGGCCCCTAAGGAGATGCAGCCCAACTAGCTGGATGAGGGAGTTAAGGGTGGAATAAGGAATCCGGGTTATAGCCTTTGTAAACTTGGATTGGATAACTTCTAATCTAGAAACGTAAATACTTAACTGAGTGCCATATAGCACTGAGCCCAGTACTTAAGCCATGAATAATTTGATTGCTGCTGCTACATATTTGATATTGTGTTGACGTGCATATTTAATAATTGAAAAGCATGCTTTTTCTGCTCTTATAATCAAGGTCCTTTGCATGATTGATCCAGTGAGTATATGATTAAGTGTTTGCCCAGATACTTAAAGGCTGTGACTTGCTTAATAGGTCTACCGTTAATGCTGAAATTCTTTCTGGAGAATATTAAGACCTCTGTGTTAGAGTAAGTGATCCCAATGGCTTAAGTATTATGCAGGCCCACTGGGGTTACAGAAAGAATGGCTACATCACTGGCATAGAAAAGAATGGGAATGGGGCAGTGGGCAAGGGATGGAGAGTAAAATTTAACAAAGACTTCAACCATATCATTAATACGTACATTAAACAACAGTAGGACTAGAATGCAGCCTTGTTTTATATGTGTTAGGAAAGGGATCAGTTTAATAAACATAAGAATCTATATACTACTAAAACTCTCATGTCTGTAACCTTCAACTGGGCAAAACAGTGGGTCATAGGGCAACAATTTTTGAACCAAGGTACCTCAAATGGGCTAATTTACAGAATGTGTCCAAAATCCGGGACCCATTACTCCTGCAGGATTGAAATTTGGGAAATTTGTGGCTGCTCCAGCTGTGCTGCTGTGCCACTGTGGTCAGCCCAGATCATGTCATCATGGGCATACCCCTGACCTCTTTCCCACCTCTAACTTCTAACCCTAACCCTTGGGGACATGCCAGAATGGGGAGTGGGGGTGCAGTTTTCTTCATGGTCTGTGGCTCCCTTTGTTCCACCTCCCCCTAGCAAAGTGGCATGCAGTTCCACGGATCAGCTGAGGAGGAGGAGGAGGCTTTACGGGGGCTCTCCTGAGGGTCATGAGGGGGGAGCAAATGATGCCAGCTTATATTATATGTGGGAAGGAAGAAAGGAAGAGAGGGAGGGAGGGAGGGAGAGAGGGAGGGAGGGAGGGAGGAAGGAAGGAAGGAAGGAAGGAAGGAAGGAAGGAAGGAAGGAAGGAAGGAAGGAAGGAAGGAAGGAAGGAAGGAAGGAAGGAAGGAAGGTTGGTTTCTGACACTTCCTGCCAGCTTCCCACTAGCAAAGTCAATGGGGAAGCCAGCAGCAAGTCACAAGTTGCTCACACTCCCACTGCTTTTTTGCCCTTAACCACTCAGTGAACAAAGATAAAGCAGCAGGAAATAGCTCAGTTCCTAGACTGAAATGCAAGTTGTGTGTGTGTACCTACATGTCTAGACCTCTTTCCTACAAGTAAATGAAGTTTATCTTTAAGCCTTGGGCTAGGGTGAGTGTTGAGCCCCTTATAGGATTTCATTTATTTGAGAAATTGCTTTTTCTATTCATAGATAGTGCGTGTCTTTTTATTGTTTTTTACTATTTTTTTTTAAACTATCTTTTAATGTTGTAAGCTCCCCAGAGCCTGGTCATTGGGTGGCCTTCTAAATCCAAATCCTGTGAGGCCCACTCCATCTTGTAGCATGAATAAATGTAGGGTCCAAACTTCCTCACCTGCACCTCTAATCGGAATGCATCCAGTGTTTGGCAACAGTGTCTTGGCCTTCATTGAAGACAAAACAGATGCAAGCTTCAACTGCTGGAAAAGAGAGGATGCCCATTTTCCAAAAATTGTTAGGAGTTTTTCTTGTTCCCTTTGTAAGTAGCATCCAAGGTGCCTTTTGTCTTTCTGCAAAGCTTGTTGGCTTATTGATGGTGTCCTTCCTTCCTTCCTTTGCAGTCTTGAAAATAGCTAGCCAAAGAAAGCCCTAATGTTGTCCACTTGATCTTCTGATGCCATCCTGTTTTTAGTCAGGGCTGGGTGGGCAAAGAGAGGCAGGTCTCCATTCACCAGAGAAAAAGCCCCCCGTAGCACTTGTGCTTCCCATCGTCCCTTGGTTCACCTTAGTTCCTTAGCAACAGTCCATTATCAACTAGGTTTCAGTCTTTCCAGATGGCAGGAGACCTGAGGACCACTGGAGCTACATCTTGGCACAGCTAGAAGCCACCCAGTCAGGAAAGGCTAGGATACGTCTTGGCAATTTGCTGATTATAAATAATACCTTTATATGAACATTCCTATTGCTGGATCTCCTTTGGATGGTTAGTTGTCCTCAGGGGGAATAGAGGACCTCTAAAAAGAGGGGAATCATACTGCACCATTTCTGTAATTCCATCTTTCAAGCTATGGTGCACCATGAAAGATGGAGATGGGTCACTTCCCATGTTTTTGGAGGTCAAGAAAAACAGGTTCTGTCCCATAGGCACACTTTGTTCCATATTGTTTCTACCCTTCACATAGTGTTGGACAAGCTACACACCAAGCAACATTCAGCAGTAGGAATGTTGCGTCGTTGTTGTTCATTATGGCTTTCTGATCAAGAGTGTTCAATCTGTTAAACTGGTTTTCTTGAGCACAAACTCAACAGGAAGGAGTAAGCATTAGGAATGTGGGAAACAGACAAGATCCAATTTAAGGCATCAGTTCAGTTCAAATTGCTGTCAATGTTGTTCCAAATCCTCATTTGAATTGTGGAATCAAACCACTTTGCTCCACAGTTTGAATAGATAAAAGGGGTTGTGGTTGCACACAAACGTTGATTGAACTGCCATCTCAATTTGACAGTGCTTGATTTGATCCGATGCGTCAAACTGAATAAGGTATTCAATTCCATTCCAAGGAAAGACTTAACAGATCTGTCATAGCTACCGTTTGCACTGTGTGCCAAAGATTCTCAGGCCAGTGTGTCTTTGGGGGAACCGAGGGCCACATTTCTTCTTACCTCCTGGCTCAGCAAAAAAGGAGAAGCACCTCTCTCAAAAAGAGCCAAAGCAACCAGCTAATGAATACATTACTGGTAAATCAGGTAACACCAAATTATGTAGTGTTGTCTCATCCCACAATTAATTATGTTTTCACAGTTCAGGACATAAAAGCCAGATACCAGCATTCTCAGAAGGTTTGATGATGGCAGATGGCAACAAGGCAAATTGCCACAATCCATTCCACGTTAGTGGCAATTTGCATAAAAGCACGTCAGAGGAGGAGAACTTGCTGGCCGCCAGAAGAAGCATTCATTCCAGTCTAAGCCTAGAAAGCATTTGGTGTGGCCGCTAGAATATGGACGGAAATGCCACGTCTTTGTCAGGGTAAACCAAGACACAATCCAGCAATTAGTATGCAAATTTACCACCCAAGGCCAAAAAATTGATGGAAATGGTAGCTGGGGGCCACAGCACATTATTTGGAATCAGGTCAGTAGTTGACATTGAAGCAGTACTCACAGTAGAGGGTTATATTGTTTAGACATATACCTTGCTCTTTCTTCTAATCAGTCTAGGGAGCATGCCCTCCTACATTTCCTGTAAGAAGAAACTCATCACATAGGTTGGTCTAAGAGAGTCCACAGTTGCCCAAGGAATGACCATGGATGACAGTAGACTTGAACCTGAGACTCATGTCCTACTCCAATCTTAATCCCAATACCACATTGGTCTTAGCTAATTTTTGCTAAGGTTTTGCTGGGCAACATCTGGCCAATTTTGGGGTGGGAAGCTAAGCCAGATCAGTCCTGATTAGCATTTGGATGGGCAACCACTTCTCTACTGTTGTCGGGAAAACAACACAACATGTGTCTGTGTATCGCTAGATGCAAGGGAGACTTCAGGTTTTTGTGGGTTAGCTTTTACTGCAAACCTAGCCCATCATTTATGCTCCAACCAAATGTGTGAACTGGAAAATAAATTAATTCAGTCACCAAGTTAAATGGGTTGGGCGAACCCCAGCCTGTATGTTTACTGTATGCCTGGATTTGGAAAATAAATACTGGTTTTCTTTTCCATTTGTTAAACAAACTCCCTTTAAACAGCTGAATTTCCCAGTTGTATGGCTTCATTTTGTAATCAGGCAGAAGGAGCAAAAGGTATAACCTGCCAAAATTAGGCAATTTGTGCTGATTAGCAGATTATCATATGAAGGAGAAATGAGAGACAGGCAGCAAAAGCGAGGCTGAATAGATCGCTAGCTCTGCTTTTGCTGTTTTATTAATGCATCTGTTTTCTACAAAAAGAAAGAGACTCGTAGGTCCATGCAGTTCATTTAATTCAAAATTCAAATCCTGCTATGAACTGAGCAGTCAGAAAGGGGAATAAGACATCACTAATTAACTTAGAATTCTCAAGGTGTTTTGAAAGTTGCATTCTTGTGGCCAAGTTGACTGAAGGTCAGTCCAGACACATGCCAAAAAAAAGTGTTCTCTCTTCATTGTGCAGAAAGTAATCCATTGAAAAAAAAGGTGTTTTTCCACCAGCCAAACCTCAAATTTTATGAAAGAGAATTTGCATTCAACATTTTTGCCAAACAAGAGAATTTTCTTGAAGGGCTGAGGGGTGGCCTGAGGAGAATATCTGAAGGTCCTCAAGCAAGTTCACAATGAGTGTGCTGCTACCGTTGCCGTGCAGGTCTTAGATGTAAAAAGCCTCGTGGAACCCAACCTCTGGGTAGGTAGTTCCATTTTGTGTTTTCCAGGGATGACGGAAGCGGTTTCTGTTACACACTGGCCACAAATCATGGTTAACCCTTATGAGCCGACTGCTATGAAAAACACGGGAGAAGAATCTAGCCCGGTGTTTTTCAAACTTGGCAACTTTAAGAGGTGTGGACTTCAACTCCCAGAATTCCTCAAAAAATGATGTGTGGACTTCAACTCTCAGAGTTGAATTCTGGGAGTTGAAGTCCACACCTCTTAAAGTTGCCAAGTTTGAAAAACGCTGATTCAGCTGCTAATTTGGAGAATAACCAAAACAAAAAACAAAAAAAAACCTCATGCTAACCTAGGGAACAATAAGGCTTTCTCATACCCCTCACTTTTTATGTTACAGAATAAAGTACCCTCTGCCTGGAAAACAGAGTTTGAAAAAAAAAAAAAGAGTAAGCAATTATAATATTGTTTCTTTTCAAAAGAAGAAGAAAGTGCGCTTTGGGGGAAAATAAAAAATAAACATAAAAAAAGATGGAAATGGGAAGTTTGCCCAGTGGATGTCCTGCATTTAGGACGGGTGGAAGCTGCAGGAAGGAGCAAGATGGAACCCGAGGCAGGAGCGCCAGCCCTTCCCTTTCCACCAAGGAAGTCAGCTCAGAAACATCCTGCAAAGAAATCTGAAATAAAATCCACGCTGCGGACAGGGTACAAAACAGAATCCCATTTTATTTATTTATCTGGTAAATTTACATATATAGTCACCCATCTCACATATGTAACTCTGAGTGATATACAAAGTTCAAAACACAAATCAATACGACAAAATCACCCCAAAATAACCACAACAGTCATTAAAAGAACTTGAAAACGAAAAAAAAACAATTTAAACCATAAAAAACCCATAAGCTGCGGGAGAGTGCCATCAGTCTCACTAAACCCCTGAAACCCCTTCCTGTGATTATTAGCAGGAACCTTCCGCGGTTCCCCATGACTGAACAAAACAGAATTGAAAAAGGAGGCTCTTAAGTAAATCAGGGGACCCAAATCAGCTTCGCGGAGGCCTTGCTGGAGCCTTTAAAGCGTTGCTTGTGTGCACCAGAATCAGTGGGTGGCCTGGGGCTTGCGCTGGCCTCCCTCCCTTCCTACTGGCACTACATCCAATATCTGAAATGATTTTCACCCTAAAGTGGAGGCGGCAGCAAGCAAGTCCAAGTCTGTCTCTTTCTCCCCAGCTGGCTGCTTCTCCTCCCTCCACCCCAAAAATCCTTTGCCCAGGTCTGCTCCTTCTTCTCATTTGGAGAATTCTCTCTTCTTCAAGATGCTCAAGGTCTCCCACTCATGCAGCCATGGAGCCCCCTTCCTCTTTTCAAGCAACAAGATGGGAAACATTGAACAGCCCTGGCCCTGGGTTCCTTCTGCAGCAACCAGGGGAGGCTGAGCCATGGTCAGCACCAGTCTTGGGCCTTGAGGGCATGGGGGAGCCCTCTCCTTTAAGCCTTCTTACTTCACAGGGTTCTTACGGTGGGGGGACCTGGCAGGACAACATTCTCAGTAGGCTGCCTTGAGCTCTTGGAGGAAAGTCAGGTAGACATCTAAATAAATAAATCATTGATACGTACATCCACACCTCACTGAGGCAATGGACACCAACATGTTTGAAAAGCATTTTTATAGAAGAACATGTCAGTCCAGCTGTACCACCTTGATCTCACTCCCAGGTCATGGGAGACCCAAACAAGGTCCTTGAGATGTCGCTTTCTTTTGTCCCATCTCCCCGCCTCAAAACAATGGAGATGCACCTTTGAGGAAACAGATCTGATGTTCCAGAGTCCTGGGGGTTGTTTTGCCATGAAGGAAGGTTTTACTTCATCCCTTTCTGGAGGTTTCATTCCAGGGGACAGCTAGCCCAGGATGGGCTTTCACTTCTATTTGTCAGGCTCACTTCAGACCTCCTTTTAAATCCTCCAACACAGCAATAGCTGTGAGCATGTGAATAATTATTTCACACATGCATTGATTTGTTTTTTTTTAAGAATAAGATTCTAAGTTTCAGAATTCTCCTTGGTCATCACAGTTCTGGCTGAAACTGGAATTCCTAGTAATGAAAAAATATGTTTTGGATAAGGAAGCCTGGAGTAACAGAATTTATGAGCTCAAGCAAAGGAAGGATTCTCCCAAGAGAGTAACTGATTTCATATAGAAAGAGATCATTGTCTGTTTTGGGATGTTTTCATTGAATCCTCAGACCATCCCAGAAAAATGGCTGTCCAAAAACCTCCAGTGATGGAGCCCCCAAACTTCAGGATGCTCCATAGCTCTCCCAGTCAGGAAATTCCTCCTTATCTTAAGTTTGCTTCTCTTTCTGTGAAACTTTGCTTCCACCCATTGATTGTTATCCTACCTTCAGGTGCTACGGAGAATAAATCCACACCTTCTTCCCTGCCACAACCCTTCAAGACTGCCATCATGTCTCCCCTTAGCCCTCTCTTCTTCAGGTTAAACATATCCAGTTCTTTTAACATTCTTCACAGGATTTAGCTTCCATGCTCCTCAACATCTTCATTGTTTTTCTCTGAGCTCTTTCCTGCCATTTTCACTGCTGGCTTCAGCATCCCCTTGTACTGTGGCAATCAAAACTTACTGTATTTATTTACAGGACCAAACCTCAAGCTTAAAAATAAGGAACTTATTATCTATTTAATTTTAGAGGCTAAAATAATAATTGTCCAACACTGAAAAACTCTAAATAATGTAACAACTGAGATGTGGATCAACAAGTCCTCTTCAACTGCCACATTAGAAAAAATCACAGACAAAATTAAAATAATGAGACACCAGAGGCAGGAACCACAATTCTATCAAATTTGGATGGATTTTATGGTTTACCTCAATAGCAATAGACCACAATGGGAATATAGGTGGTCCTCATTTAATGACCATTCATTCAGCGACTGTTCAAACTTGTGATGGTGCTGAACTGGTAGCTATGATTGTTCCTCAGAGTTCCAGCTGTCACAGTGCCCCTGTGGTCACATGATTGTGATTTGCGATCTTCCCTACTGGCTTCCCACAAGCAAAGTCAAAGGGGAAGCTGGCAGGAAGTCAGAAGTCACAATTATGTGAAGTCCTCTCTCTTTTTTTTTAAATTAATTTTTTATTAATTGCAAAAAAAGGAAAAAAGCATAAAAGTGCTTTAATATAAAAGTGAATATAACAACAAAAAAGTAAATATATCATTATAATAGTACACAATTCCAATTCTATATATGCTTATCTAATACAAATATTATTCAAGTACATATATATTTCTAATAGAATTATATGACTATCCTATTTTTTTTTAATCCAGTGTATTTTATATAAATGAGTCCCATATTTCATTATCCTTGTGCATACAAAGTCTACATCTATTGGCAATCCACTCATAGGTGGCGAGCGCAATCAGGTCTTCAATCCCCTTAGCAAACGGGGCTGCACACTTATCTTTCCAATGCTGCAATATCAGTCCTTTGGCCATAGTAAGGGCACGGAGAATCCATTTACGTTGTCCGGTTATCAGGTTCCATGTCCTAGGCATGCAGTTCAAAAGAACGTTATCCTCTGAAAATGTTACCTTTTGTTGCACCATCATATTTAAATAGTCTACTACTTTCTCCCAAAACTTAGTAAGTATAGGATATTGTAAGAACATGCTTTAAAGAGGCATTGTTCTTATTACATCTCCAACAAAATGCTGTTTTTGACAATCCTTTTCTATACAGTCGTAATGGAGTCCAATAAATTCTAAATATTATTTTTTGTTGTATAAGTCATAGTTTAAGGTCCATTGACACTCTTGCTATAGAAGTTAAGGCACTCTCCCATTGTCTAGGCAATATAGAAACCTCTAATTCTTTATTCCACTCATCCCTTAACATTTGCATGTCAAATTGATTTATTGATAACAAATTCTATAAAAAGTAATAGTAGGTTTTTTAGTTCTAGAGGATTTAACAAGTTGTTCTAGTATCTCAGGTGTCTCAGAAGCTGAAAATGCTGCTGGTCCAAACAGTGTTGTTAACAAATGTTGTAGCTGTAAATATTGCCATTGGGTTACATCTGATAGATGATATTTATCTCTTAACACAGCATACGTTAAAATTAATCTTCATCTATCAGCTGGTCCAATGTCAGTATCCCCACTTCTTCCCAATTTTTAAAGTTGGATTTCCCCATAAAGTCAGTTTGGCATGGGAAAAGGGCCAAATCTTTTTTTATTAGACATTCCATTCCATAGCTTTCTAACTGACAAAATTGTTTCCAGAGGTATTAGAGTTTTAGTGTATTTCAATCCTAATACTGTCCATCTGACCAAAGATATAGTATATGTATACTCCAAAGTTGCCCAAATTGGAAAATTAATACCACTTGTTGGCTTCTAGTATTTAACACTTGACACTAAATAAACATGGTGATATAACACTATATTTCTGTATTATCAGGCTATATGGCTAAGGACTTTCATCATTTGGTAAATAACTTTTCATTACATGTTATTTTGTTTTTAATGAGCTATTGGAATGGCAAGTAGACCTGAGTGTTCAACAGCTGCCTCAGTTTGAGCTACACCACTGTCTTCTGAGCCAGGCAAGATGGCGGAGGAGGATTTGTCTGCTACTTTGCTAAAAAAGATCCCGGCACAGACACAACTTTTGAAGCTGATGCAACAAGATCTGGCAGGGCCTAAAGCTGATTTAAAAATGATGCAAGAGAGAAGGCTCACTATAAGGATCGTTTAAATGCTCATGAGACTATAACTTAAGCCAGTCATAATATTTTGGATAAATGAATTACTTATCTGGAGTCACAATTGTGTAGGAAAAACCTATGTGTGTTTGATATTGAAAACCCTCCAAATCAATCAAACCTGGCTGAATTTATGGAAGATTTTTTTCAAAAAGCTCCTTTCTTTGGGTACGGACTTTCCAGTTGAGATTGATCCTGTGATTAAAATTCCTGTACTGGGAAGGAAGACTACAAGAGATGAGATTTTATGTATCTTTTATGCATCAGGAATCAGTAAAGTCTCCTTTGAAGTGGGGCTCTAGTCAAAGCAAGATATCAATTTATCCTGATTTCACCAAAGAGGTTTCAGAGTGAAAAAAGCAGTTTACAAAATCTCATAGTCTTGCCAGATCAATACAACTCCAATATTTCATGCATTTCCCAGCCATATTTTGCATCAACCATCAAGATCAGACCCATAAATTTGATAATCCGTTGAACACAGAGGACTTTCTCTTGTCCTTAAAACCTGCAGATGGACAAGCTTGATTGTGTTTCATTCTATGGAATCTGCCATCAGTGAAACTGGAGTTTGCCTACAGTAAAAGCCTCAGATTAAAAGTCTACGCGCTAATTTTTTTTTCTGTACTCCAACTTGTGTCTGTTTTGCTTACTCCTAGAGATAAAATGTCTGGGCATACTGCCCACTCTATTGTTTATTTTTCAGCACGCAGCACTGTCTTCTTTTTCTTCAGTAAGCAATGTCTAAAACTGTTCTGTAATTTTCAGTGTAAGAAGAGAGATGAAATCACCATGCCATCCCTTTTGGGAAGTAATTAACTTCTGTGAATATATATATATATATATATATATATATATATATATATATTCCTTTTCTTCTAATATATATATATTCTTCTAATATATATATACTTTTCTTACATGAGGTCCTCTCTTAACGACAATAGCTGGGGACTGCCAGAACTGCTGTCACTAAATGGCATGGTCACGTGACATCGCGCTTTTTGACTGCATCACTTAGCGACAGAAATTCCAGTCCCAATTATTGTCATTAATCGAGGACTACCTGTACTTTACAAATATGGTAAATTTATACATGTACAGTACCTGTCTTTTTACTTATTTTTAGATTTTTTTGTATTTTCTATCTTTTTTTCCTCTATGCATTTTAGATTTATGTTAATTTAGTTACTTGATAATGTTTGTTCAATAAAAACAATGAAAAAAAACTGGACCCAATATTCCAGATGCATTTAGCCAGTGTAGAGAGAAACTACAGGTAGTCCTCACTTAATGACCATAATTGGGACCAGCAACTCCATCGCTAAGCAATATGGTCGTTAAGTGAGACATCACATGACCATGACGGGCTTACAACCTCACTTCTGCTGTGGTATTAAGTGAATCACCCATAGTCATTAAGCAAGACATCACATGATCATTACTTGCGTTTTAATTGCTGGCTTCTCCATTGACTCTGCTTGTTGGAAGTCAGCTGTGAAGTGCACAGATGGTAATCATGTGACTGTGGGATGCTGCAATGGCTGCAAAGTGCCTGAATCTTGATCACGTAACTGTGGGGATGCTGCAATAGTCATAAGTGCAAGGACCGGTCGTAAAGTTCAGCACCATCATAACTTTGAATGGTCACTAAACAGGGCAGTTATTAAGCAAGGACCACCTATATGCACTACCTGCATCTCTGCTGATGCAGCCAAGGATTGCATTGGCTGTTTTGGCAGTTTCAATATACTCATGGCTTATGGTATTTCTTACAAGTACTAAGATTGAGCCAGGCACTACCTGTCTTGTATATTTGATTTTTTCCATATAAGCGCAGAACCCTTATAATATTTGTCTGGCACAATTTATTTTTAACAAACCGCTGCAGGCTTCTAGTAATCACTATGTTCCTTTCTAATTCTTTCAAATCCATCGCTTAATGATGTTCTCTAGGATTTTCCTAGAAAAGTTTTCCCTGACTTTTCTCTTGTTCATAACAAAGCCATTTTTGTTATTTTTGGGGTTTATTGCAAGCCTTAGTTCGCCCTGAGCCTTAGGCTTCCTGACCTCATTCTCCCAGATTCCAGCTATTTCCTGATATTCCACCTTTGTTATATGTCCCCCTTTTCATTTTTTAAACTTGTCCGTTTTTAGTATATCAGAGAGATCTTGGTGCTGGTCTCATCAGTTATTTGTTTTTGTTTTTTTAATCCGCTTTCAATCACGACTGATTCTGCGGAGACTGCCTGGACCAGTCCCTGCGGCTTTCCTGGCAAGTTTTTTTGGAAGTGGTTTGCCACTGCCTCCTTCCTAGGGCGGAGCCCAGCTGGTGTTCTCAGGAAATCGAGTCTCTTCCGTTGCGTTGCCTCCAGCAACCAGCAACCGATTCCCGCTTTTCCCGTGCAAGGCGTCGCCAGCGTTTTTCCTCCCACCTGGGTGAGAGTACCTATTTATCTGCTCGCTTATGCTTTTGTGGGCAGGGGCTAGGGACGAATGACAGGAGCTCACCCTGCCCCGCGGAGCTTGGACTCAAACTGCTGAAGTGTCAACCATTTCTGGCTGCCAATTTCCAGTGTCATTAAGCCGCTGTGCCACCATGTCCCTGTTATTTGTTTGAGTTTAGGCTTAATTGTCTCATTTTCCTTTAGGATTACCTTCATACTTTTCCCCTTCATTTTTATTGGTGTCATGAATTTAGTCTTCACTTAACTATGGTAATTGGGACTGGAACCTCGGTCGCTAAGTGATGTGGTTGTAAAGTTCAACATCATGTGACCAGCCCTTCTAGTTGCCATCGTTAAGTGAACCCCACGCCATCATTAAGCGCATGATCACCATTTGCAACCTCCTGCCAGCTTCCCTATTGACTTTGCCTGTCGGATGCCAGCAGTGAAGGTTGCAAATGGCCACAGGATGCTGTGATATCATAAGTGCGAGCCGGTCTCCAAGTGCCCAGATCACGATCATGGGACTACTGGGACTGGGAAGTACTAGGACTGGTCGTAAGTACTCTAATTCAGCACCAACATAAATTCGAATGGTTGCTGAACAAGTGGTTGTTAAGTGAGGACCACCTGTAAATGTAGGGTTTTTTTGGGGGGGTAAAATGTGACCCCTCCCCTTCTCCTTTGGTTGGGTCTACTATGCAGACAGGTTGATAAGATGAAGTCCAACTTCTCTGCTTTCTTGTGATGACCTTCTGCTCACTTCCCAGAATAAATCTATGTTATGAACAAATTATCCCAATAATTAATACGAATTCCTGCAGTTAGTGGGGGAGGGGGAGACTTTGCAGCCTAAATTGCCCTTCCAGCTCCATGAGTATGAAATATGAATACAAAAGAATCCAGATCGTTTCATGAAGATCTGGCAACAAAACAGAAGCGAAAAGGTACGCGGGGGGGGCAGGAAAAGTTCAGTCCCGAAAGACAAGGATAGACAGCTGGCCTAGAACTGCGGAGATGATGGCTTACAATGAGCACGACTGAAGCTCGAGACACAGTCAAGCGACACCTCTTTGAATTCTCAGTGAATCCTCCCTGTTGCTTCTGTCTGGGAACAGCAGTTGACTAGGCGTCACGCTAGGCAAAACTCGCAAAAATGGCAGCGCGCGGAATTTTTAGCAACCGTTTTTCTACAAACTGCAGGTGAATGCTCAAGCCTCAGATCCGACAGCCCAGATGTTGTTCCAAATGCTGTCAAGAAGACAGCTTTTATTTATTATGGCAACTCATTTCAATCTCTTGCTTCAGGCAGCAGCTATATATGGAAAGTAGATTTGGAACTGACAAAGGGAGACAGCAAAGATTTGCAGCTGCTGCGTCGGCAGCACCCGGTTTTCCCTTCCTACAGCTGCCCTTGGCAGATCCTGCTGCCCTCCCCAGCCTGAGCCCTGCTTAAAATGGGCCAGCTGGTTGGAGTCTTGCCCCCATCTTCAGGCAGGACAAGTCTCCACCAAGCATGAAACGGTGGGCAGGGGACTGGATTTTCAGGGGGAGGGTGCGAGGGAAGGGAAACTCTTCCGCTTCAGCAACCATCCTCTAAAAAATACGGCTTGGTGGTTATGGCCATGCCATTTTAATTAAAAGATGCATTTTAAGCTTTCTTGTTTTTTCCTTCCAGCTTTGCAAAACTGAACGTCTCCAGTGCAATGTGTTTCATTTCACTCGCCCACTTCTCCCCCAATAGTTTGAGTTTTTAAACTGGAATTTTTTTTGGTTCATTCACACCATGGCAGAAGATGGTATGTCTATTTTTTTCTTCAAAACTCTAGGTGAAGATGAAAAAGTGCCGGATTATAACGAGTTTGTGGAAGCAATCGGAGAGAAAAATGGAATTTTCTTCCTCTCATAACAGGTTTTCAAGGAAAAACTGAGGGTTTTTTCTACCATCCACCTGAACATGACAATTTGCATCTAAAAGGTTGATGGAGGAGGATATCTGTGTATTCGGGAAGCTGGTGAGGGAGAGGCCAGATCTCATTAGCAAATGGTTGTCTTTTCCTTACAAACATTTAGTTTCATTTATTAACTCATAATAAGCATATTCTTGATCTTAAGGGGACAGCTTTTCTTATGTACTGCTTGGCATGAAAACAGCAGTACCCCAAGTTCAGACCGACAGTGCTCACCACACCAAGAGCCATTAAAGGCTGGCTATTACACTACACAGGAGCTACAGTTTGAGAACAGCTGTTGTTTCACCTCCATCATCTAAAACGTAAAGAAATCTGGGAGTCGAAGTCCACACATCTTTAAGTTGCCAGGTTTGAAAAACACTGATCTAAAACAATCTCTGATGCCTTAGACAAACCAAGAGTAAAAGTTGCCTTTTTACCTGTGACTCAGCTGATGACTGCATGCAAGACTGCTCTGCCAGATGCCTGATCAAGTCCCCCAGTTGACCAGTCCTTGAGTTTTCCCCTTTGAAAGTCACTGAGTCCTTTGATGAAATCTTCCGGGTCTCAGAGCAGCTGGCAAAGAGTCAGGACTGTGCTCTGTGCCAAAGTCTTAACGATTATATTTTAAAATCAGTTGAGTTTTTCTGAATTTCTCTTTATTTGATTCTACAATAAATGTAGTCAAAGGTCAGGGTTTTTATTATTATCCATGGGCCACATTGCAGGATGTACACATTTACCTGTTTTCATATGGAGTTTGAACCCCGCAGAATAGCTTCTGACTACCCACATCTGATGATGCCCACTAAGCATCAAAGTGGTAACCTGGTGCCTCCTGGTGATTTGCCTAACTGTTTTTATGCATTTCCTTATTTGTATGGTAACAGAGCCTTATTCCTCTCCAAACATTTTGCCTTCAAAACTGATATTTGGAGAGCCTTATTCCTCTCCAAATATCAGTTTTGAAGGCAAAAAGGAGTTTGGGGGGTCTTGCTCTGTCACTTCCTAAACCAAATGTGCTTTTCCCACGATCGCAGCGCAATTGCAAACACAGCTTCACGAGCCTGGAGAAAGGCTCGGCTGCTTTAAGGAGACGCAGACAGGAGATCTGAAAGTGTTCCACACCTTCCAAAGCACCTTCTCGCCTTCAGGGCCAAACTAATGCACAGCCCTAATTATTACCACTTATATAATGGCCAAAATGGATACCATATGCATTTTCTAGGTAAATAATACAATAAACATTTAAAAGATATCTGGGAACAATTTTACCTCGGAAATATATAGCAAAGCAAGTCAGTTCCAAAAGATGCTACACTAGGTTTAAAATGGGTTGGGGTAATTTTGTGGTTCCAAAGAGACTGCGGGAAGACCAGCCCTCGTCTTAGCATGTTGCGTGAACCAGGCCCTCTTGTGCTTACAGAAGATTGTGAATTTTGGGAGGAAAAGCATGTGAAGTAAAACCAGGAATAGTGGTTGGTTTCCCTAGGACTACTGTTCAGCAGGTTTTGTGGACCCCTAAGTCTGTGTATAAGGCAAGAATTTATAAGCAACCCATTTATATTTTCAAGCAATAACACTGGTTTTGCCTCATCTTGAACTTAAATATTTGTAACTCAACAGAACTTCATCCTCCCCACCCTCAATTTCTTTCTAAACATATGCTAGCCCGGTGAAATCTTTTGCTCTTAGGACCCCTTCCCACTTTTAAAAATTATAGAGGACCCCAAAACAGCTTTTGTTTGTATGGATTATATTTATCAATATTTACCATATTAAAAATTAAAATTGATGCCTTCTTAGAATATTTATTTATTGAATCATGTAAAAATAACAGTATTAAACCATTAGATATTAACATACATAAAATACTTTCATGAAAAAAACCCTATATTTTTTAACAAATAAAAAATAAGAATGAGAAGAATGACATGGTTTTAAATTTTTGCAAACATCTTCAATATCTGGCAAATGATTTTGATTTCAAAGACCCCCAAGAGGGTCTTGGGGGACCCCCAGCAGTCTTTGAGCCACACTTTAAAAAACACTGCGGAGAAAAGAGTTTTCTTTTTTTGACTGATAGATTAAAACAGAAAAAGATTCTGTTTCAATGGGATAAATTAGAAGGTGTGATTTTTACTTAAACAGCAGAGGTTTTGACTGAACTGTGTCCAGAAGTTGAGGGAATTTCTAGAAAAATGTAAAGAGGAATTGGAGGGGTTTCAAATGGAGGTGTCAGATGAGACTACACAAAAAAATCAGCAGGTGTGACAGGAAACTGAAAGGGATTGTGAGGAAAATACATTTTTTGGGTGAAGAAAGTAAATTTCTATACATTTTTTTTATTGAGTGTCAGAAAAAAATAAAATACAAAAAGATCGAAGTGAGAAAGTAAAAAATAAAAGAGAGAAAAATGCAAAAAAAGAAAAGTAACTTCCATCTTTCTTTGGTACAGGCATAGGTGTAAAATAAATTCACCTCTTACTCCAATATCTAAAAGATTCACATAATAAAAACTATCCTTTAACATTTTAAAAAATTACAAAATAAGTCTATATCAGCAAAAATGTAAAAAGAATAATACAAGATATTTCTGTAGCTATAATCAGTCATCAAATCCTAAAATCAAAATTTCATTTTTATTTTTTTTTTGGTATATCAAGTAAAAAATCCAAGAGTGGTTTCCAAATAGAAACAAAGCTAGACAATGTCCTTTCTTTAATCAAAGTAATCAGTTTCTCCATCTCTGCCAATTCCATTAATTTCAATATCCATTCTTTAGCTGTAGGTTAGGGTTATAGATCCTTCCATTTTTGAACATATAAAAGTCTCACTGCCATTATCATATAAAGAAACAAATTTCCATATTTTCTTTCTAGCCGTTTGTCCATCATACCTAAAAGAAAGGTCTCTGGTTTCAATTGTATATCCATTTTTAAGATTTTTTTAAAGCAAAATATATATCATATCCCAATATTTCTTGGCTTTTTCACAAGTCCACCATAAATGATAAAAAGTGCCTTCACACTGATTCCATTTCCAACATACATTTGAGATTCCTTTAAACATCTTAAACAGTTTATCCAGTGTCAAATACTAATGATACATCATTTAATAGAAATTTTCTTTTAAGTTATACTTAAGAGTAAACTTCAAACCTTTATTCCACATATTTTCCCATTGATCCAGCATTATGTTACATCTGAAGGTTTTTGCCCATTTAAACATACAGTCTCTAACATATTCATCTTCCAAATTCATCTTTAACAAAAATTTATACATTTTAGCAATAAGATGTTCAACATTAGTACATAAAGCATATTCAAACTCTGTTTTCTCCAAGGTAAATTCATAACTTTTCTTATCCAATTTAAATCTTTCCAACAGCTGCACATAGGTAAACCATTGGCAACTATGACCTTCCAATTCTAATTCTTCTTCTTCAGATTAGGCTGTCCATCAGAAACTTTGCATATGTCAACCATGGTTAAGTGTCATTTTTCTTCTATAGAAAGCTTCTTGGGGTGACAACCCCAAAGGGATTTTTGAATACAGTCTTACCTTATATCTGTTCCAGATTCTCAATATGGCACGTCTAATAAAATGATTTTTAAAATCAATATTAACTTTCACTTTGTCATGGCATAAATATCCATGCCAGCCAAATCTTAAATCATGTCCTTCTAGCTCCAGTAACCTGTTTTTAAAGTCACCCACTCTTTCATCCATATCAGAAAGCAAGGATCAAAATATAGCTTTAAATCTGGAAGGCCTAACCTACCTCTTTCTTTAGCATCCTGTATAAGTTTATATTTTGTTCTTGGATTTTTACCTTGCCATACAAATTTAAAGATATCTTTTTGCCATTGTTTAAAAAGTACATCATTTGTCAATATCGGTATTGTCTGAAAAAGAAAAAGCGTTCTAGGTAAAATATTCATCTTAATTACTGAAATTCTACCTAACAATGACAATTGTAACTTGTCCCATCTCATTAAGTCTTTTTTGATATTATTCCAAACTTTAACTTTGGAATAACATCAAACTTTAATTGTTCTGGTATAACATACAATTCATATTAGTCAATATAACTCCTAGATATTTAACCTTCTTCTCAAGTTTAAAACCAGACTTCTTCATCAACATTTCTTGATCATGTATAGTCATATTTTTAACCAACATCTTTGTTTTTTATTTACCTTAAATCCAGCAAGTGTACCAAAATCTTTCAATTTCTTCATTTTCAATTCCATTTTGAGATTCCTGTAAAATCAAAACTAAAAAGAGCTCTCACCCACAAAAGCTCTTAATTTATAAACCTCTTTTTTGATTTGCAAGCCCTTTATATTCATATCTTGTCTAATATATCTAACACTTCCAAAATTAAAATGAAAAGTAAAGGGGACAAAGGACAACCTTGTCTTGTCCCCTTCTGTATCTCACAAGGTTTTGTTAACTCCTCATTAACAATAATACTTGCCTTTTGGGAAGTATATATCGATTTAATCCGTTGAAGGAAATTCCCACCAAAGTCCATATCTTCCAAGACTTTAAATAAAAATATCCAATTTAAATTGTCAAAGGCTTTCTCTGCATCTAAGAAAACCAAAGCTACTTGCTTCTCATTGTGTTGTAAATATTCTACTATATCCAATACAATTCTTACATTGTCTCTCAATTGCCTTTTAGATAAGAAATCACATTGATCTTCATGTATAAAGTCCAATAAAATCTTCTTCGGTCTCTCTGCTAATATTGATGTAGAGTTTATAGTCATTATTTAGCAAAGAAATTGGTCCGTAATTCTTAGTTATAGTTGGGTCTTGACTTCCTTTTGGTAATAATGCTAATATTAGCTTCTTTCCAAGTCTCTGGCATTGCTGAGCCCCCTAAAATAGAATTCATCACCTCCTTGAGTGGCAATAACAATTCATCTTCAAAACATTTGTAATAAGAACTCATTAACCCATCTGTCCAGTGGCTTTCCCTATTTTAGCCTTTTTAATAGCTTCTGATATTTCAAAGGTAGTCCCAGGACCGTTCATACTTTGTTTCTGAGGTTGTGGGAGTTTGGGTAGATTCTGTTTCTTTAAATATTCATCAGTTTGTTCCAATGAAACCTCTTGTCCTTCATACAAGTTTGAAAAAAGTTATGAAAGGATTTCTGAATACTCGCATTATCTGTGAGTGTAATATTTCTTTCTTGAATTTTAATTATCATTTTCTTGTCTCTCTCCTTTCTCAGTTTTATATGCAAGCTATCTCCCTGGTGTCAGGTTCAGCCCGGCTCGGCACATGCCATTCAAGCTAGCCGCCATTCCGCCTAGCTAAGTTCAAGCGCGCCTGGTTAGTTTCCTTGCTAGCGATCGAAAGAGGAAGTGCAAACCGCAAATAAACTGCCGACAGGTGGCGGCAATCAACCCGCCGCAGGAATCAAGCACTTTGCAACAATCGGGACTTTCCCCAGCTGCCGCAGGCAAGCAGCCGACAATAAAAACAAAGAGCTCCGCAGCTCAAGCTGCGCTCAACCGCCCATCAAGAGTAATCGTGAGTCAGCCTCACGGGACCTGCCATGCAAGCAAGGCAGCCGAAAACAAAGGACACTGGCTGAACCTGCCATCGGCCCGGGGCGGGGAGAGTCGAGGACAAGGGGTGAGCCAGGGATGGGCAAAGGCGGGCAGGGGCAGTCAGCAGGCAGAACTTGCAAAGCACGGGAAATGGGGAAACTATAAAATGCTATGTAACCTGTGCCAAGCCAACCCTGGCTTTGTTTGTAACCACATGCATTACACCTGAGTAAATTGCTTTCATACGAGCCTGCGTCTCACGGAGTCTTTATTCAGCGTCGAATGCAGTGACTCTTACACCTGGTTTATTTGAAAATTCTTTTTTTTTTTTGTTTTGGATATTTTAATTTTGTCTCTATTTCTCTTACAGTTAATAAAAATAATTGCTGTTGCAGAAGTTTGATTTGATGTAAGCTAGCAGAATCTGTTGGTGTATTTTGTAGATCCTCTTCTTTTTTCTTTATTTCCTCTAAAATAACTTGAATTTTTTCTTGATTCTTCCTTTTAAGTTCACGACTGTATTGAATGAAGTAGCCTCTCATCACTGCTTTACTAGCATCCCAGACAATTTTTTAACTCTGTTCCTTTGTCGAAATTGTTATCAAAATATTCATTTAACTTTTTTTACATTCATTCACCACCAATTCTTTTTGTAATAATGATTAATTTAATCTCCACCTAAATGTTATAGATTCCTCTTGTGTCTCAGTATAACTGGATTATGGTCAGAGAAGGTTTTTGGTAAAATGTCCACTCTACTAATCCTATTTGCCAGAGCCTTTGAAATCCATATCATATCAATTCTAGAGAAAGATTTATGTCTCTCTGAGAAGAAGGAATATTCCCTAGAATTCCCATTTTTCTGTTTCCAGGAATCAATCCAAGTCAGATTTTCAATCAAATCAAAAAGGGACTTGGGCAGTTTCCCTTAATTAAGCTTAATTCCTTTTCCAGAAGTTCTGTCCATCTGAGGTGAAGTTACTCCATTCCAATCTCCCATCAAGCACCAATTTTCATATGTAAAAGTGTCAGAACCTGCATCATCCAACTGTTGTTGTTTTCCATTGTATTGCATTCATTGGGAGTTGGATTGATTTGTTTCTGCCACTTGCAAATAAGGGGGGTGGGTGGCTGTTAATGGTTGTAAGGGGAGTTGGGAAGCAGCTTAACCATATGTGGGCAATTTAGACTGGCTTGTTTGCCGGCCAGGCAGCTGGGGCCCAAAGAACCAGGAAGAAGCTCAGGGAGGAAGGAGAGAGGCCAACAACAGGTGAAGAGGAGTCATGACGCCAGGCAATAAGGGGAGGGGGCATAAATAGAGGGAGGTTTACCCAAGGCGTTAGTTTTAGCAATGTTCTGTTTACAAGCTACATGTACCTCTTAATAAAGAAGTATTTATCTGACCCAAGCCTGGTTGTGTGAGAATGCTTCAGAACTGAGAGTTGGACATTGTGGACTTGACAAAAAGATGTCAGTTGATCCATAAGATGTTTAAAAATGTTTCCTTTACCTTCATTAGGAACATACAACCCAACAATTATGGATTTAATTCCTTGCATCTCAATCTCCACTGCAACATATCTACCATTTTCATTTGTTAGTAAAAGCCATGGTTTCAAATGTGATTTAATATATAAGACAACTCCATTGATTTTTTTTTATATTTGCAGATATAAGTTCTTCACCCAACGTTTTATAAATCAAATATTTTTCATCTTTTTTTCTAATATGAGCTTCCGGTGGGAATAATGGCGGACTGATCATTTCCCTTCAGGTTCTCCCAAAGAGAAACCTTGATGCGGCAATTTTGAGGCACGGGCTGGAACCCTTGAGCCTGAAGAATTCTCCGGAGCTAAGGAGAATCCCCGGAATTGACCCATATATCCTCCGAATGGTGTTCCTGGCGAGAAGATCACAAAGCGAAGGTTTTTGCGGTTGCCTGGTGAGTGAGCAGCTGGGAGGCGGGATTTTCATCTAGTTCCAAGCCACACTGAAGCCCACAAAATGGACACTAAATCTGATCTTCCCATTTCTTCATTATTTTTAGATTGTTATTTTTTAGTTAAAGAGAGGCTTTCTTTGGACACAGAGGATTATTTCTTTTTGGTAATTGGAGGTATTTCACGGGACTACTGATTTTCAATTAATTGGATATTGGATTTTGCTTAAAACATAAAGAGTAATAGAGCTTGAATTACTGTGGAATTTTAAAGAAACAAGGGACTTTTTTCTTACTTTCATTGGCGTTTTTCTTTTTTGGTGAATTTGCTTTTGTTGTACTATATTTGGGTTTAAACATCTCTGTGAGAAAGTTGTCTTTTTTTTTTAACTACTTTGCACTGATTGGGGCAGACTTGTAAACAAGGTAATTCGAGACTTCCTAAATTTGTTACCAACTTTTTGCCTTTCTCTTTTTTTCCTAAGGTGTAATTTTGACCATTAGAGGGTGGTGTTGCCTCACTAACTGACTTATTATTATTATTGCATTGCTGTGGATCTGGGAGTTTTGACTTCTTGAAACAGATGTTTGATGACTTTTCTATTGAAGTCACTCAGGCTATAGAGGCTAAATTTGAAACAATAGAAAAATGGATAAAAAATGGAACAAATGGCTGCTGATATAAAACAAATTATTGACAAAGTAGAGGTATTGGGCAATAAAATGGATACTAAAGATACAGAAATGGAAAGAGAGCTGAATAATGTCTTTCTTGAGCTTAGAGAAAATGAATTCTGTAAGATTAAGAGCTATTCCAGAAAACCCTCAGGAGAATATTAGACAGCTGGTTGTGACTACCTTGTCCAATTTATTAATCTGGGAAGAAGAGAGGATGGACAAGGTATATTGTATAAACTCATGCTTTGCAACTGTCAAAAAACTTCCTAGAGATGTCATGGTTTATTTTTTGAGAAGAATGACAAGAGAACAAGTACTACAAAGTCATTTTGATTTGAGATTAAAAATTGGAAATACAGATATAATTGTGTTAAAAGAAATTCCTATCAGAATTTTGAGAAAGAGAAAGGAATATTTTTTTGAGAGATTTTAAAAAAGAAAAAGATTCCATTTCATTGGGACAAATTGAAGGGTGTGATTTTCACCTTCCTACAACAAAGATTCAGATTAAATTCTGTTCAGAAGGCCAAAGATTTTTTGGCACGACATGGATCTGAACTACAGCAGGAATCAGCCGAAATGGATTTACTGGGACAGCAACAGTTAGAAGAAGTGGGTGCACAGGCTGCTGAGATGGGTGCTACAGCTAAAGCCTTTGACAAATTGTTTCCTTAATTATGGATTATAAATATTTAACTTGGAATATTAATGGGGCAAATCTCCCCAGAAACAAAGAAAAATAGAGTCACTTTGTGTGAGATGGGTGGCTATATAAATACGACAAATAAATAAATAAATAAATAAATAAATAAATAAATAAATATTTGAGAAAATTACATCAGGATATAATTTGTTTGCAAGAAACATATACAAGAAAGTAAATTTCTAGAGGCTTCAGATGAATGGGGATGCCTTAATAAAACTGAAACATAGAAGAATGTGCAGCACCCTTGGAGCTGGTGTGAACTACCAAAGCATCTGTCTTGAAGGGGGATGCGCTCTTCCTGGCATTTGGCACCCTGAACTGATTTGTTTCTTCTTCTCAGTAAGGCTGCTGTTTTCCTTGTAGACAGTAGATAACAGAGGGGTATAAAGTGTCAGGTTCGGTCAGCACGGGGCTTCGGGGAAGCTCGCAGCCAGACCACGCGAACTCCACCGGCGGTAGCTAGCGAGGAAAAGAGGAACTGAAAGCGCCGCTAATTAATGGGCCACCTGCGCCCAGCCAAACAGGAAAACCGCAGCGGAAGCTTTAACTATACACTGATAACGGCGCGAGCCAACAATGAACGGGGCCGCAGGCAGCGAAACAAGATCGCCACGCAGCACAGAACCCTCGGGCTTGCACGTAACGGGGCGGGACCAACCCAAGCTGGAGGGGACTGCCAATCAAGGACAATGGACCCTGACCGAACCTGCCATCATGGACAATCAAGAGGGATTATTGGGGGGCTGATAATCCGCAGCGGTAACGCAATCGCGGGGCAGAAAAAAGCGCGGGAAGGGGGGAATATAACGAGTGATGCAATAGTACCAAGCCAGTCCTGGCTTTGCTTGTGACTGCTACGTTACGCATGAGTAAACCTCTTTTGTGAACCACACGTGTCACGGGAGTTTCTCTGTCGAACGGGGCAAACCTTACATAAAGCCAGGACTCACCATTAGCGCTACCCGGTACCACCGAGGAGCGTTTCCCTTTCTAATACAGGCATGACCAGCGACGAGGAATCCATGGGTCAGCTGGAGCACGAGGAACCCAGGCTCAAGGAGGGACGGTCAGAGCCAGCCGGGAGCGACGGGACAGCGGCCAGGGCCGGGTACCCTCCAACCGAGCGGTGGTCGATGTGCGTGAACCAAGGGCCAGACAGCTCAGGCGTCACGATGACCCGGGGTTCGGGGCCCCGGAACCGCGAGTGGGACGAGAAGCTCGCCCGACTAGAGGAGAGGGTCGAGCGGCGCCTAGACGCCGTGGAGGCGATGCTCCAGACCTTGCTACAGAGAGTGGGACCATCGGCGGTGAGTGATGGCACGAGCAACAGGGGTGGCAGTCCGGCACCCCAGCCGGCACCGCCCACGATGCCCCAGTCAGGGGACCGACGGGCGGCGGACGACCTGAGACTTCGAGGCATCACCGGGAAGTTCTCAGGGGACCCTGAACAGCTGCCGCATTTTTTGACGCACGTCAGGGGTTTTATGCAGAGGGGTGGTCACCTATTCGCTAGGGACGAGGATAGAGTATCCTACGTGGCCGAGCTGTTAGACGGCCAAGCGGCTAGCTGGGTGATCGGACTATACGACGCCAACGCGGCGGAACTGCGGAGTTTCCCGGACTTCATGCAGGCGCTCCGGGACAGATTTGAGGACACATTGAGCGCCAAGCGGGCTGAGGACGACATCCTGCAGTTCAGACAGCGGGACAAGTCGGTATCGGAGTACGCCCTGGAGTTCCGGAGGTTGGTAGAGAAGCTCACGGACTGGCCGGAGTCCCTGAGGGTGAAGTATTTTAAGAGGGGGCTCAATCCAGAGATCCTGGAGCGGGCACTGGGACGGGATGACCCGTCCACAATGAAAGATTGGATCTGGCTGGCCGGAACGGTGGAATTGGCGTGGCAGCAGATTCAACAAAGCGCGAGGCGACGGGACCAGATGAGGGACCGGCCGAGGGAGAGACCCCCAGATGAAAGGCGGAGCAGTCGGCGGCAGTCCACCGGGGGGCGAGAGGCGACCAGAACCCCAAACCTGTGCTTCCGGTGCGGAGGCAGAGGCCACCGAGTGGCGCAGTGCCCGACGGAGCGGGAAGGAGCCTCACCACGGCCCAAAGTCAAGCCCCCGCATCCTACCGGGAAAAGGGCCGGCGACCGACCGCGGAAGAGTGCAGTGGCGGCGGTGACTGAAAGAGGACGGCGGGGGTGGTCGACCCCGGAGACGGCGTCCTCCGGAGAGGACTCGGAGCCGGCGGGAAACGAGGCGCGCTCGCACTGAATGGCGTCCCAGTGCGAGCAGGGGAACCGAGGCGCGCGGACCCAATAGGGGATGAGGACTGCCCTCCGTTCCGGGTGAGGATACACATCCGGGGGGTGAGATCCGGAGGGGAGGCACAGCTGCGGGCACTGCTGGATTCAGGCTGCACCCACTGCTTGATGCACCCAGCTGTGGTCTCGGGACTCGGACTACAGCTGAGGCGCCTCCGGGAGCCCATTGCATTCAGCCAGCTAGACGGCATGCTGGCGGGGGGGGGGCCAGCTCAGTATTACACCGAGCCAGTCCAGATGACGATCGGGAGCCACCGGGAAGAACTAAGATTTGTGGTGGTCCCGGTGGCCGAGTACGCGGTGGTGCTCGGCTTGGCGTGGCTGTGGCGACGGAACCCACGGGTCGACTGGACGGCGGAGGCAGTGCGATTCGGGGTCGACAGGCCAGCGGAGTGCGAGAGCAGAGGAGACCGGGCCGTGGCAACGGGCGCGACCGCAACCACAGACGGGCAAGTGGAGGATCCAAGGCACAGGGAGGCGGGGCGAGAGCAGACGGAGCCCGAGACCTGGGCGGCAACAGCAGCAACAGCAGCGCCGGAACCCCGGAGACTCGCAACAATCCCGAGGCGTGGGGAGGCAGTGGCGACTGGCGGAACAACTGTAAAACGAGAGACAGAGTCCGGGGAACCCACGACAAGCGGCGGAATCCCGAGGCAATATCGAGACCTGGCGGCGGCGTTCGGGGAAAAGGAGTCCAACCAGCTCCCTCCACACCGACCCAGTGATTGCGCCATCGAGTTAGAGCCAGGGGCAACGCTGCCCAAACCGAAAATGTACTCCCTGTCAATGAGGGAGATGGGGGCTCTGCGGGAGTTCATAGACAAGAACCTAGCGCGGGGATTCATCCAACCCGCGAAGTCACCATTAGTGGCCCCGGTACTATTCCGGGAGAAGAAGGATGGCTCACTCCGGATGTGCGTGGACTACCGGGGGCTGAACGCAATCAGCACCGAGTACAAATACCCCCTCCCCCTGATGAAGGACTTAATGTTGCACCTATCTAAGGGGAGGGTGTTCACAAAACTGGACTTGCGCGAAGCTTACTTTAGGGTCAGGATCCGCGCTAAAGATGAGTGGAAAACGGCGTTCAACACGCCGCTCGGAAGCTACCAGTTTTCCGTGATGCCGTTCGGATTAAAAGGGGCCCCAGGGGTGTTTATGCAGCTAATAAACGAGGTGCTGCACGACCTACTCTACCAGGGCGTCCTGGTCTACCTGGACGACATCCTCATCTACACCGAAACCCTGGCGGAGCACGTGAGCCTGGTGCGCACAGTGCTCCAGAGACTGCTGAAGGCGCAGCTGTACGCGAAGCTATCAAAATGCGAGTTTCATCCAGCGAGCAGCTGGACTACCTCGGCTACTGGATATCCAGTCGGGGAATTGAGATGGACCCGGCGAAAGTAAAGGATGTTCTGGGCTGGGAAGCGCCGCGAACCCGGAGGCAACTCCAAAGCTTCTTGGGGTTTGCGAACTTCTATAGACAGTTTATCCCGAACTTCGCCCAAATCGCTCTTCCCCTAACAGACTTGCTAAAAACCAAGGGCACTGGAAAACCCCCCAAGCCCAGCATGACACTTGCATGGACTGCAGAATGCCAGGGGGCATTTGAGGAGCTAAAACGGCGGTTCACAGCGGAGCCAATCCTGCGCCATCCCGACCCAGATCGGCGGTTTATCATCCAAGTAGATGCGTCAGACGTGGCAACGGGGGCGGTCCTGCTCCAGCCCAGTCCGGAGGGGGCCATCCACCCATGTGCCTACGCCTCCCGCAAATTCACAGATACAGAGAGAAGGTGGATGGTGTGGGAGAAAGAGGCGTACGCCGTCAAGTGGGCGCTAGCCACGTGGAGGCATCTATTGGAGGGGGCAGCTGAACCATTCGAGGTGTGGACGGACCACAAGAACCTCGAGGCCCTGAAGGCCCCGCGTAAGCTATCCCCCAAACAGGCGCGGTGGTCCCAATACTTCGGGAGGTTCAGGTTCACCCTAAAACACATCCCCGGGAAGCGCAACTTCCTAGCAGACGGGTTGTCTCGCATGCCCCAGCACGCCAGCCTACGAGAGGAGATCGTGGACTCCATCATCCCTGCCAGCAGGCTGGCTGCAAAGGCGGTGACCCGGAGCCAGACCAAGGGGGAGCGACGGGACGCGGCGCCTGAGGTAAAGCAAGGGTTCGCGGAGGCGGCGGAGCGGGACGCTTGGCTCAAGCAAAACCGAGAAGCGCTAACCAACCAAGAGGGTTTGTGGTGGCACGAAGGGAAGTTGTACGTGCCCGAGGGGTGCCGACGGGAGGTCATGGAAAGAGCCCATGACAGCCGGAACGCGGGGCATTACGGCTTCGTGAAGACGCTCCACTTAATTCGGCGGCAGTTCTGGTGGCCAACGCTCCGGAAGGACGTGGAGGCATACTCGGGGGGTTGCCCGGTGTGCCCGACGGCCCATGGCAAGAGATCGCCATGGACTTCATAGTAGAGCTCCCGGAGAGTAAGGGGAAGACCGCCATTTGGGTGGTTACGGACTTATTCTCCAAACAAGCGCACTTTGTAGCGTGCCGGCGAGTCCCCACGGCAGAGAGGTTGGCGAGGCTGTTCGTGCAACATATTTACCAGCTGCACGGCACGCCCCGACGGGTCGTCAGCGATCGGGGTGGCAACTTCATCGTGCGGTTCTGGAGGGAGTTCCTGAAGCGGGTGGGGACGAAGCAAGCCCTTTCCTCCGCGGCGCATCCGCAGACGGACGGAGCCACGGAACGCCTGAACGGGGGACTCGAACAGTACCTGCGCTGCTACGTGGGGCACCAACAGGACGATTGGGCGGAGCTACTGCCATTCGCAGAAGTAGCATACAATAACGCCGTCCACAAGAGTACCGGCTTTTCTCCATTCAAAGTAGCTACCGGGAGAGACTTCGTCCCCATGCCGGAGTTGCCTCAGCCGGAATCCCAAATCAACTCCCTGGACTCCTGGTTCGCCCAAATTGACGCCACCCGGCGAGCGGCGCACGCGGCATTGCAAAGAGCCAAAGCCGATTACAAAAAACACGCGGACCGCAAGAGACTCCCCGAGGGGCAGTAGAAAGTGGGGGACCAGGTGTATTTGTCAACCAAAAACCTAAAGACGCACCAGACATCGAAAAAACTCAGCCCGAGGTTTGTGGGGCCATTCCCCATTGCAGAGGTCATCAATCCAGTAACCGTCAGGCTGACACTCCCGAAGAGCCTCGGGAAGATCCACCCGGTGTTCCATTGCAGCCTGCTAAAGCTGCACCAACCGGGGAACGCCTGGCACAAGGCAGAGGGGGTGCCACCACCCATCATGGTCAGTGGGGAGCAGCATTTCGAGATCAACCAGATACTGGACGCCAGGAGGCACAAGGGGCAGGTCCAGCTCCTAGTGCAATGGAAACATTTTCCCAAGTCCCACAGCAAATGGGTAAGCAAAACCCACATAAGAGCGCCAGACCTAGTGCGGGACTTTTACAATAAATACCCCGGGAAACCGAAATAAAGTCGGGGGGGGAGTTGTCTTCAGGGGGGCGGTATGTCAGGTTCAGTCAGCACGGGGCTTCGGGGAAGCTCGCAGCCAGACCACGCGAACTCCACCGGCGGTAGCTAGCGAGGAAAAGAGGAACTGAAAGCGCCGCTAATTAATGGGCCACCTGCGCCCAGCCAAACAGGAAAACCGCAGCAGAAGCTTTAACTATACACTGATAACGGCGCGAGCCAACAATGAGCGGGGCCGCAGGCAGCGAAACAAGATCACCACGCAACTCAGAACCCTCGGGCTTGCACGTAACGGGGCGGGACCAACCCAAGCTGGAGGGGACTGCCAATCAAGGACAATGGACCCTGACCGAACCTGCCATCATGGACAATCAAGAGGGATTATTGGGGGGCCGATAATCCGCAGCGGTAACGCGATCGCGGGGCAGAAAAAAGCGCGGGAAGGGGGGAATATAACGAGTGATGCAATAGTACCAAGCCAGTCCTGGCTTTGCTTGTGACTGCTACGTTACGCATGAGTAAACCTCTTTTGTGAACCACACGTGTCACGGGAGTTTCTCTGTCGAACGGGGCAAACCTTACATAAAGTAACTTGAGATCTATTACTAACTTATGTATGCCTGCATCATCATATGAACATGTATGTATGCATCCTTTTCCCTTCCCCTTTCCTGAAATGTATAAATATCAGAGCATCCATTTTGCCTACAAGGGGAGAGTCTCCCACTAACCCTTGGTGGGGTCCCAGGCAAAGCCTTGATTACTTTGCATTTGGGCCCTGTGTTTCTTACTTACTTATGGAAATAAGATGATACTAAACTAGGTACTATAGGTAGCGACCTTTCTAAATTTTTGGCTTGATTATGGATTACAAATGCTTAACGTGGAATATAAATGGAGCAAATGCTCCTCAAAAGAAAAAATATTTCATTATTTGAAAAAATTAAAACAAGATACATCTATAATAGACACATATTAGAAAAAAGGCATAAAATATCTGATTTATAAAATTTGGGTGAAGAATTTATTTCAGCAGGAACTAAAAAAAGAAATGGATTTGGGGAGGGGTATATAAATCCCCAACTAAAACCAGAACTGATGACTATGGTAAATTTGTTGGGATAGAAGTTAATTTGCATTGGACTAAGACTCTGATAATGGGAATGTATGCCCCAAATGAGGATAAAGTACTGTTCTATAAAGGACTTATGGACAGACTAATAGGTTTCTCTTATGAAAATTGGTGTTTGATGGGGGGGTTGGAATGGTGTGATCTTCCCACAACTGGATAGAACTCCTGAGAAAAATATTAAAATATTAAAATCAACCAAGGCAAATTACCAAAAATTTTCTTTGATTTGATGGAAAATTTAGAGCTTATGGAGATATAGAGAAAGAAAAGTGGCAATTCAAGCGAGTACACCTACTTTACTGAAAGACATAGATCCTTCTCAAGAATAGATATGATATGGATTTCAAAACATTTGGCTACTAAGGTTTCTAAAGTAGAGATATTATCCAAAGACTTTTTTGGATCATAATCCTATGAGTTTGGTTTATAAAAAGAAATCCAGTTCTTTTAGATGGAGACTAAATGAAATGTTGTTACACAAAGAAGCAATAGTGGAGGATTGTAAAAAAATTAAAATAATTTTGTGAAAATAATTTAGATAAAGGTACTGATTTAAGAATGGCTTGAGATGCAAGTAAAGCTTTTATCAGAGGTTATTTCATACAACATAATAGTGAATTCAGAAAGAAGAGGCAAGAGAAAACACAAGCTATTTTGGATGAGATAAAGAGAAAGGAAGAAGAATTAAAGAAATTTCCAGAGAAGATAAGTATTTCTCAACAAATTAAGCTTTTACAATGACAGTTATCTATGCTAACAGTAAGAGAAATGGAAATAAAAATGAACTATGTAAAGCAAAAAAAATGAGTTTGCAAAAAAACTAGGGGAATGGTTGGCATATAAATTATGAAATTTAAAAGAAAAGAAAATGATATTGAATCTACAAGAAGGAGATACTGTATTAACAGATACTGTGGCCATGCAAAAAGCATTTCATCAATATTATTCTAACTTGTATAAAGCAAGTGACATCTTGCTGGAGAAAACAGATCAATACCTAAAGAAACAAAATTTACCAAGGGTTACAGAGGAACAGAAACAGATTATGAATGGACCTATAACAATAAGGAAAATTACAAAAAAGATTAAATCAGAAAGGGTGCTGGGACCAGATGGATTATCAGGTTCCTATTATAAATGTTTTGAGGATGAACTTTTACAACCTTTACAAAATACGATGAACTCTATCCTATAGGGAAGAAAGATACCAAAGGGTTGGAACAAGGCTGTCAGAAAACGACAGACACGGGTTCGGTTGTCCAGTAGACAGAAGTTTTTATTGGGCACGTTTGCAAAGGTGGGTCCCTCCCGCAGCAATGGAGGAACCCCGAAGCAAGGTCTGACAGGTTTTTATACCCCCTATCTGTCCTCCCCCTCCTACGAGGGCTTGGCTCACAATCTCACCTTTTTTACCGCCCCGGAGCGCCGCTAATTAACCGCAAAACCGCAGACATTCCACTTTCCGAATCCAATCAGCGCAATACACATTCCAATCCCCACTTGACCCGACAGCCGCCCCCTGCCGTTTCTCTTCACTCTGGAGCGAACGTGCCTCTTGCCTGCAGTCTTTCCTCCCTCCTGCCGTCCCTCTCCACTCTGGTGTGAGTGTGCCTTCTGCCCATCCTCCCTCCTGCCGTCCCCCCAAGGCTGCCCCATGGTGCACAGCGCTCTCCCCTAGCAAACATGGTTCGTTTGAGGCCCTCACTTATCCCTGCCTTCTCACAATCCCCCCTTTTTCTTTTCACGCCTCTGTTGGGCCTCAAACCTGGCTAACAGGATTGCTCCCTCGTCCCGGACCCAGGGCTTCACACACTGGGACAGGTAATTCCCACAAGCAGGGAGGCATTGCATTAAGCAACATACTAGGACCAGTAAGACAATGAAGCCAATAGCTAGCACAGAAAGTTGTTTTAGCCAAGCAAAGTTAGGTAACCAACTAGTGAGCCACGACCAGTTCCATCCCTCTGGATCCTCGGATATGCGAGAGGCTAAGGTCTTCAACTTGGCTAGTTTTGCTTCAATATAATTCTCATTGTTGGTTAGGTTAAAGCAACAAAGACCTTGAAAAGATTCACAGCCTTGTCCTGCCCTTAATAGGAGATAGTCTATAGCTATCCGATTTTGAATGATCACCCTCCTGATCTCAGTGACTTCTTCAGTGAGGGCTGCAATGAGAGAGGATGTAAGGTTGACACTTTTAGCCAGGAGGCAGGCCACCTTCCTTAGGTCCAGGTAAGCTCTTCCGCTTAGTGCAGGAACCCCTACTAAGGAGAGGGCCAGAGCCATGGCTTCTGTTTCAGACAAGAGTGTCACATCACTCTCACAATCAGATGGCAGCTCCCTTTTTCTTTTTTCTTTTGATGGGTGCGCTTGCATTGGAGGCAGGGCATATAGAGAGGTCAGGCGCCCTATGGCACAAGGGCCCCCTGAACTATAGGCTGGAACATAGGTGTAAGCTTCATGTCCACACAACAAAAAGAAACCTTTAGGTAGGTATAGAGGGGTTGAGGCGTAAGGGATATTATAGACCCCTCCACAAGTGAAAGCAGGACCTTTTGAGGGCAACGGGGGGTACAGTTCTGGGTATTGTTGAAATATACACATTGAGTTGCACTGGTTGTCCCCAAGAGATTTAGAGCCATTTGCCTTTGATTAGTCCAGGGTCTTGGTATGGGAGAAGACCCAAAATGATAGAACATCCCCCCCCACGGGGATCATCCCCAGTGATCAAAGCTGTCTGTGCCAATTCTACGCCTTTATGTTGGTCATCTCCTCCCCTGCCTTAGTTCAGTTCCTTTTAAGTTTTACTTTGAGTCCGTCTCCCGGTTGGGCAGTCCATGGTCGGGGGTCGGGAGCTTGCTTAACCCGATGGTAGTGGGTCCAACCCCCCTGTCAGGTCCGAACCGCTGATTCAGTTGTCAGGAGAACTTGGTATGGTCCCTCCCAAGACGGCTTCAGCTTCTCATCCTTCCACGTCTTTATCAGGACCCAATCCTCTGGCTTGTGGGGGTGTTGGTCTTTCAGCAAGGGGGCCGTTGAGCGAGGAGTCCCTGTTTTCTTAGAGACAAGAGAGATTGTGACAGTACCAAGAGATACTTTCTTAGGAAGGCATCCTTTAGCTCGGGGATAGGCTCTCCCATTGGAGCCAGGAAAGGTCTTCCCATCATCAGCTCGAATGGGGAGACCCCCACATCCTTGCGAGGGGCTGTCCGCATTCGAAGCAGGGCAACCGGAAGTGTCTTTGTCCAAGGTAGCCCTGTTTCCAGCCCCAGTTTGGTGAGATGTTGCTTCAACACCCCGTTGGCCCTTCCCACAGCTTTACAGTGTCTACCAAAGCCTGCACCCCCCGTGAGACCCTTCGTGCAGTTTCTCCACCATCCCCCTCATGTCAGCACGGCTCACTACTGGGGTCCCCTCAATTGTAACCCAATGACCTGCTTCCTCCCTGCAACCTTCCCTTTCCAGCAGCTGTGAGTAAACCCCGTTCCAGCCAAATTTTCCCGAAAGTGTGCACTACTCCCCAGGCATATCGCGAGTCTGTGTAGACGGTGAGGGACACTCCCTTTCCCAACTCTAGTGCCCGTTTCAAAGCGTGCACTTCACACAGCTGAGCCGACCAGTCCGCTGGTAGTGCCCCTTCTCTATTGTCTCTCCCTCCGCCGTCACTATCGCATATCCTGACTTCCTTTGTCCCTGCTCTACTCGGCTAGACCCATCCACAAACCAGACCTCACCCTCCTCCAGCGGGACCGCCTGCAGGTCCTCCCGGGTCTTTGTTTGCAGCTGCAACAGGGTGGAGCACTCGTGCTCCGCCGGCTCCCATTCTTTCCGCTCCCCCGCAAGAAACTCCGCTGGGTTCAAATTCCTGTCTGTTCCTACCACCACATCAGGACTTATCCGGAGAACTGTCTCATATTTCAACATCCTTCCTTCTGTCATCCAAGTAGCCGCCTGCTGACTAAGCACACTTAAGATCTGATGGGGTGAATGGACAATCACGGGGCTCCCAAAAGTGAGTTTTTTCCCTTCTGTCACTAGCACAGCAGCGGCAGCCACTGCCTGCACACAAGTCGGCCATCCCCTCACCACTGGTTCTAGGGCTTTGCTCAGGAAGGCCACTGGTTGATATTTCCCAGCCCGTCTCTGAGTCAGCACTCCAATGGCAGTTCCCCCATGGGCTGTAACGTATAGGTGAAAGGGGGGCCAAGTTCGGTAGAGCCAGAGCCGGGGCCGTCACCAGGCTCCTTCGTAATTCCCCCACTTCTCTGTGTCCCCGTCTGTCCATTCTACCCTGTCAGATGATCCTTTCAACTTCTCATACAGAAACTGAGCCTTGCTCATGTACTCATCTATCCATAGCCGGCAATATCCTACTAGACCCAGAAACCGCCGCACCTCCGTTTTAGTATGAGGGGGCTTCAACTGCATTATCCCCTGTATCCGAGAAGGATCAATCAACTTCTCGCCCTTCCGGAGTACATGTCCTAAATACTTGACCTCCCTTTCCACAAATTGGACCTTCCCTTTTGACACCTTCAATCCTTCCTCAGCCAACCAGTTCAATAAAGCCACTGAGTCTTCTCTCACCTTTACTTCCTTCTCTCCAGACACCAACAAATCATCCACATACTGCAGCACCCGAGAACCCCCAGGGGCCCGGAACCCCTGGAGTTTCTCTTCCAATGCCTGTCCAAACAAGAGGGGGCTCTCGGTGTACCCCTGGGGCAGCACCGTCCATCTCAGTTGTTGCTTCAGCCCGCGCCTCCCATCCCGGGACAGCGGGTATTGGGCTTGCCGCAAACCCGTCACCCCTGGTTTCAAGGGGATGCTAATTGGGGCTATGCGAAACCGCCCCGCCCCCCCCTCCCCTCCCTCAGGGTTCACAACCTCCACGTCCGCCTCTCGCAACAAACACATCCTTTCTGCCTGTTCCACATTCCACAGCTCTACTACTAGACTACCCATTAGATCCCTTCCCAGCAAGTTCACTCTCGCCTGTGGGATCAGTAATACATCTGCAGTTACCTCCTTCCCATTCCACTCCAGTCTCACTCCCTCCAGTACGTCTGCCTTGACCGGAGAGCCTCCCACCCCCATCACCGATACCGACGTGCCCCGGGATTTCGCAATCCCTGGGATCGGTTGGCACAGCGATGTTCGAGAGGCTCCGGTGTCCACGAGGAACTGCTGTTCCTCGCCGGTGGGACCCACCGTGATGTTTACCAAGGGTTCCCCATGGGTCCCGGTTGGGGAACCATGACCCCCCTAGTCGTACAGGGGGAAACTCCTCTCATGTTCTCCCGATGTTCAGCATTATTGGGATCCCAATTTGGGTCTGCCAGAGGGAATTTAGTATCTGCGGCCGGGGCATTTGGGACATTTGCATTCCTTTGCTCCCAAGCCCCGAGCGCAGCTCGCCGAATCTGGCCCCTCTCTTCTGGCGTATAGAGGTGGGCTAAAATGTAATTCAGTTCCCCCAGGAGTATTCCACCGGGCCGAGAAAAAGTTCCAATTGTTCGGCGGCGGTATGGGCGTTCTCTTGCATACGAGGGAGGGTCCTTTTTAATTCCCTCAACTCACTGGGTTTGATGGGAACCGTTACGTAACTGGTGACGGCCACCCCCTGTGCGTTCGTTCCGTTCGGGACTTCCCGGACGGGGAAGGCACTGGCCAACCTTAGAATAAAGGGCACGTTCTGAATGTCTTGGTTCAGCTGGTCCAGCTCTTTCCGCAGCCCGGGATAGGGTGGGGGCGCCGGAGGGGAGCGATAGGAAGAGGAGGAGGAGGAGGAGGTGGCGGCCCCCATTGAGGTCTAGTCAGCCAGAGGTCCTCCTCATCCTCCTGTTCTTTTTGGACAAAAATTTTGGCTAACTTGGGTCGAGGCCCCTCCCAATGAACATGGAACCAGACTTCCACATAGGGTTCCTGTGTTAACATTTTATGCTCCACAATGTAGTTTTTTAGTTGGGTCACCCAGTAATTACTGGGGATTCCAATGGTAGGGGAATTCGGGGTCCACTAGTGGATATTTTCGCCATTCTTTAGTGCACAAAGTTATCATGGTCGGTTTTTCCAGACCCCTGGTGAATGGACACAACCAGGGTGTCTCCCACTGTTGCAACAATTGTCCTAATGGAGAATCCGTGGGGATTCCCCCTACTGCGTTTTTCCCACTGGCCCCTGGCCTTACACTCTTACTCTGCGCCTTACCCATCCTTCCTGACTACGTTTCCCACCTTACAGAAGGTCCCGGACTCTTCTGTCCCCTTGCGGCGTCCAACGCCTCGTAACCACGCTAATCTCCCCGAGATTATGGGTAGGCTGTACTCACCAGACCTCCCGGAGGTCTCCTCGTCGGCCGACTTCCTCTTTACTTCTGTCTGACTGGCGATTGGAGTCCCGTCCTGGACCCGACTCCGGGGAAAACGGGAGACACCTCAACGGGGTGTTACGGCCGATTACTCACCGGTTCCCCACAGTCCGGTCCACGTCGAGGACTCCTGGCTGGCTCGCCAATTTTGTCAGAAAACGACAGACACGGGTTCGGTTGTCCAGTAGACAGAAGTTTTTATTGGGCACGTTTGCAAAGGTGGGTCCCTCCCGCAGCAATGGAGGAACCCCGAAGCAAGGTCTGACAGGTTTTTATACCCCTATCTGTCCTCCCCCTCCTACGAGGGCTTGGCTCACAATCTCACCTTTTTTACTGCCCCGGAGCGCCGCTAATTAACCGCAAAACCGCAGACATTCCACTTTCCGAATCCAATCAGCGCAATACACATTCCAATCCCCACTTGACCCGACAGCCGCCCCCTGCCGTTTCTCTTCACTCTGGTGCGAACGTGCCTCTTGCCTGCAGTCTTTCCTCCCTCCTGCCGTCCCTCTCCACTCTGGTGCGAGTGTGCCTTCTGCCCATCCTCCCTCCTGCCACCCCCCAAGGCTGCCCCATGGTGCACAGCGCTCTCCCTTAGCAAACATGGTTCGTTTTGTCAGGTTCGGTCAGCACGAGGTTTCAGGGAAGCACGGGGCTGCAGGGAAGCTCGCAACCAGACCACGCGGAATCCACCCGGTAGCTAGCGGGGAAAAGAGGAACCGAAAGCGCCGCTAATTAACGAGCCACCTGCGGCCAGCTAAACAGGAAAACCGCAGCGGAAGCTTTTAATTACGAACTGATAACGGCGCGAGCAAGCAAGGAACGGGGCCGCAGGGCAGCGAAACAAGATCACAACGCAGCACAGAACCCGCGGGTCTGCACGTAGCAGGGAGGGGCCAACCCAGCCGGAGGGGGACTGGCAATCAAGGACAATGGACTCTGACCGACCCTGCCATCATGAACGATCAGGGGGGACATTGGGGGCCTAATTGCCCACAGCCGCAACGCGATCACGAGGCGGGAAAAAGCGCGGGAAGGGGGAATATAACAAGTGATGCAATTGTACCAAGCCAGTCCTGGCTTTGCTTGTGACTACTACGTTACGCATGAGTAAACCTTCTTTGTGAACCACACGTGTCACGAGAGTTTCTCTGTCGAACGGGGCAAATCTCACATAAAGCCAGGACTCACCGTCAGCGCTACCCGGTACCACCGAGGAGCGTTTTCTTTCTCAATACAGGCATGACCAGCGACGAGGAATCCGTGGGTCAACTGGAGCGCGAGGGATCCAGGCTCGCGGAAGGGCGGTCGGAGCCGCCCGGGAGCGACGGGGCAGCGGCCAGGGCCGGGCGCACTCCATCCGAGCGGTGGTCGATGGGCGTGAATCAAGGACCAGACGATTCGGGCGTTACGATGACCCGGGGTTCGGGGTTCCGGGACCGTGAGTGGAGCGAGAAATTCGCCCGACTAGAGGAGAGAGTCGAGCGACGCCTAGACGCCGTGGAGGCGATGCTCCAGACCCTACTGCAGAGAGTGGGGCCACCGGCGGTAAACGAGGAGGCGAGCGACAGGGGGGGGCGGTCCGACACCCCCGCCGGCACCACCCACGGCGCCCCGGTCGGAGGACCAACGGGCGGCAGACGCCCTGAGACTTCGGGGTATCACTGGGAAGTTCTCAGGGGACCCCGAACAGCTGCCGCACTTTCTGACGCACGTCAGGGGGTTCATGCAGAGGGGTGGTCACCTATTCGCTAGAGACGAGGACAGGGTATCCTACGTGGCCGAGCTGCTAGATGGCCAAGCCGCCAGCTGGGTGATCGGGCTGTACGATGCCAACGCGGCGGAACTACGGAGTTTCCCGGACTTCATGCAGGCGCTCCGGGACAGATTCGAGGACACATTGAGCGCCAAGCGGGCGGAGGACGACATCCTACAATTCAGGCAGCGGGGCAAATCGGTATCGGAATATGCCCTGGAGTTCCGGAGGTTGGCCGAGAAGCTCGCGGACTGGCCGGAGTCCCTGAAGGTGAAGTATTTTAAGAGGGGACTCAACCCAGAGATCCTGGAACGGGCACTGGGGCGGGACGACCCGGCCACAGTGAAGGATTGGATCTGGCTGGCCGGAACGGCGGAATCGGCGTGGCGGCAGATCCAACAGAGCACAAGACGACGGGACCAGACGAGGGACCGGCCGAGGGAGAGGACCCCGAGGAGAGACGGAGCGGTCGACGGCAGTCCACCGGGAGGCGAGAGGCGACCAGAGCCCCGAATCTGTGTTTCCGATGCGGAGGCAGAGGCCACCGAGCGGCGCAGTGCCCGACGGAGCGGGAAGGCGCCCCACCACGGCCCGAAGTCAAAACCCCGCGTGCGAACGGGAAAAGGACCGGTGACCGACCGCGGAAGGGGGCAGTGGCGGCGGTGACCGAGAAAGGACGCGGGGGGTGGTCGACCCCGGAGACAGCATCCTCCGGAGAGGACTCGGAGCCGGCGGGAAACGAGGCGCGCTCGCACTGAACGGCGTCCCAGTGCGAGCAGGGGAGTCGAGGCGCGCGGACCCAATAGGAGACGAGGACTGCCCACCGTTCCGGGTGAGGATACACGTCCGGGCGGTGAGATCCGGAGGGGAGGCGCAGCTACGGGCGCTACTGGACTCGGGCTGCACCCACTGCTTGATGCACCCAGCGGTGGTCTCGGGGCTCGGGCTACAGCTGAGGCGCCTCCGGGAGCCCATTTCATTCAGCCAGTTAGATGGCACGCTGGCAGGGGGGGGACCAGCTCAGTATTACACCGAGCCGGTCCAGATGACGATCGGGAGTCACCGGGAAGAACTGAGGTTCGTGGTGGTCCCGGTGGCCGACTACGCGGTGGTACTCGGCTTGGCGTGGCTGCGGCGGCGGAACCCACGAGTCGACTGGACGGCGGAGGCAGTGCGGTTCGGGGTCGACAGACCGGCGAGGGGCGAGAGCAGAGGGGACCGAGCCGTGGAGACGGAGGCAGCCACAACCACCGGCGGACAAGCGGAGGGTCCGGGACACCGGGAGACGGGGCGAGAGCAGATGGGGCCCGAGACCCGGGCGGCGACAGCAACAGCAGCAGCAGCAGCAGCAGCGCCGGGACCCCGGAGACCCGCCACGATCCCGAGGCGAGGGGAGGCAGCGGCGACTGGCGAGGCAACCGCAAAGCGAGGGGCCGGACCCGGGGAACCCCCGACGGGCGGCGGAATCCCGAGGCAGTATCGAGACCTGGCGGCAGCGTTCGGGGAGAAGGAGTCTGACCAGCTCCCACCACACCGGCCCAGTGATTGCGCCATCGAGCTAGAGCCAGGAGCGACCCTGCCTAAGCCAAAATGTACTCCCTGTCGAGGAGGGAGATGGGAGCCCTGCGCGAGTTCATAGACAAGAACCTAGCACGGGGATTCATCCAACCCGCGAAGTCACCATTAGCGGCCCCGGTGTTATTCCGGGAGAAGAAGGACGGCTCGCTCCGTATGTGCGTAGACTACCGGGGGCTGAACGCAATCAGCACGGAGTACAAATACCCCCTCCCCTGATGAAGGACTTGATGTCGCATCTGTCGAAGGGGAGGGTGTTCACAAAACTGGACTTGCGCGAAGCCTACTTCAGAGTTAGGATCCGCGCAAAAGATGAGTGGAAGACGGCGTTCAACACGCCGCTCGGAAGCTACCAGTTTTCCGTGATGCCGTTCGGATTAAAAGGGGCCCCGGGGGTATTTATGCAGCTAATTAATGAGGTGCTGCACGACCTACTCTACCGGGGCGTCCTGGTCTACCTGGACGACATCCTCATCTACACCGAGACCCTGGCGGAGCACGTGAGCCTGGTGCGCACGGTGCTCCAGAGACTGCTGAAGGCACAGCTGTACGCAAAGCTCTCGAAATGCGAGTTCCATCGAGAGCAACTAGACTACCTCGGCTACCGAATATCCAGCCGGGGAATTGAGATGGACCCGGCGAAAGTAAGGGATGTCCTGGGCTGGGAAGCGCCGCGAACCCGGAGGCAACTCCAAAGCTTCCTAGGGTTTGCGAACTTCTATCGTCAGTTCATCCCGAACTTCGCCCAAATCGCCCTTCCCCTAACCGACCTGCTAAAACCAAGGGCACTGGGAAACCCCCCAAGCCCAGCATGGCACTCGCGTGGACTGCAGAATGCCAGGGGGCGTTTGAGGAACTAAAACAGCGGTTCACCGCGGAGCCGATCCTGCGCCATCCCGACCCAGACCGGCGGTTTATAATCCAAGTGGATGCATCAGACGTGGCAACGGGAGCAGTCCTGCTCCAACCCAGCCCGGAGGGGGCCATCCACCCGTGCGCCTACGCCTCCCGCAAATTCACCGAGACGGAGAGGAGGTGGATGGTGTGGGAGAAAGAGGCGTACGCGGTCAAGTGGGCGCTGGCCACGTGGAGGCATCTACTGGAGGGGGCAACTGAACCGTTTGAGGTGTGGACGGACCATAAGAACCTCGAGGCCCTGAAGACCCCGCGTAAGCTATCCCCCAAACAGGCACGGTGGTCCCAATACTTCGGGAGGTTCAGGTTCACACTGAAACACATCCCCGGGAAGCGCAACTTCTTAGCGGATGGACTGTCTCGCATGCCCCAACACGCCAGCCTACGGGAGGAGATCGTGGACTCCGTCATCCCCGCCAGCAGGCTGGCTGCAAAGGCGGTGACCCGAAGCCAGACCAAGGGGGAGCGACGGGACGCGGCGTCTGAAGTAAGGCAAGGGTTCGCGGAGGCAGCGGAGCGGGACGGTTGGCTCAAGCAGAACCGAGAGGCGCTAACCGGCCAAGAGGGGTTGTGGTGGCACGAAGGAAAGCTGTACGTGCCCGAGGGTTGCCGACGGGAGGTCATGGAGAGAGCCCACGACAGCCGGAGCGCGGGGCATTACGGCTTCGTAAAGACACTCCACTTAATCCGGCGGCAGTTTTGGTGGCCCACGCTCCGGAAGGACGTGGAGGCGTACTCGGGGGTTGCCCGGTGTGTGCAACGGCGAAAGGAGCCAAAGGCAAACCTAGAGGCCTACTCCAGCCGGTAGCGGAACCCGACGGCCCTTGGCAAGAGGTCGCCATGGACTTCATAGTGGAGCTCCCGGAGAGTAAGGGGAAGACCGCCATTTGGGTGGTCACGGACTTATTCTCCAAACAAGCGCACTTTGTAGCGTGCCGGCGAGTCCCCACGGCCGAGGGGCTGGCGAAACTGTTCGTGCAACATGTCTACCGACTCCACGGCGCACCTCGACGTATCGTCAGCGATCGGGGCGGCAACTTCATCGCGCGGTTCTGGCGGGAGTTCCTGAAGCGGGTGGGGACGAAACAAGCCCTATCCTCCGCGGCGCACCCGCAGACGGACGGAGCCACGGAACGCCTGAACGGGGGCTCGAACAGTACCTGCGCTGCTACGTGGGGCACCAACAGGACGATTGGGCGGAGCTACTACCATTCGCGGAGGTGGCATACAACAACGCCGTCCACAAGAGCACCGGGTTCTCTCCGTTCAAAGTAGCCACCGGGAGAGAATTCGTCCCCATGCCGGAGCTGCCTCAGCCGGAATCCCAGATCAACTCCCTGGACGCCTGGTTCGCCCAAATCGACGAGACCCGGCGAGCGGCGCACGCGGCATTGCAAAGAGCCAAAGCCGACTACAAGAAGCACGCGGACCGCAAGAGGCTCCCCGAGGAAAAGTGGAAAGTGGGGGACCAGGTGTATCTGTCAACCAAAAACCTAAAGACGCACCAGGCATCGAAAACTCAGCCCGAGGTTTGTGGGGCCGTTCCCCATTTCGGAGATCATCAATCCGGTGACCGTCAGGCTGACGCTCCCGAAAAGCCTCGGGAAGATCCACCCGGTGTTCCATTGCAGCCTGCTAAAGTTGCACCAGCCGGGGAACGCCTGGCACAAGGCGGAGGGAGTACCACCACCCATCATGGTCGGGGGGGAGCAGCATTTCGAAATCAACCGGATACTGGACGCCCGGAGGCACAAGGGGCAGACCCAGCTCCTAGTGCAATGGAAACATTTCCCCAAGTCCCACAGCGAATGGGTGAGTAAAGCCCACATAAGGGCGCCGGACCTAGTGCGGGACTTTTACAGTAAATACCCCGGGAAGCCGAAATAGGACCGAGGGGGGGAGTTGTCGTCAGGGGGGCGGCATGTCAGGTTCGGTCAGCACGAGGTTTCAGGGAAGCACGGGGCTGCAGGGAAGCTCGCAACCAGACCACGCGGAATCCACCGGCGGTAGCTAGCGGGGAAAAGAGGAACCGAAAGCGCCGCTAATTAACGAGCCACCTGCGGCCAGCTAAACAGGAAAACCGCAGCGGAAGCTTTTAATTACGAACTGATAACGGCGCGAGCAAGCAAGGAACGGGGCCGCAGGGCAGCGAAACAAGATCGCAACGCAGCACAGAACCCGCGGGTCTGCACGTAGCAGGGAGGGGCCAACCCAGCCGGAGGGGGACTGGCAATCAAGGACAATGGACTCTGACCGACCCTGCCATCATGAACGATCAGGGGGGACATTGGGGGGCCTAATTGCCCACAGCCGCAACGCGATCACGAGGCGGGAAAAAGCGCGGGAAGGGGGGAATATAACAAGTGATGCAATTGTACCAAGCCAGTCCTGGCTTTGCTTGTGACTACTACGTTACGCATGAGTAAACCTTCTTTGTGAACCACACGTGTCACGAGAGTTTCTCTGTCGAACGGGGCAAATCTCACACGTTTGAGGCCCTCACTTCTCCCTGCCTTCTCACAAGGCCAATATAGGACTAATACCTAAAGAAGGACAAGATTTGACTTTAACAAGAAACTCATTATTGAATAATGACAAGTTGTTTACAATGATTCTGGCTGAAAATAATTTTGCAAGAATTTATTCATGAGGATCAATGTAGGTTTTTATCTAAAAGACCGTTAAAGGATAATATTAGAAATGTGTTGGACATTTTGGAATATTTGGAGCAACATAATGAAAAACAAGCCGCGCTGATTTTCTTAGGTGCAGAGAAGGCCTTTGACAATTTGAACTGGGATTTCCTGTTCAAAGTTTTGGAAGATAGGAACTATGGAGAGAACTTTATAAAATGATTGATTTATATACTTCACAGAAAGCACAAATAATTGTTAACGGAGATTTAACAAAACCTTGTGAGATACAAAAAGGAACAAGATGGGGACACCCACTATCTTTGCAGAATCCCATGGTCACCTGATCGCGATTTGGGTGCTTAACAACCAGCTTGACGGTTGCAGCATCCCAGGGACATGTGACCACCATCTGTGACCTTCCCTGCCAGCTTCCCATAAACACAGTCAATGGGTAAGCCAGCAGGAAGTCACAAGTTGCCCCCATTAAGTTGCTCCCGCTTGCAGCACCCATCAGGGGGCACCTACACTCACACTGCACTGCAGCACTCCCCCCGACTCGCCTGCACCCACACCATGCTACAGCACCCACCTGCGCATCCCTTCACCCTCTGCAGCTCAACTTCCCACTGGCCTGCTTGTGAGCTCCCTAAGGAAAGGCTCATTGTGAGCAGAACTTGCAACTTCCTGCCAGCTTCCCCGTTGACTTTGCTTGTTGGAAGCTGGCAGGAAGTCTCACGTCATGGCCCTGTGAGTTCCTTGCTTAGCAACCGGAGATCCTCACATAAAGATGGCAACCACAATTGCCATCGCTAAGCAATGTGGTCATGTGATGTCATGCTTCACCATCACATCACTTAGCAACGGAAATTCCAGTGCCGAGTACCATTGTTGAGGAGGGCTACCTGTACAGCCTACACCCTGCAACCTTGGAGGAAAACTGGCAGTGCAAAGTCATTTTTCCCCCTGCTCCTGTTCTTTCCATCTCCTTTCTGCATTCCTCTCCCCACCTCTGGGCTTGGGCTGTTTGGCCTGAAATGCAGCCCTAACCCATAAAAGGTTGCTCCCCATCTGACATTTTCAAAACATGCCGTCTGCTGCAAGGAGAATATGCAGAAAGAGAAAGCTATTCTGAGCACAAATTGATTTGGTCTGGCAAGTAATTGCATTGTTCCAAAATAGCTTGGCGGGTTTCTCACCCCGTTGACCCCGAGGAGGCACATGCAAAAGGGTTGCTTTGGGGAAGGCTGACTTCTTCGGATCTTGTGGCCATTTTAAGTTGGTTCGGAAATGGGACAACATGGGACAAATTTGCCAAAATCCACAAAGATTCATCATTCGCTGTGTGAACCCAGCCAAGAGAGAAATGGGGTTGGGGTGGAATTCTTTGGCTGCAAAAACTGCTCTTCTGAAACCATGAACAAGCAGGATTCCAGAAAATCACTGCACGATTTTGTTATACTTCATGGTAGAATGGCCAAATCCAACCTCGGTTGCCCGGAGGTCAGGAGCAAACAGCAAAGGCAAGCCATATTTGCACAGAAACAGTCCAAGGCCTCCGTTTGGCTCCTTTTGGATCTGACACAGCACCTGCTCCTGACCTCAGGTCAGGACGCGCACTGAGAAAAACCTGGGCAGCCTCCTGAGACGTTTTCCAGGCTTGTGTCTCATCCACGAGGACAAATGGAGACGTTTTCAGCCGTGGTGGAGCGTTACTATTTCACTTAGTCTGCAGCAGGGAAGAAATCCAGCCTCTCGTGTCTTTAGGGACCAGGGGCTGGTTTACAAGCAGATGAGCACACAGTTGAAAATGTGGGGAAGCCGTTCACATTTGACATGCCTCTGTGGAGAACGCCTGTGAAAGCAAGCGAAATAGGAATCCACGTGCCTATTTTTTTAACATTATCCTAATAATGTCTTCCCAGACATACCAGCTAAAGTCTGGAGATTATCTTCAGAGATAATATTTACATTCTCCCATCAAGCAGGCCTGAAAACTGCGCCCCCCACCTCAGAGGGCCGTGGCGTGTAGTTGTGGGAGCTGCTGCTGCTGCTGCTGCAAAACATCTGGAAAGTTCTCAAGCGTGGAACACCTACTTTAAACTGAATGTGGAATAGCGGGAGACAGACCCGGCGTATTTCCCCGCTCTCTTCTCCTTAGCGATGCGGGAGCTTTTCCTGCCTTCATAACACCCCAACTAGGAGGGGAAGCAGCAATGATCCTGGTCTGCGAAATTGCACAGACGATTCTCTTTGCCTTCTGCAAGATGGACAAGGCTGATTGCTACAATAACGGGCATGAAACAGAACTGCAGACAAAATGCCTGTGTTTCATTCAAACGCTGAATGAAATGGGAGATTGAGGGAAACTGGAACTGATGCCTTTGAATCATAAAGCATAAAATGTATTTTGAAAGCAGTCTTTGGGGTCATCAACACCCCCCCCCCCGCTCCACTCCATGCAGGAATCCACTATCCTGCCATCCAGCCCTCCTCGGAAAGCCACCAGGATGGGGGGAACTCCTCTTGTGTTTCGTCAGTCTTGTCCTCAAGAGATTTCTGCTAAAGATCCAGCTGGAATCTCCTTTCTTGCATTTCACCCTGTGGCTCCTTGTCCTGCCCTCTATGTCGACAGAGGCCAGCCCTAGCTTCTCTTGCATGTGACCCTTTAATGCTTGGTAGACTGTTGCCATACTTCCCCTTCTACCTTCTCATCTACAGACTCCTTGAACACTCCTCCAAGGACCTCTTTCCAGAACCTCAGCAGCCTGGAAGACCTCCTCTGAACCCTCTCCGCTTTCTCCATTTCCTTTTTCAAGTGCCGTGCCCAGAACTGGACTCAATCCTCCAAGGATGGCCTTACTGTTGCCTTCCATGATGTAGGTGCCACGCCCAAGATGGCACTGGCCTTTTCAGTTGCTGCGTTACACTGCTTGTGAACTACCAGTGGACCACCAGTGCAGCTGGTGGTCCACTAGTGCTCCTAAATCCAACTTAATCAAACCTAAAACTTCAATGACTCCCCAGGCCAAGGAAGCTGCATCAAACAAAATCAGTCAAAACCAGTCACGCTGTTTGCTGATGCTAACCAATCCCTAAATTTGGGCACATAAAAAATATCACCCAAACCTTGACAGAAAGAAGTGTCATGATGAAGAACTGTCCCAGTAGTAGTCATCTCCTTGCCCTGTTTCATCCTCATCCTCACACTCAGGGGAGACTAAAATAACGCCTCTGTCTTGAAACAGCATGGTTACGATGAGAGATTTGAGAGGAAACATGTCCAGATTTCTCTCGGCCGCCATGAGGGCTAGAAGTGGGCTGCTGCGTTTTGTCTGAATGCAGTAACAGGATTGGTTGGCTGCTCTGATGGCTGCCAGACTGCCTCCTCTCCATCACAACCTCAGGATGTTTCCTTGTTCCAAAGAGACTCTGGAAGGAGCAGATGGGCTGGTCAACCACCCAGACTGCAAACAAGCACGTGGCCGAAGTCGGGGGCATCGTCTCGCAGCTCAGGGGAGTTCCATGATCCCGGGAACAGAAGGCATTTCCCGGAGCCAGATAAATGCTGGCTGCTTTTTCTAAGGCTGACACAGCGGGAAGCACTACTGCAATATCGAGATGTTGTGCATTTCTCAATGTATGCCTCTTAAACCCAGGCTGAGGAGGGGGCTTGTTCTCAGCCAAGGCCATGTAAAGTGGCCCAGCAAAAAAGGAAAAAAGGCCCAAATCCGCTAGCGGGAAAGTAAGTAAAGCTGGAGGATTCCCAGCGACATAATTCCTGCCTGTATCAGAGATCACCAGAAACTCTGGCGATGGCAGAAAACAGCCTGGCTGGAAATGGGCTTTTGATCCTCTTCTTACCCCGGCTGTATGCCTAGTATGGTGACCTCACAGCTCAGGGGCCCTGCTTGCAAACGGATGTTCCTGGGCGAAATCGGCTGCAATCCTGCACCCGAGAGAATTGGCCTGACTCCTCCTGCACTCTTTATCCGCCTCCACCAAGACAGGAGATCGGCTCTACCCTCCCCCTAGAACGGCGGCTTGCATTCGGTCTCCCATACGCTCTTCTATCGTGCATAAATGCCTGTGGATTTTGGACTTCCCGTGACGGGACATGAGAATGTTTGCCTGCTGCCCTAGAAAACAGCCCTCTCTTTTTCTTTATCCCATTTCCATAAATCCGAGCATGAAAGAGAAGCTGCATGTGTCGGGGTATGCATGTGTGAGTGTTGTGTGGGTGTATATCTATATCTATCTCTCTGTCTATCTATTGGTATCTATATCATCTATGTATCATCCATCCTTCCTATCCATCTCTATCTACTGTATCTATCATCCATTCTTCCTATCTATCTATCTGTCTCTCTGTCTCTCTGTCTATCATCCATCCTTCCTCTGCATCTACCTCTATCTCTATCTCATCGTCATCTATCTATCATCTATCTAATATCTCTCTATCATCCATCCTTCTCTCTCTATCATCTCTATCTCTATCTATCATCTATCACCTATATATCTGTCTCAGTGACAAAATAAAACCAGAATAAACACCAGAGGAGCGGCAAATATCCACAAGGCACATCCTGCTTTTAAAGCCTGATAGGTGAACCCCTCTGAGAAAATGGGGGACGTGGTGGGTGCGGGGTCTTGTGGAGAGCCAGCAGCCTTGCAGATGATCTGCAGGCAGAAAGGAGATGTCCCTAGGAGGAGTCCAGCCGCCAGCTCTTTCGGGCTTTCAAGGGGATCCCCCAATCCTTAGATCCAGATCAGAGCAAGCACTCCACCAGCAAAAGCAGACCTTGAAGTTTATTTATGAAACAGCATGAAGCATTCAAAGCTGTTCGCTGGCAAAAATGAAATAAAAGGCAAGCAAACGCGGGGAGGGGGGATAAGAAAGGCGAACAACAAACAAGAATTTCTCTCTCTCTATCATTCTTTCAGAAGGAACAGATCTTTTCAGAGCCCCTGGAAACAACATTGTGGTAATTAACATGAACAGCCCCAAAGGATTAGGGTTATTTATTATAAGCCTTTTGTTGTTCCAGCTTTAACCCTTTCCATACATAACAGCAGCAGGATACAGAGAAAGAAAACAATTTGGTAGACAGGATTGGCCTTGTCTAGCATTGAAGATCAGCCCGAATCCACAAGATACAGCCACCTGCAGAAACATAAATTAATATCTTGCAATCTTCCATATATTCTGCAGTGTGAGCATTTGCCTGGAACAACCCACACCCTGATGATGTTTGAAGGGTGCGACCCATTTCTGAAAAATCAGAATCCCCCTCAGTTGGGCTGATGACCTTCAAATATCAGTTCTGTCTGAATTGTCTGAATATATTGGCTGCGTGAAGTATGAAGGCACATCCGCTGCGTTGTGTGACTTCAGTGAGTGTGGTCTGCAGAGCTTCACTGGGTGTCTTGAGGGCAGGCGGTATTTCTCAACCCAGCCGACCTCCCTGGTGGTTCTGGTCGGGACCGAATGGGGGGGGCTGCCTATAAGCCCCCCTTTTTTCTCCCCTCAGCAACGTCCTCCTGAATTCACTTCGGTGGTGCTGTTTCCAGTCTCAAGCCTAGTTACGCCCTTCCTTTTCTCCCATCCCTGGAGCTAAAATACTGTAAATGGCCCAATCATGGAGGAACTGGGAGTGTCCTGAAGAAGCCTCATAAACCAGGCAGGGGGGAAAATTGGTTATATTGAAAGGAAACTAGGCTAGAATGACTGGTCCAAAAGAGTGGCAAGTGAAACCAAGGAGAGACAGACATCACATATAAACACTTGTGTAGATCAGGGTTACCAAATCCGGGCTGTGAAACTCTAGGCAGCACTAAAAATGCTGAAATAACCTTTTGCAGCCAATTTGGCTGGAACTTTGCAGTTCGTATCTGGAATCTACACTTGGACAGCCGTTTAAAGCTGGGGGGTCCGATAAGTTCTGCCTTAATTCTGTCTGATTTCAGTTACATGCTTGTGTCAAGCTCTTCCAACCAGATTCTTGTAGGCCTAACCACCTTTCTAAGCTATTCTAGCGCCTGGTGGGAGAACAGATTGTGTTTCCACAATGGAAACTCAGTCTGGGCTGGGCTGAGAAGGGATTCTCCCATGGGATCGTGGCAGAAAGAACTACCAGGCTAGCAGCCACGCCATTACTCCCATTGCTGAGGTTTGCCTTGCCGCACAGAAGATGGGATCTGTGCAAGCACATTCATCCCAAGGAGCTCAAAGCATTGAAGGCCACAAAGTTTGTGCGGACTGACGTCTCAGAAGAAACAGTGTCCAGAGTGCTGAATGTTCAAGATTTCTGATTAGATAAAGGATGTACAGAAACTAGCAGATCATTCAGTGATCTTGTATTTCTGTCTTCCAGATCATATCTGCAGGCTTTGTGGATGACTTGAAAAGAGCTCACTGCTGAAAACAGCAAGGAAAGCAAAGAGTTACCCTTGGGGGGAGATGGGCGGCATATAAATTTAATAATAAATAAATAAAAATTAATTAATTAATTACTTTTAAAAAGCCACGCTGGTCGCAAACAGATACAGCTGCTATATTTGATACATGCAGTTGTCCTCTCTGCAGCAGCAGATCTCACCTAGACATCCACATTATTCTCATTTTGTTATGAACTGTTATGTCTGAATCAAACTCCTCCAACTTAGCATCTCCTGAGATGTGTTGGGACCCCAATTCTCCAGCTAGTACGTTGGGGGATTCTGGGACTTGGGCCAAGATGGCAGAAATGGTATCACAATGCAAGCCCTGCCCTTTTTATAAACGGGTGGATCTGAATTATGGATTGTGTGAATAGTTGAACTGCACAAAAATCAGTGCTTCATGAAAGAAAGGAGGAAAAGATGGTTGAACTTTAGTGCCACAACAGAGTTCTCCCCGAGGCTGGCTGTGCATTCCCTGCGATGTCAGAAGCCCTCTTTGATCAAAGCCCAATGGAATGACATAAATAAACAATTTGTCACCCATGCAAATGTCTGATTTTAATGAATATTTCATATCCTTAAAAAAAGTCACTGACATTATGCTGGATTGTTTCAATTAGCACCTTAGACTCATGCTCCTGCAAATAACAAGATAGCTAATCATAATGCTTTATTAATCCGTTTTGCAGTGGAAATTTACACATGCGCACTCATGCAGCCCCCTGCTGTACCCTTTATTAGTTATAAATGATAGAGTAATTGCTATTGATTATTAAAAGAGAACAATATTAATCTGAAATTAGGCCACAAGGGATCTCAAGAAAGGTCAAAGGTACAAAAGCTTGTTCTCACTTGCTTAAGCAGCCAGATGTGTTTTATATTTCTAGAAACGACTTTTGGAAGAAGAAGTATTCTTAACCAGATCAAATTTGGGTATGGTGGTTAGCTCAGTGGTGTGGCATTTATATGTTGAGCATTTCTCTTTTTGCCCCATATTGTTGCTATTTTCTAGAAAAGAATATCAGGCTTTTTTCCAGGGCACAGGACCTTCTGTGCATTATTGTGGTGGAAAACCAAAATGCTTGGAAAACAATATCCAATTTTCTGTGAAATTTCCCAGGATCCTCGAGGATTGAAGGAAAAGTAGTGGCCATGTTTTGCAAATCAGTAAGGGACAAGGGAACCTGTACATACATACATGAACGCCCCTACAACTTGACACTGTCAGGAGTTTCTCATGGGAAGAAATTCATCCCGTTATCTGTACAACAATATTATGGCTACATGGATCATGAAAAACAAAAAACAAAAAACTTGTGACTGTGTGTTGTGCACGTCTACTGCTATTTACTGCCACCTATTGGCATGTGTATGCTAGTTACCCAGTGGGGGGGTATGGAGTGGCAATATAACTGGAGCATTGTATGCCCAGCCTCGCAGTTGTTTTAGCGTTACCCACCATGTAGTTATGTAGTTTTATGGGTTATGTAGTTGTAACTAATAACCAAGTAGTGCACCTCTTCTCTGAGAGTGTTTGGCTAGAGACTTTATGTTTGTAGATAAGTCTTGGATGCTGAATTTATGAAAAGATGTGTTTTTTCCTATATTTTGTATACAACTTGTATTTTTTGAAGTTTTGCATTTTTATCAATAAACAACCAGATAGTATATATTTTCTGGCTGAGTTTCTTTGGAGAACAAGATATGGACATTGCAGTTTGCAAACCTCTCATGCTGATGTGTATTTTTCCCTGGGCAAAGTTCTTCTGGGAGCATTGCACAACAGACACATGCGTTTCATTGGTAGAACAGGAGGAGATCTGTCTTTGCTGGGGAGACATGAGAGTTGTCTTGATGTCGTCATAAGTACTTTCATGTAGAAGCATTGTTAGAGCTGTTCCACGAGATGGGACAAGAAACAAGGGGTTTAAGTTACAAGGAAGTAGGTTGTGGTTGGACATCAGGAAGAATTTCTGAATGTTGTTGAAACTCCCTTAGTAAGTGAACTTTCCTTCACTGGAAGTGTTAAAAAGAGGCTGGACAAACAATGATGGTAGTTTGCTGGACTGAGCAGGAGGTTGGACTAATGGTCTCTCAGGAGTCTTCTGACTCCGACTTTCCTTCATCCTCTGATTCCTCCAAAGATAAACAAATGTGTTAAATGTGAACCTGCAAAGTGGCCTGTTGCTACTTGCTGAAGCTTTCTACCTCCACACATCCTTCGTGCCAGGAATAGACACCATATGCAGATAGATATAAGGCAGTTTGTGTGAGTAAGTGTGTGTTTCAGTCTCTCTAGATCATCTATCAATATTACAGCAGCAGTCATAAACCATCTGAAATATATTTCACTCGGTGATTGTCAGGATTTTCATTTCTCCAGACCCCTTTTTCTTCCACAGACACTTTTACCTCTTTCAAGAGAAATCTAAAATGGTTGCAAGCAATCCCCCCCAAGTTTACTTTTCAGCTCCTTCAGAGGTAGGGGTCACTTCTTGGAGAGAGAGAGAGAGAGAGAGAGAGAGAGAAGCCTATCGTGAACATCACAAACATAATAACCCTGTATATTAATTCTATGTCTTCCTGCTGCCTGGAAGACACAGAATTTGCAGCTCAGCACCTCCAGAAGGCACCATATTGAGAAGGGAGCTGTATATAACCTCAAAAGGGGGTCTTCAATATACTATATAATATATATTAATACAGCTCAGCCATCACCAACCTGACATCCTCCAGATATCCAGTGTGGAGATTTAATTCAATAATTAAAAGTGGTAAAGGGATATATGAGATCATGCCTGCGATACAGTTGTGTAAAAGCAGGAGGCTGGATCTGACGATACAGGTAACAGACACCAGATTGTTGCCTTTCTCTGGTGTGAAAAGAGACAATAGAAAGGTAATATAAAGGAGATCCTTTAGGTCAAAAGGAGAAGCGGGGACTGAAAGCTTTGGTAGGAATGTAGAATTTAGAGCCCAGGGTCAGAGCATAGTAAGGTCTTTTCCAAAACCAAAGACGTTTTCAGCTTCTACATCCTGGCTGTAAAGATCATACTGTGATTTACAATATTTACTTTATCCTTCCTATGTAACCCCCCCCCCAAAAAAAAGTCTATAACCGGTAACTTGGCTTATCCGTGGCTCTTCCACAGCTCCTTAGCGAGAAGCCCGGCGACCGCCGCCGTTTGTGCACTTTTTGCATCCACCACTGATCACTTCTGGTTTCGCTTTTAGTTTTGGAAGCGAGCATTGTTCTCACAACACCTGGGACTGCAACTCTGCCATTCCTCCCCCAAGTGGGGCTTAGAAAAAACAGCCCCCATTACTTCCCTGGCCCCTCTCTCTTTTTCGCTTACTTCAGTCCGCAGTTTCTGAGCCTTCCAAAAGAGAAAAAAAAATGCAGTGTATTTTTGTATTAGTAGAGAGAATTGTGACCCTTTGTCATAGCTGCTTCTACTAATAATAACGCCCCCCCCCCCGGGCCATCTTCCTTTTCTGGAATAGATTGCTCCAAAAATAATAATGATAATGAAGCCGCTTTTTTTCACCAGCAGGAGGAGTTATGAAACAGGGTCACAGCACTCTCTGCTGATGAAGAAAAAGCTGCAGCCTTTTAAAAAATCGTACGGCTACTCCCCCCAAATAACAACATAACATCCAAAGCGTAATGCAATTAAATATTATTAACGTTTAAATATAAAACATAGCATTGAAAATAATGCAATTAAGTCATTTTTCTTCTTCTATTTGAGTGTGTTCATTTTGTCTTTTGAATTTTTAACATAGGGTTTACATTACTTTTCGGGCAAAGCAATATACAGCATGAAGAAAAGCAATCAGAGCGAGAAAATAAGGTCAGCTCTAGGTCCATTAACCTTCAGAAAAGAGCCGACACGCCAATCCTCAAACCGCCAAGGAGAAACGAAGCCGAGATCTTGAAGGAGGAAAGTCCAAATATAGTGGTAGGGCAACCAGCTGCCAGCTCGCTAAACAAAGATTAGTTTGGGTTCTTTTGATTTAAAAAGCAAAGCACCAGGCCTCCAGCCTATACAGGAATGCCTCTGAGCCTTTAGAGACTTCCCTGGACAATATCACGCTGGCCCTCGGTCTTCTGATCAAGGGGCTTTTTCTGACTGGCCAAGCCCACCCAAGGAAGCCATTCCGAATGGGTCCACCACCAAAACAATACTTACTATGATGGGGCATGGGGGTGGGGTGTCAAAACATCAGGATGACAGCTGCAACTGTGCAATCAAAGCTCTGCCAACTTTCATTCACATACACATGCTTCAGTCCCGTGGCTGGGGCTGTTATCGTGACATGTTTGCCCCCCGCTGCAGATGCCCAGGCCCTGGAGAAAGATTATGCCTTCTTCTCTTTTCCTGCCAACGTCTAGCTACTCTGCGTGATATATGCTAGCTAACAAAAGAGTAGGCAAGATTTAGCTGTGATCCAGGAAAGCTCTTTTTTATTTCTGCAGGCAGTGCTGGCATCTTGGATTCATGGCAGCAAAGTATGTATCTTAAACAGTTCCCACACCCCAGTTTGCAAGCTGTTTTGAAGACATTCTTGGTGTACATACATTTCCCCAGAAATCAGGGCAAGGGGCTACTCCTGAGATTCCTAAAGAGAGCTCTGAATGGCCACAGAGGCCTTCGGTTGAGGCACAGTCGTTGCTCGCTCTTACTAACCCCACGAAAGCGCATTTGCAAATTGAATGAGGCCTTTCATTGGGCAATTCAATATCCCCTCCTGCTGTGGTTGGTCACTCCTCAGATGCGCTTCTCAGGTGCGCAAAAGTAATCTGATGATTCATGAAGGTTTATTGCTGAAAACATAACCAGGTTCCAACACTGGGGAACAATAAATATGTCACGCAGAGTTGCACAAAGCTTTGAAGGTGTGATTCAAAGGAAATTTGACTGAATCACACCTGTCAGCCAAGCCTTCCAATCAAACCTCCAAGGCAATCTGAGGCATCAAATCCAATGCTTTTGAGCCACTCAGAAGCAAATTCAAAAGTCCTGAATGTGATTTCCTGCTCAGAAGGAGCCAATGGGCAGACTTGGTCCTGCCTCCTGCAGTTCAGCCTTTCAGGGGGAGCTCTCCGCCGGCAAATACGTGGCGGGTGAGCAAGGCTAGAAGAGCCTTGAAATGTCAAGATGGCCAATGGGCAGAAGCTTTACAGAGAGAGATCCAAACTCAGAATAAGAAAGGATTTCCTATGGGAGCTATTAAGCAGAGGCTTTTCAACATTTCTGCTCAAGGAGGATTGTATTGGCTGTTCCTCGAACACCCAGGGATGTAGACCTACAAGCCCTCAGTGCAGCCATCCAGTGAGATTTGAGGAAAGGTATATCCTCCGCAGATCAGATGCCTAGGATATGCAGGGAGCAAATTTCGTGGTTCTGGGTCTTCAGCTGGAATGGCTGCTCCCATTTGCAAATGGCCCCAAAACCAATCTGCAGCTGTGACAGCTGTGAAATCTTACAGGCTTTGATTGGTAGCTGGTGTTGACTTTTCTCCACCTTTCATGATCATGGTTATTAAGTTTTAATGCAAATACTGCAACAATAATCCCAAAAGACAAGAAAAGTGGATCTAAATTGCAAGGAAGTGGATTTCAGGTGGACAACTAGCAAGAGCTGTTCATCAGCAGAATAGCCTGCCACATGAAATGGAGAGTTCTCCTTTGCTGGAGGTCAGGAGAGGCTGGGTGGACATCTGTCAGAGATCATGTAGTGACTCCTATCCTTAAAGGGAGTTGAACTAGCCTGGGGCCTTCACCATTCCAGTTCTAGGATGCTATGAAAATATGTTGTCAATCACGCTATATTTTTTCTGCCCTAAGACTATCACCAAAAGCTTTGGAGCTCTTCCAGTTGTGGCTGCTGATCTGTAATTTTTAATATGAAAGAAGAGTAAAAAGTTACTGAGCACATAAGTGTAATCATATTAGCTATATATAAATTCATAAAAATAAGTTTTTGTCCCCCGTCCCCAAAGTAGGTGGGGCCAACCACAAAGGCTGAAGTGCATTCCTTGGTCCCCTAAAGGTCATCTGTCAAGGCTCTCCCGTTACCTAATTTGCAGACAATGGCAGGAGAGGAACCCCTCTTGGAAACCAGCTGGAACAGTAGGGAGAAACTAGCAGGATGAATTTCAACAGGCTTCATTGCAGAGTCTTACATTTGGGTACGAAAAAGGAAAGACCTTAGTTGGGGGAGGGCATACGAGGCAGCGGGACATCTGAAAAGGTTCTGGGTGTCCCAGCCTGAAAACGGGCACTGTGCTTAACTCCTTCTAACCTACCACCCCCATCTTTAAATTAGTGTTGATTCAGAAATGCCTCCTCACGTAGTCCCCCAAGCAATGCTGACTGTGGATTATGGGAGTTGATCCAACACTTCTTGAGGTCACAAGTTTGGAGAAGGTTCATTTATTCTTTGGAATATCTGCAGTCTTCCAGCATGCATGTGTGTGTGCGTGCATGTGTATATATATATGTGTGTGTGTGCGTGTGTGTGTGTGTGTGTTATATACACATACATACATACATACATACACGAACAGGCAGCTGGTTTAATGCCTCAGAGTCACATAACATAACCATCTGCACGCTGGCGGGACAAAGACTGCAAGGAACATAAATCCCTGGCCCCTCTTTTAATGTTTCAGAGGCAGCGGCTTCCTACAGGTGTCCTTGTGGAAAACATCTTTCCCAGGGGTTGTATCTGGCAACCTGAATGGCCCCTTTTCATTCCCAGCAGCTCTAGGAGATGGAGATTGGGTTCATATCCTTCTTTGACTCCAGGGCCAACCATCCCCTAAGCACCTCAGCGTTCAAGACCCAGATAGGCCACATCAACGTGCTTAGAAAAAGCACCCAACATTTTGTTTAGAAAGTTGCCTGTCATCCCGATGCTCAAAAGGCTACATTGGATGGTGGGTAGAACCCTGGATGAGTGAGAGGGTGATGACTAAATGGATGTTCTCCCAACGTGGGAGCCATTTGGTGTGAGCACACACAACATGCTCTGAACATTCCAAATTACACGCACACAAAGCTACCTGCACAATAGGGGCTGCAAGAAAGGGCTACAGCAGAAATGCAGCATAACTTCCTTTCCACTTGCATCACTGGGGAATTGCTGCAGCTTTCCCCAAGCGTGTCTTGCAGATGTGCTGGTCTTGTCGTCCCCAGCTTGCATGGCTTGGGGTTGGCTGTCCAAGAAGGTATTGTAATGAAGGGGGCAACCTGGCATAAAACCAGTCCACTCTCTGGGAAGCCAGAGCAGATTCTGGAGGCCACAATGTCCTCCTCGCCCAGCCTTTTCTGGAGTTTCAGCTGATCAGCGATTGTCTCCCCTTTCTGAAGCAAAGATGTCAGAGCAGGGTGCAAACTACAGCCCGTGGAATGAAATGCTGCATCATGTTTCATCAGCGGGTGTGGAATTCACCGTTCCTCTCCGGAAGGACTTCTGATTGTTTCTTGCATGCGCCGGAAGGCAAAGCCGTCATTTGAAACCCCAGGCCGACAAGCCCTGAGTGCTTCTGCATCAGGGAGGAAGGTAGTCAAAAGCAGCGACGTGAAGAAACTGTGCAAATTCATTCCCCGAGTGAAAGCTAATAGCATTGATTCATGTTATTGTCCTCAGATTAGTGTAATCGGACCTCATGAATAGCCACTGGGGAACCTACAGAGGATCTTGTGATCTATAACGAGCACAGGCATCCATGGGGGGGGCGAGTCAAAGATGGCACAAGGTCCTGCCCCTTTTTACACGTACAGCACATACAAAAGGGTGGGGTTTGATTGCATTGTCATCACCACCATCTTGTTTGCCCCCCCTTGTGGATTAATGGAAGCCTTCTGTCCTCCAAGATGGGGGGGCACAGGAATATACCCTCACCCTGTACTCCAGTATGCATAAGAGGTTGCAATGGACCCATTTTACGTGTAGAGTCTAACCATGGAAAATCAAGGAAACCGGAAACAGATTGGTTGGCAACCTTCTTCCACAGAGGGACCAGAGGCCACATCCGTGAGCAGATGGCGGGGCGTTCTCTCCCTCTCTCACACTGGCACTTGGGGGGCGAACCACAGAGACCAGTTTCTTTCTTAAGGGAAAGAAAGGGGGCGTGGCCAAAAGGGATGCAAAGGTTGCTCCAGAGTCTTGGGGCACCCCTTGTGGCTGGGGAAAGAAATGCACGGGGATGGAGGAGGAAGAGACCTCAGTAACCAGAGGCATGTACAAACACACATATATATTTATCTACAGGCTTATAACACCATCCACCTCTTGAATTAAAACAAGGGTGGTCCTCGTTTAATGGCCACTCATTCAGCGACCATTTAAACTTGTGATGGGACTTATGACCAGTCCTCAAAGTTCCAGCCATTTCAGCAGCCTCACGATCACGTGATCACAATTTGCAACCTTCCCTGCCAGCTTCCCACAAGCAAAGTCAGTGGGGAAGCCGGCAGGAAGCTGGAAGTCACGGTCACATGAGGTCCTCGCTTAACGACGGCAACAGGGACTTCTGGAACTGCTGTCACTAAACGGCATGGTCAAATGGTTTTTCAACTTACAACCGTGTCACTTAACAATGAAGTTTCCAGTCCCAATTAGCATCATTAAATGAGGACTACCTGTAGTGCGGTTCTACATAGGGCCTGAGATAGAATTACAAACTAGAATTCTTTTTTAGGACCATGGTAGGCCAGGTGGATATGATATTTCCCTTTGGGACTGCTGGCCGGATGATTTGGGGTGGCTGTCCAAATCTGGCCCATGGGCCGTAGTTGCCAACCCCTGTTCAAATAATCACTTCAAGGGAACCTATTTATTATTGCATTAAATATTGTGGGTCACAGTACACTGTCAAATGTGCAGTGCATAGTCCCGAGAAAAGCATAATGTACTGTATACACAAATGGCAAACTTAGCAGAAACCCAGGTCCATCAGCTGAAAGCATTTCAAACTGGGTAGGAAATGCGCCAGGCCTGGGCCACAAGACCCCTGCAGCCTAGCCTCAAGACATTCACCTGGCCAGCCAGCTTAAAAGGCTGCTGTGAACAGCAGCTGCCGATCCTGCTCACTGAGACACAGCCGTGGGGGCACGGACCCCCTCCCTGGTGGTCCATCAGCAGTCACATTGGACAGCACCCTCCTTTGAAAGAGATGCACAGGGTGTGACCAGCCGGTGCAGGAGTAACATTTTGGGACCCTTGTGGGCAGCTTGTGGCTTTTGAGCAACAGAGGATGTTGTGTGCTTAGAACAGAATTGAGCCAGCGTGGTGCAGAGGTGATGGTGTGGAAGCAGCATGGGGAAACTCTGTTCTAAAGTTAAGGTTAATGTGCATTTTAAAAACCATTATGTCAGACATGTCATATTGGGAAACTCTGTTCAAGCCCTCCCCCTGCCATGGAAGCTCCAAGATGACTCCAGCAGTGTTGTGGTACGGAAAAATAGGAGGAGGAGGGAGCACTGTATGCACCACCTCCTAACAAGCAATAAAATCAACAGAATTCAGCCATCAACAAACACATAAACCACATTTACACACCATTCAAAAGAGACAATAAAAAACCCTAGGAAGGAAACAGACTAGAACACATCCCCTCCACATTCAGATAAGCAGGGGAAAGCACCAGACAAAACATCAGGCAGAAAACAATGCTCTGATCAAGGAACCACCAAGGAGAAAACCGCACCCCCACCAAAACCAGCAGGGCAAGCTGCTGTATATAAACAGGCAGAAAACCCCACCCTCCCTCGCACTGATGATGTTACCTAGTTGGGTAATGCAACGTCTGCAAGCAAACAGCCAAGCTCAGAGAGCACCAGAATCCCAGAAATAAGAAAATAGAACTAAATAAAATTAAATCAGTGCACATTGTGTGTTGCCTACAGACATCTAAATAGGTGGTACACAACATTTTGTAATAAATAAATAAGCAAATGCCTGTATAAATAAATAAACTTCCTCAACGTGCTCTCTCTCCGCTCAGAGTGACCCTGTGCTAAACTAAAATAAGGTTGGCTGGTTTGGGGTTCAATGTGTTGTGGGAAGACAGCCCCGTCTTTTGCCTAGGATGTGAATTAGGCAATCACTTTCAGCCGATTTGCGGAAGGCAAATATGGTTTGTTGCTCATTGTATGAACGCAGCAACCGTGTTTCATGGCCTGAGTCATAGAGTGATGTGCATTGTATCAACCAAGCTGCTGCCTCACGACAGTTAGACCTTGACTGTGATGGAATGGAATTATGAAGGCCAGGCTCAGGGAGATAAGCATTTTCTTAGCTCGCCAGAGGAGCGTGGGAGATACAAGAGGATGAGGCTGGCACCTCCCTGAGGAATTCACACTGTTGTGGCTGGCTGACTTTGGGAGCTGGGGTTTCAGTCTGGGAAGATTCTTGCTAGAGGTTGTAGCTAATAAACATAGCTGGACTGAATTGGCATTGTCTCTTGGAGTTCCTTGGGCTAGGCCTGACATCAATCTTCCCAGACTGAAACCCCATCTCCCAAAGTCAGCCAGCCACAACAGTGTGAATTCCTCAGGGAGGTGCCAGTCTCATCCTCTTGTTCCTCCCACGCTCTTCTGGGGAGCTAAGAAAATGTTTATCTCTCTGAGCCTGGCCTTCATAATTCCATTCCATCACATTGACTTCTGTAGTGAAACCCAGAAGGGCTTGTCCAAATCTTGGTTGAGCGGTGTAAAGTGGGGCCTCTTTCTGCCCCACAAAACAGTGGAGGCCAATAATGATTGGTTCAACTAGAACATGATCAACATATGGAATTCACAAGGTGCGGTGGCAACTGTGTTCCAGTGGTGTCATCTTGTGTGTTGAGCTGCAGACAAGGAATGGTCTCTGAGGCACCTTGTCAAATGTACAGTCTCTTGGTCCCAACTCCAAGCTCCGCAGCTGGAGCTGGGTTCGAGCAAGCTAACAGCACCGTCTCTTTCCCAGGCCCTGCCCTTCCTTCCTCGGCAGCCCCTGTTCTGCCAAGCTAGGCTCTGAATGAAAATAGAAAAGTAGGGGAAAGAAGCACGTAAAAGAATTAAAAAACCCACTTGATATTTGAATAATTAGAGACAGGTTGCAAACAGAGTTTTCCTGAACCTCAAGGAGGGGGCAGATGGGGAAACTGAATTGGGTGCAATAGAAGGGTAATACAATTGCACTACTCTTACTCACAAATAAATACTACTGTATTTATAGCCTCACACACAACCTGACTGTTCATTTTTGTGTTGGTAGAAGTTTATGCCAATGCAATTCCTCCAGAATAATTGGAAGGAGATGGAATTTATGCTGGTGATAAATAAGGCTCAAGGAAATGCATAATGAACATTTTAATTCCTGCCCCATGTTAACATATGGCTTCAGTGAAGGTATCAATACGGGCAGGTAGTTGACAGTAAGTCAAATAATTAGTTATACTTTGGTTAGACCAAGGATGAGAGAGAAGAAAAATTACTATTTCAAGAAGGGAGAATTCAAATGTTGAGCAAAGTCCCCCCACAATGGTCCCCCACCCCACAGACCAATATTCACGCATGCAAGAACAAAAGTGTGCTTTTTTTTCAATAAGGAACATGGTCTGAATTAGCAATTGCTTCTAATGCTGGTGGGCTCTCAGGAGAATTAAGCCCTTGATCATGAATTATTTAGAAATATTATGCCAGCAGCAGCCATGATTTCAAAGTGATTCGTGGGGGTATTAAAATGAGGGGGGGGGAGAAAGAAGATTTTGAATGTGAAGCCAAGAATAAAAAATGCTAAGCATTCACAAAAGGGTGGAAACATGTGGAAACTAGAAGATCAAATTCTAGCTGGGGAATTCCGGGAGTTGAAGTCCACATATCTTAAAGTTGCCGAGTTTGAGAAACACTGATTTAGATTATCCAGTAACGCATCATGTCTCACTGTAGTAATGTTCATAGATTCATTTCAACCCCACATAAAGGTTCGGAAACCTCTGTGGGATGGTTCTGAATCAGAGGCCCTAGAGATAACATCTCCCAAATCATTTGCTTTCTTGGCCACAGGACCAAGCACTTCTGAAGCCCAGGAGGGACTCAGGCTGCATTCACACAAGCAGCTTCGGCTTCTGACTCGCCTTCTTGATATATACAATACATTGAAATAAACTTAGTTAAGTCTAACCCAGCTTAGTATGTAGCCAGGTTAAAGGTACCTGGTTGTATGAACCCAACCAAAGGATTCCTATTTACTGCACTGAAAATGTAATAGCGCCAGAAATTTTTGGCGTGGGAATCCGTTTTGAATCTTGAGACTTTGCTTTCAGAAGCCAAAAACAATTTTAATGCAATGCTTTGGGTGAAGTGTGCTCTTCTTTGGTGACAAAGAGGTCGAGGGCTGTGTGGCCCTTGTCTTTCATGATATCACCCTGGCTCTGGAGGTCTGCAGCCTCCCTGACTTCTGACGCTTCCATTCATGCCAAAAGAAGACCTCAAGAAGGAGATTCCTCCCGGGGCACTTTCTGTATTTGAAAGTGTGGGCAGCCAGGAAGGAAGGCTGCAGAGGGACAGAGCAGAGTCCTTTCTCCAGCCGTCTGCATTCTCCAGCCTTCTTGCCACCCTTCCATTCAATTCCAAGGAAAAACATCCAGGGACAGGTTTTCCCAGGGCCCTTTTTCAGATCTCAAAGCGGAGGCGTCACAGGATGAATCAATGGCCAGACCAGTGTTTAAGAAGCTGTGCTGGAGATGGAACGGAAAGGAATGCACCTGGAAGGCTTTATCAAAATACAAGGTGTTGAAGGGACAGAGGATTCTTGAGGACATCTCCGTTAAGACTCTTGTAATCCCTACAATCATGGAAAGAAATATTTTGAACAAATGGACATCTGTCAGACCTTGATAAGTGATTCTGATATTGGAATGATGATTAATCAGACTAATGCAGCACTATGTTTAAAGAAAACTGGGGGAAAATACAAGTTTGAAGTCCTATCTTCCATTTCATCAAGGTTCATCTCAAAGAGTGTGCTGGAGGCTTCTGGATACGTTTTTCTCACCTGGACTATAAGGTGACCAAACATTCATTTTTTCCACATGTATAAATGAGTGAATATGAGATGCTTGTATCGATAAAATTAAGCTTTTAAAATCTACTAGCAGCCTCCTGGAATCGTTGGGTGGTGTTCACTGACTTGGGCGCCGATTTATTCTCCATAGTACCTGAGGGTAGGACAAGAAGCAATGGGTGGAAGCTCGCCAGAGGGAGATCCAACCTGGAAATAAGGAGGAATTTCCTGACAATGAGGACTATTAAGCAGTGGAACATCTGGAGTTGTGGGTGCTTCATCACTGGAGGTTTTCAAGAAAAGATTGGACCACCATTTGTCGAAGATGGTACGAGGACTCCTGCCTTGGGCTGGGGGTTGGACTAGAAGACCTCCAAGATCCCTTCCAACCCTATGATCTTATGATTCTATGACTTTCTTCTGGTGCGGCATAAAAAGATTTCCTGACTGTATAGCGAAGGACCAGCCTCTCGTAACAGAAGCTACAGAGGGATAGAAAGACGTCACAACCACAATCACTGCTGTCCCTTTGAACATAAAGAGAATTCAGAAACAGCTCCAAGTGAAATTGCAAATAAATTCCCAAGTGCCCTTTGCGTACAGCTAGAAAACAAAAAGCCTCTTTTGCAGCAAAAAAACATTTCAGAAATTGCAAGGCAAATTTCATCACAGTCTCTGACAGGAAGGTGGAATATAAATAAAAAAGAAATAAATTAAAGCATTCTGCCTAATCAATAGAAATTAATTTTCCTGACATGGAAAAATGATGGGGAAGACCTCATCGTATGCAAAAGATTTTTTAAGATTTGGAATCTGTGTCTCCTTTTTCGTGCTGATTACTATTTTTATGGACACTGTTGATGTCCTAGATAGGAGTTATGAAAATGAACAGGGAATAATACACCACGGGGTTTGTATCTGAAATAATTACAAAATTAGGCAGAACCGTAACTGCTTTCTTCTCTTTTGCAAAAAAAGATCAATTAAAATTAATCTACATGGAAATATTATTAAACCATACTTCATCATTTGGTTTCATTGAACAAAACATGGCTGTAAAGAGAAAGAAACATTTGCACAACCTCCATAACCAGGTTAACAGAAGTTCTCACGGCTGCAATTACACAACAGATTAACCTTGAGGTGAACATGTGTAGCTCAGGGTTGAACTGTGGAGTCCGTGGGGTTCTCTGAGTTGGGTTCTTTTCTTGCCAACGTTTCATTACCCGGCTAGGTGACATCTTCAGAAGATCTTCAGAACGTCTGCAAGAAAAGAACCAAGCTCAGAGAACCCCACGGACTCCACAGACTAACCTTGGTTTTTTAATCTTCATTTCTATGAACCCAGACTGCTTGGTTAGCCTATCCCAGAATGTAGTGTGTGAACTGAGAAAATGGGAGGGGTCGTTCTTAATTTGAACAGGTTTGTTCATGAAAATAGGAATGAGAGGACGCGTTCCGTCGCACAGCAAGTCCCCATACGTAGTGGCAGTGCAGGGCCCGATTCACAAACGGGACTTTTGCTCCATGAAAGCAAAAGGAATGCTGTGTTGTGTTCTCCCAGAAGGGGAGACTGGGCTCAGATGGAGTTGGGCGGCTGCTGACCCAGCGTATTGTGGGAACTCAGCTGTTGCATCGCTTTTCCATGAACAAAGCCATCAGGATGGGAGCATCTTCAGGAAAGGTCAAGCAAGTCAAGATGATGGCCAGAACCACGTGAGGGAATATATGCCCCTTTTTTATGCACATCGCTATCTGTGACTGGATGGTCACAGGGGCCACCTAGACCAGGGTTCCTCAACCTTGGCAACTTTAAGACGGGTGGACTACAACTCCCAGAATTTGCTGGCTGGGGAATTCTGGGAATTGAAGTCCACCCGTCTTAAAGTTGCCAAGGTTGAGGAACCCTGACCTAAGCTTTTTGAACCCCAGCCCCCACAGACACCCTCGCTTCAGGTTAATCCAGAATTTGGTGCATTTGGCCATGGCGCATGATGTGAAAGCAAGAATTGTTGGGGCCAGCCTGGGGTTGTGGTTATGGCACCAGGCTAGAAAGTGGGAGACTGTGAATTCTAGTCCTGCCTTGGGCACAAAGCCAGCTGGGTGACCTTGTGCCAGTCCCTCTCTCAGAGCCCTAGGAAGGAGGCAAGGGCAAACCACTTCCGAAAAACCTTGCCAAGAAAACAGCAGGGACTTGTCCAGGCAGCCGCCAAGAGTCAACAGTGACTCAAAGGCACCCAAAAAAAAAAAGAATTGTTAACCCTGGGTTTTGGTTACGTAACCCCAGTTAGCTTGCTTTTCACCTCAGTGCCATTTTGTGCAAAGGGCCTGGGAGGGCCCAGGCGCTCTTGGGAATCAGCAATGCCTCTGCAGGTGGAGCAGAGTCCCGTTCAGAGCTGCCCTGTGGTAACCGGGGGCAGAAAGCTGCAGGAGGGCATGTGCAGGGTGAAGACTTTTATGGACTTTCAGGGGTACAAATTGGTTTCTTTGGAACTATGGCTAGCTTTGCAGTCTGCTTAAGCTGGTCACTGAATTAACCCATTTTTTGCATTTGTGTAATACTTTAGTTACAAAGACACACCCAATAGCCAGATTTTTTGCCCCCCCCATTAGCTTTAATACACTCCATATTCTTATATGAGCCACACAATCAAAGGCTTTGCTATAATCAATTCTGTTGTTGTTGTTCAGTCGTTAAGTCGTGTCCGACTCTTCGTGACCCCATGAACCACATCGCGCCAGGCCTTCCTGACCTTCACTGCCTCCTGAGTTGGCTCAGTTTCACGCTCATTGCTTCAGTGATGCTCTCTAACTGTCAGAAAACATGCTGACAAGGTTCAGTTGCAATAAGCAAGCAGAAGGTTTATTGCCACGTTTGCAAAGGCGGGTTCCACCCGGCAAGGTAGAACCCCAATCCACATTCATCAATTCCTTTTATACCCTCTCTGTCCTCCCCCTTAACGGGCTTGGCTCACATTCTTCCTTCCAAATCTTTTTGAATACACAACACCCTCACTCACATGACATGTCAAGCCTACGTGCTGCCTGTGCCTAGTGATCTAGTTATCCACTCATTGTTCTGGTGCCCCCCCCCCAGCACAATGACTTTGGTACACACTCATCTCCCTGTCTCCCTAATCTCTCTACCTCCTTATCTATAAATTCCAGATAATCCCCCTTCGCTTAGGACGGGCAGGTAGTCACTTCCTTAGCCCCTTCGCACTCTCTCACATAACCATCTCATCCTCTGCCGTCCCCTTCTCCTTTTGCCTTCCATCTTTCCCAGCATCAGGGTCTTTTCCAAAGGGTCTTTTCCTCTCTTCGCATTAGGTGACCAAAGTATCTGAGCTTGAGCTTCGTTATCAAGCTGTAATCGATACTGTAAAGCAAAAGCAATCCACTATTAGACCATGTCACTTCCTACTTTTCTGAAACCTCCCTCTTTCTCTTTCTCTTTCTCTTGTGCTGTCAGCGTTTTATCTAGATCAGAAATGTGGGAATAGCATCGCTGCGTTCCCTCTGGTACAGCTACGTGCTTCTGCTAAGATTTGGCCTATGGTTGAAATCGATCGAGCATCAAAGTGGGGCCCTTTATTTTTAATGTAACACGTGGCTCTTTCTGTGTTTCACTAATGGTTTCCTTCGCTTACATAGGAACTGAGGGAAAGAATGGATTTGTGACTTCGCTGAACTTGGTTTAAGGGGTTTGGCCATTTGTTTTCTCTCATTTAAAGGAGAAATACTTCCTTTGCGAAGTCTGTTAGGCAGCACATCGATCAGCAGCATCTGGTCACATTAACTTTCACCTCCATAGGAGCTAATTGGAAATCATTTCCCTAGCATTCTTAGCTACTGCCAAGGTGAGGCCTTTGGCTGTGGATTAAGCATCGAGTAAAAACTTCATTTTGTGCCATTCGGTGTCTTGCCAAAGGTTGGCAATTCTTATCTTTCTCTTGGATTCGAGATAAGCAAAACTCTCCATTTTGTGATGTGCTTGACTGAACCATGATCCAAAAGGTCTGGCATCTCTTATCCCGAGTGAAAGAGAGATTCAGAAACCTCACTTCATTTCCAATTGCCTTTGGCCAACGGTTCACTGTCGGGGATATACAGTATGAGCTTAAATTAAATCTCTGCATGTGCCTCGTTTTGCCCATTGCCAAGGTAGGCCTGGTGTTGACGTTCAACAACGTTCAGCAATAGAGATCTCTATCCCGTCATCCACTTTCGGTGTGCAGGTAGGCCTCGATTAGCATGGTTAAGGAATCCCACGAAATGGTGGCGTTATTCGCATTTGCGCTCTTCGAAGGGATATTTCTGGGGAAAATAGGGCAATTGGTTTCAGCTCGACAGAAGTAGGCAATGAAAATTTTTAAACATAAATTTTGATATGTATATGAATGAAATATTACAGTAAAGGATAAAAAGAATATATGTATAATTTAAATGTATGGTTAACAAAGTCAGAGTAGAGAGAAAGCAAAATAAAAGCAAAAAAAATTCTAAATATCATTCCTAAAGGTAAGCTTACACTGACAAAAACATCTTTATTGTCTCTCAATGTCCTTGCAGATGTTTGCGAACCAGAAAAAGCTGATGCACTGAACATTCAGGCATCCCAGCGTCTCATCCTATTTTAGCATTGCTACAATCACATTCGTGTTGTTCAATTACATCAAATTTTTGCTCTAAGTCTCTTCTTTTTTTAAACTTGTACCGTTTTCCTCTGACAGACTCTTCCTTTTCACCATTTTGCAGACACGAAGATTAGCAGCACCTAAAACCCCAGTTGCAACTGCGCACACGCTAGCCTCAATTGCACACGCACTAGCCTTGCATTAACTACATTTTGGGTCGCATTAAACACGACCTTGTATCAATTTACTATTCTCACTAAATCGAATATTGCATGATTTGAACTCACGCTAATCGCGACCTACTTGTACTGCTAATGGTTTTCTCTTTCAACTATATTAGAAACTATATTTTTGGGGGGACGGTGCTTCATCAAAGGGTGGGTTCAAAGATTTGGGCCTTTCTTCTCTCTCAAGTGAAACAGACATCAGTGAAACTTTATCTTTAACCTACATCAGAGCTAACTGGAAATTGCTGCAGTTCCCAACTATCTCATTCACTTAGAACCTCTTGCTAAGATTGGGCTGTTAGTTGAAATTCCATTCGTGCTATACACTTCCATTTGTAATATTCTGTGAGAAAAATGAATCTTTGGGTGAAAAAGACAAGTTCTTGGAGGCCTCAGATGAATGGGATCGCCTTAATAAGCTTGAAACATAAACACATGTGGAAGCATCCTTGAAGCTGATGTGAACCAGGCCGGTTGTAAACTCCTTATCACAAACCTTCCCACAGCAACCTGGGCATCTGCCCTGAGGGAGGATGCCTTCTTCCTGGCCTTTGGCACCTTGAACTAATTTCTTTCTTCTTCTCTGTGACACTATTGTTTTACTAGCAGATAACAGAGGGGCAGAGAGTAACTTGAGAACTATTGCTTATTTAGGTAGGCCTGCGTCACCATATGAACATGTATGTGTATACCTTCTTTTTCCCTTGCCCTCCTTGTAGACCTGCACAAATATCAGAGCATCCACTTTGCCTGCAGGGGAGTGCCTCCCACTAACCTCTGGTGGGGTCCCCCTCCAGTACGTACTGCTCAATAAACACTGCAGTGAAGCCTTCATTATTCTGCATTTGTGTCCTGCGTTTTGATCCCACAGAAACTGGTGTCAGCAGTGGGATTCACAGTTTTCAAGCTGCGACCGGAGACGACAGCAGGGCGCCCTTCAGGGTGAGTGTTGTTGCAAGCCTGATCCCATGTCCCTTTCCCGCTGCCAGATAAGGGCACCGCTTAGGCGTGTGTGTAAGGTAACTGTCTGTGTTTAAAAGTCTATTTTGGCTAGGGAGGTTTGTCGGGAAATTTGGGCCATGCCAAATCCTTAGCTGCCCCTGGCTTCCTGCGAGCTTAATTGCGATGACCGGGAGTGTCCAGAGTCTGCCAGGGTGGGGTCCCCCTAACCAACTTTTTTAGATTGAAGAAGCTGCTTGGACAAGTAGAGAAACATCTCTAACCAAAAAGAAAAGAAGTCCAGTTGCCATGACTCAACCTCCAGACAATTCTACCTGGATGACTGAGAATCTTCACAAACATATCTTTCCACCCCTGGCAAATTAAGCAATGCTGTGGATGCGGTCCTGGTGCTTGGAGGCTGTAGGAGTCTGGATGTGGAACAACAGGCTCCAACTGAATCCTGGCAAGACTGAGTGGCTTTGGGTTTTAGGGCCTTCCGGATCTGGGACTTTACCATCTTTGGTACTGGATGGGTGGCACTGCCCCAGACAGACCTGGCACACAATCCAGAAGGACTCACAACTCCTGCTTGAGGAGCAGGTGGCAGTTGTGGCCAGGAGGGCCTTTGCACAACTTCGTGTTGTGCGCAAGTTGCACTGTTCTTAGATCATGAGGCTCTGCTCAATTACTCATGCCCTGGTCACCTCCCAAATGGACTACTGCAATGCGCTCTACATGGGGCTGCCCTTGAAGAGTATCCAGAAGCTTCAACCGGTGCAAAATGCGGCGGCATGGGGGATACACGTTACATCTCTGCTTCATGAGCTGCATTGGTTGCCAGTTTGCTTCTGGGTCCAGTTCAAGGTACTGGCTTTGACCTTTAAAGCCTTACATGGCATGGGGCCAGGTTATCTGAGGGACCACCTCTTCTTGATTACATCTGCCCATCCCATCAGGTCCAATAGGAGAGGCATGCTGCGGGTCCTGTCTGCAAAAGAGTTCCATCCGACGGGCCATCGGAGGCGAGCCTTTTCTGCCGTGGCACCCGCCCTCTGGAACATCATCCCTCCCAAGGTGAGGTTAGCCCCAACCCTTATTGCCTTCCAGAAAGCCCTTAAAATGTGTTTTTTTTTTCCAACAAGCCTGGGGATCCCCTGTCAATAAGGAGCCCGCGTGTTGGCTGTATTATGTGTGATATTCTCCTGCTTGTGGTCTTGTTTTTTCTATGTTTACCGTTTTAATATTTTTAATTGATAGTATGTCTTAATAGTGTCAGGTTCGGCCAGCACGGGGCTTCAGGGAAGCTCGCAGCCAGACCACGCGGAATCCACCGGCGGTAGCTAGCGGGGAAAAGAGGAACTGAAAGCACCGCTAATTAACGGGCCACCTGCGCCCAGCCAAACCGGAAAACCGCAGCGGAAGCTTTTAACTAAACTGATAACGGCGCGAGCCAGCAAGGAACGGGGCCGCAGGCAGCGAAAAAAGATTGCAACGCAGCGCAGAACCCGCGGGTTTGCACGTAACGGGGAGGAACCAACCCAGCCGGAGGGGGACTGGCAATCAAGGACAATAGACCCTGACCGATCCTGCCATCATGGACAATCAAGGGGGATTATTGGGGGCCCATAATCCACAGCTGCAACGTGATCGCGGGGCGGGAAAAAAGCGCGGGAAGGGGGGAATATAACAAGTGATGCAATTGTACCAAGCCAGTCCTGGCTATGCTTGTGACTACTACGTTACGCATGAGTAAACCTTCTTTGTGAACCACACGTGTCACGAGAGTTTCTCTGTCGAACGGGGCAAACCTTACAAATAGTAGGTTTTATTGTACGCCACCCAGAGTTGCTTCGTGTGAGAAGGGCAGCCATATAAATTTTATAAATAAATAAATAAGAGATTAGAAGAACATGTTCAACTGAAGGCATTAGTTGTTACGTGTACCAGAGAATATAGAGAAATGGAAATGTTCACTGATATCCCTAGGAAATAGAGGGAAAGGAACAGTTCTCCACTCATTTAGATAAGGCCCACCCAATGCTGGTGGTCCACGTTGTGTTTTCTGTAGATATCCTGGAAATGATGTTTCTTTCATCTCTCTTTCACTAAAGACCCAACTAATGGCCAGGTTTTCAAAAGTGTGCTTCATTAAAACCTCACAGAATGGAGTCTTTCAGTTAGCTTTCTTCTAAGAGAAAGGGAGGTGGGATGAATCAAATGTTGGTGGAATAAAAATACAATTAGCCCTTATGAGCTAATCTGGAAAGTCATTATCTATTTCTTCTGCAATCATGGCAAGTGTTTGGAACAACATACAGTAAAAAAAGTGTTTTATTTCCAGGAGTACAAGTGGTGAGAAATCTTTGGGCCATTTTGGGATATAAACTGAATTTCGATAATGAGACTCATGAGTATGTAACACTTTGGAAAAATTCTACTTGAAAAATGGTGGTAAACCTTGGGTGGTTAACTGGGATAATGACTTTAAATCAACTAGTATAAATGACTGTTTTAAGGATTTTTCCTAACTTCAAATTGAATTTGGTCTTTCCAATTTGCAATAGTGGAGATATCTTCAGCTTAAGCATGTTCTAACAGATCAATATGGACCAGACACTTTGGCTGCCTGAAAGGCACCTGAGTTGCTTTCTAACTTGATGCAATCCATGACAGAAATAAAACCTATAACATATCTCTATCAAAAGCTCAAGAATATTTTTAAAGTGGACATTTCTGGGATATTTCAAACATGGTCTAAAGAACTGGAATTTCTGATAAAGCCACAGCAACAGCTTTAGGTCCTTAAAAATATTAAAATGGTATCTACAGATTTGAGATTAAGGTTGATTCATCAAAAAATTGTATTTAGGGTGCATTAGACTCCCCAAAGGATGTATTTGAAAGGATGGACATCAGATTTTATATGCTGGAGGTGTAAAATTTTGAGAGTTCACATACCCATATGATACAGTCATGGGATCGTTTAGCATCTTTCTGGCATAATGTATTAATGATGTATAGGACATCAGCCTGGCAACTAAATCCACACTATCGTGTTTCCCATAGCTGCTTATGGTTGCGAAAGTTGGACTATGAGAAAACTAGACAAGAAAATCGACTCGTTCGAGCTGTGGTGTGGAAGAAGATTGCTGCACATTCCTTGGTCAGCAAAGGTGGCAAACAAGCAAGTTCTGGAGCATATAAAACCAGACATATCGCTGGAGGGCAAAATCACAAAATTCCGCCTTACTTATTTTGGCCATGTTATGCGATCAAACTCACTGGAAAAGGCAGTTATGCTCAGAATGGGCAGTGGTAAAAAGAACAAGGCTGCCAAAAAACACAGTGGCTAGAGGTCATCAAAGCTGACACCAACCAGAGCATAAAACAATGGAAAGAAGCTGTACAAGATCAGAAAATGTGGAGAGAGCTGGTCCATAGAATCGCCGAGAATCAGACATGATTGAACAGGTAGCATCATCATCATCATCATCATCATCATTAATGCATATTTAATAGATTTATGAAAAAAGAGAGGTAATTATCCCCAAATGTGCTACTTTGCACTAATATCTGTATACATCTTGGTGCACAACTCTCCAAACACTGGTGCATCTGTTTGTACATGTCCCAAACACCATTTTTGCTATCAAAATTCCGTAATATAATTTTTTTCCTGCATTTTTGTGGACATTCCTATTAACACATTTCAAATGATAAATCCGAGGTCACACAGTGGTTAAAAAATAACAAACTAGAAATGGTTGCACTTTGTTGTTGATGAAATGACTGTAATCTTCAAAAAATCTTGAAGTACAGGGGAAGAGCGAGAAGATTGGAGAAGAGCTAATGTGCTTCCAATCTTTGAAAAAGGAAGAAAAGTGGATCCTGGAAACTGCAGACCATCAGTACCTGGGAAAATCCCAGAAAAGGTCATCAAGAAGCAAAGAACAAGGTGATTGATTACTGGTAGCCTACAGGGGTCTGCAAAAAAAAAGGTCATGTAGACAAAACTTACTGCTTTTTTGACAGGTTCATACACCAGGAGAATGCTGTAGATATAGTGTACCTATACTTCAGTGAGGCATTTTATATCGACCATAGTCTCCTTCTTGATAAAATGGAGCAATGTAGTATGTCCCACTACCAAATGGATTCTCATTTGGTTGAACAGCCATACTCAACCCATGATCCTTATTAGATCTATGTGTGTATGGAGAGAGGGCTACCACAGTGTTCTCTCCTGGGCCCCATGCTCTTCAACACTCATAAATGACTTAGACAAGGAGACAGAAGGGACGCTCTTTACATTTGGAGATCGCCCCCAGATGGGAAGGATTGCTAACACCTCAGAAGACAGGGCCAAGGTTCAAAAGGATTTTGATAGAATTTGGGGCCCTGTCCAACAAAAGGAAGTCCAATGTAGTTCTGCACTTAGTGGGGGAAATCAGATGTACAATTACAAGACAGGTAATACCTGGCTCAATGGTAGATGCCAGGTGACTGGAAACAGTGTTGAGCTTAAGGAGACCATCATGAAGGGAGAGGAAGGTCTAGGGAAAAGCCGTGGCTGAATGGGGAAGGGGCTTAAGAGCCTGGGAAGAGAGAGCTACCCCCATCCAACTGGTTTCCAATGTCACGGTTTAACTTTAAATAATTGAGTGGCTGCAAATATTACATTGTTGGAGTTCTACAAATTTGGATTAGGGGTTGCAGATGTTTCATTACCCTACGCTGTAATCATCAGCATGTCATTGTCAGTAAGATGAGAACCCTCTCACCCAGGCATGGGAGGTCCCATGTTAAGGCATCAGCTCTAAACAACTGTTCTCTACAAACAGTCTCTGTGTCAAGTTCACAATGTCTAACTCCCAGTTCTGAAGCATTCTCACGCAACCAGGTTTGGTTCAGAAAAATACTTCTTTATTACTTGGTACATGTAGCTTGTAAACAGAACATTGCTAAAACTAAAGCCTTGGGTAAACTTCCCTCTATTTATCCCCCCTCCCCTTATTGCCTGGCGTCTGGATTCTTCTCCACCTGGTGGTGACCTCTTTCCTTCCTCCCCCTCCTACCTGAGCCCCTTCCTGGCTCTTTGGGCCCCAGCTGCCTTGCCGGCAATCAAGCCAGTCTAAATTGCCCATATATGGTTAAGCTGCTTCCCAGCTCCCATTACAACCATTAACAGCAACCCCCCCCCCCTTAGTTACAAGTGGCAGAAACAAATCACCCCAACTCCCAACGAATGCAATATAATGGAAAACAACAACAGTTGGGTGATGCAGGTTCTGACACTCTGCAAGTGGTCATTGAAAAGTGTCTGGATATTGTGTGCAAAATGTGGCAACTAGGCTGTGACTAGACACAAAATTATGATCTTGATCTTTAAAGCTCTAATTGGTGTTGGACAACTGAGGACTTAAGAAACTGTGGAAGAGGCCCTTGGGAGGTGCTCTGCCTTCAGGATCCAATCTTTTGGCATTCAGGAGAGGCCTTCTGCATCGCCCAACTATTTGTTTAGCCCCATTCTCTCAAAAGGAGCAGTGAAGAAACAATTTTTATACTAGGCTTTTGACTGATGAATTGATTCTGCATTATTGTTTCATGTGGTCTTCTGTGTTTCAATTATTCTTTGGTACCACAGTTCCTCAGGTAGAAAAGCAAGAGAGTAACAAGAATACCTTCCAGATGACCTCGATGCTTCTCCTGCTCCAGGGCTCTCCTGGAGTGGCCAGTCAAAAGGCTGAGACATCTCTGAAAAATTAAACCAGCGGATAGATGGATTAATTGAGCAGAACTCACACAAATTATTCAGCAAAGTGCATCTTGTCTGAGGATGGAAACAAGTCTGCCTTTGACACATGGGTTTTGTATTTCTGAAAAGGGCAGAGTGGCCATAGCAATTGCACTATTGCCACAAATGAGGCTCTGAAACAACAGGTATAAGATGCACATACCTAGATTTCACTTAAATCTAAGGAAGGTTTTGATGGTTAGATCTGCTCAACAGACTCTGGTTTCTAAGAAGAGGCATCTACTGAAGACAGCACCCCTTACAGTTTGCTTAATTTGTTTTCCTGCACTTTGCAGAGGGGATGATTCCCGTAGTTCTTTCTAGTGGCCTCAGGAGGGTTCAGGGTAAAGCCCACCACCATTTTGGTGCTTGCTAGAACCTCCTCTGAAGGCCTCCAGATGCCTAAGACAGAAGCCCTGCAGACTCTGCCTAAAACGTACATGGTTCAGAGGCCCTTTAACATTCTGGGACGCCTGGGAGTGCATGCTTATTTATTTCCCACCCCCCAGGAAGGCCCCCCTTTCTGCATTCTGCCTCTATCTTTTCCCTCCAAAGGTTTATTGAGGTCACCAACCCAGTAAACTGAGAAGAGTAGAAATACCGAAATACTGAAATATCTCCCAGGATGATATCTTTAAAAAAATTAATTCATTTTACTCAAATGAAACAAATTTAATCATTTGAAATAATGGCTATTCTGGGAGGAGTGGGAGGAGGCTGCTCCAGGACTTGACATCCAGGACTCTCATTGCAATGAGGGCAAACAATTCCGCTCCATTATTTTCTTCCCTGGCCCGCCACCGTTCTGCAAATCTTGAGTTAGCCTCTTGTACGGATATTTTGTCTGATGCTTGATTGCTTCATCTGCTCTTGTGGAAAATGGTTTTGAAATCTTTTTTCACAAAATGGCAACTTTTGCTCCTTCAGTTAGAAGACTGTTATGCAACAAAGAGATGAAAGTCGAGAGGCAGCAGAACAAGTCCGGGGGCAGCTCAGGAGAGAAGTTAGCTGGGATCGCCATTTCCGATGCAGCCTTGATATGTTTTTGCCCATTTTCGTAGCAGCCTGCTTTCTTCCACGAACAAAAAATGTAACCATACATGGTTTGTAACAATGCACTTCCTAATTTATACACCCTGCTTTCTTAATTTCACTTGAGATGTGATCTGATTGCCAATGACGGATGCAAGAGAATTAAATTCTGGTCCTGGTCTGAAGCATGTTTCTTTCTCTTGCTAATCTGCAGAAATGTTGGTGGGACAAATAGAAGGGAAATGCAGAAGGAAGTTGGTATGGCGTAATTAAAGGTTCTTGGATAAGCGTCTAGCCCCAGAGGAGCTTCTGAGACTGGTTGGGTGCTCATTAGAGAGGGATAATTAGAAATCAGACTCCACTCATGAACCACTTTGAATCCCCAACTCTTCCCTCTTCCTGATCAAGGAGACTTCAGCCTCTTCCCCTGCTAATTAACAGACAGCAGGGCTGAGACGTAGATGCAAATTGGCTCCCCTGATGCTGCATTCAGCCAGTCTTGCTCTAAAAGAATCACAGACGTGAAGCTGCAGCAGGAGGACGATGGAGGGGCTCGCTGGCGTTTCTCCGCCTTTCATTGGGCCGCTAACAAAATAGGCAGGTGGATCATTTATGTTCTGTGATTTATTTATAAAATTCATCTCGCCACCTGAAACCAGTGGGAGTCTAGGCGGCTTACAGAGCCTAGGTATTAAAACAGGGTACAAAATCAGAATGCAAAGGTTGAAATATTAACTAAGAATGCAAAGTTTAACAATTATAAAATTGTAAAAAGCTGCTTGCTATATACGAGGGATCCCCAAAGGTTCTCAAGAAGCCCCTTTCCAGCTGCTTCCAGAAGACCAGGGGGAGGAGGGCAGGAGGGGTGAATCCACATTTCAGAGGGCTCTCCATCCTATTCCAGAGGAGGAGAGCTGGTACCTCATGCTGTATCTTCCGGTAGGCAGGGATCCTTAGCAGGTGCTGAGGTAGGATGGGCACATCCCGTTGGGAAAGGTATCTAGGCCCCGAGCCATATAGGGTGTTCTAGGTAGAGGCCAGCACTTGAAAAGCTACTGATAGCCAGTGCAGCTCGCACAGCAAAGATGTAATGTCGTAGTACCAAGATCAGACACTAAGCATTCTGGGCCAGCTGAAGTTTCTGAGTGGTCTTCAAGGATAGCCCCCAGGTAGAACAAATTACAGTAATCCAATTGGCAGATGGCAAGAGCAGTGCATCCTGTTCCAAGTTGCAAGATATTCTCAGCAGTACATTAATAAAGATGCCACCAGTGGAAATTAAATTAATGAATTAAATAAGGTTTTGGGAGTTGGAGAAAAATCTGTAAGAGGGCACTTCTGAATTTATTGTTATCCCAGTCATGACTTTCAGCTTCCTCCCCACTTGGCCTTCAGGGAAAAGAGGAGATTCCTTTTTTCTACTCAAGCAGGATGACACAGAGTAGGTCAGTCTCCAAAATTTATGAGGGGTTTGCAAAGCCAGGTCAAGCATGCATGGGCAAGACCCCAAAACAGAGAAAATGGGCTGTATTTATTTGGCCCTTTTCCCATGCCAAACTGACTTTATGGGGAAACCCAACCCCTCAGATGATAACCCAATGGCAATATCAGCTACAACATTTGTTAACAACACTGTTTCGGGCCAGCAGCATTTTCAGCTTCTGAGACACCTGAGATATTAGAACAACTTGTTAAATTCTTTAAAACTAAAAAACCGACTATTACTTTTTATAGATATTTGTTATCAATAGATCAATTTGATATACTGTGGGATCAAAACGCAGGACACAAATGCAGAATAATGAAGGCTTCACTGCAGTGTTTATTGAGCAGTACGTACTGGAGGGGGACCCCACCAGAGGTTAGTGGGAGGCACTCCCCTGCAGGCAAAGTGGATGCTCTGATATTTGTGCAGGTCTACAAGGAGGGCAAGGGAAAAAGAAGGTATACACATACATGTTCATATGGTGACGCAGGCATACCTAAATAAGCAATAGTTCTCAAGTTACTCTCTGCCCCTCTGTTATCTGCTAGTAAAACAATAGTGTCACAGAGAAGAAGACACAAATTAGTTCAAGGTGCCAAAGGCCAGGAAGAAGGCATCCTCCCTCAGGGCAGATGCCCAGGTTGCTGTGGGAAGGTTTGTGATCAGGGGTTTACAACCGGCCTGGTTCACATCAGCTTCAAGGATGCTTCCACATGCCTTTATGTTTCAAGCTTATTAAGGCAATCCCATTCATCTGAGGCCTCTAAGAACTTGTCTTTTTCACCCAAAGATTCATTTTTCTCACAGTCCTCTCCCCCCTTTTGACCTTCAGAAAGGTCAAACTCCAGGTCAGACTGGAGAACTGGGTTGAGCCTTACGCTCGTCTGGAGGCAATTGGTAAAAAGGCCCATTAAACATTGTCCAGTACACAGTAATAGGCTTACTGGGGCCAGAAGAGCTGGGCATCCTAATGGTAAATTTCTCAGCCACCCAGAATCAGGCAACCAAGAGGTAAGCCAATTCCACAGATTACTGAGGGCTTGTTCAGTGATATGTTTTGCCAGATCCTTTAAATTTTGCACAGTGGCTTTCACATGCAAGGAATTGTCTGTCAGGTTAAAGCACCACATACCTGGAAATTCCTCACACCCATGGGCCATTTTGAATAGCACAAAGTCAATGGCCAATCTATTTTGTAAGATTGCTGTTCTTAATTGCTCCTGCTCTTCATTTAGGAGAGCTATAGCATTTGAAGATTTGTTGATGTTTTTTATAACCAAACAGGCCAATTTTCTGAGATCCAGGTAAGCACGGGTTGCTAGACCTGGTGTTCCCATTATGGATACTTTTGTTGTTGTTCAGTTGTTAAGTCGTGTCCGACTCTTCATGACCCCATGAACCACATCGCGCCAGGCCTTCCTGTCCTTCACTGCCTCCCTGAGTTTGCTCAGTTTCATGCTCAATTATGGATACAGCAAGCCCATAAACATCCTTGGTGTTCAACAGCCCTACGTGGTCATCACAGGTACTGTCAAGTGGGGACCCTCTATACGGTATCTGCGCACTCACCTGGGTTTGTGATGAGTGTAATTTTGAGCAGGTGGTGCTGCATGAAATGAAGTTAAATGCCCAACTGCACAGGGGCCTCCCGAGGAATTTGCTGGGAAATATGAAAAGGCGTAGTTTCCACACAGTAGATACCAGCCCTTAGGTAAATAGTGGGGGACTTTTATAAAGTTAAGCTGCATTACCTCTGAGCATTTTTCAAGAGCTGGTAGGGAAAAGCATGTCTTTTTGTCTTCACAGCCAACCACTCACACACAGTTGGTCCCTGGCAAATTGCCCTTGGTTTCTACCCTGTATAATGCTTGGTTGGTCCACTGGTGTTTGGTGGGTGTGGAATAATAATATAGGAGAGTCGTCCCTAGGGAATCAAGGGTAAGTGGGTCACGTGTAGGGAGTGGTGCAGCAAGGGTATGGAGCACATTTAGAAACAGGTCAGGTACTCCTACAAAACATGTTTTAAACACAGGCTCCCAGTCGGTTCCCTCGAGAGCACAGAAGGGTTCACCAGGTGGGATTATTGAATGAACCAAAGTCAGATAGGAATTGATAGCAGGCAACCAATTCCAGTGGGTATTGCATCTTATATCCTGGCATTTGCAGATAGGCTATAATAAACATAAAAGTAAACAGAGCCATAGTTTTGCTGTGAGGCAGAAAGTAAAGAAAGAGAAACACAGTAAACAGTAAACAATTTAAATGACTGCAGGAGCCCAAGTATTAATATTAAACTAGCAACAAGAGTCCATTTTAAAACTTGTCTTCAGAGCTCTTTGGGGTTTCATAGTCAAAACTTCACCCTTCTTCTTTCTTCTTTAATCTATTTGTTTCCCGGGAGTTTTGAACACAGTCCTTGGTATTGCTTGCTTCTGGGGCTGGAGCGTGCCTGAGATGACTTAAGTGAACCCACGAGGTCAGACCTTCAAGCTTTGCACGGCTGTGAGCTATGAACAGCACTGGGTACGGGCCTTTCCACCTTGGGGAGAGACAGTCTTTCCTTTGATGCACTTTTTGATACACTCAGTCTTCTGCTTGCAACTGGTCAAATGGTTCAGTTTCAGGTAGCCTGCTCTGATTACGATGTTGTCTGGCTTGCTCTTGGGTCCGGCACTGCTCCTGTTGAAAAGATTGTATAGCATGTAAGTAATTTGACCATAGGTTAGGGTAAACGCCTTCTGGAATGGGGATCGAGCCAAGGCCCAGAGGCATTGGTCGCCCATATACAATTTCATAGGGAGACAGTTTCAGTTCCTTTAGGGATGAGCTTCTGATGGCCAACAGTGCCATGGGAGTACATCTACCCATCCCCAACCAATTGCTTCTACATAGTTACTGAAGGTACATATTACAATCAATAGGTGCATCTTCTGTTTACACTGAGGCATGTCAGCAAAGTCAATCTATCATTTGGAAAGGATACTGCCCTCTAGGCAGTCGGGAAGGACGTGGCCTCAGTCCTCTCCCCTTAGAATGGGCCAGGCAAACTGCACAGTTGCCAACTATCTTCTGTGCTTCTGCATTAATCCCTTCGCCTGCCCAATGTTGCTTAAATCTCTGTGCTATTCCCCACGCATATCTTGAATCAGTATAGATGTTAGCTGATTGTGTCCTTACATAAGACAAGGCTTGATGTAAGGCTACTAGTTCTGCTACTGTCAATGCTGTCGGCTTCTATAACAGAATGTTTTGTGGTGACTGCGTAGCCTGCCTTGCGCTCTCCCCCCTCTGTGATGAAACTAGTACCGTCACAGTAAATTTCAAAGTCTGCTGGATTCTGGAGAGGAGCTTTAGAAGGTGTTACACTCGGATTCTGCAAAAGTTGCATGTCATATGATGTGAGACGGGATGCTGAAATAGGTAGCAGATGCCCATGGTTTAAAAGGGCCTGAACCTCATGAATCGTAGACAAGGTGGATATGCTTGGACGACTGGATTCAACTTGTAAGACAAATAAGCTACTGGTCTTTTGGAGTCCCCATGTTGCTGAGTTAAAACTTGGGGGGATCACTTCCTGTTTTCTTTACAGGAAATATCAGCGCATTACATGAGCTGTTAAATATAATATAATATATATAATACAGATGTTAAGGGATGAGTGGAGTAAAGAATTAGAGGTTTCTATATTGCCTCAACAATGGGAGAGTGCCTTAACTTCTATAGTGAGAGTGTCAATGGACCTTAAACTACGACTTATACAACAAAAAATAATATTTAGAATTATTTAGACTCCATTATAGAATAGAGTATAGAATTACAGTATAGAAAAGGATTGTCAAAAACAGCATTTTGTCGGAGATGTAATAAGGACAATGCCTCTTTAAAACATATGTTTTTACAATGTCTTATACTTACTAAGTTTTGGGAGAAAGTAGTGGACTATATAAACTAGTGTGTGTGTGTGACAAAAACTAAAATTTTCAGAGGATAACATTCTCCTGAATCCTAGGGCATGAAATTTGACAACTGGACAACATAAATGGATTCTCCATGCCCTTACTATGGCCAAAAGACTGATATTGCAGCATTGGAAAGATAAATGTGTGGCCCCATTTATTCAATGGATTGAAGTCCCGATTTCACTTGCCACTTATGAGCTGATTGCCAATAGACAAAGACTTTGTATGGACAAGTATAATGAAATATGGGACTCATTTATACAAAACACAGTAGGTTAAAAAAAATGATAGTCATATAAATGTTTTGGAAATATATATGCATTTTAATAATATTTGCATTATATAGAGATTTGTAATTATTTACTGTTAACGATGGTATACTACACTAAATTTTTTGTTGTTGTTGTATTTTTGTCTTTTTTTTTTGTAATGGCACCTTTTAATGTTTTCTTTCTTTTTCTTGTGTATTTTTGTGTATTTTTGTGTTTTTTTTTCCTTTTTGTTATTAATTAAAAAGCAATAAACATTTATTTTAAAAAGTGGTTTGCCTTCACTTACATTTGCCATGTTTTTCTCTATTTCAAGTCTAGCCTACAGTCCTGAGACGTTCTGGTAATCTTTCATTGAAGACCCACCAACCTTGCTTAGTTTCCGAGCCCGTGCTGAGTCAACTGGGTCTTCTCCATTCTGCCCCATCTTCTTCATGAGGGAGAGGAAGAGTCTTCTCTTGATCCTGACACTGTACTTCTGTTGACACAACTACACTGTGTTTGTCTTTGTTCGGGCAACTTCATCACCGTGTTGGCTGATGTTTGATTTGTTCACATTGTTCAAGCAGACCCCTTTTGCATCTTCTGCTGCCCGGTATAGCTCCCCCATGTCACGCCTTCGATTTCTTCAGCCCAAACATAGGACTGCAATCGCACCTGTTGAAATTCATCTTGCTGGTTTCAGTCCATTGTTCCAGCTTGCCAAGGTCATTCTGAACCTTGATTCTGTCCTCAAAGTCGTCTCTGTATTTGACTATCATATTTTCTTATCCCCCACAAGCCATTTATAAATGACCAAAGCAGAACCCTTCAGTTCACCATGAAATCATTCTCGCTCAAATATTCTTGAGGCTGGTGCTTGAGTGAAATAAAATAAATATAACATTATTGGTGTGCAAAATTTTAGGGTTCCTTCCAGATGTATTGCTTTCACTTGAAATGTATTCCTTAAAGTTTTTTAGAATATCACCTTTTATGTGAATAGGTGAAAACATATTCTGGAAAGTCATCAATAAATATAAGGAGAAAAAAATCTTGGAGTTAGTTTAAGGGAAATATCATAATATCTATGCCACAGAAAAACATAGTGTCATTTTTTGATTAGTAGATAAAAACTAATCAAAACATCTCTTGAATCCAATCCTCAATATCAGCAATATTACTTTTCCAATTTCTCAAAATTTCTTTTAACAACATCCAGGCCCAATACCATCCTAACTCCTCAAAAATAGTCAAATTCCAAAGTTTCAAGACATCTTAACCTTAAATCTTTTTTTAAAAAATGCCATTAATCTATTAAAATATGATTCCAAAAACTTGTCAGTGATTCACAGGACCAGATTTTATGAGTCAATGAGCCCTCAATTTTTTTTACATCCTTTTTCTCTTACAACAGCAGAAATCTGATATCCATCCTTTCTAATACATTCTTTGAGTCTCTAGTAAACTTAAATGCTGAACCTGGAGAAAGGAAGTGGTGGCACGTAGGAAGATCAGGGGCAAAGCAACGCGTCAGCTATTCCAACCTGAATAGCGGAATTCAACCAACTAGAAGAAGCTTTGCTGATTCTAACCTGAGGAAAGGACCGCCCCAATCAGTTGGGACCATCCTGACAGCTATGAAATACGATTTGGCAATGACTTCTCCAGCCTGATGAATATTAACTAATGTGGCCTGCCTGAATCTGAGGCCCTCAGAATTCCCATTCTCGCAAACAGAGTTGTCAGTCCAGCCTGTTTGACAATGAGCAATTGCAAAGGCTGAACTATGGGAAAGGAACAGTAAATGACTGATTCATCAGCAAGAGGTTTGTTTGCTCCAATGTACAGTAAGTGTGCATGTTTTTATAAGGCAGTGTTCCTTTTCTCCAAACAATCTGCCAGAGCAGGTAAGGCACACCATCCGGAAAGCAGGCAAACTCCAGCTTTGGAATCCAAGAACATCAGCTCTTTGTCCTCATCTTTCCTCTCTGCAAGGTACACCTGCATTTCTTCTCTTACAAAGAAGCAGGAAGCTGTCAGACAGGAAAGCAAGCGCCCATTCAGGCCTCACTTGGCCAGGAGGCATTAAAGCACAGGAGCAGCTCTTGGCTCAGCTTCTCTGAGGATGCCACGGGGGCTGGAGAGAGAATGAGCGCCAGCTGCACGGGAGGAAAACCCTCCAGCAAAAGAGCAAGGTGGATTCCATGTTAGCCCATAGACAGTAGAAACTTGTCCAGACCCGCAAAGAGACTCTTGTGACTCAGTTACAGGTTGGGGTGATTCCTCTTGAGCCATTTGGGTGACAGCCCCTTTTCCAGCACTTATCTGCGTGACGGCTCTGCCCATCTGGAACAGTTTTCCCTGCCCCAAAATCCGGACGGCCCTGTTCATCGTTCCAAGGAGTTGGGACAGCCGATATGCCGCCGTGCTGAGAAACATCCGAGAAACATCCCTCCCTCAGGCCACTCGTGCATTTTCGTCCTGCTCCTTCTTTCAGTTTGATGAAAAGGCATTTGCTGCTCCAACCTCTTGCCAAGGAAGAGGGTTGTCTTGGGCTTAGGGTGGGCATATCGGTGCCCTGCCTTTCATTGCAGTCCTGCCCCCAGCAGTATCCTCCCTTCCCAGGACCCTGCCTTATCCCTGGGGGAAACTTCAGGAAGGAACTCTTCCCACGGAGCTTCTCCAGGTTAGGAACTGCGACCAGCCGTGGAGGCTGGGAAGAGACAGAAGAGAAAGCAGCATCGCCAGCCGAATTTGCGCCACGCATCAGCTGAGAGGTCACAACAGGTGGCAGTACCAGGTCAAAAAACCTAAGCAGGCCAAACCTGGTTAATACTGGGTTTTGTTTTGTTTTTGTGCCTTCGAGTCCATCTTGGCTCCTGGCGACCGCCTGGACACGCCCCTGCAGTTTTCTTGGCAAGATTTTGGAAGTGGATTGCCCTTGCCTGCTTCCCAGGGCTCAGAGAGAGCGACTGGCCCAAGTCAGCTTCGTGCCTAAGGCAGGACTAGAACTCAGGGTCTCCCGGTTTCTAGCCAGAGGCCTTTACCACTGTACCAAACTGGTTCTCAATGCTGGGTTAAGAGACCACAAGGAAGACCCAGAGTGACAGGCTTCAGCTGGAAAGCTACAGAAATCCCAGGAAGCAGGGAGAGACTACTTCTCCGCTGTTGTCAAGGAAAAAAACAAACACGGATGTCTCCATGCCATTATGAGGTTAGCATGGTTCAGTGTTTGGTGAGAGCTTGATTCTTAGCATTTTACAATGGAACTTAACCATTACGTGAAAGTATAACGTGACTGATTTATTTGGGAACAGGATATTATGTGACCATGCCAATAGAAGAGAATGTGTGTAGCTCAGGGTTGAACTGTGGAGTCCTTGGGCTTCTCTGAGCTTCGCTGTTTTCTTGCAAATGTTTCGTTACCCGGCCAGGTAACATCTTCAGTGCTAGCTCTGAAGTTCAAGTGTTAGCTAGCACTGAAGATGTTACCTCGCCAGGTGATGAAACGTTTGCAAGAAAACAACCCAGCTCAGAGAACCCCGAGGACCCCACGGTGTTTTGTTTAACAGTTTATGATTTAAAGCTGGTTGTGTGAACACGTCCATGAAATCGTAGTCAGGATTATGGTGACACCCAAATTTATTTTTCACTAACTCTAACATGGGCAAAAGAGCAAATACTGTAAGTTGCATTGTCTGAGATCAGTGAAGTTCTGGGTCACAAGAGGCTGAAGCTCATTTAAGGAAACACTGTGGGCCCTGGTAACCACAGGTCTCCCATGTTCAGTCTAACACTTTTATTCTAAAAATAAATGTAAAAACCCTCCCTTAGAAGTGTGCTGCCATGCTGCTTTGATGATGCCTTAATCAAGTGGACTCAGCAATCTTTCTTGTAACCGGGCAAAAACACTTGACTGGAAATACCTGGACTTTTCTAAACACTGATTTAATCTGGGCTTTTCACGTGGCGGTTCCTGAAAACTGAACAAAATAATTGCTCTTTCTTTCTGCTGCTACGGGCGCCCTTTTTAATCCTTGTCTGCTCTGGAAACCTTTTGGAATGAAGAGTGGAACAAAACTCCAGATGCATACTTTTTTGCTGAACGGTTTCAAGAGAAAGTACTCCAAAACTGGGAACTACCCCAAATAAAGAAAATTAACTGGGCAAGTATCTTTATTCTAAGCAGGACGCAACACCTACCTTTGATTCTTTGTGTACTGGGGGGTGATGTTCCACCTATTTGTGAAGCAAGTGTCTTAGCACTGTCTCGCCTGGACAGTCTGTGCTGAGAAGACATGCCAGAAATAGTCTGGGAGGCAGATTTGTTACCGAAAGCACAAAAGCTGTTGTTGACTAAGCGCAACGCGCTGCAGGTGGGTAGTATTGAGAGAAGGTGAAAAGAAAATGCCACATGCTTCACAGAGGCACCAAATAAGAAAATGCTAGATTGCTAGATTGACCCAGAAAATAAGTCTGCATTTTCTGGGTCACCTTTTATCCTGTCCAACCTCCAGGTGGTTCAGGATACCTGGATATGCTGCCCACACCTTTCTCCTAGGCATCTTTTGGTTGCTTATTTGAATACCTTAATTAATTAATCAATTAGCTTAATGACATTAAATCAGTTTTAAGGCTCTGGGGAGTTGAACTTTGCACAATTCAGTTCCAAACTCCCAGTCTAACTTTGCATCCAGGACGTAGAAACAGAAGTGAATGTACACTCCTGCATTTATTTTTGGCCTCCAGCATAATTACCTGCACCATTGCTGTAAGACAAAATTTACAATCTGAGTTGGAGGGACCCTTGAGGCCATCCAGTTCACCGCCTGATCAAAGCAGGAATCCAAATTGAAGCATCCTGGAGAGAAGGCTGTCCAACCTCTCCTTGAACCATCAAGGTGCCTCTCTCAGACATCGGTTCTGCTCTGAAACTGCTCTTAAAATAAAGAAGTATCGTTTCTTTTCTCAACAGTCAACCAGACTCTATCTAACACGGTGCCTCTCCTTAATGAAATATGGAGTGGATCAGGCCTCAGTTAGATGGACTCCCCGTTGGCTGAACGACCCATCCAGAGAGTGCTTGTTAACGGCTCAGCTTGCAGGGGAGTCTCTCCTGAGCCCTGGGCTCTTCAGCACGCTTGGGATTGAGGGGACCCTTAGCAATTTGGCAGAGGACCACCCAACTGGGAGGGCTGGCTAAATCAAGGTTAGATGAAAGAAAGAGGATTGAAGAAGATCTAGGCAGGCCTGAGTGATGGGCGGAAAGGTGTTGGGTGGAACGAGCAGGCCGATGTCTCCAGTTCTGCACCTGTGCAGAACAAAGGAAAGGGCAGAAGGGGGGACAGCCTGGCTTGGCGGGAGGACCTGTAAAAGGGATCTGGGCATCCTTGTCATCCACAAGTTTATCACGAGGGCGATGCAGCGGCTAAAAAGACAAGTGCAAACTTGGGGTGCATTAACAGGAGCAGAGAGTCCGGATCACGGGAAGGAAATGTTCTCCTCTCCTCTGCCCCATTTGCGGTCCTGTGCCCAGTTCGGGGCACCACAGAGATACCCTGGAGCAAATTCAGAAGAGGACCACCAAGATGGGAACCTTGGCAGAGGGGTCAGAGGGTCTGGATCCGTTTCGCCTACAACTGAGGGCAGAGGTGACAGAAGCCTTCCGGTATCTGAAGGGTTGGCACAGACAAGAGAGGCAGGATTCATCTGACTGCCCCAAAGGGCAGGGCCAGGACCAAGGATTAAAACTATGGGGTGGGGGGAACCTAGACTAGACGTCAGGAGGACCTTCCTGAATGTACAAGCTGTCAGGGCGGTTGAACGGGCTGGCGCAAGAAGTTGTGCGATTCTCCTTCATCAGAGATCTTCCAACAGATGCCGGAGGGTCATCCCTCAGAGCTGCTGTAGTGGGATATTAGCTGGTTGCTGTAGTGACTCTTGCACCAAGCAAAATAACATCTCTTTCAACATCTCTTCCAATAGTAGGATTCTATATTCCAGTTGCTTCATGAATCGATATCCTGCATTCTGGAACGGGAGAGGACTAGTTTGGCCTTTCCCTCTAGGACGCCCCTTCCCCTTTCAGGACTAAGGCTTCCCCGCTTTTTTATGGAACTTCAAATCTACTCCCCATCCTCCTGAATGCCATTCTTGAACCTCTTTATCAGCGGAGGGAACAAACACCCCCTTAGGATAAAAGGCATCTAATGAATAATAGAATAACAATAACTGTTCTTGTTGCTGTTGTTATTCCTTCTAACAGGAAGCTGCTTTGGCTGATGCTTTATCAGAATTTTTATGCAAATTATACATCTATTCTAGCAACAAGCTGACTACGCGACCTTCTGTGCTGGAAATAAACCAGCTCCAAACGCAATTTTATTACTCAACTGGTCCTGCGTTCCTTCCAAACAGATGTGCTTGTGACATTCAGATAACTTAGTGGTCGAACAAAGAAGTTGCAATTAAAAATAGTCCCCTACATTAGCCAACTCAGTTCCTCACTTTGTCCAGGATAATAAAGATCTTCCGGGATGCTGCAATTCTGCCAAGAGGGTTCTTTGATTAAACGGTGAAGCGGCATCAAACGTCCCAGGATCCTGCTCCGCTTGGCGGAGTTCATTGCAGAGACACCCACCCATGGGGGTCAGACCTATTTTTTGCGCTCCAAATCTCCAACTCCCTTTCCAGAGAAACTGGCCTAAACTCATAGGGGGTTGTGGCTTTGGCATGTGGGGGGTGTGAGAGATGGATAAAATATCTGTTATTATTGACAAAGAAATAGTAACTTGAGCATGCTAAGAGTGCAGCTGCAATACTAAGTACCTAGCTGTCAAACGCTCTACCTCAAACTAGGGAGAGATCAGGAGACATCGCCATGGTTACCAAGCAGCCCCCAGGGGCACAGGAAATAGGGAGGGGGGAAATCTCTCTGGGGTGAGATAAGGTAAGGCAGGGCCAGCTTGGGGTGGCTTGACCTGTCCGAAGTGATTCTTAGCAGAGATCTTTTAGGAATGAGTGAACTCTTGCCATCCCAACCTGCATTACCATAATAAAAACCACACCCCGCATAGCTAATCACCTATTTACCATGAACATGTAATGTATGTAGCATGTAGTATGTAGTATGTAGGGGTCTGTAGAAGGGGGTCTGTAGGAAGTAGGCGGTCGTGTAGAGTGTAACTTGGAGTACTTCAGCCAATGAGGAAACGAGAAGGGATTTACGGCCAGGGGTAGAGATGTTTAAAAATTGCTGAGATCTGTGTTTCGGGGTGGACTCCAGCTTGCAGCTTTTGAGTTCCACCAGCCTTTGCCAACCCTTCAGTAAACTTTACTTCTGACTAACCCAGAGAAAGACTAGTGAGTGCTTGTTTCTCACAGGGGAACCCAGCCATTTTTCCTTGCAGGTTACAAGCTCCAACATGCCTTGTTGGGGAAGAATGCGCTGTTCAACCTGGATCTGGCTCTACTCCATCCCCTGTGGCTGTAATAATTCAGTCCCACAAGAACGACAGCCATAGAACTGTGCTAAAAAGAAATGTTTCCTTGTCACATGCACTTTGGGGGCAGAACTTGATCATGGGACACGTGCACTTTCTTCCCATTGCTCAGGCCCAGTCCCCCTGGGTTAGAAAGCCCTTTCTTATTCTTTCCAACCCACGCTGGAAAAGAAATTAGGAAAGGGGTTTAGCACGGCCTATCCATTGGCATCGTATCCAAAGAGCACTGGAGTTTGGAAATGGACCCTATTCGGGGCGGGGGGGCAGAGAACGGCCTTCCAGAAAATTTCCCCGTAATCCAGATGGGAGGGGTCCAGAGTGCTGCTGACCGCTCTGTTCTAAGCCCCCTGCCCAGAGCCCAGCTGGGCTTCCTGCCTGGCCTTTGGTGCTGCTAGAATGGGAAAGCCTATGCAGGCTTCGCTCTCCTCCAGCAGAGGATGAACCCCAGGACCCTTTGACCCCCTGCCCAAAGTGAGGGGGTGACCCCTTGCACAGCTACTCAGAGCCAGTGCAATTATTTTCCCGTTTCAGCATTGAGAGGGAGAAATTTGGTTTATCTCATTTCACTGATGTCACTGCCAGTAACATGGATTTTGCAGGCAATTCTCAGAGCAAAAGCAACTGTGCCCTCTCAGTAGATTTTAGTGGCCAAACAGTCCATCGCAAATCTTCAATTACTTGCCCCCCCCCCCCCGTTTCCCACCACCTGTCCCAGTTTAGGGGCACTCTCTGCTTGAAGAACTGCTTCAAAGTCCATCCAAACGTTCTTGTGGATCGTCTTCTGTTCTCCAGATGAATCATAATCCTTGGCTATCAGTTTGCATTCATTCGCGGTGGGCTGGACAAGCCTCCCCCAAATCTTTGCCATGTGGGCTGCAGATCATTCCAGGACCGCCAGCTCGCTTGGATGTGGAAAGTCTGACATCAAGTGGCCAGAAGGGACGTTGCAAACAGGAGAGACTCCCAACATTGTCTGGCAAAAGATGCACCCAAGAAGTCAGGGCTCAAGTTGCTTGTGGGGTGGGGGGAGACTCCGGCCAAGGGAGGTTCAGGCCCTTGGCCCTGGGAGGTGTGCTGGACATGATAGCTGGGACACTTCACCAGCCAAGATTAGGACACTGTAGGAGCCATTATCCACCAACCACAAAGCATCAGGATGAGAAAGGTCAGCATCCTTTCCAAGGTATCAGCCTGGCTGAGTCTTCAGATTTCGTTTTGTTTATCCCAGAATCCATCCGCCGGTTTGAATTCTAGCCCAGGAGTTCAACCCCAGGGACTTGGCCCCTTCTCTGCCATTCCTTTTTCCAGAGGAAGATGGGAGGGCAGAGGCTTTTCCCCATGGACAAATGAAACAAACTCTCTGCAATCTTGCACTGCTAAATTACAAATTCAGAAAAATCTTTGGAAAATGCAGGGGCTTCCCATTTTTTTGGTAAGTACATGTTTTTTGTGAATTTACTTTTTTCTATGGATAGCGGTTAGAGTCGGTTTTGCCTCTCCCCCCCCCCCCCGCCATGTTTAAAGCTCCTTTAAAACTGAATGTTGCAGCCCCACTTGAACTTGGAAGGCAGGATTGAGAGCGGGGAGCTCCGCTCTGGCCAGTGGACCGGCAGTAAATGCTGGGAGGCCAGGAGTGAGGCCACAATCAGGCCACACATGGTCAGTGGCACAATCCTGGGTATGCCTCTGTGGACCAGATGGGCTGCAGACCAAATTTCGAGGAATTTCCTGTGAAAGTCTCAAAAGCTAGGGCCAGCCACATTTCTGAGGCCAGGTTCCATTGCACAATTTAACACAATGACACAGATGCCCCCAATTAATCCATTTATTTAGACACACATAAACACGTACTCACTTCAAATGTTTTAAATTAAAACCAAACAAATCTCATGATTATAAAAATCTAACTGAACAAGGGTTCAGCCACTTTGAGTTTTACATTTATGTCTCCCTCTGCATGTGGATGTAGATGTTGAGGGGGGGAAGAACAGGGGTTGTCATCTAATGTCCCCCACAACACACTGTTAAGACCTCTCTGAACCTCTTTAAACTCCCTGTCTTCTTTGGGGGATATAACTGGCTGCCAGATCAGCTGCCCAATGCCCCAGCGCCTCTTCCAGCTGCCACCATGCCTGCTGGTAAAGAATATTAAGGAGGGGGCTTTGCTCAGTAGGGAGTTCCAGGACAACCACATAGAAGGCCGTGTCTTTCAGTTCTGCCATGTCTCTCAAAATGGTGAGCCTGGGAAATGAGCTTCTCCCACGGAGCCTACATTAGCTCATCAAAGCTCATGTAAGTCTCTGTGAAAGCCTGGTCCCAATCCATGATAAAGTCTTCCTTGCACCATCAGACCCACTGAAAATGGATGGAACCTTTTGGTACAGGAGCACCTACCCCAGAGATGCACAAATAATTTTGTTCTCTGTGAGAACCCTTCTTTTTCAGTCAAGAAGGATGGCTCCTGTACTTGCTCCATGATAAGGGGTGTGGAAGCCAATGGGTTCCAGTAAAATGCCCCCTGGGTCCTTGAAGGGCTGAGCCCTCTCCTGTAGAGCAGGAGAGGGGCCCCTCTTTGACTCACCATTCTTGTTGGAAGAGCAGGGTCAGGCCATGGCCAGGAACGCCTTCACCCAGATCCAGCTCGTGCACCACTTGTGACTATTCCTGGGCTCTGCTGACAGTCACTTTTTGGTACTTCAACTGTTGGACTACTGCAGCTGAAGGAAAAAGTAGGAAGGATTTTATGGATGGAAATCCAGATGGGAAAAAAGGGTCAGGAGGATTGGGAGATTCTAAAAAATGAGATGATTCAAACAATTCCAAAAAGAAAGAAAAATGGGAGGCACCTGATGAAACCGGCATAGTTGCATAAAAAGCTCTCTGAGAAGCTGAGAAACAGAAGGACAAATTTAAAAATGGAAAGGAGGGCATATAAAAATAGCAGCCTATCAGGCAATAGCCTGCATCTGCGAAGGCCTGGAGGTCAGGCTCAGAATGAGCTGAGCGTCAAAAATAAGAGATTCTTTGTGGGGCGGGGGGGACAAGAGGAAAGTTAAGGAAGTGGTTAGTGGTTGGAGAGCATGGTGAGATGGTGACAGGTGACCACAGGAAGAAGGCCAAACGTTTGATTTTGCATCTGTCTTTTCATGGTATGAAGTGTTCTCTTGCAATTCTTTATCCATGTTGACCTGCATTTCTCCTCTAACTCCCACGAAATCTAGTTTCTAAGATCAGATGGATTTCATGCCGCAGCACTAACCAAACTAGTGGACATGATCTCAGAGTTGCAAGATTCTTTTATTATAGCCAGTCTCAATAACAGTAATTTCAGCCTTCGCGTGGAGTTTATTCCCTAATCTGGCCTACCTGGTGGGCTGACATCAATCGTGCAAGTCTGCTTGTGCTATTCCCCCTCCTCACACTCCAGTGGGTTAGGGAGGCCCTGCCTGAGCCACTTCTGAATGTTATCCTGTTGCTCTGGACTTAAAAAATGCTTCAGCCCCTTTTGCCCAGGGAACAGCTCGTGCGTATCTCCATCCAGGCCATCTTCCTGACTCTCTACAAGTACTCCCAGGTTTACTTCTAAGCAACTTTGCTTTAGTATGAGCTTACTTCACCCTTATCTTGACTTTAGAAAGCCCAACAGGAAAAAATGGCACTTCAGCTACAATGTTTGCTATGCTAGGGTATCTTCTCTTCGTATTTGGACAAATTCCTATGCTGAGCTCACCTACAGCTTTAAAAGGTGAAACATTTGGACGTACAGAGCCCGCAGAAAGCATGGTTTCCCACTAGCATTCAGAATCAAGATCAGCTTGGAATCACACAAACTCATAAAAAGACAGCTGGAAGCACGCCTTCAGCACGCCTTCAGCACCCAATTCCATCCGTGCTGGCATAGAAACAGAAAATACATCTGACCCATGAAACGTTTTTTTATTGTGAGAGGAAAAATGCTAGTGGCCTAAAACTTATTCTAATATAGATATATGTTGTTTAATCACATTTAATAATAATAAAAGCAAGGGCTAACTTGGAGATGACCTTTGGGGCAATGACAGGAAATAAGTAAAGCTTGCAAAACTAAGCAAACTGTTAAATAAGCAAAATTGTTGATGGGAACAGACAGGTTTTTCCCTGACATTATACAGAAAGTTAGTAGCCAGTCTGAGTCAGCAGCAACTTTGATTGACTCACAGCCCACACGGGTCTGTCTTTGAAGACTAGCCAGAAATTGGTTGTGGTTATATAGAATATATGTAGCTCAGGGTTGGAGTATTGGTTTGTAGTTCTCAGAGCCTGGTGTTTTATTTGCATGGGTTACCTACTCACCTAGGTAGCATCTTCAGTGCAATGATCTTGGACGATAAATAGGTTGCTTCGGAACACAGCTGCTAGGTTTGTCTCACTCTTGGAAGCACATTTCACTACTGCTCAAACCTGTATGCACCATCTTCTGGTCTGCTGCCAAGCACGATTTCAGGTGCAACGGCAACTGCCAGCTTCAGAATCCTCTGTGGCTTTTGACAGGAAAGAATGTGCCCACTTCTAGGTTTTTAAAGGCCTGGAATTAAGGCCATGGCGTATACCTGAAATTTCCACTTGATGACACTGCTTTCTGCTTTCATGGCCTGTTTCTGGAAGAGAAAGCAGCAAAAGGTTCAGTGTGGCTTCTTCAGGGTATCAGTTTAAAACTCTAGCTTGCAGAGAATCCTTCATCTTGAAAGCCATCTCTTACTCAAAAAATAGGAAAGAAGTGAGTTTGAGAGGAGTTTCTGCTACACGAATTCACAGGAGAGCACTCATTCCCACGGCGCATCAGACCCACTGTCATTAACTGGAGATTCTCTTCCACTTGCTGCACCATCGCCTCCAACTCAAGAACCTCCTTCTCTTTCCGTTTGTTTTTCTCTAATGTCATTTCCAGATCCTTATTCTGGGAATGAGTTCATCTTGATTCTTATCCTCCAACAGCAACTCGGGCTGTTAAAGAGCTACGCCAAAGACATTGATATCTTACAGCACTGTGAAGTCTCAGAAAATGCTGTAAAAGCTACAACAGCATTAAGCTTTCAGTGCATCATACAGAACTTGGTTGATCACACATCACACATGAACAAAAGTATTTCTGAAGCAGATGCTGCTTTTAGTTGGTGCAGAGATACAGTGGGGCAAAAAAGTATTTAGTCAGCCACCAATTGTGCAAGTTCTCCCACTTAAAAAGATGAGAGAGGCCTGTAATTTTCATCATAGGTATACCTCAACTATGAGAGACAAAATGGGGGAAAAAATCCAGAAAATCACATTGTTTGATTTTTAAAGAATTTATTTGCAAATCATGGTGGAAAATAAGTATTTGGTCAATATCAAAAGTTCATCTCAATACTTTGTTATATATCCTTTGTTGGCAATGACAGAGGTCAAACGTTTTCTGTAAGTTTTCACAAGGTTTTCACACAGTTGCTGGTATTTTGGCCCATTCCTCCATGCAGATCTCCTCTAGAGCAGTGATGTTTTGGGGCTGTCGCTGGGCAACACAGACTTTCAACTCCCTCCAAAGGTTTTCCATGGGGTTGAGATCTGGAGACTGGCTAGGCCACTCCAGGACCTTGAAATGCTTCTTACGAAGCCACTCCTTTGTTGCCCAGGCGGTGTGTTTGGGATCGTTGTCATGCTGAAAGACCCAGCCACGTTTTATCTTCAGTGCCCTTGCTAATGGAAGGTGTTCACTCAAAATCTCACGATACATGGCCCCATTCATTCTTTCCTTTACATGGATCAGTCGTCCTGGTCCCTTTGCAGAAAAACAGCCCCAAAGCATGATGTTTCCACCCCCATGCTTCACAGTAGGTATGGTGTTCTTTGGATGCAACTCAGCATTCTCTCTCCTCCAAACACGACGAGTTGAGTTTAGACCAAAACATTCTACTTTGATTTCATCTGACCATATGACATTCTCCCAATCCTCTTCTGGATCATCCAAATGCTCTCTAGCAAACTTCAGACGGGCCCGGACATGTACTGGCTTAAGCAGGGGGACACGTCTGGCACTGCAGGATTTGAGTCCCTGGGGGCGTAGTGTGTTACTGATGGTAGCCTTTGTTACTTTGGTCCAAGCTCTCTGCAGGTCCCCCCGTGTGGTTCTGGGATTTTTGCTCACCATTCTTGTGATCATTTTGACCCCACGGGGTGAGATCTTGCATGGAGCCCCAGATCAAGGGAGATTATCAGTGGTCTTGTATGTCTTCCATTTTCTAACTATTGCTCCCACAGTTGATTTCTTCACACCAAGCTGCTTGCCTATTGCAGATTCAGTCTTCCCAGCCTGGTGCAGATCTACAATTTTGTTTCTGGTGTCCTTCAACAGCTCTTTGGTCTTAGGCATAGTGGAGTTTGGAGTGTGACTGAGGTTGTGGACAGGTGTCTTTTATACTGATAACAAGGTCAAACAGGTGCCATTACTACAGGTAACGAGTGGAGGACAGAGGAGCCTCTTAAAGAAGTAGTTACAGGTCTGTGAGAGCCAGACATCTTGCTTGTTTGTAGGTGACCAAATACTTATTTTCCACCATGATTTGCAAATAAATTCTTTAAAAATCAGACAATGTGATTTTCTGGATTTCTTTTCTCATTTTCTCTCTCATAGTTGAGGTATACCTATGATGAAAATTACAGGCCTCTCTCATCTTTTTAAGTGGGAGAACTTGCACAATTGGTGGCTGACTAAATACTTTTTTGCCCCACTGTAGATACCGCATATTTGAATGTTGAATTAAAGGAGGACATTTATATGACACAAGCACCTGGATATGAAAGTAAACAGCCAGACACAGTATATAAAGTAAACAAGGCTATAGATGGTCTTAAACAATCAGCCAGAAATTGGAACCAATGTTTAGATACTGTTTGGAAAAGACTGCAGTTCAAAAACAGTTTAGCCGATCCATGCTTGTATACACGAGAATGTGCAGGTGAAAAATCTCTCTTGTTAATATTTGTAGATGATGTATGTTTCATAGCAAAGGATCAAGCTCAGATAGATGCATTTGCACCGCAACTAAGTAAAACGTTCCAGTTAAAGAGTCTAGGCGAGATAAAAAATTATGTAGGAGTAGAAATAGGAAAAGCACAAAATGGAGGGTACGTGTTAACTCAAAGAAAGAAAATTGAACAATTGTTAATGAGATATAACATGCAAGACCGTAAAGGTGTACAAACTCCCATGTCAACAGAGTATCAGCATTTCGAAAATGACTCAACTTGTAATCAAGAATTGTTTCAGGCAGCCATAGGGAGTCTCCTGTACTTAACTCAGTGGTCAAGGCCAGATATAGCCAGTGCTGTTAGCATCTTAAGTCGCTGCACTGCAAAACCGACACAGAAGCATCGGCTAGGCATTAAACGAATTTTTTGTTATTTAAAAAAGACAATGGAATTAGGCTTATACTTTCAGCCATCAAATGACTTGGACTACAAAACAAGTGTTTTGTAGATAGTGATTGGGCAAATGATATACAGGATAGAAAATCAATTTCAGGATTTATTATATTGTTTGCAAACGTACCAATCGGTTGGAAATCTAGGAAACAGACCTCAGTAGCGTTATCCACATCCGAAGCAGAGTTTAGAGCTCTATCAGAGTTGTGTTCCAAAGTGACTTGAACGGTTATTAAAAGATGGAAATATTACAATACAAAAACCTGTAACAGTATTCAAAGACAACACAACATGTATTCATATGGCAACAGGAGAAAGAATGAAGAGTAGAAGCAAACATATTGATATCAAATACTGTAACGTAAGAGAAGCTATCAAAAACAATATAATTAAATTAAAATACTGACCTTCAGAAGACAACCTAGCAGATATTATGACCAAACTGTCAAGTATACAAAAACACTGTAACCTCGAAATGCAGCTTGGTTTACACAAAATGCACTGTTCAGCACAAAATTGGAGGGGTGTCAGGGAAATAAATGTTGATGCTAAAACAGAGTCCAATTGGCTCACTCACTCAGGGCGCGTCCTGTGGACCTCAGGGACATCGCAAGTCCCAGATTGATCCCGGGAGAAGCTCTTAAAGCCGGCGGAGGAGAGGCAGCCATTTAATGACTGCGAAAGCCGGGACAGCTCCAAAGGAAGAAGAAGGAGAGGGGTGTCAACCGGGTGAGATGGACCTTTACTATTCAACTATTCTTAGAGAACACCTTAAGTAACTTAAAGAGATTTTTAAAAGTGAAGAAAAGTGGATTAAGCGGCGAGATTGAGCCTTATTAAAAAAAAAGGGGGGGGGAAATCTTTGTTTTTTAACTTTCCCTTTTTAGTGGAATTGGCAAGATGTTTTTCTTTTTAAAAAATATATTTTTAACTGGACTGGCTTTTTCTTTTTAATACTCAATAATCTTTTATTTCAAGCTTCTTTTTTGATTAAGATCTTTTTTATTGTTATAAGAAACCTATATTTTTTGTTTTGGAAACGGGGAAAGTGGAGTTAAGAGAAAGTAAATGAAAGAAAGTTGTACTGCCATCTAGAGGCTTGATACAGTGTTTTTTTTTTCATTGTGACGTATTCTCAAGGACTTTGGGCTTTCTAAAAAGATAGTGGGATGTGCATGTTTATACAGGTGCCATCCGAATAACTATAAATAAGAAAGCGGAGTTGAAAGCGATTTTGAAAATATTCAAGATGGAAAGTTTGAGTTAGTCACAAGAGCCTTGTTTAGTGGCAGTAGCTCTTCTTTCTGGTAGAAGCTTTGCTTTGCTCTCTATTCCCCCCCCCAGTTGGACTTTTAAAGAGACCTAGCCTTTCCCCTCCTCTTCTTTTTTTCTTTTTTTTTTCTTTCTTTCTCTTGGCAAGAACAAAGATAAAGAATCCTTTGACTTAATGAAGGTCTATACAAGGGGTTTGATAATACACTATACGAGAAACACAATGCAGAAAAAGATTTTTAAACTATCGAGGTTGACTATAAAAAACTGGAAGAAGAGCTGCAGAAATTCCCGCAAGAAAAAAAAAAGACATCAAAGTTAAAATGGACTTAATTAAACATAAAACGGGATCAATGGAAAAGGAAGAAATAGCACAAGAAATCAGAAACACTAAACAGAACTATTTTGAGGCTTATAAACTGAGAATCAAAAAGGGTTAATCAATTGATAAATGAAGAGGGACAGACTTGTTCTTGGTAATGAGGGTGAGAAAAAGATTATACAAGATTATAATGGAAAATTGTACTAAGAGAATACTTAAGAAGAAGAAGTAAAATAATATTGAAAGAAACTACTCCAGATGCCTAAAGAAAAAGCGAGGGGAATACAACAATGATGGAACTGACAGAAGCTTCAAAAAGCAGAATGTTTGAAAGGACATTTATTATTGCTTTCTCTTATCCAATAATATAGAAAAAGGAATAAACAGTTAAATATTTTGGGATATTGAATGAAAAGGGTGAACTTAAAACTATGCAAGCGTTTGAATAAGGTATAAAACTGAGATATATAGTAAAGAACTGTATTTGATTGTAAAAGTTTTAAGATATTAGACTAAAATTCATACATGGTTGGACATAGTAACATATAGATTTTAAACTAGAGATATTCTTGTTGAAACATGTAGTGAAGAATGAAGTATGTTTTGATAGTGGTTAGAACTGTAACTTTTAAGAATTGGAAGAATGAAAAAGTACCTATGCAGGAGGAAGTTATTGAAAATTATGGAATGTGCAGAGATGAGTTAAATTGATATTTGAAATTAGAGTAAGAAGATAAGCAATTTTATAAGATACGGGATTTGTTTTATTAATGGTTAGATGAGAAAATATAGTAATGTAATGGATTAGGAAATTTTATAATAGAAATTTGATATTAATTATTATATATATATATACATATATAATCGATGGATAAAAATGTATTACAAATCCTATAATGAAAGCTAAAATTTCTTGTAATAAATGACTTTATAGACTAGCTACAAATGATTAATAATTGATAATTGATAAGTATACAAGTATATTTTGAATAGATGATATGAGAATTTATATAAATGAGTGAAGATTATGAAAGGGGCACCAATGATTTGGTAACTGGTTGACACACGGTGTAAAATGGAAGATGTTTTTTTTATGCCTTTGTATGTTCTTGTTTGTTTATGTATGTTTTGTGTTTGTTGTAAAGAATAAAAAATTTTATTAAAAAAAAAGAAAGAAAGAAAAACGACGGACCGTCTGTGTTTGTTTCTCCTAACACCGATCACTAGTCTAGCAAACCGCTTTGCCCTGCTCAACAACATTGGAATATCCAATTTTGGGAAAGCAGCAGGATCAACTTTTAGCAAACGTAAAATATAATGCGTGGGAGTTTGGGATGAAATTAATATATTAGGAAACTGGCTTCCATGTTTATTGGACTCCAAAGAGTATTTTAAAAATTCTATGTGAGATCTATAGTAAACGGTTTCAGATTACACAAATTGAAGTATCTTTGGAACCTTCAGGAATGGATGACTGATAAAAACCAACGCTTAGTTTAAAGTAGAAATTCAGTTATTGATTTTCTTATATGTTAATGCTTTGATACAAAGTAAAATTTAGATCCCACTGAATCTCATTTCACACTCCAAAAATCCATATGCTTTCTCTGTGTTCTTAGAATTCTTTCCAGTTCACTGATCTCCCTTCCAAACGTTTTTCCACAATCCGTGCTTTCACATTTTCTCTCCTGTGAGAATTGTTATGTTTTTTCAGATTTCCACTAAGTCTAAATCTCTTTCCACACTCCATGTATTTATATAATTTCTCTTCGGTGGGCATTTTTCCATGCTGAGTGTGAGTTACCCTGTGCCTAAAGCTCTTTACACATTCCACATATTTATATGGTTTCTCCCCCGTGTGGATTTATGATGTTATTGAGGTGCCAACCCTTCGTAAAGCTCTTCCCACACTCCAGGCATGTATACGGTTTCTCCCCTGTGCAAATTCTTTGATGTCTTCTGAGAGATCCCCTCTGACTGAAGCTTTTTCCACCCTCTATGCTTCTATAGTGCTTCTCTCCTGTGTGGATTCTCAAATGAGCTTTGAAGTGTAATCTTTTCACTGAAACTCTTTCCACACTCCATGTATTTATAGGGTTTCTCTCTTGTGTGAATTGTTTGATCTGTCGTGCAGAGTGATAATCACAAACACTCCTGTTTGTGCAGAGCTCAGCAAAAACTCCAGGAAAATATTAGCCATGAAAGCAAACACATCAACAGCTATTCACAATGCAATGTCCATTTCTTGTTTCCCAAAGAAATCCAGTCAGAAAATATATACTAACTGGTGTTTATTGATAAAAATGCAAAAACTCCATAAAATGCAAATATCATACAAAATATAAAGAAAAACACATCTTCTCATTATATTGTAGCATCCAAGACTTATTAGCAACACAAGCTTAACAAAATCTCTAGTTACAAACTCTTAGAGAAGAGGTACACTACTTGGTAATTTGTTACAACTACGTAGCCCATAAAACCTACATAGTGGCTAAGACTAAAACAACTAACAACTACTCTGAGAGGCTGAACATTTTCCTCTCCTTGTATTATAGCTCTATGCCACCCCCACTGGGTACCTAGCATACATATGCCAATAGGTGGCAGTAAATAGCACAATACACAACACACAATAACAGGTGTTTTTCGGATGATCTCTATAGCCAAAATATTATTTGTTATTGTTGTAAAGATAACGGGATGAATCCTTTCCCATGAGAATGAAAATCCTGACATGATCTTGACTGAGGTATCCACTCTCAGTAAAGCTCTTTCTGCACTCTGGGCGTATATAAGGTTTTTCTCCTGAACCGATTCTTTGATGTCTAGAAAGGTGAGTCCCCTCTTACCGATACTCCTTCCACAGTCCAGGCATTTCTACTGCTTTTCTCCTGTGTGAGTTCTTTGATGTTGACTGAGGGAGCAACCCTCAGTAAAGCTCTTTCCACACTCGAGGCATTTATAGGGTTTTTCTCCAGTGTGAATTCTTTCATGTCAACTAAGGTGTCCACCGTCGCTAAAGCTCTTTCCACACTCTAGGCATTTATCTGGATTTTCTCCTGAACGGATTCTTTGATAGTTAAAGCTTCCATTTGTTGTGAAGGATTTTCCGCACTCCAGATATTTATACGGTTTTTCTACCGTGTGAATTCGTTGATATTGGCTGAGATGTCCTAACTGACTGAAACCTTTTCCACGCTCCAGGCATATAGGGTTTTTCTCCAGTGTGAACTCCTTGATATATTCTGAGATATTTAGTTTGTCTGAAGCTTTTCCCACATTCTATGCATTTATAGGGTTGCTTTCCTATGCAGATTTTATGATGGTGACTGACATATTACTAAAACTTTTTCCACACTCCAGGCATTTATATGGTTTGTCCTGAATGGATTTTTTGATGTCTATAAAGGTTTCCACTCAGACTGAAACTCTTTCCACACTCCAGGCATTTATACGGTTTCTCTCCTGTGTGAATTCTTAGATGTTGACTGAGAGCTCCACTATTAGTAAAACTTTTTCCACACTCCAGGCATTTATATGGTTTCTCTCCTGAATGGATTTTTTTATGTGTATAAAGGCTTCCCGTGCAACTGAAACTCTTTCCGCACTCCGGGCATATACGTGGTTTTTTTCCTGAACGGATTCTTTGATGTGTATAAAGGATTCCCCTATGGCTGAAACTCTTTCTGCACTCCAGGCATTTATAAGGTTTTTCTCCTGTGTGAATTTTTTGATATTGACTGAGATGCGGTCTCTGAGTGAAGTTCTTTCCACACTCCAGGCAGTTATAAGGCCTCTCTCCTGTATGGATTCTTTGATGGCATTTAAGACGTCCATTTCTAATGAAACACTTTCCGCACTGTGGGCATTCACGGGGTTTCTCTCCCGAGTGGATTTTTTGATGTGTATAAAGGCTTCCCCTTTGACTGAAACTCTTTCCACACTCCAGGCATTTATACGGTTTCTCTCCTGTGTGAATTCTTAGATGTTGACTGAGAGCTCCACTATCAGTAAAACTTTTTCCACACTCCAGGCATTTATATGGTTTCTCTCCTGAATGGATTTTTTTATGTCTATGATGGCTTCCCCTGGAACTGAAACTCTTTCCGCACTCCAGGCAATTATAAGGTTTTTCTCCTGAATGGGTTCTTTGATGTGTATGAAGGCTTCCCCTTTGACTGAAACTCTTTCCACACTCCAGGCAATTATAAGGTTTTTCTCCTGAATGGATTCTTTGATGTATATAAAGGCTTCCCCTCTCACTGAAGCTCCTTCCACACTCCAGGCATTTATATGGTTTCTCTCCCGAGTGGATTCTTTGATGTATATAAAGGTTTCCCCTGCGACTGAAACTCTTTCCACACTCCAAGCAATTATATGGTTTCTCTCCTGAGTGGATTCTTTGATGTATATAAAGGCTTCCCCTTTGACTGAAACTCTTTCCACACTCCAGGCATTTATACGGTTTCTCTCCTGTGTGAATTCTTAGATGTTGACTGAGAGCTCCACTATCAGTAAAACTCTTTCCACACTCCAGGCACTTATATGGTTTCTCTCCTGAATGGATTTTTTTATGTCTATAACAGCTTCTCCTGCAACTGAAACTCTTTCCGCACTCCGGGCATCTATAAGGTTTCTCTCCTGAGTGGATTCTTTGATGATGTTTGAGACTTCCATTTGTTCTGAAGGATTCTCCGCACTCCAGGCACGTCTTGGCTTCTCCGGGCATGTTGACCTTTTCCTCCTTCCCACCTCTCTTTCCGGGCATCCTCCTCTCACGGGGTCCCTCTTGGCTCCGGATCATCTCCTTTGGGGGCGGCCCTTCCGCAGCCCCGCAGACTCCGCGCCTTTCCCCGCCGTCTTCCGGGGGAGCTGCGCCCTGGACCGGGCAGGGCTCCTCGGCTGGGCTCCCTCCGCTCCTCCGCCGGACTCGTCCGAACTCCTGAGGGGGCGAAGAGGAGCGAGGCAGTGACAGAAGATTTCAGATACACAGAGTTTACATACAAATATATTTGTGCGTAAGAGTCTGTGTGTGTGTGTGTGTGTGTGTGTGTGTGTGTGTGTGTGTATTCTTATATTTTGCGTTGAAACACTCGCACTGGGAAGGAGGAGAGGCGCTTCGAGGGTTCCGTTCTCTTCCCTGGAGGACTTGGAGGTGCAAGGCCCGAGGAGCGGAAGCCGAAGCCTCCGGCCTGTCACGGCTCCTTTGGGCGGGCGAGCAGGCAGGCAGGCGGCGGACCCGGCCTCTTCCCAGCGCGGGATTCCAGACCAGGCCTCCGGCTGCCGGCCTCCCCCGCTCTCTCCCTCCCGGGCCTCCCTCCCGGGAAGAGGCCCGAAGCCCAGCGCAACGCCACCCCGGACTGCAACTCCCAGCATCCCCGGGGCCCTACCTGCATCCGGGCACCTCGCCGCCGAACCGCGACGCTCCTTCCGTTGCCGGAAGGATTCCGGAAGTGAGGGCGGGACCTCCCGGCGCCCCTTTGCCGAGAAACTCCTCCACTTCCTCCCGAGGGGCTGCCCCGAGAGTTCTCCGCCAATCACCGCCGGCCGCAGAGCAGCCAATCCGCGTCCGCCTCCCTCGGCGAGCAAAGATGGCGTCCGGCGTGTCCAGCGCGGAGGCTGGAGGCGCGTCCGGGCAGCCGGGAGCTGAGCGGCCCTTCTGGGCTGCAGGGGCCCCTCCCTGGGGCTCTCTCCCTGGGCGGCCGCGCAGGCGGCAGCGAGGGGCCCTCCCTGGGTCCTCCCGGGGCGTCCGGGCAGCCGGGAGCCGAAGGGGGTCTCCGGCCGTGCCGCGCCCTCGCCGTCCGGGCAGCCGCGGCCGAGCGGCTCCCCTCCGCCCCCCCCCCGGGTGCAGCGACCGCAGCCTTTTGTTATGAAGGACAATGTTTTGCTTCAGTTCAGCTGCCGGTGACCAAAACTCACCTTCGTCCTCGATCTGGTCATTTCACGTTGCCTCTGGCGGCGCAGCCTTTCCCCTTCACGTGGAAATGTGGAAGCGGGACTGTCCCTTTCAAATAAGCTTCCGCGCTGTTCGGTTTCGGAGATGGGCCTGTGTGGTTTTCCCTGGTTTTCCTCTGGAATTTTCCTTTGTGAAGCAGAGTTAGAAAGATACGAAATTAAACTTTTTCATCCTTCTAAGCCTCTTTCAGATCTGCCCCTTTTTCAGGTTTGCCAATGTAAGGTTTGCAACCCTGAATCCCAGAGAAATCCAGTGCCAAGAATTCAGGAGGAGGCTCTTAGAAAGAAACAGCTTTTATTGGGCCGAGTAAAGGAAGCCAGATGGTCAACAACCCAAAGCATAAGCAGCAAATACGCCAGGGTGTCCCACACCAATAGAAATGAAAGCTCAGTTTTTATACTTTACAGGGACAAGGCAGTTTGAACTGCAGTTTGAACCGGTTTAGCTGTAGACCCTTTCCTGGATACCCTCGAGGTATCCTGCGTACGTGTCCCTCTCACTTGGAGCTAATGGTGTCTTTCTAGCGAGGTTGCAAAGACAACCCCCCTTCACCATTTCGCTTGTCCAAGGAAATAAGGCAACGTGGTCGTGCCCGTGAAGCGCCAGCTTGGTTCGTTGCCTGCCGGGCTCTCCCATCCTTCCCTCCTTCCCCTGCTCTGAAATCCTTATGATAAGCGGGGCGTGGGGGGGGGGGATTCAACCTCTGCCAGACCCCACAACAGTGATGGGCTTCACGCATCGCGCTGTGCCTTCACGTTCCCCGGGTGAGCGTAGAACCCGTTAAGGGTTAAAGCTTTGGCCTTGGCGCATGGTCTGGGTTCAAGCCATCTTCTGGTCACAGAGTGCGCTGGGGGATTTGCAGCCACCTGCTTTCTTGCAGCCCAGTTCTACCTCTCAGGCTCGTTGCAATGGAGATAAAATGAGGGGGGAGGGAGACCCCAAGGCACCTCCTCACCAAGGGGCCTCTGAACCCATTTTGGGCAAGGCTGGTAAGGGTGAAGCGTCTTCCCTGGTTGAGCATCAGCTATGAACACCAGGCTCAGGAAGTGAGAAGGAGGCCTGTGGTGTGAAGGCCCGAAGCTGAAAACCTCAGAACGATGCTTGACCTGCCCGCAGGTGAGAGAAGGCCAGTCCCACCCCTTCTCCCAGGCTGCAGCGAACCAAGACAAGGAAAAAGCCATTGCAGGAATGCCGCAGGGACGATCTTGGCCTGTATGCTTGAATATATTTGCTGATCCATTGTTTTTGAAGTGTGTCTCCTGTGATTTGTTGGAAGGGCAGGAGGGGAAAGGAAGCAAAAAACTTTAATTCCATGGTACTTTCCCGTCCCCCTCAGGAAGATCTGTCTCAAACAGCCTTGGAGGGTGATGGAATTTGCACTAATCACCTAGAGCAGTCTTTCTCAGTCTTGGCAACTTTTGGACGTGTGGACCTCACCCCCCAGAATTCCCCAGCCAGGATTCTGGGAGGTGAAGTCTGCCCATGTACTGTCGAAAGTTTTCATGGCTGGAATATGATGGCTGATGTGGGTCTTCCGGGCTGTGTGGCCATGTTCTGGAGGTTTTGGTTCCTAACGTTTCGCCAGCATCTGTGACCGGCATCGTCAGAGGACAGGAGCACAGACAGGAGCAGTTCTCTCTGGGCCCGCATCTCTGGGCCCCCAGTCCGCCCGTCTTAAAATTGCCAGGACTGAGAAACAGTGTCCTAGAAGCTTGTGTAAGACTTGTCCTCCCCCATTATCTTCCTCAGTAGAACACATTGCCGAGGAATGATCTGAGAGACCACATCTTTGCTAGTTACCACAATGAACAGCATGCGGGAAACAGCCGAAGGGCTGAAGCCCAGAACGGAAGCTGTCCGATGACTGCATCGAAACAGGAAGCGCGGCAACCAAACCTGCTGCTGCTCTTCCAACCTCTTCTGAAAAGGGTTTCAACATACAGTACTTGGCCCAAATGGGGTGGATGGACCTCAGGACCGGAACACGCAGCTGAGCTTTTAGACTTGCAGCTACTGAACCGCTACTGAAACAGCTGTTTCCTGTTCTTACCAGCCCAGGCCAGTGATTCTAACAATTTCCATGGACAAGCATAACCTGGGATGTTGGAAGAATAACAGGCAGAATATAGTTTCTTTGCCTCAGTTGCCTAGAGGTCAGACCCACCAGACTCTGCATTAGACCCAAATGGGGAAGCTGACCCTGTTCATAGCCAGAAACAGAAGACCCCAGCAAGAGGAGGCTCAAACACCCGCGGGCACCCAGTCTTGCTAGGGGGCACCTGACCTTGTTCCTCCCCCTCCCCTCACAGCTCCCAGGCACTGGGGACTCTGGGACAGGGACCAGGGACCAGATGTATAACTGAACAGATGACCTAGCAGGCTCATACAGGGGTTAAGAGAAGAAATGAGAATATTGAGCCACGAGCCAATCCATAAATCAGGGGCATCTGTGATGGAATGGAATTATGAAGGCCAAGCTCAGGGAGATAAGCATTTTCTTAGCTCACCGGAACCGTGTGGGAGGAACAAAAGGATGAGACTGGCACCTCCCTGAGGAATTCAGACTGTTGTGGCTGGAGGACTTTGGGAACTGGGGTTTTAGTCTGGGAAGATTCTTGCTAGAGGTTGTAGCTAATAAACATAGCCGGACTGAATTTGCATGGTCTCTTGGAGTTCCTTGGGCTAGACCTGACAGCATCAGGCTTGACTTCTTTCCTCTCACCCTCACTGACTGGAACCAGCCACAGAGAAAGGAAAAGAAGGGCCGTAAAATTGTGCTTCCTGCTCCTGACAGCAAGTCCAGGAGATTGATTGATTGATTGATTGATTGATCGATCATATTTATATGGCTGCCCATCTCACATAACGTGACTCTGGGCAGCATACAAAACAACAATAAAAACAATTTTAGAAATGTACAGTAAGTACAAAAAATAAATATTATTATAAAAGGCTAAGAGACAGCTTCAGATTATACACAATGGAGCCGCCTAATCAAATTATCGTTCCCTTGCGATCTCCACGCCTGTTGGCACAACCAGGCTTAAGGGACTTCCAGGAAGTCGGGAGAGATGGCGCCAATTGCCTTGTGCGTGGGGGGATGATGTTTACAGAGCGGGTGCTGCGGCAGAAAAGGCCCGTGTTGCTCTAGGGGCACACGTAAATGCACGCACCGCCACATTCTGTACCAGCTGAAGCTTCTGGATACACTTCAAGGGCAGCCCCACATAGAACGCATTACAGTAGTCCACCCGGGAGGTGACCAGCGCGTGAGTGACTCTAAGCAGAGCCTGCAGATCCAGGAGTGGGCCCAATGGGTGCCCAGCACGAAGCTGGGCAAAGGCCCTCCTAGCCATGGCTGCCACGAGATCTTCAAGCAGGAGTCGTGAATCGAGGACCCCCCAGTTGCGCGCCCGTCTGTTTCGGGCAGTGCAAGCCCAGCCAGCACCAAAGATGGCGTAGTCAGTCCCAGAATCGGCGGCCCAAAATCCAGAACCACGCAGTCTTGCCAGGGTTAAGTTGAAGCCTATTATTCTCCAGTTATGCCCCTTTGCCTCCAGGCACCAGGACAAGACATCAACAGCATTGCTGATCAGGGTATATTCCTGAGATCGCAAGCCACTAAGAGATCAAAACAACCAGGATGGTTGAACCTCCCCTTCCCGGCTGTACCATTGGTCGTCCACAGGCATGGTCACTGCTGCCTCCGTACTGGGCCTGGACTGAAACCCACCTGGCTTTCGGGTGGGTCTAGGCTGTTTTCATGGAAAGCCTCCTGTTTTCAAAGTTCTCGTGGCCAACAAAAGTCCCCCAGTGGCATCACCCCCAATTATATGCACAAGTCTCTTTTTTCAGATATGCCAAGTCAGTGCTAAACTCTTATTCAGCTCTTCCTAAGGAATTGTGGAAAGTACTTTATAGAAATCACATTCAGAAAACTCAAACTCGAAAGGGGAACTAAAGCGGCAAAAGCTGTTGTAACAGGCTTTTTTGGACCCTGGGAACGTGAATAATTTGAACGAAAAAGCAGAACACAGGATACTCCCCCCTCCCAAGCTTTGATAGCATAAGGTATCGATTTGCAGCCCTGTCCTTAGTACGTCAAGGTAAGTACGTCTAGGTAAATCCCACTGGGCCAAACTGGACTTATTCCCCAAACAAATTTCCCGTTTCCTTGGGAGTACACTCACGCAGGATGGGGCTCCACGCCCACCGGGGGAGGCTTCCCAGCCTTCCCCCACCATCCCCTAACCCAAAGCCTGGGTGGGACGGCCGCGAGGGGCGGGGTGGTATTCCCAAGGCAGCGTATAGGGGCCGCAGCATGCCAGCATCACCACTAGCAGAGCGGCCTTTCCAGGACCGTCACCCCAGCTCAGCCCGCACGAGGAAATACCTCCGCAGCAGCCGGAGGCTTAGACAAGGGCTGCCTCACTCGGACGTCACCGCGCGTGGGGGGCGGAGAAGAGCTGCAACGGAGGAAGCGGCCCCACTGCCCTTTGGCGGGACGCTGACACACAGCCCGGGAGCCTTGGGTGGCAGAAGGGTCAAGACGGTCCACGGAGTACTTGAAAACCGCAGGACTCTCCTGAACTCTGGGGATGCCTTGAGAGAGGGGCTGATGGATGGAGAGCGGGGAGCAGGGCCAGCTGAGGAAAGATGCCTGGCGCAGCACCCAAGTAACAGCACCTGGTCAGGGAAGTGGCGGCAGACAGTGAATTCTTATCACCATTGAGGGTCAACATCACCTGTCGTAAAAAGGTGGCCAAAAATCCACTGCTGGATAGTAGATTGAGGGAGGGTGACTGACGGGTTTTTGTGCGATGGACGCTTTGCGCATTTCTGGAAATGAACGACAGTGACCTGATCAGCAGCACCAGTTCAGCGATTTTTGTGCCAGAGATTCAGATCTGGAATTTGTGCTGGGGAATTACAGCGGCGCTTAAAAGCTTGTGAACCCTTTGGCTGTTCAATATTTCTGCATGATGACGACCTAAAACCTGATCTGTTCTCCACACGCGTCCTAAAATGAGATGAGAATCCAAAATGGGTTAAAAACATTATTCATTTATTCACTGAGGAAAAGGATCTAAAGCTACGTACTTGTGTGTGCAAAAGCGTGTGAACCTCTGGGATTCTTAGTTCACTTGAAGGGGGAATCAGAGTCAGGCGTTTCAATCGATGGGATGATAGTCCGGTGCGGGTGTGGGAGGCCCTGCCTTATTTAAAGAACAGAATTCAGGGTATTCGCTATCAAAGGCCGGTCTTCACAACACCGATATGCGCCAGTGTGTCATGGCTTGAACAAAGGTTTCTGAGGACCTCTGAAAGACAGTTCTTGATGCTCGCCAGGTGGAAAAGGTTACAAACGATTTCCAGAGAGTTTGACTCCAACGTACACCATCAGGCAGACTGTGTACAAACAGAGGCAATTCAACACCAGTTACCTTCCCCAGGAGCGATCTGCTTCAGGGCTCCATTTGGCTTTTGAAATCTTCCTTGAAGACTACAACTTCTGCAGGTGCTGAAAGACTGTGTGTGTGAGAACCGGCACTGCCCCATTCCCAATAAAGATGCTTTCCTGGAGCCCCAGTGAGTTCAAAGTACAGTTCATTTATTAAGCAGCAGCATACAGCCCCAAAAGCGTTGCTGAAACTAAAAATCCCGCACGCACCAATCTTTTTCTTCAGGCCCCTTTCCTTTTACTCCCCCTTCCCAGCCCACAGTCCTGCTTCCTGCTTGCTCCTGGTCTCACGCTGGTACCACCCTGGCAATCCTGAGAACAGACAACACGGCATCTGTCTCTCTTGTTCTCCTGTTTCTCTCCTCCCGCCCCCCCTTCCGGCAATGGCAGAACCGAAGCGAGCAAGCTGGGCACAGTGGATAATATTTGCAAGGTTTCTGACAGCGTGCTGTGTCTGGGCAAAACGCAGAAGCGAGGGGCCGGGCGGAGGGCAGGCCAGGAGGTGGGGAGAACTGGGAGAGTCAGACACGGTCGCAGCCGCTGCATAAATTGTTTTCTGCAGCTTTCCCTCCTGGCCAGCAAGGCCTTCCATTTGCCCCTCATCCTGGACCGACTCACAGACCTCTGTTAACCCAGCCAAACGTTCTGTGCACTCGCATCTGACAAACCTTCCTGTGTCCTGCTGATAAACGTACATACTTCATTCACTGACTGTAGGGACACAAAAACCAGCCGCCGCCCCCAGCCCATCTGACTCTCAAGAGCCCTCGGCTTTTGCCTGCCAAAGAGCAGAGGGTGACTGAGAGAGGAACGATGCTCAGTCCGGGAACGTGGTGGGTGAACGGATGGGAAAGCATGCACTCTCTCTCTCAGCGGGCTCCTGAATTTCGGTGCAACCACAACCCTGGCATTCACCATTCACCCAGAAAGGTTCTTTCAATAACTGAGAATTTATTAGTGCAAGGCAAATTTATGTGCCTCACACCCACTCCATACTCGCCACACCCCCTACAGCTAACACTGGCCAGAGTCGGGAGTGCTGGACAAAGTCTGGATCCCGAAGCTTCTTGGTCCCTCCCGATTCGCTCCTTTTGTAAGCAGCACTGCAGCCCAAGCCCTCCGGCTGAAGGCCCTTTTCCTTTTCTGGACTTATCTTGCACCTTGTTGACCTCTTGTCCTTTCACACACCCAAGTGAGCCAGAGGCTTTTCGAGGCGCCCCCTCTGTTACCCCTGCACTGCACCAGAACCTCCCTTTTGCTCTCCTGGCGCCTCTGAGCGTGTCTGCAGCCGGTCGTATCTCCCTAGTTTACCCTGGCCACAGGGTAATCGTCATTACTATTCTAGTTTGGCTTGCGATCTTTGGCCCTGGAGGTTTCGCACAGTCCCGCATAGCTGCAAGGGGAGGGGGGCTACCCTCGGAGCTACCCCACTGCGGTCTGTGGTGCAAATGGGCTACACTGTGCACTTCCACCACTGACCAGGGCCTGTGCACTTTCTGGAGCGACCCGTTTCATTAAAAGGCAGCCGCAGCTCTCTTCATCGGATGCATGGAGGGGCTAAACGAAAGTGAGATTTAAATGGGGCTGATCGGGGGGAAAGGCAGGTGATACAGCGGACAGGCAATCCTACTTCTGCTGAGCCGCCCCCTTGCCTTTCCTCTCAGCTGCAGCTCACGGAAGCTTCTGTTCTTCCATCGCCTTGTCTGGTCCAGAAAGGGTTGCCGCCAGGCTCCTCCTGGAGGAAAGTGGGGCACCACGGAAGCAGGCAAGTTTCGTGTGGAGCCAGGGGCCCCAAAGCAGGCGAGGCAAGGGCAGGGCAGGGCAGCCCTGCTGGGTGTAAGGTTTACCCCGTTCGTCTAGAGAAACTCTCATGACACGTGTGCAACAAAGAAGTTTACTCGAGCGTAGATTTGCCATGAATAGAACAGCAAAAATGGAAAGAGGCGATGGACAGAGAAATCTTATCTATGAAGAAACATAAAGTATTTACTCCTATGTGGTTACTAAAAAAAAGTAAGGTAATTGGCTGCAGATGGGCATATAAAAAGAAAATTCTACTGAACGATGATATACAATATAAAGCAAGATTAGTAGCTCAAGGGTTTACACAACGAAAAAATCTGCATTATGATGGGGTGTTTGCTCCCACAGTGAGAAGTGAAACCATAAGGCTGGCATTAACCCTGGCAGCAGTACAAGACTACAAAGTACATCATTTGAATATAGATACCGCATATTTGAATGCTGAATTAAAGGAGGACATTTATATGACACAAGCACCTGAATATGAAAGTAAACAGCCAGACACAGTATATAAAGTAAACAAGGCTATAGATGGTCTTAAACAATCAGCCAGAAATTTGAACCAATGTTTAGATACTGTTTGGAAAAGACTGCAGTTCAAAAACAGTTTAGCCGATCCATGCTTGTATACACGAGAATGTGCAGGTGAAAAATCTCTCTTGTTAATATTTGTAGATGATGTATGTTTCATAGCAAAGGATCAAGCTCAGATAGATGCATTTGCACCGCAACTAAGTAAAACGTTCCAGTTAAAGAGTCTAGGCGAGATAAAAAATTATGTAGGAGTAGAAATAGGAAAAGCACAAAATGGAGGGTACGTGTTAACTCAAAGAAAGAAAATTGAACAATTGTTAATGAGATATAACATGCAAGACCGTAAAGGTGTACAAACTCCCATGTCAACAGAGTATCAGCATTTCGAAAATGACTCAACTTGTAATCAAGAATTGTTTCAGGCAGCCATAGGGAGTCTCCTGTACTTAACTCAGTGGTCAAGGCCAGATATAGCCAGTGCTGTTAGCATCTTAAGTCGCTGCACTGCAAAACCGACACAGAAGCATCGGCTAGGCATTAAACGAATTTTTTGTTATTTAAAAAAGACAATGGAATTAGGCTTATACTTTCAGCCATCAAATGACTTGGACTACAAAACAAGTGTTTTGTAGATAGTGATTGGGCAAATGATATACAGGATAGAAAATCAATTTCAGGATTTATTATATTGTTTGCAAACATACCAATCGGTTGGAAATCTAGGAAACAGACCTCAGTAGCGTTATCCACATCCGAAGCAGAGTTTAGAGCTCTATCAGAGTTGTGTTCCAAAGTGACTTGAACGGTTATTAAAAGATGGAAATATTACAATACAAAAACCTGTAACAGTATTCAAAGACAACACAACATGTATTCATATGGCAACAGGAGAAAGAATGAAGAGTAGAAGCAAACATATTGATATCAAATACTGTAACGTAAGAGAAGCTATCAAAAACAATATAATTAAATTAAAATACTGACCTTCAGAAGACAACCTAGCAGATATTATGACCAAACTGTCAAGTATACAAAAACACTGTAACCTCGAAATGCAGCTTGGTTTACACAAAATGCACTGTTCAGCACAAAATTGGAGGGGTGTCAGGGAAATAAATGTTGATGCTAAAACAGAGTCCAATTGGCTCACTCACTCAGGGCGCGTCCTGTGGACCTCAGGGACATCGCAAGTCCCAGATTGATCCCGGGAGAAGCTCTTAAAGCCGGCGGAGGAGAGGCAGCCATTTAATGACTGCGAAAGCCGGGACAGCTCCAAAGGAAGAAGAAGGAGAGGGGTGTCAACCGGGTGAGATGGACCTTTACTATTCAACTATTCTTAGAGAACACCTTAAGTAACTTAAAGAGATTTTTAAAAGTGAAGAAAAGTGGATTAAGCGGCGAGATTGAGCCTTATAAAAAAAAAGGGGGGGGGAAATCTTTGTTTTTTAACTTTCCCTTTTTAGTGGAATTGGCAAGATGTTTTTCTTTTTAAAAAATATATTTTTAACTGGACTGGCTTTTTCTTTTTAATACTCAATAATCTTTTATTTCAAGCTTCTTTTTTGATTAAGATCTTTTTTATTGTTATAAGAAACCTATATTTTTTGTTTTGGAAACGGGGAAAGTGGAGTTAAGAGAAAGTAAATGAAAGAAAGTTGTACTGCCATCTAGAGGCTTGATACAGTGTTTTTTTTTTCATTGTGACGTATTCTCAAGGACTTTGGGCTTTCTAAAAAGATAGTGGGATGTGCATGTTTATACAGGTGCCATCCGAATAACTATAAATAAGAAAGCGGAGTTGAAAGCGATTTTGAAAATATTCAAGATGGAAAGTTTGAGTTAGTCACAAGAGCCTTGTTTAGTGGCAGTAGCTCTTCTTTCTGGTAGAAGCTTTGCTTTGCTCTCTATTCCCCCCACCCCAGTTGGACTTTTAAAGAGACCTAGCCTTTCCCCTCCTCTTCTTTTTTTTTCTCTTTTTTTTTTCTTTCTTTCTCTTGGCAAGAACAAAGATAAAGAATCCTTTGACTTAATGAAGGTCTATACAAGGGGTTTGATAATACACTATACGAGAAACACAATGCAGAAAAAGATTTTTAAACTATCGAGGTTGACTATAAAAAACTGGAAGAAGAGCTGCAGAAATTCCCGCAAGAAAAAAAAAAAAGACATCAAAGTTAAAATGGACTTAATTAAACATAAAACGGGATCAATGGAAAAGGAAGAAATAGCACAAGAAATCAGAAACACTAAACAGAACTATTTTGAGGCTTATAAACTGAGAATCAAAAAGGTTTAATCAATTGATAAATGAAGAGGGACAGACTTGTTCTTGGTAATGAGGGTGAGAAAAAGATTATACAAGATTATAATGGAAAATTGTACTAAGAGAATACTTAAGAAGAAGAAGTAAAATAATATTGAAAGAAACTACTCCAGATGCCTAAAGAAAAAGCGAGGGGAATACAACAATGATGGAACTGACAGAAGCTTCAAAAGCAGAATGTTTGAAAGGACATTTATTATTGCTTTCTCTTATCCAATAATATAGAAAAAGGAATAAACAGTTAAATATTTTGGGATATTGAATGAAAAGGGTGAACTTAAAACTATGCAAGCGTTTGAATAAGGTATAAAACTGAGATATATAGTAAAGAACTGTATTTGATTGTAAATGTTTTAAGATATTAGACTAAAATTCATACATGGTTGGACATAGTAACATATAGATTTTAAACTAGAGATATTCTTGTTGAAACATGTAGTGAAGAATGAAGTATGTTTTGATAGTGGTTAGAACTGTAACTTTTAAGAATTGGAAGAATGAAAAAGTACCTATGCAGGAGGAAGTTATTGAAAATTATGGAATGTGCAGAGATGAGTTAAATTGATATTTGAAATTAGAGTAAGAAGATAAGCAATTTTATAAGATACGGGATTTGTTTTATTAATGGTTAGATGAGAAAATATAGTAATGTAATGGATTAGGAAATTTTATAATAGAAATTTGATATTAATTATTATATATATATATACATATATAATCGATGGATAAAAATGTATTACAAATCCTATAATGAAAGCTAAAATTTCTTGTAATAAATGACTTTATAGACTAGCTACAAATGATTAATAATTGATAATTGATAAGTATACAAGTATATTTTGAATAGATGATATGAGAATTTATATAAATGAGTGAAGATTATGAAAGGGGCACCAATGATTTGGTAACTGGTTGACACACGGTGTAAAATGGAAGATGTTTTTTTTATGCCTTTGTATGTTCTTGTTTGTTTATGTATGTTTTGTGTTTGTTGTAAAGAATAAAAAATTTTATTAAAAAAAAAGAAAGAAAGAAAAACGACGGACCGTCTGTGTTTGTTTCTCCTAACACCGATCACTAGTCTAGCAAACCGCTTTGCCCTGCTCAACAACATTGGAATATCCAATTTTGGGAAAGCAGCAGGATCAACTTTTAGCAAACGTAAAATATAATGCGTGGGAGTTTGGGATGAAATTAATATATTAGGAAACTGGCTTCCATGTTTATTGGACTCCAAAGAGTATTTTAAAAATTCTATGTGAGATCTATAGTAAACGGTTTCAGATTACACAAATTGAAGTATCTTTGGAACCTTCAGGAATGGATGACTGATAAAAACCAACGCTTAGTTTAAAGTAGAAATTCAGTTATTGATTTTCTTATATGTTAATGCTTTGATACAAAGTAAAATTTAGATCCCACTGAATCTCATTTCACACTCCAAAAATCCATATGCTTTCTCTGTGTTCTTAGAATTCTTTCCAGTTCACTGATCTCCCTTCCAAATGTTTTTCCACAATCCGTGCTTTCACATTTTCTCTCCTGTGAGAATTGTTATGTTTTTTCAGATTTCCACTAAGTCTAAATCTCTTTCCACACTCCATGTATTTATATAATTTCTCTTCGGTGGGCATTTTTCCATGCTGAGTGTGAGTTACCCTGTGCCTAAAGCTCTTTACACATTCCACATATTTATATGGTTTCTCCCCCGTGTGGATTTATGATGTTATTGAGGTGCCAACCCTTCGTAAAGCTCTTCCCACACTCCAGGCATGTATACGGTTTCTCCCCTGTGCAAATTCTTTGATGTCTTCTGAGAGATCCCCTCTGACTGAAGCTTTTTCCACCCTCTATGCATCTATAGTGTTTCTCTCCTGTGTGGATTCTCAGATGAGCTTTGAGGTGTACTCTTTTCACTGAAACTCTTTCCACACTCCATTTATTTATAGGGTTTCTCTCTTGTGTGAATTCTTTGATCTTGACTGAGGTGTCCACTCTCAGTAAAGCTCTTTCCACACTCCGGGCGTATATAAGGTTTTTCTCCTGAACTGATTCTTTGATGTCTAGAAAGGTGAGTCCCCTCTTACCGATACTCCTTCCACAGTCCAGGCATTTCTACTGCTTTTCTCCTGTGTGAGTTCTTTAATGTTGACTGAGGGAGCAACCCTCAGTAAAGCTCTTTCCACACTTGAGGCATTTATAGGGTTTTTCTCCAGTGTGAATTCTTTCATGTCAACGAAGGTGTCCACCGTCGCTAAAGCTCTTTCCACGCTCTAGGCATTTATCTGGATTCTCTCCTGAACAGATTCTTTGATAGTTAAAGCTTCCATTTGTTGTGAAGGATTTTCCGCACTCCAGATATTTATACAGTTTTTCTACCGTGTGAATTCGTTGATATTGGCTGAGATGTCCTAACTGACTGAAACCCTTTCCACGCTCCAGGCATATAGGGTTTTTCTCCAGTGTGAACTCTTTGATGTATTCTCAGATATTCAGTCTGTCTGAAGCTTTTCCCACATTCTATGCATTTATAGGGTTGCTTTCCTATGCAGATTTTATGATGGTGACTGACATATTACTAAAACTTTTTCCACACTCCAGGCATTTATATGGTTTGTCCTGAATGGATTTTTTGATGTCTATGAAGGTTTCCACTCAGACTGAAACTCTTTCCGCACTCCGGGCATTTACATGGTTTTTTTCCTGAATGGATTCTTTGATGTCCATAAAGGCTTCCCCTTTGACTGAAACTCTTTTCTCACTCCAGGCACTTATAAGGTTTCTCTCCTGAATCGATTCTTTGATGTGTATTAAGGCTTCCCCTCTGACTGAAACTCTTTCCACATTCCAGGCATTTATATGGCTTTTCTCCTGAATGGATTCTTTGATGTCTATAAAGGCTTGCCCTCAGACTGAAATTCTGTCCACACTCCAGACATTTAAATGGTTTCTCTCCTGAATGGATTTTTTGATGTGTATAAAGGTTTCCGCTCAGACTGAAACTCTTTCCACACTCCATGCATTTATATGGCTTTTCTCCTGAATGGATTCTTTGATGGGAATAAAGGCTTCCACTCTCATTGAAGCTTCTTCCACACTCCAGGCATTTATACGGTTTCTCTCTGGTGTGAATTTTTTCATGTTGACTGAAATGTCCTAACTGACTGAAACTTTTCCCACACTCCAGGCATTTATATGGTTTCTCTCCTGTGTGAATTCTTAGATGTTGACTCAGGTGCCCACAATTGGTAAAGCTGTTTCCACACTCTAGGCATTTATATGGTTTCTCTCCTGAATGGATTCTTTGATGTCTATAAAGGTGTCCCCTTTGACTAAAACTCTTTCCACACTCCAAGCATTTATACGGTTTTTCTCCTGTGTGAATTCGTTGATGTTGGCTGAGATGTCCTAACTGAATGGAACCTTTTCCACACTCCAGGCAGTTATAAGGCCTCTCTCCCAAGTGGATTCTTTGATGTCTATAAAGGCAACTGAAACTTTTTCCACACTCCAAGCAATTATATGGTTTTTCTCGTGAATGGATTCTTTGATGTCTATAAAGGCTTCCACTCTCACTGAAGCTTCTTCCACACTCCAGGCATTTATCAGGCTTTTCTCCTGTGTGAATTCTTAGATGTCGACTCAGGTGCCCACAATTGTTAAAGCTCCTTCCACACTCTAGGCACTTATAAGGTCTCTCTCCTGTATGGATATTTTGATGGCTTTTGAGATACTCATTTCTAATGAAACTCTTTCCACACTCCAGGCATTTATATGGTTTATCTCCTGTGTGAATTCTTAGATGTTGACTCAGGTGCCCACAATTGGTAAAGCTCTTTCCACACTCTAGGCATTTATATGGTTTGTCTCCTGAATGGATTCTTTGATGTGTATACAGGTTTCCCCTGAGACTGAAACTCTTTCCACACTCCAGGCAGTTATACGGTTTCTCTCCTGTATGGATATTTTGATGGCTTTTGAGATGCTCATTTCTAATGAAACTCTTCCCACAGTCCAGACATTTATATGGTTTTTCTCCTGTGTGAATTTTGTGATGTTGACTGAGATGCGCTCTCTGAGTGAAGCTCTTTCCACAATCCAGGCATTTATATGGTTTTTCTCCTGAGTGGATTCTTTGATGTCTGTAAAGGTGTCCCGTAGAACTGAAGCTCTTTCCACACTCCAGGCATTTATAACGTTTCTCCCCTGAATGGATTCTTTGATGGCGTTTGAGATGTTCATTTCTAATGAAACACTTTCCGCACTCCGGGCATTCATAGGGTTTCTCTCCTGAGTGGATTCTTTGATGTCTGTAAAGGTGTCCCATAGAACTGAAGCTCTTTCCACACTCCAGGCATTTATAGGGTTTTTCTCCTGAATGGATTCTTTGATGTATATAAAGGTTTCCCCTGCAACTGAAACTCTTTCCACACTCCAGGCAGTTATAAGGTTTCTCTCCTGAATGGATTTTTTGATGTGTATAAAGGTTTCTTCTGAGACTGAAACTCTTTCCACAATCCAGGCATTCATAGGGTTTTTCTCCTAAGTGGATTCTTTGATGTATATAAAGGCTTCCCCTGCGACTGAAACACTTTCCACACTCCAAGCATTTATGAGGTTTCTCTCCTGAGTGGATTCTTTGATGACGTTGGAGATTTCCGCTTGTTCCGAAGGATTCTCTGCACACCAGGCACATCTTGGCTTCTCCGGGCATGTTGACCTTTCCCTCCTTCTGGCCTCTCTTTCCAGGCACCCTCCTCTCATGGGGTCCCCCTCGGCTCCGGACCGGCTCCTATGGGGGCGGCCCTTCCGCAGCCCCACAGCCCCCGCGCCTTTCCCCACCGTCTCCCGGGGGAGCTGCGCCCTGGACCGGGCAGGGCTCCTCAGCTGGGCTCCCTCCGCTCCTCCCGGGCACCTCTTCCTTCCTCCGCCGGACTCGTCCGTCCTGCTGAGGGGGCGAAGAGGAGCGAGGCAGTGACAGAAGATTTCAGATACACAGAGTTTACATACAAATATATTTGTGTGTGTGTGTGTGTGTGTGTGTGTGTGTGTGTGTGTGTATACACATACATACATACATATACACAGTATAAAAATTCCCCTCTCACCCCTATGGGTGGTATGTGTCTTCCTCAATCTCGGGTCCTCTACCAGAGGCCTGGGAGTTTGAGGATTCTGCGCAGTATCTTAGCTGTTCCTAGCACTGCACTCTTCTGCACAGAGAGCTCTGATGTTGTTCCTGGGATCTGTTGGAGCCATTCTCCCAGCTTAGGAGTCATGGCCCCGAGTGCTCCTACCACCACTGGGACCACTTTGGCCTTTACTTTCCACATCCTCTCTGTTTCCTCCTTCAGGCCCTGGTCCTTCTCCAGCTTCCCACGCTCCTTCTTCCTGATGTTGCTGCCACTGCTGGCAGCTGGCACTGCTGCTGGCACTGCTACATCTATCACTACCGCTGTCTTCTGGTCCTTGTCTGCTACCACGATGTCTGGTGGACTGGCCAGTCCCTGCCTGTCCGTCTGGATCTGGAAGTCCCACAGGATCTTAGCCCTGTCATTCTCCACGACCTTCTGTGGAATCTCCCATCTGGACTTGAGGGGGGGGTCTAGCCCATACGCTGTGCAAATGTTCCTGTACACAATGCCAGCTACTTGGTTGAGCCGTTCAGTGTATGCTGTTCCTGCCTGCATCTTACACCTTGCCACTATGTGTTGGACTGTCTCTGAGGCCTCTTTGCACAATCTGCACCTTGGATCCTGTCTAGTGTGGTAGACCCCTGCTTCTATGAATCTGGTGCTTAGTGCCTGTTCTTGTGCTGCTGTGATCAGTGCCTCAGTGCTGTCTCTTAGTCCGGCCCTTTCCAGCCACTGGTAGGATTTCCCAATGTCAGCCACCTCAGCTATCTGTCGATGGTACATCCCATGCAGGGGCTTGTCTTGCCATGGCATTTCCTCCACTTGCACTTCTTCCCATGTCTGCTGCCGCCTCAGCAGCTCATCTTTGGGTGCCATCTTACTGATGTACTCCTGGATACTCCGGGTTTCGTCCAGGACAGTGGCTTAGACACTCATCAGACTCCGCCCGCCCTCTTTGCGGCTGGTGTACAGTCTCTGGGTGTTGGACTTGGGGTGGAAACCTCCGTACATGGTGAGGAGCTTCCCGGTCTTCACATGGGCAGCCTCCATGTCTTCCTTTGGCCAGCTCACTATACCGGCAGGGTATCTGATGACTGGCAGGGCGTACATGTTGATGGCATGGATCTGGTTCTTCCCACTGAGCTGGCTCTTCAGGACCTTTCTTATCCTTTGGTGGTACTTGGATGTTGCTGTCTTCCTTGCCTCCTCATCATGGTTCCCATGTGTCTGTGGGACACCAAGGTATTTATAGCTGGTCTCTATGTCTGCTATGTGGCCCACTGGTAGTTCCACCCCATCGGTCTTAACTACCTCCCCTCTCTTTACTATCATCCTGCCACACTTCTCCAGTCCGAATGACATCCCAATGTCCTCGCTGTAGATCCGTGTCAGGTGGATCAGCAAATCGATGTCTGGTTCACTCTTAGCATACAGCTTGATGTCATCCATGTAGAGAAGGTGGCTGATAGTGATTCCACTCTTGAACTTGTACCCGTAGTCCAGGCTGTGCTCAGATTGGTCTGCCTAGTCCTTGAGTCTTGGGTGACTGCTCTATCTATGAGTAACTAGTGTTTTGAGCCTCTGGTGTTGTTCCCAATGCCCTTCTGAGCTGTGCTCATGTACTGGCCCATATGGTCTTGTAGCTTGGCGGCTAGGATGCCTGATAGAACTTTCCGTGTTGTGGGGAGGCAGGTTATTGGCTGGTAGTTGGATGGTGCTGTTCCCTTGTGAGGGTCTTTCATGATCAGCAATGTCCTTCCTTGTGTTAGCCAGTCTGGGTGGGAGCCTGCTGCTAGCAGTTGGTTCATCTGTGCTGCTAGGCGTTCATGCACTGCTGTTAGTCTCTTTAGCCAGCAGGTGTGGATCATGTCCGGGCCAGGCACCATCCAGCTTTTCATGTTCGTGACCCGCTGTTGGATGTCTGCTACTGTGACGGTGACTGGTTCCTGTTCTGGGAGATTGCTGTGGTCTGCTTTCAGGTCCTGCAGCCACTTGCCACCTGCAGCCTACCCATATCCATATCCAGACCTTGTGATTATCTGGCTGAGGGGGTTTATGCCTACGCAGAACAGTAGTGGGGACAGTGCATCACCAGTGCCGCACTTGATGGCCAGTTGTGCGAGCTGTCTTGAGTTCACTTCCAGTGTTATATATACATATATATATTCTTATACTTAGTATTGAAACACTCGCACTGGGAAGGAGGAGAGGCGTTTCGAGGGTCTCCTCTTCCCTGGAGGCCTTGGAGGTGCAAGGTCCGCGCGGGAGGAAGGCCGAAGCCTCCGGCCTGTCACGGCCTCTTTGGGCGGGCGAGCGGGCGGGCAGGCAGGCAGGCAGGTAGGCAGGGGGCCTCTCCCCAACGCGGGGCCTCCAGACCAGGCCTCCGGCTACCGGCCTCCCCCGCTCTCTCCCTCCCGGGCCTCCCTCCCGGGGAGAGGAGCGCCGCGCGTGCTGCGCCGCGCCGCGCCGCACCGCCCGGGACTGCGACTCCCAGCATCCCCGGCGCCCTACCCGCATCCGGGCACCTACGCGGCCGAACAACGACGCTCCTTCCCTCGCCGGACGGATTCCGGAAGCGGGGGCGGGACCTCCCGGCGCGCCTTTTCCGAGGAAGCTCCTCCTCTTCCTCCCGAGGGGCCGCCCCGAGAGTCGTCCCGCAATCGTCCCCGCCGTCGGCGCCGAGCAGCCAATCCGCGTCCGCCTCCCTCAGCGAGCAATGATGGCGGCCAGTGCGGTGCGGAGAGGCGTTGTGGGCCCGGCGCGGAGGTGAGGCGAGGCGAGGCGAGGCGAGGCGAGGCGCTTCCCCCTTGGGCTGTGGGCGCTCCGGCCGTGCTGCCGCGCCCCCAGGGGCCCCTCCCTTGTCCCGGGGGTCTCTCCCTTGGCCGCCGCGCAGACGGCAGCGAGGGGTCCTCCCGGGGCGTCCAGGCGCGCGGGAGCTGAGGGGCTGCCGGCCTCGCCCTCCGGGGCCCGGCCCGGCCCTGCCCTGCCCTGCCCGCGACCACCTCCCCCTCCTCGCGTTTCAGGCTGCGGCTGGCCGGGTCGCGCGGGTTCAGCAGCGGGGGCGGCTACCCCGGCACCCCCCTGACGGCCCCCCTGCCCGGGCTGCCCGCGCCCGCCTTCGCCGGCCTGGACGGGCCGGAGGGCTTCGAGACGGAGGTCACCGCGCTGGAGGACGGGCTGCGCGTGGCCTCCCAGAGGAAGTTCGGGCCGTTCTGCACGCTGGGCGGTAAGGGGCCGGGCGGGCGGGCCGGTTGCTGGGAGCCTCCCGGCGGGGAGGGCTCTGTGGGCCGCGGGGCCCGGCCGCTCGGGCCGGCGGTGCCGGGCGAGGCCGCTTCCCTGCGGCTGCGCTCACCGCGCCCCCTTCTCTCTCCCCTCCTGCGCTTTGACCAGTCCTCATAAACTCAGGGTCGCGATACGAGGCGAAACACGCTGGCGGCATCTCGCACTTCCTGGAGAAGTTGGCCTTTTCTGTAAGTGGTGTCTTTGGAATTTGCGCCGCGAGGCTGAGAAGCAGGACGTGGCGCTTGAAGCAAGCGCGTGGGGCTCGTACCACGGTTCCCCGCGAGCGGCGTCAACCGAGGCGCCCGGAGACGGCCGTTGGCCCCGTGTCCGTATCTTCCCGTGTCCTTCGCTCTTTCCCTGAATTCTTCTCCAAAAGCTGCCCCCAGACCCGTAATGTTACATCACGGGGAAATCGGTTATTACGTGTTGCTGTTTAACTGCGTATAATTTAGTTAAAATTTATTTCACTTTTTTGTCCCAGTTCTGCCTGAAAAATGTACTCAACTTCCTTGCTTTGTTCCCTCCTCTTGTGTTTAGTCTACCGCTCAGTTCAGCAGCAAGGATGAGATCCTTCTCACGTTGGAGAAGCACGGCGGCATTTGCGATTGCCAGGTGTCAAGGTCTGTTTCCCACTGGGCATCCTTTGTGGCAGGCAGTGCTTTGGCAAATCTAAGCCAAGATACACAGCCTGTGACTGGAAGAGGGGGATCTACACTCAGGACCAGAAATATTGGAACAAGGGTAACCGTTTTGGCATTTGGCCTCTGTACACCACCACACTGAAGTTGAAAGGAAACACACCCAGATGGGAGCGAAGTCAGGACTTTCAGCTGTAATTCAAGGGGTTTGACAAAAGTGGGGCACCAACCATTCAGGAAGTACAGCCAGTGGCATACACATACTCCCATCGTTGGTGGCTCATAAGTAATGGAAGAATGGCTGACAAGCAGCTGCATGGCCAGGTGTGGCCTGTTTCCTGGGTACCCCATGACCAATCAAGCAGATAAAAGGCCTGGTGGTGGTTCTGAGTGTGACATTTGCATTTGGTACTCTTCACTGGAACTCTCAACATGAGGTCCAAAGAGGTGTCCGTGCGAGTGAAGGAGGCCATCATTAGGCTGAGAAAACAAAATAAACCTATCAGAGAGATCACAAAAACATTGGGAGTGGCCGATACAACAGTTTGGAACATCCTGAAAAAAGGAACTAACTGGCAAGCTCAGCAACAGCAAAAGGCCTGGAAGACCACGGAAGACAACTAGAGTGGATGACCGCAGAATTCTGCTCATGGTGAAGAGAAACCCTTTCACAACATCTAGCCAGGTCAAGAATGCTCTTGAGGAGGTAGGCATGTCCTTGTCAATGTCTACAGTCAAGAGACGGCTTTATGAATGTAAATACAGAGGCTTCACAACAAGGTGCAAACCACTGGTAATGCTCAAGAACAGAAAGGCCAGATTAGACTTTGCCAGCAGACACCTAAAAAAGCCTGCCCGGTTCTGGAATAAGATTCTTTGGACTGATGAAACCAAGATTAACTTGCACCATAATGATGGGAAGAGAAAAGTACGGCGAGGGAAAGGAACAGCTCATGATCCAAAGCATACCACATCATCTGTCAAACATGGTGGAGGCAGTGTTATGGCATGGGCATGTATGGCTGCCAGTGGAACCGGGTCACTGATAAAAGCAGCAGGATGAATTCTGAAGTATATCGGGCTATACTTTCTGCTCAGATTCAGCCAGATGCTGCCAAACTGATAGGATGATGCTTCGTATTGCAGATGGATGATGACCCAAAGCACAGCAAAAGCTACCCGAGAGTTTCTCAAGGCAAAGAAGTGGGATGTTCTTCAATGGCCCAGCCAGTCACCTGATCTCAACCCAATAGAGCATGCTTTTCACTTACTGAAGACAAGACTGAAGGCAGAAAGACCCACAAACAAGCAGCAGCCAAAGGCAGCTGCAGTAAAGGCCTGGCAAAGCATCTCGAGGGAAGAAACTTAGCATTTGGTCATGTCCATGGGTTCCAGACTCCAGGCAGTCATTGACTGCAAAGGATTTTCATCCAGGTATTAAAGGCGATCCTTATATTTGTCATGATGTTGGTTGGTTCCGTTACTTATGAGCCACCAACGATGGGGAGGGGGGTGCCACTGGCGGTACTTCCTGAATGGTTGGTGCCCCACTTTTGTCAAACCCCTTGAATTACAGCTGAAAGTCCTGACTTCGCTCCCATCTGGGTGTGTTTCTTTTCAACCTCAGTTTACAGAGGTCAAATGCCAAAACAGTTACCCTTGTTCCAATATTTCTGGTCCTGACTGTATATATTGCATGCCTTTTTATAGCTCCCATCATATTATGTGATCCCTCCATCCTTCACATGGGGGCTAGCGGGTGAGTCTGTCACTGAGTTTGGTTTGAGTGAAAGCATTCCCCTCATGGGCAACCTACCATTTTTCATGCAGTTTTTAAGGTTCTTTGTTGCAAGGTCTTAAACGCACCTTCACTCTCTAGGTGAAAGTCACGCGTCCCCAGTAGAACATAAAACCAGATTTGCTCCCCTTTCAGGGATACCACGATGTATGCTGTTTCCGCAGATAACAGGGGCCTGGACACCATGGTCAGTCTGTTGGCTGATGTGGTTCTCCAGCCCAGATTGTCAGGTGAGCTGGTTTTTGTAATCTAATAAATTAAAAATAGAAAATAATAATTAAAAAGTAGGTTGTCAGGTGAGGTTATCGTGAAGTCTTCTGTGCCTGAAGGGAAGAGAGGAAGAGCCAGGCAGGGGTTTCGCTGCCCCACCTGAATATAGATTGCGTTGACATAAAGGTGCTTGTGGTTTCTGCCACAAGAGAACGTGGCAGTGACAGTGGCATAATTCAGAAGGATGGGGCTGGGAGAAAGGCTAAGATGGCAGGAGGGGGCATAGGTGGGTGTGCCCGATTGAATTTATCTGCTGGGAAGCAACACGAGTTTATTCAGTGGGATGTGGTGGGCGTTTGGGATGCGGGAAAGAATGTTCCTCCCCTTCCAGTGGATCTGTGCATGTGCCCCTGTTCCTCGGTAGGAAGTGGGTCCTGGACCTGTGGGGCTGGATTCCGAGGTGGTCCTCTTTGGCTTCTCTTGGCAGATGAGGAAATTGAGATGACTCGTATGGCAGTTCGCTTTGAGCTGGAGGACCTGAACATGAGGCCCGATCCAGAGCCATTGCTGACCGAGATGATTCATGCAGTAAGGCTCACTAGGATTCTGCCCTATGAAGCCTCCGAGCTGTGCAGCCACCTTCCACTAATCTCGTGAATTGAGCTGGGGGGCGGGGGGGGGACGCTATTATCAGCATGCCAGATGGGGCAACACCTGAGTGATTTGAGAGGCCCTGGGTGGCTTCCTCATTGGTCACAGTTCCCTTCCTGCGGTGGCCAGATGCCAGTTTCCGGAAGGAGCACAGGTTTGTCTTTTTTATGATGAGCGACGGGGTTCATTTTTGAGGGGACAGGGAGATAAACACTTCTTTGTGTTCCTGCCTGCAGCTTGGGAAGTGGAAGGAAATTCTCAGTGTAGGAACGTGGAGCGTTTGGGATGCAAAGCCAAAAGGGGCTTTGGTGTGAGTGTGGGTGCGCACGCTGCACTGGAAGAAACTTTGGCTTTTCTTTTGGCCAGCGGGGTGTGACAGAGTGGTTCAGAGGGTTGTGGGCACACTTTCAGTGCCTCCTTAACTACAATGTGTATTTTCCTGGGATTGTACAGGTACCCTGTGAGCCCAAGTAAAGATGCGCCTTCTTTAAGGAGGTGCCTCGTGTGCTGCGTGTGCACCCATGTCTGCTGCAAAGCCCCTTTTCAGCTGTGGATCCAAAGCGCTTCACACACACAGCCGCTTGCAGGCCATGGCATTGGGGACAGGGGAAGATCCCATCAAAGGGCTGAGAGGCAGCATGGAGTTCTCAGCAGCGTAGGCCACGGATCAGGGAGACCTGGGTTCAAATCCAGACTTGTCACCCATCTCACTGCTTCTTAGCATGGCTGTGTGGATAACCATTCCGGTCTGATCCAGTGTTGCTGCGGATACGTTTTTGGGTTGCGCAAACCTGAAGATAAGAGAGCTGGCCAAGGGGTTCCAACCATCATCTCCGTGAAGGCCAGATTTTCGTGGGAAGAGCAGCTTTTGACATGCCCTGGTCCTGCTCGTTAACTCCAGCACTCGAGATCCAGGGTCAGCATCATTTAAAGGCATACCTTCAACTGTGGAATCCGTGGCATAATGCTTTTGCAATATTGGTGGGCAATAATTGAAGCCTTTAGGAGAGGATGTTACTTTTTCAGGTCTGGGTCTCCCTTGTGCTCAGAAGAGCTGTATTTTTATCAAAAAAAAGTTGGACGGCACGGGCTTTGTCATGTCTTGGTGCATGTGGCCAGCAATAACCCTAACGCAAGAAAGTACGGTCAAGCACGTTTTGTCATTGCCTTGTTTTCTGAAAATCAACATATTTGTCCTGGTCTTCGACAGGCAGCTTACAGGGGAAACACAGTGGGACTGAACAGGTTCTGTCCGGCGGAGAACATTGAGAAAATTAACAGGAAGGTCCTCCATTCGTACCTGAGGAATTACTACACGCCCAGCAGGATGGTCTTGGCTGGCGTGGGGATTGAACACGAGCAGCTTGTGGAATGTGCTCGCAAGTACTTCCTGGGAAGCAAGCCGGCATGGGGAAGCGAGAAAGCCAGCGACGTGGACAAGTCAGTCGCCCAGTACACTGGGGGGATCCTCAAGGTAAGGAACAGAAGGCCAGCTCTGCTCTTCTCGCCATGCTCTGCGGAGAGGTGCAGAAGGAACAGAAAAACAAGCCCTGCAGCTGGAGTTCAGTTCAGTGCCAGGACCTTGTTACTGGCAAGTTGGGAAGCAAAACCTGACGACCGTTGCATCTCCCGGTTTCGTAAAGTGATCGCTAACGATTTAAAATGGAGAACTTGCCTTAAACCTGTTCTCAGAGCAGCTAAAACAAAGTTGAACTGATAAAAATCTGGGAAGGACATGCAGCAGCCCTGAGTAGATTCTATGCCTCTTTCAAAATAAACGTATAGCGTAAAGGGCCAGTCACATCTATAAAAATAAATACAAAGCAGTGCAAGAATTAAAAGCAATAAAGAGTACGCTTAAAAAGAATCATCGGGAGCAAATAGTCAGCCAGTCACCTAAAAGCTAAGCAAGGCTCGGACCTGGTTTGTATGGAGCTGGAGGCCACTGGGTAGCCCCTGGCGGTGGCAAACCCCTTTTGCGTCGTTGCCAAGAGAGCTGCTGTCAGGCTGATTCCAGGGAGGCTCTCTGGTTAAGATTTCCAAAGAGACCCCCACACGGTTAGAGTGCTGCGCCTCTGAGGATGCCGTCCTCCTGGGCGCTCCTCAGCCCCCCCTCCCACCCCCTACGGCTAGTCAAAAGAGACTGTTTTAAAAAAGTATTTGTGAGACTTGGTAAAACAGCAGCGGAGCTGGTCTCTTAAGGCTCGTTGTGCAAGAAGTTGCAAGGAGACTGGAAGAAGACCCTGCGTGGCCTGGCCTCGAGCCCTCTCCTGCCTCTGGGCTTTTTGGTCAAAAGGCCAAATCCCCAAGGAACCTCTTCCTCTCTCTGCAGCTTGAAAAGGACATGTCAGACGTGAGTTTGGGGCCCACCCCCATCCCAGAGTTGGCCCACATCATGATTGGGCTGGAAAGCTGCTCGTTTCTGGTAAGTATCCGCTTCGGGTTTGGTGGCCCTTTTGCCGGACGTCTGAGTGACCCTCTGCTTTGGCTTCTCTGGTCCAGGAGGAAGACTTCATTCCCTTTGCTGTCTTAAACATGATGATGGGGGGCGGTGGCTCTTTCTCTGCCGGGGGCCCCGGCAAAGGCATGTTCACGCGGCTGTATCTCAACGTCCTCAACCGGTAAGTCCCTGGGCTTTTCTGGAGGAGCAGGACAGCCTTCTCGTCAAGAGCCAAGGGGAGAGGAGACAAGCCGAGCCAGAGCACGGTGGCGGGAATGTCTTTGTCACACTGCTGTGTAGGATCTTCCATTCGGAGGTTTTTAGGCAGGTGTCCAAATGGACAAAGGAGTGGAAATGCGTAGGTGGTTTACACATTGTGCTAAGCTATAGTTTGCTTTAATCATGGTTTTTTTGGGCTAACCCAAAAGTGGTAGAGCTCCTGGGACATGCGAAGCCATAAATTACGGTTTTACAAACTGGTTGGCTAAGTTCAGACAACACACTAAACCAAAACCAAGTAAACCACCTTTGGCTTATCACAATATGTGAACCAGGCCTGTTGTTTGAGGACCCCCCTATCAGCCCTACAAGGTAGGCCAGATCAGGAAGCAGGTGCCGTGTAGGCCTAAAACTACTTTTATTAGAACGGCTATAGGAACAGAACCTTGGAGGTCTGAATGTGCTTCCCATCCTCCCACTTCATGTGAATCTGGCGGGTGGTGTTGCTGCCTTAAGGATTTTTGTTAATCTCTATCTTGGTATGAGCTTAAACCACGTTTATCTGTTTGTGGATGGATCTTAGCAATGGATCTTCCCTCTCTTCATCAAGCCATCTTCTCTGCTCTCTAGACACCATCCCCACAGTGATGGATACCCAAATAGCCACATCCGTTAACTTGAAGGGTCTGAGATGTGTTCATATTGTTGAGAGAATGTCCAGTTTAGCCAGGCAAAGTAGTCTCCCGCTAGTCTTTCAGTCACTCATTCAACATTCCTGATTGCCTGGACAGTGTGTGAACGTTACCAGATTTCCCATTCTGCCTGCGGTGGAGATCAATAGATGGATATTGCCAGCACATTGACCCCATAGCAATGGGTCACCCTCCCTGTGTGGCCACCAACAGAACCCATCCACTCTGGGAGAGGCAGAGCCACCCTACGATGATGCTCCCCATTCCCAGTGCTTGCAGGCAGTCCAGAAAGATGCTGGGGCCACAAGTGTGGAAGGCTACGGAGACAATCATACTCCCGCCCTGCAAACTCTGTTGATGAGAGTGACCAGCGTGGTTTCCATCCCACACCCAGGCTTGAATCCCAGTTGCTGTGGATATCTCTGTCCTCCAGTATTCTTTGTAGTTATTGACCCACCCTTTCCTTGACAACCTCCTCTGAAAGGAATCTGGAATGGTGGATCCACAGTGGGACTTTTCTGGGTTCACACAATAGATCGTAGCCTAAGTGAAGCAGTTGGGTTTGCACAAGATGCTGAGTTGCTGAACAACCCCGATCTAGGTTGTCGCCCTGCGAATGCATCTGCCAGTTTGGCAGAATTCTTCAGAGCTCTGACTGCATCTGCGGCCGTTGCCTTCACCTTCTTCCTGCCTCACAGCAGCCTTCTCTAGGCCAAGTGGTGTCTGTCCTGGCTGGGGCTGATGGGACATGTAGTCCAACTCTTGAGGAGGACCCATAGGTGTAAGAGGCTCTCTTAGGGAATGCTGCAGGGGACAGTTGATATTCACCCCCTTTCCCCTTGTCTGCTGCTCTCTCCCAGGCACCACTGGATGTGCAATGCGACCTCCTACCACCACAGCTACGAGGACACTGGCCTCCTGTGCATTCATGCCAGTGCAGATCCCAGACAGGTGTGCTGCTCCACAGGATGGATTCCCCCCTTTCCTGCTGGACACTCTCTCTCCTTGTCAGCTGGAGGTTGGGATACATCTGCTGGCCCGGCGAGCGAGCAGGCAGCTGTCCCAGGGCCCCCCTCGAATGGTCTGGCGAGCAGGCGGCCTCCTGTCCTGTCCTTACCCTAAAGGTCTCTCCCGAAGCTCTCCACTCTTCAGCAAGAGAGGCCTTAAATGGAATCCATTGCGTCTCTTCCTTGATTGCAGGTCCGTGAAATGGTGGAAATCATTACCCGGGAATTCGTTTTAATGGCTGGAACCTTGGGAGAGGTAAGAGGCTGGGGAGGAGGGTTTATGTCAGGGGCTTTGGGGTTGGATCAGAGCTGGTCCCCCATTGTCTCTCCCTCTAGGTTGAGCTGGAGCGGGCAAAGACCCAGTTGCGGTCCATGCTGATGATGAACCTCGAGTCTCGGCCGGTTATTTTTGAGGATGTGGGGAGACAGGTGTTGGCAACCGGGGGGAGGAAGCTGCCCCACGAGCTCTGTGTCCTGATCAGTAAGTAAACGCCTCGACTTCCCGACTTGCGGCTCGCTGGAGCCCCTCCGTCTCACAGTGAGGAAATTCTGGGAGGGGCCTTGGTTTTTGAGTCTGCTGCCGAAGCGAGCACCCCCCACGCACTCACCCGCCCGAAGTTCCTTGTGGAATTTCACCGAGGCCTGTCCAGCGGGAGCGCCTTCCCCTTTGGGCTTTCTTTCGCTCCAGCTCCTCTTGGGTTGGTCATCCTGATTCTCTGCTGATTCTTGCAGCTCACTGTTGCAGAAACCTGTCCTCATTAAGTCTCTGGTGTAATGAGCCAGACTGTGCAGCCCGTATTAGGGAGCAGCTGTGGGTGGGGGTTGGTAGCACACGGAGCCACACAAACAGAGCCTGGTGGCCTTTGTTTCCCTTTCCCACAGGCAAAGTGAGCGCAGATGACATCAAGCGGGTGGCGACAAAGATGCTGCGAAGGAAGCCGGCTGTTGCTGCCCTGGGGGACTTGAGGGAGCTGCCCAGCTACGAGCACATCCAGGCCGCCCTTTCCAGCAAGGATGGGCGGCTTCCCAGAGTGTACCGGCTGTTTCGATAAAGTTGCCGCTGCCCCAGCGAGAACTTTGGTTAAGACAACCCATTTCTTGCCAAGATACTTTTGTCTGCAAGAAAGGCAGCTTCTGCCACTCTGGGCGTGGGAGCATGGTTGGCAGAACCGTTTTCATAAGACTCAAACTATATGAGAAGATGGTGGCTATGCAGCTGAGAAGAGTTGCCTCCTAAAAATCAGATTGCAATTTTGGTATCAAAAATTCCTGTCTTTGTTGACATGTCTTAAATTAAGGGACTATAACCATGTGCCCAAGACCTGGTACAGTCCTTGGCAGAGAGTACAGATAAAAGAGTTAATGAGAGTGCTGCACTGTTACCTTTGTTTCCAAAACCTAGTTTAAACTAAATCGCAGTTGTATTTTCAAGCTGTAGCAACAAAAAATGTGTTAGTTTAAGGTCAGATTTATTCAGTTTTCTGCTTTAGTTGCAGCAGAGTTTTTGAGGTGCTTTTTCCATTATTCTTGACCCAAGATGAGAGTATTTCTCGTAATGCTCTAGCGCCACATATGTGGGGTTAAGCCATCTGGTCCAGTGTGTTGTGTGCTTGGATGTTTCTTCCCCGATCTGGGTGAAATTCTGTTCAGCAGGGAGATGGACTGTGCAAGTTGTGCTCTACAGTACTGCTGACTCACAAAATCCTCCTTTTGCAAATGCCACAAAGAATTTCAGTTGTGCTGAAATGATATGATGCTGTTCCAATTGCAGAGGCAGGAGAGGACTGCTTGAAAATAGCCTGAAGCATCAGCTAAGTATTTGCCTGGACAGTCGTCTTCCTTTTTCCCTTCTTGGGGGATTCTCTTCCAACCTCCCCCTCTCTAGCAGGATGGCCAATATATGGCTGCTCAGTCAATCGCTGCTCTCCCTCATCCCGTGGGGAACAATTAACTCCATGGCCAAGGTGGAAATCTTTCTTTGGGGCATTTACTATATCTGGAATTTGCTACGAAGCAAGACCTCTCAATGCCCTGTAGGTGTGTGCTTGGTAAGGGACCGACCTCTGATTTCTTTCATGGAGTCACCATGTCACAGACTGGAAGGGTGCTCTGGCACGTGGGCCACTGCCACAATCCACCACTACAGACAACTGTGTAATTAGAGGATTCCTTCTGAATCTTGTAATTAATGTAATTACGTCCCACAGGAAAAGGAAAAATGTCTACTAGGTTTGCATGTTGGAAATAATACTGGAATCCCATTGATAAGGATTTAAGCTAAGCTGCAGGTAGGAATATAGGGTGTATCAGCAATGCAGAGATTAAAGAAGCAGTTGGCACACTAGAAACACACTTTTAAGTTCTGAATTGTCCTTTATTTATTTCAAGGAATTCTGAACCCAAACAACCCAGGAAAATGGTGGGTGATTAAACATGAGGAGGGGAAAACACTTCTAACTTTATCAAACCATTGGGATTAGCTAAAATTTGCTCTTGCAATTGAATACTGATTTTTGCAGCCACTCAAGGTCCTATGTTGAGTGAAACTAGTTTCCACTGTCTCTTTAGTTAATGGATTTTTGAAAATGTAGCTGATGGAAGCTGGCTTGTCCTGATCTGTAATTGAAGGCAAAAAAACGCTACAATCCCCTCCCTGCTGCTCCTTTCTGAGTCTTCCCTTGCCCCTCTGGCATTTCAGAAATCTGCTTTTCTTTCTAGAATTCTTAGGAAAAAAAGCTTTTTGGGGCTCAAGTAGACTCAGTGGCTTCTCTATATTTAGCTTCCTAGCTGCAACTGAAGAATGAACACAGAACAATGCTTAGAATGTGTTCCTTTGTTCCCAAGATGGTCCTCAGAAGTGTCTTCCCAAACAAACCTAAGAAATGCATATGTGGCTGTAACAGAAAATGCCAACAGCCGGCAGATTTATTTCAGGATCCTCTGCAAGCAGCAGGACACGAGTTAAGTGCGACAGCTTGTTCATCAGGAAGAAGCTACACTTGATAAATCTTGATCGAATCTGTTGACCGTCCAGCCACTTCCAGCCTCAAAAGAGCCCTTCACTTTTGTGGTCCTGCTGGAGCCATTCCAGCATGATTTCAGAGAACGAACTGGAGGAGGTCTCACCCACAAGCCCTTTGCCTCTGCCTCTGCCTCAAAACTCTTGGGTGCGTTTGGTCAGGAAACAGAACAAACGGTGCTGGATTTCTGGTTTTTTAGAGCGTGTTTTTTCTGAAGTTGCCTCGTGATCCGTCTCTTTATGCCAGTCAAATAAAGTTCTCGATCAAACAGGCCTGCAGCCAGTGGGATGCTGTAGGTGAATGGTACAAAGCAGGAACCAGCTCATGAAAACTTATAATACGTGCTGTACTGTTGTACAATCCCTGAGAAATCATGAGGACTAGAGAGAAAAGGATGTGGGGCCTGTTCCAATAGTTTGGCATCCTGATATTTCATCTTTGCACAGTCTACAAATTCTAGCAGTAATTAGATTAAATTGACAAGTTTTCTTCCCTTAATCAGGGGTCAGCAACCTCTCCACACAATGTGGACCGCTGCACAATGGCACAGATGCCAAAATGAAAACACGCCTTTTAAAAATTAATCACAAAATCGTGAAAGATTTTACTCAGTTGGGTTATTCCAATGAGCTTATTTTAAACAAGAACAGCCACAAATATAAAGCGTTTTATTTTTTTAAATGGAGGTTAGTATTACCACCCAAATGCATTGTGGGCTTCATATCCCTGATCATGTCCCTGAGCCCCAGTTTCAGTTGTTAGGATTAAAGGGAGCTCAGCAAGAGATTCCAGGTGCCAGGTGGCTGCATTCTGCTTTCTGGGAGTAGAAAAAGGCAGCTGTTCCATTTCTGGGGGCCACAATCACGGGTCTGGGTCTGGTTCTGGTAGACGTAGCTCTATCCCAGTCCACGGCCACCAGCGTTGACTGCAGCCAAGGCCTTCACGCTCTCCTTGGCTCCTGCTATACGCCCTGAGGGAGAAAGGCTCTGCTCTGGCTTCCTCACCTGGCCTCTAATATACAAACTCAGACTCAAACTCAGGTGTTGCAATGCCAATGCATCTATGGGAATGCTGGAAGCCTCAGGGTGAAGCCTTTTCAAAAGACATCATCTGCTGCATCTCAATAAAAGCCATACTCACTTGTCTCTTCCAGGTCTCACTTTGACACGAAATAAGCCATACACAGGGCGGTGATCTGATGTTTTGATCCCAAAGCAAGAAGAGTACTTCACAGCATGGATTTCATTCTGGTGGCGGCTTCGGTAGATGACGCGGTCCTAAAAAGGGAGGAAGATGAGCAGAGCAGCCAGGGCAGAGAAAACTGACAAACCCACCTTGGAGGTTAAGGAGAAAGGTTCTCTTGCTCCTGGGCAAAGAGAAATTCCTCAGATCAGAGAGTCTTCCCCTCGTCTCTGGTGTGGGAGGCCTTCCAGAAGCTATGACAGTGTAGATGCAACAGGGCTTCCCTACAGGAGCAGGAGAACGTAGCCTTGGTGGCTGCGGAACATTTGGAGGGGACCTCAGAGCTGCTGTGGGCTGAACCTGACTTTGGGGAAAGAGCTTTGAGGTCAGTCTTTGTTGGTTTTAAGCTAGGTGAGCTTTCCGCTACACCTGTCATGTGCTTCTTCCTTGCCCCTGGAACAGGGAGATTCATGTAGTAACTCTAGGCTGGCAAGGAGACTTTCCATGGAGCTTCCTTTTCTAGAGCGAAGGAGGGTGTCCAGGAATGGAGTTGCAGTAGCCAGGAATAAAAGATTTGGAATAATCCCTAGGGAGCACTTGTGAGGTGTGAAAAGCTGCAGGAGCCCCAAGTAAAGTTCAACAGGAAAACCTGTCAGAATGAAAAGCACAATAGAAAAAGGGCTTTTTCTGAGGGTGAAACCATTACTCACCGGTAGGGGATGGAGGCCTCCCATCCACTGTAGGAAAGGAACCTTCATGCCAAGCCCAATGTTCCATTTTCCTACAGAGAATGAAGGAGGGAATCCTGAAAAGTTTAACATATCAAGGAGGCCAGGAGATTCTGCAAGGACTCCAGAAGATCACGGGTGGCTTTCTGCTGCTCAAGGGAGCTGGATGGGAGCCGTCTCTGAGGCGGCTACACTCCTCAGAGAATGGGCCAGCAGCTGAGGCTGAGGGGAAGCAGGGAAAATCGCGTCTCCCTCCACTAGACTAAGGGCATGCCGAGGAAATGCGAGCTATTATGTTTAAACCATTTGTCAATGGAGCAGGAACTTCTTTGAAAGTAGTATCCAGATTAAATGACTTCAAATCAGACACCGCCCAGAAGGAAATAAGTGGAAACAACTGTCTTTAAAATTCATTTGCTTGCCTGAGCTGCATCCTGACCAATTGGACAATGAAAATGCAGTGTTGACCAAAATAATAGAAGCCAGATCCACTTGCAGTTATTCTGAGGTGTGAGTTGCATCCCCTTTCTGGGCCTCAAAATGTTGGAACAAAATAACAGCTTGTGTTTCCTCACCCTCATAACAGTGGCACTTAGGGCTCCAACCACTTTTCCAAGCCCACAGATGCTCTCTACCCTTCTGGGAACTACTGCCCATCTTTCAGCCTTGTCTATGGGAGAAAACAACGAACCTATTTTCGGGGTACCCTCCTCCACAATAGCAAAGATGTCAAGTGGCCAAAACAGTAGCTGGGGTGCATAAATTCCAGAGCCCAAACTAGCAGATTCATACTGAAACGATGAACTTTTTGTATTCTGGATCAAGCCAGCCCTCTGCCACTGTTTCTACATTGGTATCATTCCATCTGCCTCTAGGAAGGACCTTCCCAAACTGGGCACTTTGGGGGGATGACTGTAATGCAACTGCCTGGATGAGTCCCTTAGCAACATTTTTGCAAGTGGTTGGCCCTTGCCACCTCCTTCCTAGGGCTTAGCGGGAGGGACTGGCCCAAGGCCACCCAGCTGGCTTCGTGCCTAAGGCGGGACTAGAATTCGTGGCCTCTGGTTTCTAGCCTGGCGCCTTAAACCAAGGTGGTTCTCAAATATTGATTGGGGAAGCATAATAAGATAACGCCTCTGGTGGCTTCGTGAATGCATCCGTGTACTTTCTCGGCAATGATACAGAAGTAAAGAAGGCAGGACTAAAACTCAGGGTCTCCCAGTTTCTTACCCATTGCCTGCCTTTAACCACTAGCTGGCTCTCATATAACAATACAAAGAGGAAAAAGTAATCCAACGAAGTCATCCTTCTATCTTTACCTGACTTTTTTGGTCAGGCAGACCTGTCTTTGGCTTTATACCAAGAGTCTAGGCCGATGTAGGCAACCTTTTTGGCCAAAGGGCACTGTGTGTAGCCACCCTCGCCCTCACTCTCTCTCCCTCGAGCACATACAGCCTCCTGAGGCAGAAAGACAGGAGAGCCAAGCTCACTTCCCTCAAAGCAGATGAGCAGGAGGGGGGGCTGAAGCCTTCTTGTCCACGATTCTAGCAGTGAACCATCTTTGGGTGTCTGACTGGGGCTGAGGCTTGGGGGGGCATGTTCAGTGGAGAGAGAAGCACACCAAGGAGACCCTCATAGTCCATCTCCCTCCTCGCCCTACTGCACTCTTGGCAAGCCTCTAAACAGCTGGGAGGGAGGGAGGACAGGGTACAGCTGAAGGGCTTGCTTGCCTGTGGGGGTGGGGGACAGAATGCTTGGCCTCTGGGTGGCCTTTTCTGCCGGAGGGGTTTCCCTGGGGGGATGCTTGTTTGCTGCCCCCCGAAGCCCTTACCGTATACGAAGGTGTCCTCTGCTTTGAGGTTGTGTCATAGGTGTCCTGTCCAACATCAAACTTGTAGGAAGGACGGAAAAAGATGGGGGCCTCTTGGAACCCCTTAAAAATAGAACCTGTGGGAAGAGCAGATGGGGAGAATCAAAGGATTGATCACTAAATCCCAGCCTTAGGGAAGGGCCCCCCAATATACAAAGCCACATTGCCATTACATTTCAGGCTGCCCAAAGCTGCCAAACTGAGGAAGTAAGAACCACATTCATGTGAGAAAGGCTTCGTTAATGCTAATCAGAGTAAAAGTCTCCCAGGCAGACTGAGAGTGAGTCAAGGTGGAGCTGGGCCGGAAGACTTCTTCTCGCACCCACTGAACTCCTCCTCTGTCAGGTTCCCATAGTCTCTCCCATCAAACTATGGCTAAATCAAATGATGGTGCCATGTATTGGGTCACTGTACAATCCAGAAGTGGTTCAATGAATAATGAAGGAACAACGTAAGCTATGGATGTACAGCAGACAGTTTAGCCTCCTCCCAAAACCTGGAAATGAGCAAGATGCAAAAGGAGGTGGTTAAGTCCCTTTCTCTGTCTTACAAATGAAGACTTTATTCAAGCTTAATGCCTGCAAGGAATGGGTCTGCCCTTTAGCTAGCAAAAGGTCTGTGGGTACTTAATTATAGATAGTGGGGTGAAACAGGGTTTCACCATTCAGGTACAGGGACATGTATCCATCCCTCCATCCGTCCAGTATCCAACTGTAGTCAACTAGGACTCCCAGGGGTTAATGACAAAATATATATAATATTAAACTTTCTTGATAAGCAAAAACAAGAAACAGTAACTATCTATGTATAAATAAATAGCAATCCCTTAATGACAGAAAAACCTAAAAGTCCCCATCACCTGGCAAATGCTCCTTGGAAGAGCTCTTTGGCTTCTTCCCAAAAGAGAGGGAGCAAGCTTGACCCCAACTGGGTCCACTTTGCCTCCCCACTCACTTCATGGAAAAGGGATCCTACCAGGGGCTTCTTCCAGGGCAGCAGAGGAGGCTGGGTTAATTCTGTTTGGAGAATATAGTTCTGCATGTTGTTGAGTATCAAGCCATTCAGGGCTTGGTAGGTCAAAACCAACCCTCTAAACTGCACCCAGAAACCAACTGGGAGTAGTGCAGGGCCTGATGCACAGGTTATCAAATGGGCCATTGTCTTTTTGATAACCAGGGGTCTTTAGAGGCCCGTCACAGTGGTCACTGAGGAGGCAAGAGCTGCTGTGCTGAGATCCTCCTACTCCAGGTGCACAATTGGTGTCCCAACTGGAGCTCCTGCTTCTGTAACTGTTGCTGCACAGATCAGCAGTTTGGCTCCTGGCAGCTGAACTGCAAAAACATTTGAAAATGGAAAGGTGGTCCTTACTACCATTGTGCATTTCCTTCAAGAGCTGGTCATGCTGCAGCAGCATTGACACGTCCAGGTCCTGGCCATGGTTGAGGATCTGCTCTATCACCTCCCGGTTCTCATTCAGGCGGAAGTTGAAGTCTCCAAACCAGAAGACGTTGTCAAAGCGGGTCGTGACGTCTGCTGCAGAACCAAGGAAAGGAAGGGGAGTAATTGGAAAAGAGGCTGCAGCATGAAGATTAAGTCTTCCCCAACCACTTACACAGAATTATTGGGGACCTGGGTTTGACCAAGGGGTTTGAGGGTGATATTCATTCAATCTACAGCTTGCAAACAAAATAACTGAAACTAAAATCACTACAAGTTGGAACTCTTTGGAGGAAGGGAAGAGCATAATGTGTGACAGATATTTGTCCATCCAAGTGGGCAGGAATGAAAGTGAAAGAAAACTAACAATGATGCGCAGCAGGGGATCCCTGGCCAGGGAATTCTGGGAGTTGCCAACCCCAACCGCAATACCTAGAAATAACCTAGTGTGCATTATATTTTTGTGTGACTACATCACCTGTTTTGAAACGTAAAGACTATATAACCTGCCACCATTTGCCTGCTCCAGTGCAAGTCTGGGCAACTCTGAAATGTGTGGATTTCAACTCTCAGAATTCTTAGCAATGGCCATGCTGGCTGGGGAATTCTGGGGGTTGAAGTCTACACATCTCAAAATTGCCCAGGTTGGGAAACGCTGGCTGTTCCATCTAATCCTGATTTTATCCCTTAGACCCACATTTGTGCCTAGGCCAAATCAGTGATTACTTTCTAGAAAACATACTTTCCTTCAGGTGCATCATGATGGTGGTGTTTATTTGAAAGAGAAAGTTACATCAACATATGAACAGTGCATAGTGAATAATAATGACAATGCATAGTGAAGTTGAAAATGCATTTTCAAGTGCCAAGTTACTCACAGGAACTAGATCGATATGGGTTGGTATCTGGAATATTTTTTGGCAGCGAAAGAGCCTGGATGGTTTTGTTGTAATCCAGGACCCTCTCATTTACTTTGCCATCTCCAGCTGAAAGAAAAGAAGGCTGCTCAGTGCAAGTTCTAATGGAAAAAAGACACAACACAGCAGCTTCCATTGGAAACGACTTCAGGAGATTTCTCTGTTTGAAGCAGAGGAAAACAATCTTCTCAATGCTGACCCAGATTTCAAGGCTCAGAAGGACCAAAGCTCTGCAAATGGAGCAGCTCACAATATTCAGTTGGACTAAGAAAAGAATCAGGATCAGAGTTCTACTAAAATTATGTTAGAACAATCTCCAACATTCACAATATAAAACCAGAATTCTGAAGATCTGGGACAAGAATGAGGGCCATGGAGCCGTAATACCAGATCCAGAGATTTCAGGAGACACACTCTCCCACTTTCTCCTAGACCTAGAAAGACCAGAACTCCTGGCTGGAGGAAGCAGGGAAGGAGGGGAGCTGGAATTCTAGGGGTGCTGGGTTCTGCAGCAATTCAGATCCTAGATCTCAGGCAGGAGCGTGAACACAGCCTGGCAGTTTTCCTCGTCCCGCTCCCATTCCCCAAAACAGGACTGCTATAAAATCTTAACCCCTGGAGGAAGCAACCTTGTCAAAGTGGCTTTCTTCAATTACAAAAACAAAAAAAATCCTCTGTCTCATAACTCTAAACTTTCTGGGTGTGTCTTTTATTCTGTTTGCACTTATGTTGGAAGAGGAGGGAAAGGCAGTTCACAAGTGCATCACCTGAGAAGTCATGTTCAAACCATTTATTTGAGAAGAAAAAAGTATATGGATTAAACCTGGTGAAGTAGGAACCTCTGATTCTCATGCTGGAAAATTCCCTCATCAGGAACCTTCACAAGTCAGGAGATGAGCAACTACATGGCTGTGGACTCCAAAAACGCAGGGGAAGATGCCCAGGATTTAAGCCTTGGGACTAAGGTATAAAGGGAGAGGAATTTCCGGGTGCTGCTCATTTATTTGTAGACACATGTCTGAAGGTTGAGTCATGGCAACTGGACTTTTCTTTTTTGGTAGAGATGTTTCGCTACTTAAGGGTTAAGGTTGAGGGACAATACTTACTAGCCTATCATGCTAGTAAGAAACACAACCACCCTGGAAAACTTTTATGGGGTCCCCTCAACCAACATTTTTAGACTGAAGAAGCTGCTTGGATAAGTAGCGAAACATCTCTACCAAAAAAGAAAAGTCCAGTTGCCATGATTCAACCTTCAGACAATTCCACCTGGATGACTGAGAATCTTCATAAACATTTATAGACACAGCTTCCTAACTTTCTCCAATAACTCTACATCTCTACCTTTCTTGCATTCGACTGGGAATATAGAGCAGGGAGTTCAATGGGCATATTCTGGCTCCAATGCAGGCATGGGCAGAACGTGGGGGACATACTCACACGTGAAGTGGGAAGTGATGAAAAGGAAGGACGTGCCAAAGAAAGTGAAGCAAATTCCTAGTGCGCCCTTGGTTTTGAACTGAGACACGATGCGCGTTGTCACTGTGGCACATTCTACCTCTGTGGGAAAGGAGAGAAGCAGCAAGGCCTGTCAAAGAGCGCCCAGAAAAACCCGGACTAGCCAGTGCTAGAACAAACAGGCAGCACTTCCCCTTAATACCTAGGGTGAAAAATACTGCAATTAAATGTTTGCTTTTACCTTCTAAGCAGGTGCCTCTTGCTTAACAATGGTTTGGCTTTCTCCCCTTACCAAACAAAAACAAGCTGTCTGGAGATTTAGCAGTGTTCCCACTGGAGTAGTGACTTAAAGGCCACTCAAAGTTTCTCATTGGCCACACGTACCTGAGCAAAACCAGATGAGATCCCTTCGCAAGAAGACCGACATGTAAAGGACACCGTGAGCAGCTGCATAGAACATGACATACTGGGGGCCCAGCGTTTCCTGCAGGCGAATCTCCCACTCTCTCCTGCAGAAGGGAAGCAGAGCCAATTGGCCACTCTGCACTTGAGGAGCTCTGAGGCCAGCAGGTCCAGTCCAAGCTCAAAAAGGACTTCCGTGGCCATCCAGGTTTATTAAGAAGATACACGATCCCTCGGAAGCCCTCTTCACTCTCACTAGTTCCACATGCTTGGAACCCTCCATTTGGTTCCCAGCCTGAGCTCATATGCTTCAATTCCTTGCAGTGACTCTGCCCACATTCACTCTTCTCCTGGATGCCAGCCACTGGTCATGCACACTGAGGATTGTAGACAAATAAAGAGGAAAGGAGAACACAGGACTAATATTGCCAATGGACCTATTGCAGCTTTCTCCCAAAGGAGACCTGTGCTTGCAAGAAGCTTTGTCCTGTTTTAACAGAAAGTTCTGTCTCGTTACAGAAGACGGGAGAGTGCCTGCAATAGCCTCATCCTCTGCAACATAATGATCCTATTCATAGTTGTGTGGGGATTCTCAAGAGGAAAGACCAGAGATGGATGGATGGAAGGAAGGAAGGAGGAAAGGAGGGAAGGTCTCCTGCAAAGTGCTTTCCTTTGTTTCCATACCTATCTGGACAGCCTTCTTGGATCCCTATCACATACATGTCCTGGGCATAATCAGGCTCAGACGGCAACAGGAAGTCATCCAGCACCTCAGGGAGCTCCTGCAAGAAAAAAATGACCTTTCCAACTGTAGATGAGCCCTGCAGGCTCATTTGAGGGCTCTAGCTGGCAACCGAAGAACAAAAGATGAAGCAGGGCACCAAATCTGTTTTTCCTGCATGCAGGATGCAAATAGCTTTCTGTTGATCTGGGGTGGAATACTGAAAATGAACAGATCTGCCATTTTCTGATCTGTCCAGAAAATTAGTCACTTAATCCACATATGAACATTACTAGGAGGATTAAAGGCCACTCTGCTTCTCCTGCCACCCTATGTGCTCCTTGTGAAATGCCGCAGAAACAAATACCTGTTCCAAGGTTCCTATTTCCTTTTCTTTAATTTTCACATCCACAGCCCACCTTTCCTAAACTGAGTTGACCTAGCTGTTTTTCTCCACTGTTCTGTTACATTTCCGTGAAAACTTGTTTGTGAAAGAAAAACTAAAGAGGAAAAAAAACCCCTGTGTATCTGGGAATGGATGAGCTGCAAGTAGATTTGTGGATCCTAGACAGCTGGTTTATCCCCAAAGGCTACACATAACCTCACTAACATGCTTCCAAGATGTTTTGCATTAAAAATATGAACTTTAAATGCAAAATTAGAATCATATAGTGACACTGTCCAGAAATATCTGCAGTGTCCATGGTTTAAAAGGGCAAGTGTTCAGTAACCTTTTTCCAGGGAGAAAAGTCTATGTGAGCCCAACCTGCTGACTCTGTAAGCCAAGCTCAGCTGAGCATATGGCCTGCCCTCCATCCTTCCTGCTTCACAGGAGGAGCGTGTCCAGAGGCAAGATGCTTCCAGAACAACTCCGAAGCTTCACACCTTGTGGAATGTTGAACGGTGCCTTTATTTTCCCTCCTTGACTTAGCCTTGTTCCCTAAGAAAAGTCTGATTATTAGAGAAGGACATTGGAACCCTCACTTCCTCACCTTCTGACCCTGCATATTCCAGGTGGCTACAAAGATGCCAATGCTGCGATCAGGAAAATACCGGTTCAGCTCTTCTGCTCCCAGGAGGGCACCACTAGCAAGAAGGCTGCCTTCCAAGTAGCTTCTGCAGAAAAGGATATTCTGTTGTTGTTGTTTTAAAATAATCTACAGTATTGGTTTACTTTGAAACACTCCTATTGCACCCTCTCCAGCAACATTTTGGGCAGCCAATCGTAGTACCAATAAAAGATGCAGTGACAGCAAGTAAAACTGTGGAAAGTCAACTAATGTAACTTGGGAATGAAAATCAGGACTGAGGAGCCAAATGCATCAGAAAGGAAGTGAGGCAGGCCTTTCTTAGCAGAGTGCTCCGAAGTCGAATGACAGCCTTGGCAAAGGTCTCCTCTGAAAAAAGCTCAGATGGGCATTGGAGTGATGGGGGGACACCCAGATACAGAGAGAGGTCTTCTTCAGTTCAGTGAGACACAGCAGTTAGAGTACTGGGGAGGATGAGTTCAAAACACAGCTCAATCCTGAAGCTCACTAGGTGACTGGGGGCCAATCATTATCTCTCTTTTTAACCTACCTCACAGGATTGTTGCAATTTAACATGGGAAGGTATCCCAGTACTTAAGTTCTTGTGAGAATACTGGGATTTAACAAAAATCAAATAAATTCCACTTTAGCTGGCAACCAAGCTTGTGTGGGACAAGGTTACTCTTAAAAACTCCCAAGTATGAAATTGTATTGAGTCCCAGCCATCACTTCTCCCTGTTGTTAAACACGCCTTTGCCCATTGGCACCAGAAATGTCTGGATCTCTCTGAGGCACCAGTCATTTTTTAAAGTCCTCCCAACTGCTGCAAAGTAAGCTGGGTGGCTTGCCCAATATCCCTTTCCCCATTCTCCCTACCCAAAGCCTGGAGTGAAAAAAATAAAAAACAAAACAAAACACTGTGTTGCAATCAGAATTATCCCACAATGGACAGGTTCTAACTCACACAGGCACACCTCATTTCTGCTAGTTTTCCACCTACAACCTGGGATGTCTGCAAGCAGGGGAGCCTGAAGGACAAAACAGCCATCAAAACATAGTGCCCCAAGAGACCTTGTTATCAAGGAGCCTCTCTAGGACTTTGCCTCAATCTTAGAGAGGTAAAGGTTAGTAAATCCCACAGTCAGTGGTTCCAGGGACAGACCTCCCTGATTTCTCCCTTCTCAAGACTTAAACATATTCCTGATGAATGTGAAACATATCTTCCTCTGGAGCACATGATGATAAACAAAACAACAGCAGGGGCTTCCACATCACATGTTACCATATCCTTTTGTTGGCAACCCAAGGACTGAATCTGAGCCAAAGGTCCTTCTTTTAATGCCAGGGATCTAAGCAGCTGAGTTGGGAAGGCAGGGCAGAGCAGCTTGTTATGCTGTAAGCAGCCCCTTCAACAGACAGATAACTTAAGCAAAACGGTCCTGTTCCAGAAACCTTATTATCTTAAAGTTATACACTGAAGATTGACAGGAATTTCCCAGTAAAGTTCTTGGAGGGGATATTAGATTGCTGCTGATGCATCCTCCTGAGAGAGAAAAAACAACATGGTTTTTCTATTCTACGTTAAGATTTCCCTTACTCAACAAGAATTTGTCTAAAATTACCGCAAAGGCAATGTCCATATCAGAGTGGTTACCACCACCATGGCCCCCTGCTCCAAGGTACGTACCTGTTTCGCACGTCTCTGACACGGATGGGGGCCAGCAGGCTGAAGGTAGATTTCATAGAGGTAGCCAAACAGTGCTCACAAGCCATTCCACGACTCTGAAGCTGTGTGTCGCTCCAGCTGCTGCCTGCTCTTGGAAAGATGCTCCGGGAACCAAACTTGTAATCCGCACAATCTGGGTCAATCCTATTAGTTGTCCTCAGAGAAGGAAAGGAGCCCTCAAGTTCCAGAGGGGGTGGAGGCTGGGTGGCCAAGACCTTGGACAACTTCCTGGGTGAAGCAGAAAGGCTAAGCCTGCTTTGACTGATGTGGGGAGCCTTGGAGCCTTGGTACAAGTTGTGCCGAGGCTGCAGATGGTGATGGTTGCCACTGGAGGCTACTTCCTGCTTGGTAGGGCTTTCTTCCTGGAAAGATCCATCAGAGGATCCCCCCTCAGTTGAGTCAGCTGAGTTCTCTTGATTCATTCTGAAAGGCCTCCTCCTCCGCCAAATCAGTTCATCAAGAGACGACGTCCGCTCCAGCCTCGGTTTACGGGGAGGCTTTGGGGTAAATGACTTAAGCCCAGTAGGGGTTTGGGATCCATCTAGCTGCAGTCTGAAAGTATCATTGGAAAAGGGGGGCTTGATTTCTTGTGGATCCTTGGAGAGATGATCCCCGCTGTTGCCTGCCTCCTTCCTTGCTGAGTGGCCATCCTCTTTTGGCCGTAGGATTTGGGGCCCATCACTTGAGATATGCTCCATTGTCTGCTGTAAGAATCCATTAGATACACCAACTACTGTATGAGGAAGTCAAAGAATCACTATTTCTTACTAGCCAACAAGAAGTTTCCATGAGTGTGGAAAAATATGAAGAGGAATATGAGAAACAAAAATGGTCAGGGAAGGAATCCCAAAAGGTTACCCACGTTGGTGCAGCACTTTGCATCGCCCTTAGAAATGTTAATGACAGAGGTTAGCCAAGCCTTCTGTTTTAATTGCAAAATTTTTAAACCACCCAATGGATCCACTCTTAAAAGATACTCCTAGTATTAGCTGGGTCATTCCCATTTTACAACTAGAGATCAGAAGCTTAGGAAGTAAATCAGAACTGCAGGAAATTATTATTAGGGCAGATTCATCAGGGAGAACACTATTTACCCCACTGTTAACTGATTTATTATGAAAATCGCAAGGTACCTCTTAAATACATCATACATACTCACACAGTTCTCAATCTCTTTAAGGCTTTAAAAAAGTCTGTAGTTTATACCCAGCAACAAATGTCAAGGCAGGAGTATCAAGGTGGGCAAAATACATTTTATGATTGCATCCATACAACACAATTCATACAACACAATTGGTTATGGATGTAATGCACTGCTGTATGCCGCCCAGAGTCACTTTTTGTGAGATGGGCAGCCATATAAATTTTATAAATAAAGTGTCTGGATTGACAAAATACATGAAGCGCATACTACTATAATCAAATGGGCTGGTTTTATTAAAAAAAATGCTAAGCCTTCCCAAACACTTAACCCAGGTTAACACTATCCTGGCTTAACATCTGATGTTAATACAACATCTAGGTTTCTAACTGACTTGGTTAAGCATGTTGTGTGACAGCAATGAGCCAACCACAGCTTCCAAATATACTTTAGCGGCTTACATCGGAATGAAGTAATGCAACTCAGTATGCAGACAGTTGAATGCATGCTTGTGACAAATTATGTAAAAAATTTTCAAGGTTGGTAACTGGTTACATTATAACCTCATCAGTGCACTATCTTTAGGCACCCAGAGCTATCATTCACATTTGGGATAGGGGATGCAGTGAGGAGATGCAGCGAGCAGGCATAGGTTACAAATGTGGGAGGGAACACTATCTTTGTGTGCTCTCTGCCTCAAAATGGCAGAAAACTGAGCTGCTATTATCTGCAAAAGCCATCACAGAGGCCTCCATGGCCTGGAAAAAAGGTCATGGGCTACAGGCCATTCACCCTTGGGTGACTGCCACATGCCCGCCTGTCCAATCGTGCCCCAATCAAACTTTCAAAAGGAAGCCAAATGGAAGCCACCGATAGTGCAACCAGAGTTCTATCAAACCTGAGACTTATGTAAGAAGATCTTATGTAAAGGGAAAGAAACTGATTAAGGAGTGGATTCATGAGTCTGTTATCTATTTTTGAAAAGTCTTTGTATTCTAAAGATGAAAAGACAAAGCAATATGTCTCTATAAGGTCTAGAAACCTTATACTGTTGGGGGGTTCTTTGGTGCCTTTGAGACAGTTTTTGACTCCTGCCAACTGCCTGGACAATTCCCTGCAGTTTTCTTGGCAAGGTTTTTCAGAAGTGGGTTGCCATTGCTTCTTTTCTAGAGCTCTGGGAGAGTGACTGGCCCAAGGTCACCCAGCTGGCTTTGTGCCCACGGCAGGACTACAATTGATGGTCTCCCGCTTTCTAGCCTGTGTCTTAACTACTGTGACAAACTGGCTCTAGTGTAGTTTAATTAGTGCAGGGCATGTAGGCTTTTAAAAATGCATTTTTGCTGGTATTCCTGTCTGCATGCCATTATATATTAACACAGCAATCACAGTGTGAAAGTGAATAGCGTTCACCTGCATGCTTTTATGTGCATCATCCAATAGAGGCATACCTCGTTTTATTGCGATTCACTTTATTGCACTACACAGATATTGGGGTTTTTTTTTACAAATTGAAGATTAGTGGCAACCCTGCGTCAAGAAGTGTATCAGTGCCAATTTTCCAACAGCATTTGCTTACTTCATGTCTCTGTGTCACATATTGGTAATTCTCACAATATTTCAAATTTTTTGTTATTATTTATCAGATGATGATTAGCATTTTTAGCAATAAAGTATTTATTAATTAAGCTACATATATTTTTTAAGACCTAATGTTATTGCACACTTAATAGACTACAGTATAGTATAAACATAACTTTTATATGCATTTGGAAACCAAACAATTCATGTGACTTGCTTTTTTGCGATATTCTCTTTATTGGGGTGGTCTGGAACTGAATCCACAACATCTCTGAGGTATGCCTGTACATCCTTTGATGCACTGAGGATTACCTAACTTGGCTGGTGGCCACTCCAAATCCAAATCACTTGGACTGTGTCTACCACCACCACTCTAAGGCAAAATCACATGCCCCCTCAAGATCCACGGCTGCAAGTCAACACATTGATGCAACCAACTAGGTAGGCCAATGTGCTTCCAGAGACACAGGGTGATCCAGTATCCAGGGAGAGAGACCTGCATCCTCCAGACTTGATTTCGAGTCCCCCTAAAACCACTTTTGCTCACCCTCCATTCCTCATCTACAACATGGGGAACAGCACAAACCAAGCTGGAACAAAAACCCTGCTAAATAACATTATCCACTGATCCAGATTTTGAACAAAGAAGGCCACAGATCCACTTTATGCTAGGTTTCCAAAAGAATTTAAGAATTCTTCCTGTCCTCCTACCACAGCTTCCAAATTTTTGTTTCCAAGCATAATGCAACAAATGTAAGTGCAGGCACACCCGTCATCCACGCCCACGTGGATATTTTATTTATTTTATTTATTTATTAAATTTTCAACCGGCCATCTCCCCCCAATGGGGGAACTCTGGGCGATTCACAACAAACATTAAAAACATAAATATATATAAATATATAAAACATTAGTTAAAAACATTACTAAAAAGGAGAAGGAGAGTCCAAGATGATGAAAAATCTGAGGCTGAAGACAGAAGGCCTCTATGGGGCTAGCCATCCCCATGCTTGAGGTATTCCCTCCCCACCCCAGGCCAGGCGGCAGAACCAGATATGAATGGGTATGCACCGTTGCCACTTAAACTTGGAGCTCCACTACAGGAGATAAGTAAATTGTGTCTCCAAGACATTCGTCCAGTATCAGCAACAACAGATACTTCGGCATGGTTGATGGATCCTGCGTTGCCATTCGTTCTGAGCAATTTCAGGAGGGAGCACAGTATAATTATGAACGAATTAGACCCCAATCAAGCCCAGTCACAGTAGTCCTCTTTCTAGGACTTTTTCCTGTCTTTTCCAAAGGCTCTTTCGGGGGACTTAGAAGAGAAAGACAAACCCTGAAGAGCGATGGACTGAGGGGGAGCAACCCTCGACTCACCCCCTTCAGCAGGAGGATGTTACAAACGTGCAAGAAAATGCAGAAGCAGAAAGCGGGGGGGGGGACGTCTGGGGAGGTTTACAAGACACCCCCCCACAGCTCGCAAAGCCTAAGAATGAAGCGGAAAAGGGGTCCCAGGGCGGCTCCCCAATCCAGCCCCCCGCAGGTCCCCAGACGCTGCTTCCCGCCCTGGGCCCTCCTTTCCTCCAAAGGCCCTTTTTGGGCTCCCCCCACGAGGAAAAAGGGCGACAAATAGCCCCAAGCCCGAAAGGTCAGTCAGGGCCACCACCCAAATCCTCCCCAAACGAATAGGATTCCCACAAGGAATCCAACAATAATAAAATGCAAACACGAAAATGATCCTAATAGGTGGTGTTTTTTGTTTTTTAAAAGAACCCGTTTTGAATCGTTTCCTTGATTTTGTAAGCCGCCCAGAGCCTTCTGGAGCGGGCGGCCATTTATACATGGGATGTAAATAAAATAAAGTAAAAAGGAGATCGATAAAATGAAACGGAACGAACACGAAATCAATAAAAAGGAAGTAACGAAATGAAAACGAATGTAAATCATGAAATGAAAACGATATGAATAAAAACAAAACAATGGGAAGCGGATTCTACAACAGAGCAGCCGACGACGGAAAGGCCGCGGCCCCGTCCCGAACCCGCAGGCGGGCGGCCTACCTCGCAGGGCCGTTGCGGGCAGCCGGGCCGGCCGAGGCGGCTCCCGTCCCGTCCCGTCCCGTCCCGCACCGCCCGCAGCCGAGGCCGCGGCCCCTCCCCCTCCAACGGCCGCCGCGCGCCCCTCGCCCCGCCCCCTCCGCCCACCCCCGGCGCGTTGCCACGGCGACCGGCGGAGAGCCGTTCGCTGCTCCTGGTAGGCCCCGCTGCAGCTCCCGAAGCCGCGGCCCCCTCAGCCTGGGGGGGGGCGCCTGAAGCTCAGGGGGTGGGGGTGCTTCCCTTGTGGGTGGGCGTTGTGGAAACGGTGACCCGCCTGGACCCTCCTTGCAGCAACGAGGGCGTTTCTTCTCCCTCACCCTCACCTCAAGCAGGGGCTCGCTCGTGCTGCTCTCGCGCACCGCAGCTCGGCTGCTTTTTCCCGCGCGCGTTGGCGAAGCAGCGGGACGGCCGGCCGCCGCTGGCGCTTCTGAAACGCCGGTGTGGGAGGCGGCGCCTGGGAATGCCGCGGGTGGCCCAGAAAACCAACCGCCGGACCGCCAACCCAGAGCCGGCTCTCTGGAGAAGCTCCAGCGCCGGGAAAGGGGGAAGGAAGGAGGCGGACTCGGCCCCGGCGCCGATGGAGGCCACTGGAGGAGCCGAAAACCTGCGTGGTCACTACCGGTTGACGACGGCTTGAGGGGACGCAATTTTCCACACGGCTTCGTCTTGCTATTTTGGGGTCATCCGCTCAGCCTCCATCCTCCCAACGCGAGCGGGCGCTGGGTGAAGTCCACTGAAATCCTCTAAAAAAGTTTCCCCAAACTGGAGGGAAGGACGATGGTTTGAGGCACCAGGAACCTGCAGACCCTCAGAACGGCTTCTGCATAAAGCTGGGGACCCCAATAAACACAAGCCAAGTAACGTGTGAAAAGTGCTCCAGAGCGCAAAATATTTTATTTAAGAATGTACAGTGTCAATTCTAACATTTAGGACAGAGAGCGGCTCTCTGGGTGGAGGAAACCTGGAAGTGAAAAATGCTCGGCGGCGGTTGACGTGGAGAAACTCGGGAGAGCCAGAGGTCTAAAGGGACAAACCAGACATTCAGGACGACTGGATGAGAGGCCACCAGCTGTTGAGACAAGTTCTGCCTCTTTTACAACTCTTCACCTACAACAATCCTTGGAAATGTGTTTAAGGTTCTCCAGAACCCAGATATAGAGAATTAAGCCACGGAGAGTGGAGCATCCATGTTAAAAAAAATACCCTCTGCATTCCTTGAACTCGTACTGATCTTGTGAACTGGCTTTATCAACCACTGCACCAACATTTAGTTCCCTCCTGTCACTGTTCAGGCTTGTTACAAATGTTAGCAAAACCTTTGGATAGTTTTGGGGATTTCCTGCAACTCCACCTAAGCCTATTTCACATCTCCGTTGGAGAGGCTTGCTAATTCAGTTAGTAAAGAAGTGATAGTCAGCTAATTATGAGCTCAGCCAATTGGTAATGGAGGAAGTCTGAGACGGAAGAATGAAAACTTCCACACTACGCTTAAAAAATAAAACACTAAGCCCTTTTGAGCTGTTATGGTATTATCTGAGGGATCTGAGTTTCAGAAAGGAGCCATATTGCACTTCAAGAGGAATTATCAGAAAGAGAACAATGCGAAATGCTGTACAAAGAGCTTCTGCTTTGACTCTACAGTTCGCTTTACAAGGAGCCTAAGACGCAAATTACATACACACTAAAGAAAATCCACTTCCAATTAAAACTTAGATTACAGGTCACAGTTTTGTTTTTCCTTTCCCCCATTCATTATACATCTGTCTGCTTATTTGGATCAGCTACAATTCCCTCCCCAAAGGTTGGGGGTGAGGGAAGGTCGATAGGAGAAGAAAATCCCCGCCAATTCTTTTAATGTGCCAGATAAGCAATAAACCCAAGTAGTGGTTTATATGCATAAAAACTATGCCCCAATCCCTGTAAGGCCACAAACTGTAATGTTAAAAGGTGACACGGGAGAAGTCCATCATAGATGGAGTAGCTGGATTTTAGTAAAGCCAAGGGGGAAAAGACAGCCCCCTGGCCTTCGGTTTGTCTCCTATTTCAGACAGCCACAACTGCATTCCTGTAGGTTGATCACTCCCTCTGAAGTTTGACCACTCCAGCCAGCTTTTAGGTAACCAGGAGCATTTGGTAATCAACGTCACCCAGTTTCCACGGAGAAGCCACCCAAATTGATTCTCAATTTGAGAAAGGGCACTGGTACCCCATGGCATCTTTTGGGAATCCATGTGCAATGGCCCAGTTGAGAGACTGAATGGATGCTATTTTAAGGTGGGGTATTTTCTCTGCCCAATTCTGCCAAGTCGTGAGCTAGCTGGAACTGCAGCAGACTGAAAAGACAAGAAGACATTTTTCCATCAATTTCCTAATTGCACAGCCTGAAACAAAAAACCCTGCAAACACAACTTCTATTGTCTGAAATATACAGAAATGCTTCCTTTAGGTTACATTTAACACAAAGCAAAGGTAATCCAAATTCTGTTCCGAACCAAATTCCAATTCTCAAAGCTCAGAGGCAAGAATATTCCCAGCAAGTCCATGGCTGAAGCAAGATTTTTTTGCCTCCAAAGCCACCCAAAGGATTTAATACAAGTTGGAGCACATCCTTGCTCATTATGCAAAGCATTGCGGGGGTGGGGCGGGGGTGTCTATGCAAAGCCAGTTTTGCGGCACTCCCATTTGAGGGGCCTTGTTGATAGGAGGAAGAATGCTGTACCTGTGCAAACTGAGAAGGATTGTAGAACTGGACAGTGCCAGTCGGGGGATCTCCAGAAGATGCCTAAACAAAGCAAGGAGACAGTTTTCCATTACTTGAGATGCTAGAAAGTCAGACTGGCTTGCCTTGTATGCTTGACAGACAGGGCTTCCACAATACTGCAGCAGAGTATTACACACAAATGCCAAAACAGAAAGGACAACCCACCTGCCCCCAACTCTCAGGGAAGCTTCCATGTTACCACCAGAGCAGCAGTGCAGGCTGTCACAGAACAAAGGCACATGCACGAACCTGAAAAGGCTCATTTGGGACAGAGGGGGAGCGTCACTGTAGACATGCAAGAGGAGCAGCAAAACGGTTAGCTGTGCCAAATGCTTGAAGAACGCCCCACTGGTTGGGGGAGCAAGCCACGAGGCTGCCTGGAGGGCCATGTGGGGTGTATCCCCCCTCATTGCTTCCAAGGGAGCCCCAAAGATGGATGTGTACAAAGATGAAGCACTTGGTTCCTTCTGACAGGACCTAGGAGAGAGGCCTGTGATTCTAGGTAGTCCAAGGCTCCAGAAGGGACCTGCTTGGAGGGCTTCAGAGAGCTTCCGTCCATTTAGATTCATAAATCCCATAAATCAAGCTGAGGCCGAGCACTTCTGACTGGCCTCTGAACGCCTGCTGGAACAGCCGTCTTAAAATGCTGGTCATTTTCTCACAGCATCAAGGGTGTTCCCCAACCAGGTCTATCTCTGTCTGAGTATGCGTCTAGGTGAAGGAGGAGAAGAATGTTGCAAAGCAGAATAACTTATCCTTTGGAAAAGGCATGATCTACATTCAGCAAAACATTACTTTTTATACAGATTTCAAAGGGGAGCACAAAGTTTTCACCGAGCATTTTCCAACAAAAATTTGGGCTCTGCTATTGGGCCTTTTATGCTGTTGAAACCACATTATTTGCAACTTTTTCCATTCTGGTGGTTTTATTCATTCAAACAATAGAACAGTTGTGAACTTTTGTGTTGTATTTATCTTATGCTTTCACTATAAAATACTTGTCTTGAGTATTTTGAACAAAACATAATTTTAAACAGAGTGGGTAATTTGTAAGGCACAAGTGGCCCCTGGAGCCCTTTTCTGCAACCTCCCCCATCTCCCTGCTGACAGAGGTGCTGTTTCTTGCCAACACTCAGATTAAAAAATGACACAGTAGGCTTCACACGTCTAAAACACCCCGCAAATCCAATTCCCTCCAAAGCAGCCCCATAAATTCCAGCCCCGCACACTTCCATGGCATCACAGCAGTGCCAGACTCGCTGTGCCAAAAAAACAGCCCTCCAGAAACGCTGCAGGCGCACAGCCTCTGAAAGGGCACCCATTCTGGCCCAAAGAAGCAAGTTCATATTTTAGGAGAATTAATAGTTATTATGCTATTTTGGATTCTCACAGGCCTAACATTTAAAGACTTGCCCTTCTCTAATTATGGTGGAGTGGGGTAGCCTCCGGGTGGGGAACCTCTACAGCCCCCTCCCTGAGTGGGTAGGGGCAGAACCTTTCTTTTTCTTGGAGTGAGGTTTAAGGAGTGAGATAAAAGCTTCAAGGCACCTATTTCACACCTCCCTAATCAAAAAAGTGAACATTTCAACCCAGATCCCTCCAGAGATGTCACAGGGTCATTGGCCCTACCTCCTGTGGCTCCTAAGACCAATTTCTCACCTCGTCCTGTGGCATTTAAAGTAGTAAAATGTGCTCACGGGCTCACACACAGCACACTTAAACCAGAGTCATGCTATCCAAAGCCAATGAGCCATATTCTGGTTTAATCCAATGGCCTGGTTCACATAACGCATAAAGGCAACGGCTTCGTTTACACCGAACCACATCCTGATTAAGCATTTTGTTTCTTCAACCTCTACTGTTTTTTAGTTGCTATCTAGTTCCAGACTGGCTGAACAAAATCCCTGCCCGAAGCCTTTTTTTGGCCAGGGACTAAGAACCCTGCACTGTGGAAAAACAATCGTGTTTCCCCAGCCAAGGAGGAGTGACTCAAAAAGAGGCAGGGATGGCTATGTGAGTCTACTCAGTTTCCCTGAGGACCTGCTTTGAGGGCCAGAAGGCTTCATCTTTATGGTGACAGGTTAGTTTGATGAAATGCAAGTTGGAGAAGATGCATGGAGGCAGAATTAGAACAAGATATGATGGGAGAGTGGGAAAAGGAGCAGGAAAATTGAAGAGGAGGACGGCCAGCCCAAGGTACCTGATTTAAATGCTGGCTGACTTCACGGGATAATGAACTCATTGAACTAGAGCGCGAAAGCTACAAAACAGCAAAGACACACAACACACAAAAAAGGAATCAAAGTCACCATGCAAGTCGCTGCCTGCAACTCTCTGCTATGCTTGTTCATATCAAAGGGGGAGGAGGGAAGGGTCCCAGGGCCAAAGGTTAAATGATACGAATCGCTAAATGCAAGTTAGCTGTTGTTTTTTTTAAGGCACTTTCTGGGTTATCAACATCTCAGATGCAACCAGTCAAGGCCTTGGGTTGGATTTGTAACAGTCTAGCATTTTCGTGGCATTTAACATAAGTCAAACTCATGCACAAAAAAATGTTAAGCAGAGGAATGAAAGTTACTGGGCACGACAGACTTCCTCAGAAGAGGCAAACGTATCTTTGGTTAAGATTTCCCAGATACAAATTGCGAGGCCAAACCTGGTGACTTCCCATTATTGTCCAGTTACCTCCTTCAGGTTCCACTCTTCCTGCTTCCAACCACAATTAGCCCCTGAGCTTGTTACCTGCTATTCTCTGCTGCAAAGTTGGGCCTAGAATGATCTGGCACGTGCCCCACAGGCTATGAGTAGCTAACCTGACAAGGCACGCCTACCTCTCCAGACTGGGCGTCCCCCGGATTAGACGCAGGAAGCTCGGTGCCAGGTGGAAATGCGGTAGAATTTAAATACTGAAAGACAAAAGAAGGAAGCCATAAACAGCCTGAGCCGTGGAAATGCAGTGAAGACCCAAGGGAATCCAGTTTCAATTATCAATTAGCACAAGCACAAGCATTTTATAAAATCCAAAATACCCAAGTTTTTGTTAAAGGTCTCCATCAAGGGGAGAGGTAAGAGAGGAATCAGTGCAATAATTAACACTTATATATTCCTTTTTACTCACATACCCTTCACCCCTTTTTGCCGTTCTCTTTGCTGTTCAACCCACTGCCCGCCGGCAACACTCTTTCATTCTCATCCGCCACCCAAATTCTTAGCCACTGGGACTTCTAAGAGAGTGAGTGGGGCCTTTTCAGCCAGCTGCTGCATTCAAAGGCTCTGGGGCCACAGTCTCTAAAAGGCAAGAGCATTTGCAACTCCAACTTACTGGAACTTCTCTGGCCGACTCAGGGATGGCGTTGTTCCCTGGTGCCGCCTGATCTTGTGCAACTCCGCCCTCCGGCAGCGTCTGCTCTTCAGGAACTGTATGAAGAGGGCACAGGTTTCACAAAAAGAACACGCTCTCCATCCCTTCTGTTATGGGCATCTGCATAGCATTTCAATGGAGAAGTCGCCAAGGCTGAAGAGGGCAACCTCCACCATGGCGGCCTCCAGCTGGCTTAGGGGAAACTAGTGTTTTCAAGTTAAAGATGTTCCTGTTATTTTGAATTGTATTCCAAAATTGTGGAATCTGATTGGTTTTGAGGACTATTGGTTATTTCAGACATACAGAACAGAATTATACAGAAAGACTGGAAATGTATTATTACCCTGGATATCAAAGATTGGGTTCAAGAAATGTTGTAATCCATTTTCAAAAGGCATTTTTCTACTAATCAAAATCTGACACACTATGTTCTTTTTGGCATAGATTTCATATTATTTTATAAGAATAGGCAATTTTTACACACAATTTGGTTCATTGTTATGACATGATTAAATGAATATGTGATACATTTAGGTGATTTTTATGAATTTAATATGTTAATTTTAGGGTTCTTTTCTGTTTAATATCTTAATTCTTTCTTTTTGTTGGTTACAATTTCATAACAAATTAACTTGTTGGATATAGCTGTTTTTAAATTTCGTTTTTGTATATTTCTCTTTTAAAAGTTGCAATATTTTTTAAACAAATTGATGTCTAAGAAGTCTAAAAGGCAGACTGCTCACAGAGCTGGAGAGAAATAGGCTGGGAAAAACCCAGAATTGTGTATCTCTCAAGAATAGCCTTTTGGCTTACACTCACCAAGAGCTGCTCTTTGCTTTTACTGGTGGTTACTACACAACTATCGCTGGTCAGAATCCTTTGAAACATATTTTTCTTCAGCAAGAAAAAATGGCCATGTTGTTTAAGCATTACACCAAGTGTTCAGAAAATTGAGAATTCAAAAAGAGCCACTGTTTTCACAAATAATCTAAACAGAATATTTATAATATGTATCTAAGCTATTCAGTAAGAGGCAGTTTATCTAAAACCTGTGCCAATTCATTAAATTTCAATCTTATCTTTTCCGCACAATGGCTGTGCAACTAATATCAACCAAAAGCTCCCCCCCCCTTCTTAGAAAGGGAAGCAGAAGAAGCAACAGCCAGGAAGGAAGGGAGGCAGCGCGGCTCTTGCCTGCCACCTTCTCACCTGCCTTTAATACTCACCTGAGTTGGGTACAAACAAGTTTCCGGGGATGGGCATCGGGGCCAAGGGAGCAAAAAGGTCGGCAGGAGCCGGAGCAGCAACGGGGGACTTGGCTTTGCTTGTGTTCAGGATGTCCACGTAGCGAGCTTTACTTCCCGCTGCGAAGAGGCAAGGAGGGGAAAAAGGCTTATTCCAGAGACTGAGAAGCAGAGGAGGAACAAGGGCACAGCTTCCCAGTTGCTTGCAGTCAGGACGGCAAGGGCCCCGTCACCTGCTGCTGGGCCAGACCAGGTCACAAAGCTCTCAGGCAGAGCCAGAAAAACAGCTTCTCACTAACAAAACAGGCTAATTAAGACAACGTTTTGCACTGGGTGGCTCTAGAACACGGTTCTGCTTCCCCTCCTTGGCTATTTCCATGTGTGTGGACTTCAACTCCCAGAATTCTCATTAACAGCTGTGCTGGCTGTAGAATTCTGGGATGTGAAGTCCACATACCTGGAAACGGTCAAGGATAGGAATCACTGCCCTAGAACCTCTTTTCCGAATATAAGTTCCTTCTGGGAGGGTTCCTCATGACTTGTGGGGGCGGGGTCACAATCAGCATATGTGGCATTGCTGCATATTTTGGCTTCGAGATCCAGGATTGCATTTCACTTTTTTTCCCCCTGGAAAAGAGGTGAAATGCAATCCTGGATCTCGAAGCCAAAATATGCAGCAATGCCACATATGCTGATTGTGACCCCGCCCCCACAAGTCATGAGGAACCCTCCCAGAAGGAACTTATATTCCAACACACCTGGAGGGCACCAAAGCAAAGGTGAGATAGACCTTATTGTCAGACCCACAAAGCTAATCTGGAGCCATGGGCATGTGCTCGAGGCTCAGGAAGACCTCCTGCCAGAGTCCCACTTTCTCCCACTGACCCACAATTCCACAGAACTACATCATACATCCATTTTGTTTTCCCTTACACACACAGCACAGGGGTTCCCGACCTTTGGGGGCTAATGGACACATACACAAAGCTGAACATATTATGGTCATTCTGCAAATGGCGCCCTGCTACGATCTAATGACTAGAAAGCAAATGGTGAGGTTGTGCTGCATGTATTGATTTATTCCAAAGAACGCCTGACATAACACATCAACTCCTGAAACTTCTCGAGATGTTCTCAAACCAACACCTATCTTCCCTCTCTGCCTGCAACCTGAACAAGCCACTGTCAGTCAATGAAGGGATTGTGAAGCTGGACAGATGACGGACCCACTGATTGTAAGGTAATTCACAGGCAACCATTGGCTCCCACCATCTCTAAGGTTCAAGATAAGTTTCCCAACTGTGTAGGTACCTGCTCTCCTGGAGAACATGTTGACGGAGGCGTTGGGTGGTCCTATTAGTCCAGAGGGAACAGCCTGAGGAAATCCTGTGGGAGGAGGTGGAGGGGGTTTGCTCTAAAAGGGGAAAAAAACAGCCCTTGAAGTCCAAATCTCTTGACTGACACTTTCCCTTTCCTAACACAGTTCTCTGTTGGGCCTTGTTTATGTTTGGTGCTGGACTGCAACAACCCACGAGGCGGCTTTCGCAACAGCCTCTCAGGAATGGGCAGTTCTGCAGAGAGAACCTCAGAGACAAAGGAATGGAAAAAGCAAACAGCTAGAATACCAAAGAAGGTAGAAGACCATTCCTAGAGATGCAGCTGCTTCCCCACTCTTTGACAATGCTGGGGCGGGGGGAGCAAGAGCAAAAAGGGACTTGGAGAATGATGAGCACTATGCTCTTCTCTTCGGTGATCCATGATGGCCCAACAGCTTGAATGCTGATATTCCTCTCTGAAGCTGACACAACACTTACCTCCTCTTCAGGTTCATCTAAGTTGACCCACCGCTGTTTCTTTTCATCCCAAACGATCTGCAGATTGGCAAGAGAATGAAAGACACCACAGGCAAGTTAAGCCCCCCACTGCTTTGAAGACAAGCCACATCCAGCTAGCTAAATTTGTTATGTGTTTTTTCTATTTAAAGATATTTTTATTGTTAGAATAATGAAATATAAAAGAAAAAAATCTACATTAGATAGTAGAATAAAACAGAAATAAACTACTAAGCAGAAGTAAAAACATTATGGAAAACTTTCTACTGACACAATTCTCAAAATTCCCTTCCATTTGTTTCTCCAACCTCTGACCCCAACTTAGATATACTTTACACTGAAGATTACTGCTGTACCTATTTAAGTCCTTTCATCTATTATTTTTATTGCTCTCATAACCTTTTTCCTAGAAACCATATTGCAATGTCTAAATTTTCCTTGCTGTGTAATGTGTAGTATATAAGGGAGCAATTCTGGCTTAAATCTGGTTAGACTTTTTTCCTACTCCATATAAATTGGTTGACTGTTCTTTGCCAATCCTGAAAGGTTTTGTCTGAGGTTGGAATTGGTGCCATTTGAAATAAAAAGTTTGTAAAAATAAAAATGTGTCTTGTTTTTAAAGGTCCCAAGGTCAAATGCTACAAGATTTTATGAACAAATCCTGGATTGAATATTAAAAGGAAGAAAATAATGCCCAGGTATACTAGTGGGGGCTGAAGGACAGTTGTCTTACCGACTTGTTCTTATCATCAGGAAGATGAGCTTCGTTTTTGCTTTTCCCCATCAGCCACCCAAACCAGGTACCACCGCCCTGAAAACAAATAATTAACTTCACTTATTTCTTCCCATATCTGGTTGGTGCAAATGTAGAAACAGTCAAAGTGTTTCATTCATGCGGTGCTTACAATGCTTTATCCACAGGAAAGACAGCACGAATCTTATACTCTAGAGCAGGGGTTGGCAAACTATGTCCCATGGGACAAATCTGGTACCACCTGTTTGGTATGGCCCATGAGCTAAGAATGGGCAGGTGGTTGGAAGATTGCCAAGCCTGAGCCTCAGCTGAACTCCTGGGGCGACATCCTGGGAGACGACCTATTAGCAGCATCTTTGTTCTTTGGGTTGCAGACCTGCCAGCCATGCCCACGGAGGCAAAGGAGGGGCAGGATCTGGCCCTTTACTGAAAAGGTTGCCAATCCCTGATCTAAAGGACAAGAAAGGCTATATCCCCATGATTGCGCAAGAGAGTTTCAGCATGGCAGGGTTCTCCAGAAGCGAGCCCTTGGTGGCCACGAAGAGCAAGCCTGGCCACAATCCACCACGTTAATCTGCTTCAAGAGTCAATGGCCCTCAGCCATACTAGTCTCTGTGCTTTGGGTCAAACGTGGAACTACTAATGAGGCATGAAGCAAATCTTAGTTGGCAAGTGAATGAGAGGATGGGTTCATGAATCATGCTTAGCCATCTTTGCTGAACAGTAAATAAATAAACATTTACTTGTTTACGGTGGTGATAGAAAGCTGGTAAATGTTTCAGAACTATCCATAAACCTGCAGTACTGTGACCTATAATGGAGCTTCCTCTGAGTCCTATTAATTCTGGATAGAGAACACACTAAGCAGTGAAAAAAACAAGTTCAATAAAGACATGACACTGTACACTGGTTTGGGTAAAGTTTAACCAGATTTTTTAAAAAATCTATTAACAGAGAAGCTCTAAGCAGTGTAAGTCACAGCAGTGAAGGACTGCAGATACTTCTGAAGTCCAAGGTGGAACTTTCTCCCACCACTGTACATATCAAACGGCTAAGTCCACACCATACAGCAAGACAAAATGAAACAGCCTATAATATGGCTTAGTGCAACTTGCTGAGAGCCAGTATGATGTAGTTAAGGAGTTGGACTAGGACCAGGGAGGTCCAGGTTCAAATCCACCCTCAGGCATTGACTAAGGACCAGTCACTCCATCTTCGTCTCACCTCCCTCATAGGACTGTTGTAGAGGGAAAAACTGAAGGAGTGTTAGGTGCACTGCCTTAAGCTCCTGGAAGAAAAGCAGGATACATACATTTGGGACTCCAGCTAGTGGTAAGGAAGGGAGTGGATTCCTAAAATGTTTTTTGGGCGGTGGGGGCGGGGAAGAGGAGACACACAGAGGTAGTTTGAATTGCAGGTGGCCAAAAGTAACCAGTGTGCATCAGAAGGGACAGCTAACAAGGGTTATTTTTAGTGAAGCCCGTGTGAGGAGCAGCACTTTGGAAACAATCTTGACCCAACGAGGCAGCTGAGACTGGGAAGCCCACAGCTGGGAAGGAGATGCCAGCCAAAAGGGGAAAGGAGGTGGCTACCCAGGCCGGTTTGGTACCTTTCTATAGTGCGTGCAGTGTGAACAGTCTGCAATAATATTCTCCTTTAATACAATGTGTTTTTTCCCATTGGGGATTCCAGAGCAATTTCCGACTTTAAGTTTGAAGGAGGAAGAGTTAAGCTTGTGGGGGGAAGAAAGATGGAGGCATCAGGCAAGTTCAACCGAGGCATTTGCGCAGAGCTGGGAACAGAGAACTCTCTCCAGTAAGAGCAGAGGTATTTCTGCTGAGCCTTCACGTTTATGACTCACTTTTCGAGGTGCCAGATCCTTCTTGGCTTCTTTTGGGGTTTTCTTCCCTTCTGGGATTGAGGGTGGGGGCGGAGAAGGCTGCTGGGTGGCAGAATTTCGCCTCTCCCAGCCAACGGAATGCACAGAAGACTCCGAGGTGGTCCGAGACCGCTGCCCCAGGCCCTGTGATTACATGCAATTGAGTTAAGTTTTGACTTTAGGAAGTGACATCTTCAACTGATGCCAAGAGGGAGGGAGGGAGGGAGGGAGGGAGGGAGGGAGGGAGGGAGGGAGGGAGGGAAGGAAGGAAGGAAGGAAGGAAGGAAGGAAGGAAGGAAGGAAGGAAGGAAGGAAGGAAGGAAGGAAGGAAGGAAGGAAGGAAGGAAGGAAGGAGTGCTAATAAGCAAAGGAGATGAGAAGTGGTGATGAAAAGACACAGAAGTGGACAAAAGATTTAGTGGCAGCAAATCAGCTTCAGGGCATACCATGTGGGCCGAAGACTGAGAGGTCGATCTGGATCGTCGGCCTGGGCCCTGGATAGAAACAAAGCCGGCACATGAACAAGGAGCAGAGACTACTTCTGAAGAGTCGTGGCCAGCAGAGTTCCCATTGGCTCCAATCCCAGTGACGGATTTGTCATGTTGCAAGGGAAAAAAAAGAAAGTGCAATCCAGGAACTCATACACGGAATCCTCTTTACTCACCAGACTATTCTGCTCCTGGTCTCTGACCTCCAGATTGAAGGGAGACAAGGATCAAGGTCATTCTTCATGCTCAGGAAACCCGGATCCTGATTCACCAGACCCACTTGCCTTCAGCCTGAGGCTCTGCCTGTGGTGCACATGCCTCAGAGGTAGTCCAAGGCCATCACCAACATTGCAATAGCTTTTCAGGCAAGGTGCAGCTGACCAAGAGCCTCCTTCCGAAGTGCTCACAGAAAGAGAATTCTAGAACCTCTTCAGAATTTCTGCATTCCAGAACCAGGGTGCCCAAGCTAAGCCACAGCACGCAGGGCAGGCTTGGAAACTTCCCACTAGACCTCCGGCACAACGTGGCCGCAAAACGAAGGTCACTAATACGCTTAAAAAGAGAGAAAGAAACTGGCCAATACCATGTTCGCCATCTTCCCATAGAAGTCCTCCTCTCCGGACTTTGGAATCGCCTTCCAAACAGGAGGTTCAGCCACCACTGTGGACATGCAGAGAGAGAGAAAGAGAGAGAGAGAGAGAGAGAGAGAGCGCAGGACAAGTAAGCTTCATGTTCACAAATGAGAGGGAAGAGGCTCCTTCTTGGTTGTTGCGATGCTAAACGGCTTCAGCTAATTAACAGTTCCAAGCTTGCCTATCAAAGGAGACTAATTGATTATTAAAGTCTTTATTGGAAAAGAGAAGTCATCCTTCACTCATCAGCTCCCCAGGAAGAAAAGGGAAATACAGGGAGAGATACATTGAAATCTGGATCTGGAGGTAGTTCCTCTCAGCCACTTCCCATCCACCCAGGTTTCCATATTCCCGTGGCATCCACGTCTTTCCAAGGCAGGGCCTAAAGAGAAAGGACAACACTGGCTATCTGCCCCAGATTTTCGGGATAAACTCTACCTGTCTCTGAGATGGGATTATGTGAGAAACAACATAGAAACAGAAAGCTATTGCAAACGTACTGCAGTTAAGAAGGCTAAAGTTGACTTGCAAATCCCCCTGTCATGAAAATGGGGGAGCTCCATTACAGCCTAGCAGTTGCGCAACTTGAGACTCCAGCCGGCTGGTCTCGAGAGGCAACACAGTACCTGTCCTGGGGGAATTGGTCCCTGGAAGGCCAGAAATACTGGAAGAAGATCAGAGCCAATGCTAAAGAGGGACAGCATCGGGTCCCTCGGGAAGAATTCCATCTGCTAAACAGCAAACTTAATTCGAGTCTTGAGGCATAACCCTTCACGTCTCTCCGTTACGTCCCTGAGAAGGGGAATGCAGACATACCCATGGGGCTCCAGATCCAAGGACTGGTGTCCTCCGAGAATGCAGAGTGGCCAGGCCCATCTAGGAGCCACTCACAACTACCTATAACTATCAATCTGACATGGGACTGCAATTAAAGCTCCGTCCCAGGGCGACCCAGGAATCCAAAGAGAAGCTGCTCTGCTGAATTCCCCAAGGAGAATGAGATCCTAAACACGCTTTCTAAATGGGAGGGCCATTAGGAGAACCTTCTTCTCTCTCTCTCCATGTTGCCTTCCCTAGGAATTTTGCAGAAAAGCTGCAGGCCCTGCAGTGCTCCCCAGCTGTAGCGATGCAGTCCGAGACAGGATCTCTAGGGATGGGACCCAGATTGCATCATCAGGAGTTTGCTAGCTGATCCCTCCCCACTCCTTCAGCCAAGGCAAACCTGCTTCCTGCTGGGTCTGCTCCTGTGTCTGTAGCTCAGAGCTCTGAGCAGGTGGGCCTGCTGACAGCACCGTCGACCCCAAGTACATGGGGTTCTGCTCAGTTCCAAGGGGGCTCAGAAAGCCAGGTCCTGGGCCCACTGAGGGAGGCACTACAGGGTAGAAAGGAACAGCACTGGCAGGCTCCAGTTGGGAAGGTGGGGCCAGAGCCACTGAGCCATCCAGAATGGTCGGAGGAGCTAGAGAAGGATTGAAAGAGAAAGGTGTTTGCATCTCATAATAAGCAAGTGTCCAGACTGACCCTCAGACCCCGATTGTCCCTCTGTTGGACTACAATTCGTACATGAGCAGAAAGGGCCTGGAGGGGCCCTCAGCGGATGCCACCGCTGGCCTCCCAGCAGCCTGTGTCCTTCGCGCAGGCGGTTGTGTGGCCGTAATCCACGGAGCAAGTGGGATGCTTCCCAACAAACAGACAGCCCCCAGATATCTGGCCCAGCTTCCCACAGGGTTGCCTGGTGCCTGGTTCTCTTGAGTTCCATGCTTCTGGTGAAGGGAAGCCTCCCCCAACACACCCACACACCTGAAGGCATCAGCTGGACACTCTGCACGGGATGGACCATGTTGGGGAGCAGGGAGGCCAACAACGGGTTGTTGGAGCTCACTTCTGGGCCACCTCCCAGGCCTTCGTTCTGACTGGCATGGTCAAGCTCTGAGCTTGGTGTGCTGGAGGCATACTGCTGGGGTGTGGAGCGCCCCACGCTGCACCCGAAGGAGCCCTCCTGGAACGAGAGGGACGCCAATAGACACTTTCCCCTGAGAATTAGCCATTGGATGGCACTGCCCAGCCCAAGGCACAACCCCCCGTTGTTATTGCAAGGCATTTGGGAATTGTAGGGCATCTGGAGGGGATGTGCACTGCCCATCAATGAGGACTGAAAGGTGAGGATCACTGTGAGCTTGCTTTTTTATGGCAGAAATCTCACAGGACGATCAAATCAGTGTTCTTGGATGAGATCACAAAAGACGTTGAAATGAGCTGGCCAAAAATCTCATGCAACAGAGCCTACTACTGAAGCAAGGGAAAAATATTTCTCTGCCTCGAAACCTGAGAGCTGTGAGCAATTAACTTAACAGATTCTGCCTAGAGGGCATAAGCAATTTCCTCTGTTCCTAGGGGCCTCTTTACCTTGGCTCCTCACACACAGCTGCTACAGCCCTGCACCTTCTTCTTAACTACGTTAAGAAGTTACGCCACCAGTTCTGGCTCTCTTGCCTCAGGTTGATGGGAGAGGCATTTTACAGAGGATCACCCTGCTGAGTGATCCAAAATTCAGTCATCATCCATGGAGGCTTTGCTGGTCTTGCCTTCTGCCTGAACTCTCTCAGGTAGAAGCCTTGGAGGAGGGGCGGAAATGGTCCTGTCTGTTATCACTAGGATGGTGGGATTACTGACCCTAACCTGCAAAACGCCCGTTATTTGTTTTTATTGATCTGACCACAGCCAACTTTTTACAAGCTACAGAGGAAACATGTCTCAGAGATGTTTCCACAGAGCTTTTAAAAGAGACCTAGGTGGCATCTCTATGCACCTTCTCAGGAGTAATTAGCCCTGAACAGCATGGGACCAATCTGTGTCAACTGGCTGCAAACATCCGAAAGGATGTTAAACTCACCTTAATCTGCCCATCTAAGTGTCGAAGCTGAACTAGCCAGTTAGGCTCAATAAATAATTCCTGCTCAGGCTTCTCTTTTATCTGGGGGTCAAAAAGCCGCAATTGGGAGGAAATCTGTAAAGTGAAGGACAGGAAATAAGTCAGATTGAGACATTCCCCAGCACTGCTCGGTTGATCCTGAAAATGAGAGACTACTGCAGTTGTCTCCGGCCATCCCACTGTCTGCCCAGGTGCTAAGACAGTCTTCCTCTTCTACTTCCACTCTAGAAATCTCAGAATGGCCACAGCCTGGGAATTCTAGCACTTGTGATCCAACATATCTGGAGGGATCCAAGTTGGCAAAGGTTGGGTAAAGGGATCATACACGGGAAAAGGTGGCGTTTTGTGAGTCCCAGGGTCCATGGAAAGGGCAGCCATCCTTGGCTCCCCCACCCCCCAAGGTTTAGGTGAGTTATCCTGCGGCAGAGCATACAGTACCTGGATCACCTGGTTGATAAGAACCAGTGAATAGTAACTGGGATTTTTAAGGATGGCTTTGGAAATCACTTCACAGTAATGAAACGCTTGTGCAGTGAGTCCCATCTCAGCCAGCCGGCAAGCGTAGATGAACTTGAAAACCTGGAAACACAAGAAGATTCTGATTCATACAGACCCAGGACTGGACTTGGCCAGAACAAAGGCTAACTCTGATTACACTTCACTTCCATTTAATTAACGTTAATTACTACATTTACTCCTTTGTCATATATTTAATAATTTTCCTCTTCTGTCACACTAAAAATTAGAAGTTTATACAAAAAAAATATGGAGCACCCAGGGGTTCATATCAAAGGTTTTGGGGGGGCCACAAGTGGTCTGAGAGCTCCAAGCAGGGGATCTCTGTTTCACAGCAAAATAAAAGCAGCTGCATTGTTAAAGAGTTGTGCACCTTTCTAAACAGGGCCCATACAGGTAGTCCTCGCTAACGACCACAATAAGGACCAGAAAACTCATTGTTAAGTAGGGTGGTTGTTAAGCAAGTCGTACCTGATTTTACGACCTGTTTGCAGCGGTCATTAAGCGAATCACGTGGTTGTTAAGCGAATCACGCAGTTCTCCACTGATTTTGCTTGCCAGAAGCTGGCTGGGAGGGTTGCAAATAGTGATCATGTGACACCAGGACGCTGCAACTGTCATAAGTGCAAGCTTGCCATGCGCCCGGATTGAGATCACATGAGCACAGGGGTGCTGTGACAGTTGTAAGTGCAAGGACTGGTTGTAAGTCCCTTTGTTCAGCACCCTTGTAACTTCGAACGGTCACTAAACGGGTTGTTAAGTGAGGACTACCGGTAGTCTGCCGGAAAGTTCCCCAAGCCAGTTGTACTTTGCACATGGTCCTGATGTTGCAGAGACCTCACCTGTGACATTTCCTGCTGTCTGCAGCTCTACCCGGAACCTTCTTGGATTGCCACTGCTGTTCTTCCCCTCCCTTGCTTTCTGCATTGACAGCACAAGGCATGGACACGGAGGAGAACACACCAGCCCTCACCCCAGCACAAACGCTGCTCAGGAGCTCCCTTGAGCCATGCGCCACATTGTGCTCAGCCCCAACAGGCCGGGGAGGGCAAGGGGCTCCTGATCTGCAGCCACCAATCCATGCACCAGATTTCCAACACGGACTAGAAGCAGCTTGGGAAGGCAACGAAGTTTACAACTAACCCAAGCATCGCTGTGGTTCGCAAGAAATGAAGTGCAGTGGCGAGCCAAGCAATGTTACAAAGAGATATACCAACCTGGAAGTTGGGCAGAGAGCAGGGCTGTGTCCCCAGGGACTGGGCATATTCATAGGCTTCTGTCCGCTGAATAGCCTCACTGCTGGCAAACTTCATAAAAGGCAAGCTAAGAGAAGAAACAGAAATGCCTCATTCTTCAATGAGCCAAAGCAGCTTCTGAAGTTCAGCATCGCTGTCAACAGCGAGTCTGGCCCAAGGGCCACTCAGAAGGCGGAAGCGGGGGAGCTCTGTCCCTTCAAAGGGCCATAAAGCCAAGGACCGGGTGGGAGAGCAAGTGACCATCCTTCATAAGCCTAGAACAGGTCCTGGGATCATTTGCTGGAATTCCTACTTGACAGAATAAAACTATGCGCGCTGAAGGCTTGGCAAGCCACAATGAAATGTTTCCTCTTTTACCTGCCAATCAACACAGCTGTTTTCGGTGCGCAAGCCTCTCTACGGAGCAGTAGAAGAGAGCGCCCCTGAGCTGCACCAAGTCCTCCACATCTCCGCTATGCAAGCAAGGCTGCGCGACCACAATGGCCTGAGCTGCAAAAGACGCTGCAGGGGCGTGTGGAGAGGCAGCAATGCACGGAGAAGGTGGCAAACCCGGCTCCCCTGGAGGAGAACTAGAGTCCCAATTCTGTAGTGGAGGAGGCGGGAGGCAACCTAGGCAGCAGCTGAACCCCGAGGGAGAAAACCGGAAGGCGTCCCCCGCACCTGTGGTTTGCGCCGATCAGCACCAGCTTGGTGGTCTTCTTTGTGTAGACCCCAAAGCCAACTTGAGCCATCAGGTAGCAGAAGTGAGCGGCATCCAAGAGGCCTTTGGAAGCTGCAACCAAAGACAAACGAGGCATCCTCTGAGGAAGGAGGATCCCACTGGGAGCATCCCTGATCCAGTCTAGGGATTTACAGCCTCAAAGGCCTGATTCAGGTAGGACCACCAAGGTGCGGAGGATGGTCTATGAATCAAACAGCTGATCTTCCCAATACCCACCATGGCAGCTATCCTGGTTTAAGCATTGACCAGGGAGACAATTGGGATTTGACCGTCTCCCAGGAACAGGTGGGAAATCTCAGGTTTCCTCCCGTTTAGGGTCACCTTCCTTACTAAAAAATGCTAATTCTCATTCCAGATTTGCACCCAGACTGCATATCGGGCATCCTTAGTTTTGCTGGTCCCATCTTTTTGGAGTAACTGCCTCTTCTGAATTGTAGATGGTAACTTTTTATACATACATATATAACATATTGTAAATAAGTAGACTTATGGAGAAATCCCATAAGGTTAAGGATATTAATGTTACATTGAAGTATAATCCAAAACTCTAGAATCTGATTGTCTTTGAGACATTATAGTTGGGGGGGTTGCTAAAATAATTATTCTGAGAAATTGGAAAAGTGATAGTATTCCAAAAATCAAGACTCATATTTTGGAAATGTCTAATTTATCTGTTTTCAAAAAGGCATTTTTTGTTAAAAAAAGAGGGGCTTGAGCCCGGGCCAAAAAAATAACTTCAGAAAATGACAGGCCTCTCCCTAGTTCTCATGAAGATAAAGGGATTGGGGGGGCTGGGAGCACTTTCAGACTTGCAAAGATTCTGTTACTATGCTGTTGCAATAAAAGTAGTCCTGACCTATATGGGGTGGGTTTTTCAGTCTGGTCTACCTTGTTGGGCTGACAATTTTTCCCCACTAATCAGAAAATGAAGCAATATGTTTCTCTTTGAATCAAATTTCATGATGTTTTACAACCACGGAGTAGTAGTATCATTTTATTTTTTCTTCTTCTTCTACTTGATAATAATACAGCATTATAAAGATTTTCTGTAAACCAGTGGCTTCTATACATCTAATATACAAGTGAAATCTTTACATGCTTAGTATTGCCTTTAATTTTTATTAGTATGGCTTTTTGTATTTATTCGTTGTATTTTGTATTTCTTTGTATTTAATTCTTTGACCATCTTTTGTATTTTTATTTTTTCCCCTCATCTTGTTATAAAATATAATAAACTGGATAAAATGATTAAAAAACCTATATGGCTCACCTTCCGATATTTATCACCTAAGGGCAGTTGCATGATCCTTGCTAAGCACAGGCTTTGGTTACATTGGCGGTAGGTGGGAGATCGTTCAGTTGCTAGAATTCCTGTCACCCCACCTCAGTAACCCTTGCTAAGAGATCCTGCCTACTGTGGCCATAAGGCCTTCATAAATTCAGCTACTGAAGTCCCTCTACTCCAGAAGACAGATTAACTGCCACCCATCCAGCCCCCACTGCCTCGCAGGATTACCCAGTGTGTCACCCATGGTGATGATCGTCCTTGACTCCACGTCCATGTTATTGGTCAAGTTGGACAGGACCATTGCCAGGTGAGGCCTCCAGTCTCCCCACTTCTCATCTCCACAACACTAGAGAAAGAGGGGAGAGGCTGATGCCATGAGACATGAAAGATGGAGGAGGGAGCAAGAATGGCAAATTCACAAGCACTGGAGCGCACCAGGCTGGAGTGGGGTGGGGGGGCGGGGACAAAGACTGTGCGTCCCAGCCAGAACGTGCCCAGAAGAGCTGAAAAGTCCTAAACAAATGCTGTCTTTGCATACTGAGACAATCAATCCCAGAATTCCCAGGCAGCAAGGAAGCTGTAATCCCAACCCTTGGAAGCCAGCAGATTGGGGACCCCCAAGTTAGAAACTGCACCTTGGTGAAGAAGGTGGGCCTTAAGACTGCCCACTCTCAGAACGTACCGTAGAGGCTGCTGGCATTCTACCAGACATCAGCTGGTAAACTGTCTGCAGCGGATCATTTATCGGGAGACTGTTGGCGAATCTAGAAAGAAAAGAGCACGAGGAATAGCTATAAACATTCTGAGGAGGAAAACTGCATCGCTTCCCCTTTAGAGAGATCACGCAATTGTCCCGTAACATCCCAAAGCCAGTAAACAGATTGTTGCACCGGCCTCCTGACCAAACAGGACAAAAGGGGCTTCTGTACTTTGGTCCCATCTCCTGATTCAGAGGCACAAAGAGGTATCTCCTACCTGGTCATCACTCTGGCGTGCGTCCTGCTATCCATTTTGCTGGCCAGCAACAAGGCGTGGCCCCAAAGCCCGTGCTTCATGGCTGATTCCAGAGCATCCTATTGGAAAAGAATCCAGAGAACCAGTTAAGCTGGATATAAAACTTTTTTTTTCTTCTTGCATCCCTACTTCTCTCCTTAGCAAGAGCCAACGTACACCAAGGAAGAAAGCCCAAGGAAACGAACCTTTTTGCGACCATAAAGCAGCAGCTCTCGGAAGCGTTCGGTCTCCTTCTCGAGGCTGTCGATGGTGGCAATGAGACTGTCTGTCAGGAAAGACAGCTGGGCTTCCCCAGACTCTTCCGCCACCTGCTCCACAGCCTCGTTGGTGAAGTCGATCAAGTTGGCTTCGTTGGGCGACTTCCCAGGCAGCCACACCGTCTTATGGTCCTGCAGCAGAAGCTCAGCAATATCCGTGCCCACCACTGTCTACAAATAAAAAGGAGGCTCTTAAAAACAGGGCGAGGGTATCAAAACTACAAGTGAAAGAGGTGCAAACAGCCTGTACGGCCCCCTCCTAAAGTATCTCGTTGCTCTCTCCCTAGATGGCGGGCGGGGGGTTGGGGGGAGGAGATTTAGGGAGGGCCTGCTTTGGCCCTGCAACCCCACCGGGCGCCAAACCAGGAAGCGGTGGCTCATTGGCATGGCTTCTACCGCAGTCATCCAGTGGGAGTTTAGTTTTAGGATGGAAACTCCATCCCCACTAAAGACTAAGTCCAGGTGCTACCCTGAGTAGTGGAAAGAGACGACATACGCCTGTCATCAACAACAACAACAGTAAAAGAAGAGGGTTAATATACAGGGTTTCCAGCCTACAGGATTGTTCTGCTCAATCAGCAACTTGCTAAACATAAAAAGAAGTCCAGGACATTTTAGCCCCAACCCTGTGCTGCCCCACATAATTGAGAAGAAACACAGAGCTGCAGAAAACACCTTGTGTTCAAAGTGACTCATGCTAACAAAACTCTGGGGCAGAAGGCAAGGGATGATTCAAAGCTTTTTGGCAACACAACAATGAAGCCAAAGGCATCTCCTTTTCTTCCCCAAACCTCCCCAGAGCAAAGCTCCCATTCACTTCAGCGGGACTCTTCCTGAAAATGCCCCAGTGAACTGCGCCCCTCCTTCAAGCTACTCTGACGAGCAATATACTAATATTAGGAGCAAGATTATTTTCTTGAAAATAGAAGATGAACCAGTGAATATCAGGTCTGGCTGCTGAGACATCTAGTTCAAAGTGCGCACACGGAGTCATTTCTAGCCCAGTGAGATGCTGGAGGCCACAGGCAAAATTTGCCCAGTCTTTTTCTATCCCTCTGTCCCTTCTCAGTTGCACAAACCAGCTTGAGGAGGTGAGAAGAACTGTTCATAATCAACAAGGGATGAATTTACTGCAGATTGGCTGTGGAAAATGAGTTCTTGACCATAAGCCTTTTATTTTGGGTTCATAAAGTTAGCTGCTTAGAAGATCACCCAGAAGGCTATTAGCTTACAGGCCAAACAACATTCAGACATTGGCCAAGGCAGAGTGTACAACCAGGCTCAGGATAAATAATGAATTAATTAAATAAGCATGGATTAATTAAATCACATCAATTAAACACATCAGCACGATTATTCTCCCATTTTCCTTACTGGCAAATTAAAAACATTAAGATTGGTGGCATTTTTTGGAGATGCTCAGGGGAGACCCCCAGGGCTTCTATGTAAGGCTCATCTAAGGCACTAAACTCCTCTAAACATCCTCTGTTGAGGCTCATGTTGCTAAATCCAGCCATTGCTCAGCTACTCCTTCTCTTCTGTCAATTTGGAACTGCTAAGCTTTGAGATAACCAGTGTGAAAGTCTGAAAAGTGGGACTGGAGAATTGGTCTACACAAGATTCAGAAGGGAAGAAGGAAGGTCAGAGCACATACCCCATTTTGCCTGCACAGGAGAACAACAAAGTCCCAGAGAAGCCGAGCAGATTCCTTGTCAATCAGGGCGTCGTTCTGAGAGCAGCGGGTGGCTTTGTTCTGGGCAAAATTAATGACATCCACTTTATGGGTATCATCTCTACAAGAGGAAGAGAAGGCCATGTTTAGATGGTTTGGATCACAAGGAGAGATGCAGGCAGCATCTCTCAACACAGCAGCCATACCCCAAGAATGACAGTGAGCTAAGCCTGCAACTCTTGTGTCACGCTAATCCACAAGGTGGCTTGTCTGGCTTGGAAACCCAGCCCCTGCAGTTTGCAAACAATGATGTGACTAGCATTGAGTGAATTAAAACCATTCATGGCTTCGTATGTTTGAATCCAGCCAATAAATGCTTGTCTGGAGGTCGCTTTAATTCTGGTTTATGCTACTTGGGGTGACACTGCTCACAGCACTACTATCTTCCATCAGGGGCTTCCTCCAGTGCACTTGAATGCAACATGCACTTTTCTTTGCAATCTCTGTGCACAAAACATTTGGCTGCCCCTCAGGAGATGTGATTACCCAGTGCTCTCACTTCTTCACTTTCAGTATTAATATTATAATCATTCACCACAGTTGCAATATTGTAAGGACAACCAAAAAGTGTAGATAAGGGAAGACAATGTCCCAAGGATAAAATCAGTTTGGGGTGTCGGAAACAAAAGCTGCCCCACGTTTCTCCTTTCTTTGAATATTACCAAGAGTCAAAGTTGTCATCTGTGAACTGCACTGATAGGCACACTTTAAAAGCCAGAACATCTTAAAGCCTGGCGAACTTACTTGGTGAGAGGCCCAGGGAAAGCTCTCATCTCCTCTTGCTCTGAAGAGTGTTGCATGATCATCTGTGAGAAGACAAGAATCACAAATAGGGCCTGTGACAATTCCTCCTCCCTGGGCAGGATGCTGTCGTGAAGGTCAACCCTGCAGATCTCACCTTCACGATCCATGAGTCTGATACGGACCACCCTATACTTAATGTCTGAATACAAATGGCAAGTAACTGTGAACTTGAAAACATTCTGTAGAAAGTCAGGAAGACGACCTCGATGAAGATGTGCAGGAACTTTTGCCTGGGCAAAAGAGGCTGAAGCACTTTTTAAGTGCTGAGAAATGAGATAATATTTGGAAGCGGCTCAGGCAGGCCCTCCTTGATTCCCCGAAGTGTAAGAAGGGGAAGAGGTCCACCACAATCAGACTTGCAAGATCTTGTTATTGTAGCCCATCTCAATAAAAATAGTTTTAGCCTTCCTGTGGAGTTGATTTCCTGATTTGGTCTACCTCATGGGGCTAACACATTCCCTGTTCTGGAAGAATAATTCCATTTTAGGGATGTGCAAAACGTTTTGCATGAAAGCTATTCTGAATTCAGAGCCACTGTTTGGAGCGCAAAATGGGCTGCTTCACGCAGTTGGGAAGTGTTTTGTGCTTGAAGCGCTTCAAATGCTCACTGGGGCTGGGGTTATGTGTGCATTCAAAGTCTGTTACTCCAAATTCAAACGGTTTGATTTAAAAACCAAGGCACAGAAGGAGTGAGTCTTGACTTTTTGGAGGGAAGTGGCAATTCCTACTCAATGGAGAGGAACTGAAGGTGCTAAAATCGTGCCCTGTTTTGGCTCTGGCAGCTTTTCAAGTCTGGCAGCAAGAACAATTTGTCTGTTTCAGTGCTTCAAGCGTCGAAAGCACTTGCTCTGGGAAACCTCTTCAGGTGAAACCCAACAGCCTTTACCTTGTGACGACAAAGCCTGAGCTGGAAAAAGCAGCCCACCCTGAGCTTGCCCGTTTTCCCCACTCACCTCCATGCTGTGGATCTCGACCAAGGCTGGCTGGCCTTCGGAGGGCAGGTTGGGTAGCACTTTTATCAGGTAACCCCCAGGCCCAAATTTTGCACACACGTGTGTTACCGAAAATTTCTCAGGGGTCAACGGTCTGGAAGGGACTACAGCCGAGAAAGAAACAGAGAGGCAGAATTTTAAAAAGCAGACAGAAGCATTACCATGCAGTTTTGGTTGGCCTAGTGTTAATCTCCCCAAACTCTGGGACCTAGAAGGACAAGAGAGCAAACTTCGCTACTGGAGCATCAAGCCTTCACCCCCATTCTAGCACAGATTCCCAGCATGTTTACATTTTTGCTTTCACCTCTTGCCGAAGAAACTAAGATTTCACTACAGTTTAGCAAAACTGTTCAAGTGAATTTCTCTTCAAATCCCAAGGAGAAAGAGAGAATTCAGGGGACAATTCCCCTAGAGACGTCATACTGTTAGGGGCACCTGCACGCTGAACCCATAGGAAGCTTTTCAAGAATCAGAGAAAAGCCCTTCCACATTCATCCAATACACCAGGGATACAGTACTGTGTAACCTTTAGGAGGCGAAGTGCAAGGTCAGGTAAAATTACTACCCCCTCTAGCATTACTACAGTATTGTAAAAAAATACCTTGTTCTACACCTGCCCAAGGAGTTTGGGCTAAGGGATTATAATCGTTCAAAGGTGGCTGGTTGACGTAGTATCCCCCAGAGGAATAGTCTGCATGGAGCGAGACTGGCTGATGGTCAGCATCGTAGGCATTGATGGTCAAGTCGTGATTGCTTCGATACCTCTGGCTCTAGAACAGACACAGGAGGACATGTAGGAGTCAAGGAAACAGCAGCAGCACAGGGGCCTGGCAAAACAGGAGCATCATCAGTCTAGATGCTGTATTGAACCTCAAGGCCAGAAGACCCCCCGATTTGGCAGCTGGATCACACTTCACAGCCTTCAGATGGAATGCAAGAAAAAGATCCTCCTGCTCATCAGTTATCTGCCATGTAAACTGTCTTAATGGTATTTGGCAACCAGATCAGCCTCCTGCAAGGCTCCAGAGCAACACACAGGGGGCAACACAGATGCTGTTATTTGCAAACAGCTCTTGACTTCCAGTGCTGTTTAGAAGATACTCTTTTATCAAAGAACACTCCACAATGTCACAGACAGACTGGGAGGCCTCATTCCTATCCCGCTAACTGAACCCAAAACATTCCAGCATATAAAACTCTTTCTCTGGCAGGGAATTCCCAAGTTTAATCGAACACATTTAGAAGAAACCAGGCTGGTGTGGACAGCTTCTGATCAAGAATTGGACTAGATATATTCGATCACAGATAACTCAAGAAAACAGGGGAATACTTTAATTTCCAAGGGTCCAAATTCAAAGACTTCAAGGAAACCTCTGAACCGCAAAAGCAAGCTCAGGTGAAGCTGCTTAAAGAGATTCTCCTCATGGTGATAAGCAATTGGGACATTTGACGCCAATAGAAGCATGAACCCACAATGATTTGGAGGAGAAAAAAATGCCCCAGCTAGACACAGCAGACACCGTAGGAAGGAGGCCACGTGGAATTTGGACTCGTGGCTCCTCAGCACTTCCAAGGCCTCCTTACTTGCTGAGAACGGGAGCTGAAGCTGCTCTGGCGGCTGCGGAGGCTGTGGGAGCTGTGCAGACTGTGTCCCGAATGCTCACTGTGGACACTGCGCCAGTCACTGTCGTCCCCATACGGGTCCCTGCGCGGCTCCAAGTCTTCATCAAAGCTGCTGACAAAACGAGGGTCGTATCGCCAGTGATCTTCATACCGGTCATGGCTGCAGGGAGGGAGAAAGGACCCAGCAACACAAGAGTTACTTCGCACATCGGTAAAGCGTCTAGCAGCAGTTACCCAAACAATTGACATTGTAGGGGGAGAACCATGTTAGTTTGCACAAGAGAATGAAGGGATACGAGTTTGACATCAAGTCTCAAAACAAGGGCATTTCAGGCTCCCAGGGCCCTCCGTGGCAGACCTCACTGCGAGCACTTCCTTGGATTAACTGTTTCCAGTCCAAACGCCCAGGAGGGAAGTCTGGCAGGCTGTAAAGTAGGGCTTGTGCCCCACAAAGTCCAGCAATTAAAACAGTATCAAAGCTTAATTTTACACTGCCTCTGTGAAGGACTCGGAAGTGCTAAGGAGCCACGAGTCCAAATTCCATGTGGCCTCCTTCCTATGGTCCCTGCTGTGCTTAGCTGGGGCCTTTTTTACACTGCCCCATGTCCTCAGTGCAAAGGGTTCACACTGTGTGCTTTGCTCTGCTCAAGCACAGTGCCCAAAATGTGGTCCAGAATTTCTTTGGGGTCAACTGGGCCTGTCAACAAATGTCTCCATCCCCGAATCAGTTTGGAGCCCAGAGGTACCAAATAACCACAAACCTGTTTCCTTGTGGATAGGGTTCTTTCTTTGTGTAAAGGCTGGGATCCGTGTTGTACCAATACCTCTGGTCATACAGCCGAGGATCTCGGAACTTGGCATCATAGGTTGATGGGTAACGATCTTAAACGGAAGAGTGGGACAATCGGTCATTGTAGAGGCTCTGCATCCTTACCAAAGCAGCATCCGCCACTCGCCAGCCATCCTACTGTACAGTGTAGCAGGGTGATAAGCCTTGGTTTCACTACAGTTGGCTCAACAAACCATCTTTGGCTAGTGTTTCATATAGCAGATGGGGATTCCAATGTGGTACTCAGGTCCTTTCCCCACCTCCCCCAACAGACCTTTAAAACATTTGTTGAATTAAAACACAGGGAAGGTTATATTCTGCAAAGCAAAGCACCAGCTGCCAACTTTAGGCTGAACGTGTTTTCAAATTCCAAATGTGCCCATCAGCCCCAAAAGGTTTATACACCACATAATTCACATACAGATAGTCCTCACTTAACAAACATTCGTTTAGCGACCATTCAAAGTTACAACGGTGCCGAACAAAGGGACTTACAACTGGTCCTTGCACTTACAACCATCGTAGCAGCCCCGCAATCACGAAATTGCAATCCGGGCGCTTGGCAACCAGCTTGCACTTACGACACGTCCCTGGGTCACGTGATCGCTATTTACGACCTTCCCAGCTGCCTTCTGGCAAGCAAAATCAATGGGGAACCACGTGATTTGCTTAATGACTGTGTGATTCACTTAGCAGCCACAGTGATTCACCTACTGACCACTGCAAAAAAGGTCGTAAAATCAGGTGCAACTTGCTTAACAACCACCCCACTTAGCAACAAATTTTCCGGTCCCTATTGGGGTCATTAAGTGAGGACTACCTGTATTATGCTAAGCAAACCCAACCAAACCACCTTGTAACTTTGTGAATCCAGCCCATGTGTGAGAAAGCTGTAGATCCAAGAGATCATTTTGGCTACGCAGAGAGTAATATCTGAAGACTGACAAGGTCAGCGTTAACAGATAGATCTTGCACTCCTAGAGATAGTCTCCGTTTCTTTAGCTGAAAAACTGCACATTTCAGGTGAACTGATTTTTATCATGTTTTAACTGGACAGTCACATTCGCCATCTTGACTTCCCCTATGGATGACTGGGGTGCGAAGCCTTAGTAAAGATGTCAGGCTCAGTTGTTCCCCTGTGGCATGGAGAAGTGTCACTCTGGATCTATGGGGTTCAGAGTCCTGTCTTCTGGGAGCGGAGGGGAACATGTTATCCTCAAGTCATCCTGCTGAACTACAACTCCCAGAAACCTTGACATAACCGGAGATGCTTGGTGTCCTTAACTGAGCAAGATTTAGTCACAGGTTCCTCAAACCATCTTACTGCTTTACAATATGGCTGCTTCAAAAGCCTGCAGCTAGCCTGTATCTCCTCTCAGTTAGCAGGATTTAAATCAGGATGGCCAAGAGTGAACTGGCATCTTTTTATCTGCAAACACATGCTGTCTCTGTCCCTGAAATGGCTTGCTCAATCTTTTAATGTCTTTAAATAGCCTTTAAGGAGATGAGAGAAAGAGAAAATATCATGCTACTTCTACCATGGGAGTTTCATATATTAAAATTGGCATATTTTGTTGGAGGAGCGTAACCCCTACCTCCATTATCATATGGATTTCTGTAATAGTCTCCATAGTAGCCATTCCATCCACTCTTGGTAGTGTAATAGTCATCGGGATAACTTTGTCTGGAGGGGGAGGCGGGAAACAAGACAACAGATTAAGATTTAAATTCTGAAGTCATAAAGCCAGCAACACAAACAGATGTTTAGCACCACTGAAAAGTACAGTGGGGCTTCTTACAGCTGAAACGCATCAACTAGTTGTTTCTTGAAAAATGCCAGACTCCCCCAACCCCAATTCTGTTATTTTCTTCCCAGAGATCAGGAACTTTGCATGAGCCGTGTATAAATATCAACTCATAGAGAGCCAATGCAATGTAATTTAGGGTGCCTGACAAAGAACTAGGGACCTTCTGTTCAGATCCTACAGACACCCCTGGAGAAAAGGCAGGATATAAATGCGATCAATTAAATATAGACTCAATACATTTCTAGATCTCATGCTTGCTAGGGCTAACCTTTAGGTAACTTGTAACCAAAATTTCAGCACGAAGGAGAAAGACCAGCCTATTTAGAATCCAGCCCTTTCTATAGTCTTGTAAAGCAGCGTTCCTCAACCTCGGCCGTTTGAAGAAGTGTGGACTTCAACTCCCAGAATTCCCCAGCCAGCATGGCTGGCTGGGGAATTCTGGGAGTTGAAGTCCACACATCTTCAAGTGGCCGAGGTTGAGGAACACTGTTCTAAAGCATCTAGCTTCACAAGGTATTGCACAAATGAAGGGGTACTAACAGTACTCCATTGAATGCAAGGAGAAAAGGATCTTGAGCCATATTGCAGCCAGCAATGTGTCAGGTAGGCCAAATTTAAGCAGAGCCACCAGAAAACTGATAAACTATCTTTGATGAAAGAGCAGGGGGGAGGCACTAATGTGCCCTAAGAGAAAGGGAGGAATCCCAAGGGCCAGTAAAGGTATCTTTATTTGGCCCAGGTTTTGGAAAATATATTCCTTTTTCAAGGACTCTTCTGGAATGTCTGTGAACTGACTGGTCCTTGAAAAAGGAATACATTTTCCAAAGCAAGCCAGATAAAAACATTTATATTAGCATTCACGGCTCCTCCCTCCCTCTTTTGCAAAATATCTTTGAGAAAGAAGACGCATGCGTCACCACGGGATATCGGCATACCTTGACAATGGCCTCTCTGAAGTGTGGCTCGCTCTGGAACTGGGGCGCTCAGGCTCGGAGTACCAGTAATTCCCAGGATCTCGAGAGGCAGCAGTGTTGTCGTACTGACCGTAGGACGAGTTGTACTGGCCATACAAATCCTCCAAGAAACAAGAAAGGTTACATTACTCAGGAACACCTTCAAGAGTCTAGCCCAGTGTGCATGGCTGGCTGGGGAATTCTGGGAGTTGAAGTCTATACATCTTAGACTTGCCAAAGTTGAGCAACTTGCCAGACTTTGGTCACCCTCCTTTCCCAGCTGATGCGATTCCAAGTTAACTAAGGGTCAAAGGCTATATAAATTGAATAAATAAATAAATAAACAAACAATAAAGAAGGCAAAAGCAAAATTCTAGGTGACCTCAATAGTTACAGAAGTGGGCAGAAAAAAACCAGAGATGAAACTGCAACATTTAAATGATCATAAGCTGATTTATAAATAACCTGGCTGCTGATCCCAGCTGCCAAAAGACAAATACAATTTCAGGCCCCTTCAAGAGGCACCCTGAAGCACCTCAGACTCAAAGGCAGCGCAGGACCGGAATTCTCTGGGTTTTTTGGGAGAACCAGGTTTCCCTGACCATCTGCCCTCCAGATGGGTTGGATTATCGCTTTCTTACACCTCTGGAGGAGGCCGTATCAGAGGAGGCTGCAGAAGAAGGAAGGCCTCCTCCTCTCTGACCAATGATTCTGACCTTTAGTAAAAATCCCTAGTCCACAAAATGGCATCTACAATTGCTCCAGGTAGGAAGGGTTTCCACTGAACAAATCCCACTGGGTGGGCATAACATCTTAAATCTCTGTCCACCCCACCCAGGATCCCCCCTACAGTCCCAGCTGAGGGCATCCTCCAGGAAAATGGCTGAACAGGAGCAGAGCACGTTTTACTCTACCTGGTAGTACAGCTGAGCAGCCCTAGGATCCACAGGAGGGTAGGGGTAGCTGTCATACGGGTGCCGGTAGTAGTAGTAGGAGTTGGGTGGCAGGCCATAGGGGTGCTGGGGGTTCTGTGAAGACGACGGATACTGCTGCTCTTGGCGTGAAGGGGGACGAGCGGGTTGGCCACCACTTGCAGCTGTTGATCCAGGGGGAAGGCCAACACCAGGGGCGATGCTGGGACCCTGCCGGAAGTCAGCGCTGGCCTGAGGGTGGTTGGCCGGTGGCAGGGCTGAACTCCCTTCCAAGGGACCGCTGGGGCCAGGCTTTGGACTCAGCACCTGAGCAAGATTGTTTCCAGGAGGCATCTGGAGGTTGGGAGGAGCGGAAGAGTGCCAAGAAGCCGCTGGGGGTGAGGCTGCGGCAGCGGCGGCTGGCACTGCCTGCGCCAAGGGCGTGCCTTGATCTGAGGGCACCACAGGCTCCACGTCCTTTGTTACCTGCTGATAGAACTGCTGCGGGCCACGAGCCCGGGGCTCCCCAGGGCCAGCAAGTCCGGGGGGCAGAGGAAACATCTGGCTGCCCAAAAGTGGCTGGCTGAGTCCTTGAGGAACAACTCCTGCCCTGCTTTGCTCCTGAGACTTTGCTCCTGCAAAATCCAGAGTTTGGGAAAACTCTTGGCTATCTGAAGCATTCTGAGACCGACCAGGAAGGCTGCTGTTGGACCCTGCAGTGGAAATCACGGCGCTGATGCGGGAGAGAGAAATGCTGGCCTCAGGTTTGGCCACACTTTCCAAAGGCAGCCCTTCTGCAGCGGGGGGCTGCGGGCCTTCTGTAGTCAAGCTGAGTGGGGCGTGGGAAACGGACTGAGTCAGTGATTGTGGGGCAGTGGTTTCAGCAGTGCTAAGCGGGCTGTGGAAGAAACTGCTATTCGAGTGAACTAAAACACTAGGCAGGTTTTCGCCAGACAAGCTGTTCTTCCCACTAGTACCCAGATCCTTTGCCGAATGGTTCTTCCCAGGCTGGCCCAGCTGACTGGCAAGAGAGGGAACCGTGGGCTGGGCCAGCAAGACTGGCTTGTTCTGCAGCGTCTCCGTCGGGGGGGAGGAGAGGAGGCTGGCATAGCCCAAACTTCCCTGAGAGCAAAGGACGTCTTCGTCCCCCAGTTTGGGAGGGTTTTCCAGATTTTCAGATGGGAGGCTTCCAGCCTGAGATCCTGGCTTGCTCTGCAATGCTTCCTCCGGGGGCTGAACCACCTGAGCAGATTGTTTGGCTGGGACGTACACCGCAGGAGCGGCCGGGGCAAGGAGCACGTTGCCCCCAAAACTGGGCAATTCGTTGTGCGCCCAAAGGGTCGCGGCTGGGCTCTCACACTTCTTCACTGTTCCCTGAGCTCGGGTGGTCGGCCTCTTCTCAGGGGCCAGCTGTCCCTGCCCCATCCCTGGCCCACTGGCAGGCTGCCGGGGGCTTCCACTGCTGCCCACAAGGGGAAGAGGCAGGGGGTGGGCCGGGGGCAGGAAGAGCGTTTCCAGGTTGTCAGGAGGCTGCTCAAGATTCCCTGGGGAGGCCACGGAAACCGCAGGACTCCTTTTGATACTCCTTCGGTTTGGGCGATCCTCTCTCAGCTCGGCCACCATCTTTGCCTGATCAGCCTCTGTGGGCTTCACACCCAGGCCGTGGGCCCTCACGGGCTCAAAGGAGCTGTTGGCGCTGGTCTGGAACACTCCCGTGGGCTTCGGGGGGCTAGGCGTTGGTGCCTGAGAGAGGGGGCTGCGGTAATCCACGCCGGGCTCCTGCTCCCCCACATGTGCTCCAAGCGGAGAGGAGTCAATCTGCTTAAAGAAGCACCGAGAAGCCTCCTGCTCAGGCTTGCCGCTTTCCTGCTGAATGAACGTCCCCAGCTCTTGTGGCCGGGTAGCGCCAGGAGCGCTCCTGTGGCTCAGGTTGCTATAGTTAGAAGAGACACTGTCAGGCCGGACAGGCCGCGGGAACACGCTGGGGGCCTCTACATTGGGCCCTCCTTCGATATGGCTCCCAACGGGGTTCTTTGGAAGCAGCGGGGCCAGAGAGGCGTACCTGCTGGAATCCGAGGCTGCCCTCGGGGACGAACGGTGCTGTGATGATGGCTCCCTCGGCAAAACTTCCTGATTTTGAACGCACTCCTGGTTCTCAACGTTTTCGTACATTGTGCTGGCAGAACGGCTTCCTGCTTGCTGAACGAGGCTGGCTCTGTCCTCGCCAAGGAAGGGCGCCTTCTCGTTGGCCTGCTGAGCGGCTGCCGTTCTAAAGAAACGAGGGGTGTCTGCTTCCTTTGGTGCCACCTCTGCTGCCACAGCTGTATTAGCCTGGGCTGGCAAAAAAGGAGCCGGTGGCGCTTGGTGGGCGTGCAAAGGCTGGTAATACGTGTGACCCATCGTCTGCTGGAAAGCGTCTACGTCTGCTGTGGCAGCCCGGTCATTTTTTTCTGATGAAAGTATCTCTTCGTTTTCAGCTTCATCTCCCTTGAAGAACATCGAAATTGTCCCTGAATCTGCCTCGGGTGGGCACTGCCCACTTCCTGCCTCAGAAACCCCTGGGGCATGGCCAGAGGGGCTGTTTTCCTGAGAAGCGGGGTGGCCCGAGGGATAAGCTGCTTCCAGGGGCTGCAAGTAAAAGTGTTCTTGGGGGAGCTGGCCAGCCCATGGACTTGTGCCTCCTGGGCTCTGCCAAGCGCTACTGGGGGGGAGAGTCACACCGGATGCCTCGCCAAGCGTCAGTGGGGTCTGGGTGGCACTGGGAAGTGCAGGCTGCTGAGGCGGCGCTGGGTGGGGATCCAGCGGGGGGCCTGGCTGGGAAACAGCGACACTGGAATGTGCAGCACTAGCAAAGGCATTTCGGGACACAGGCTCTGGGTAAGGCAAATAAGCGGGGCTTTGGGGAGACATCCACTGAGGCACAGTCTGTTGAAGGGGGGGGAAGGCAGGCAACGGTATTGGGACCGCACCGGGGTTGCCTGGATTCCTACTCACATCAGCCCCACCTGACGGCCTGTCTGGGACAGAGACCAAAAGAGAATTTTCAGGGGCGATTCTCATGGACTGAGGCTGTTCTGCAGCGTGGTGTGGGCTGTGCTCGACATTTTGATGTGCTTCAGCGCTGTTGGTTGCCCCTTCGGGGAAAGATGGCAAGGAGGCTGTTGGAATGGAAAATGTGCTGCCGGCTCCCGACTGAGAGGCTGAGACTGATGTTAACGACGGAGCCGGTCCATGAGAAGGGACCCCGGAGGATAGATGAAGAGGAATGGAAGCAGCCGATGGAGGAAAAGCCATTGGGGAAGAGCCTTGTGCAAGTGCTGGATCTCCTTTGGGTGCACTGCTTAACGGGGAGGCCCGTGGGGCTTGTTTGCCAAAGGCAAAGGGGTCTGTCACAGGTTGCACAGGTCCAGCTGCTGCTGCTGCTGCAGAGGTGGGAGCGTTTCCTCGCCTACCATATGGGCCATTTCGCCAATGCATATTCCAGGAGGGAGCGAGAGGAGGAGGGCCTCCAACCCCTGCGGGGGCCGTCTGCGGAGGGGGCTGCATGATAAAAGTGGAGCCAAGTCACTTGCCACCTGAAGAGGACCAGCAGATGTAGCAATGCTGGCATAAGCTGGAATGAAGAAAACAAGACACATGGAATTACAGGTAGTCCTCGACCTACGACCATTCGTTCAGTGACCGTTTGAAGTTATGAGGGTGCTGAACAAACGATGGCTAGGACCAGTCCTCGGAGTTCCGGCCGTCCCAGCACCCCCATGATCATGCAATCACTGTTTGCAACCTTTCCTGGTGGCTTCCCCAGAAAGTCAATGGGGAAGCCAGCAGGGAAGGTCGCAAGTTGCTAGGCTAAGTCTCCCCCACCTGTGCATCCTCCCCCAGCCCCTGTGCTCGCACCACGCTGGCCACTTGTGCATCCCCGTACACCCTCCCCGACCCTCACTGGGCCTCCCTCATATCCCGTGCACCCTCCCTGACTGAGACCTCTCGCACCCCCTCCCTGACCCACACGGTGCCTCTTGCGCAGCCTCGCACCCCCTCCCCAACCCACGGAGCACCTCTCTTGCATCCCCTCGCACCTTTGCACACCCTCTCCAACTTGCATGGTGCCTCTCACACCCTCGCACCCCCTCAAACCTCCACAACCCACGTGGTGACTCTCACATACTCCTTCACACCCTCCCAACCTGTGGGGCACCTCTCATCCCTCCCTCAGCCAGCAGCAGCCACTTACTTGCCTGATGGCCTGAGACTTGCAACTTACTGCCAGCTTTCCCACCGGCTTTGGCTGTGGGTACCGGCAGAAAGTTGCCTTGCCTCATGACCGTGGGATTCAGTTAATGACAGCAAGTGGGACTGCAGGGATTGTCGCACTTTATGACTGCATCGCTTAGAGATGGAAATTCCAGTCCCAAGTGACATCGAAATTCAAGGACTATCTGTACACACTTGCCATTCCATAAGGAATATGAACTAAGTATTGCTGGAGATGAAATAAATGATTTTGGGGGGGAAAATCTGAACTACATAGAGTTTATAAAACACAATTTGAATATGCTAAGGATACTGGCTGACGTGGCAGAAATCTCTCAATTCCTATTCTCTTCTTAGGGCTGCATTTTACAACTGGCTTTCCTTCTTCAACCCAGCACGGCCTCTCTTTTCAGTTAATGAAACAATAACAGCGATAATGGATAAAGTTAGTACTACGTGCCAGAAGCAAGGCTTCTATCTTGATTTTCTAATCTTCAATTCTAGGCCCAGAAGGGATTCAGGCACCTGAGTAATCTTACCTACTTCCTTATCTGTCCACAATTTGTATTTTTTTGTTAAAAGCTTGCTCAGAGATGCTTTTTGTGGTATACCTTTTGATCGAGGGAATGGCACTTTCACTTAAGCTGCAGCACTTTCTAGTAGGGACCAACGGCCTCAGTCGGCTGCAGGCCTGATTTTTCCTCCATGTTCCATCAGACTAAGTGGCGGGGGGGGGGGGAGGGCAGCAGCGGGCAGGAAAGAACAGAAGCCTTCTCTGGGGTTTTGTATTACAACCACCTCTTGTCACCTGATTGAAATTGTCACCTGACTGTATTTCTTCCCAATACATTTGGTAAGCAAAACTTCAAAAGTAGGTCATGTTAATTTTGAATGCCTTTCATATACCTGAAAACCTTTGCCGGTATCCTAACCTGAAATATTTCTCTGGGACCAATTCAGAAAACCATGCTGAGCATGGCTTGGATGCTGTATTTGGAGAAAATCAAAGTTTTACTTTTTATAATATTTGTAAGTATTTTAAACCATCTCCACTCAATACTGTACATTCCAGTGCATTATTTAGATTTTTATATTAAAAAAACCTTAGGCAGTAAAATAAAACTAAACACAGATGCTGCTTACAGAGATTCAATCCAAGTTTAATTTCATCTTTAGTTTTAGATTTGAGTCGCATTATATTCATTGTACTTATCCAAGCTGATTTGTGATGGGTTCCTTTTAGGAACGTATCGTTCTATAAAATGAATGTGGCGGCTGGCGGGGAGAGAACGGTTTAGATTTTTGAGAGAAATCTCTAGAGAGAATGGACACATTTCTATCCATGACACGGATTTGCATCTGTTACTGTTGTCACTTAATTATTTTCAAATAATTTTATCTACAGGAATATCAAGGGATCTGGAAAGCAAGCAAACATTTTTGTGGGCAATCCACTGGGCTTCCCACTGAATTCTTCAGGATCAGAAGGAGTCAGTGGCACAGCCCCCCCCCAACCAGCCTTCCTCCCGGTGTGTTTTGGGGCTTCACTTCCCAGAATTCCCAAATGGTGGGATGTGAGGAAGTGAGCTAAGGGACCCACCTGAGCTCCAAACTAATTTGGTCCTCCTTACTATATGGCATTATGAAGGGGGGCCTGAAATCCCAAGGCATGGGAAGCAAAAAATACTCCCTGAGCTGAGACAAAATTGCTAATATCTGCTGAGACACAAGGGTCTGAGACTCCTCGAGCAGTGAAGTGTTCTAAGAAAGAGAGAAGTCTGTCACACTTTGTGATCTGTTGTGACTACATCACAAGCCATCTCTGTGATATTTTGGACAGCAAACATAAACGTGCAGGTCAGGGGGCTTCGGAGTGGGCTGGAAAACTGAACTCAAACACCAAGTTCACACACCATAAAGCGATATGCTTTGGTTCAGCAAGGTGTGTGAATCCCATCACTGCAACAAACTCAACAAATCACATTAAAGCACATTTTTGTTTAATACAATACATGTCCTCAGTCATGGAATTTTGTCACTGGCTCCTCAAAAACAGGAAAAGCATTTCAAGAGAAGCCCTGTAGGATCCTATCCTTTCCTCAACATTTTTACCTATGACTTAAAATGAAAGATTGAAGTAAACCTTATCAAATGTGAAAGTGACACAGAAAATGTTTATTTTGCTTTACAAACAAACAATTGCAAAAATGAAGTTTTGCATTGGAGTGAGGCAGGGAGGAGAAGAAACAAATCAAAAGCAGCAGTGTTGTATGAGAGCAGCAGGGAAGGAATAATACAGGCAGTCCTCAGCTTACGACCACAGTTGGGACCGGAATTTCTGTCGCTAAGCGATGTGATCATAAAGCAAGATGTCACATGACTGCATCACTTAGCAACCACAATCCCAGCAATTCCCCTTGCCATCATTAAGCAAATTTAACCGGTTGTTAGCCAAGGACCCGCTCCAATCTAAGCCATTCTGGGCTTGGTCCCTCCCAGCCCTGAACCTCAGTAAGGCTCCAACTCCTCCCACCTGCCTATCTCCCCCCACATCTCTGCCCTTCTGGCCATCCTACATCCTGCCTTGCAGTGTGGCAAGCAGCTCCAGAACCACATGACCCTGGGGCTGCAAGAAACCCCTGAGTCACAGCATAGCACAAAGCTGCAGCCGCCCCAGGAAGCATTTGTTCACCCAGTTGCCTTTTCTCCCAGTTCCCCCACCAACCTTTTGCATCCAGCCCCAGGGTTGAAGCAGAAGCACCTCACTGCCTTTTCTGTCTCCTTTTCAGACCCAGTTTCTCCAGTGAACTTTTCCTACATGTGGCTCCCTGAGCCTTTGGAAAGGGGCTTGCTTTTGCTGGCTTCACACAGAAGGGTAATAATAATACAGTGGTGCCTCTAGTTACGAACGCCCCTACTTACGAATTTTTCGAGATACGACCAGCTCCGGCCCCAAAAATTTACCTCGACTTGCGAACTCGCCTCGACTTACAAACTGGATCCGCGGCCATTTTCCGCCCGTGCCACGTGGTCCGCGGCCGTTTTTCTGCCCTGCTGCGTGGTCCGCGGCTGTTTTTCCGCCCCTGACGCATGGTCCGCGGACGCCGGAACGCATTAACGGTAATTACATTGAACCTTATGGGAAAATTTGCCTCGTGTTGCGACCAATTTGAGTTGCAACCAGAGTCATGGAACGGATTAAATTTGTAACTCGAGGTTCCACTGTAATAATAATAATAATAACAACAACAACAGCCCCTTTGTGCAAAGCCGGCAAAAGCAAGCCCCTTTGCAAGTGGTTTCTCCAGCGAATGATTCCTACACGTGGCTTCCTGAAGCAACCCCTGGCCCTTTCCCATTGGGGGAAACTGCTTCCTGCCTTCCCCATTGGGTGCTGCAATGGCTGTAACTTCGAGGACCGGTTGTAAGTCACTTTTTCAGCACTGTCATAATTTTGAATGGTCATTGAACAAATGGTTGTAAGTTGAGGATTACCTGTATCCCGAAGGCAGCAAAAAAGTGCCTGGGCTAATAGCTGATTACAAACTGAACATGAGTCAATTAAGGCTAATACAGTTTTAGCAAGTTCAAGCATTGTGTGCAGTCTTTGCTCCTCTACTTGAAGCAGGACTGGAATAGGCCAAGATAACAACGAAGGTACTCAGCCGTATGGAAAGCAAGTTCTTCAAGGAATGATTGAAAAAAATGGGTATATTCACTGGGGAAGAAAACTGAATGGAATGTGATAGCATTTTCCAAATATCTGAATAATTGTCACACAAAAAAGGCGGGTCATGCTACCTCTGAGAGAGATTATCACAGCAACTGCTAATTTGTTCCCCAAATTAAACTACAAACAGCTAAGATTTGGGTTATGGGAACTCTGATTTCTATCTGATTCCACCAACTGAGCCTTTTCAAATGTTGTTTCCGCTATCTGAAAGATGCTCTCTTTTAAGGGGAGCTCCTTACTTACTTCTTAATCTTTTGATTAAAGCTCTTTATTAGAAATTATTAATAATTATTTTATTGTTGGTGGTTTTACTGCTGGTGGTTATAAATGCTTCTAAAAAATTAATAAGAAGACAGTCTTATTCCCTCTTCTGCCCCAAATGGCAGGAACAGGTCTAACAAGCTTGTTACAAGAGAGTAGAGAAGTTATTGTTACATTTATAAGGAACTTTCGGTATTAGGCTTCATGTAATTTAAAAAGAAGAAGAAGAAAAGAAATCATAGGTTTACGATTTAAAGAAAAAGATTCAGGGTGGTGTTATATGATAAGAGACCCCAGAGGTAGCAGTTTTTAGAAACACTTTCAGCAACTCATCCAGCCTCATTCAGTCTGAACAAAAGCAGCTCTTCTCAATTTGCTGAGCGCGGTTTCTGTCTCAAACAAGACCAACTCAAATTCTTAAGTGAACATAAAATAATGTATCTCCATTCCCCAAGGAAATCTAATTACTAAACTAATCATCTGATTTGGGAGAACATCAGCCTAAGTAGGAGAAGGCCAAGAGAAACGAGCTCTACTCGAACATCCTGATATTTCAGACTCAACAACTGTACTTCATTATAGGATTGCACAACCTTCCAAATGTGACTTAGTCCCGGATTCCCAAACCTCTCAAGGCGTCTGTATCACCTCAAATCCTCCTCCGGTCTCATTCCCCTCTGACTGACGGTTATTCTTGCAGTTGTCTAAGTGCGCATAAACGCATCCTTCAGACCGCAGGATTAGGACAGAGCCTGGACGATACGCCATGTGTTCTTCCCTGGATCCGAGGGCGAGTGCCCGGGTGATTGCTCCAGCCCTGCTCCTCTGCCAGCTGCCTGACGCAGGGATGCACGGAGATAAGGCACCGGGAAAAGCTACACCATTTTTAGCCTAGGCCAGACGGCCAAGGCTAAAACCCAGATACCCTGGCGCCGGACACGTTGCATACCGTCATTTTTGGAGCCTGTGGATTGCGCTCAGGGACCAAAACCCGCAGTCACGTTTGGTCCTGCGCCCCATCTCCCGCCCCTCCCAGGCGGGCGCCTGAGTCTTCAGCAACTTCAGGGGAGGGCGCATCCCGGTCAGGGAGGGGCCCAGGAACCATCGTCTACCTCGTTGGTGGACTTTGGGCAACGTCGGTTGTCGGCGATGGTTCCTGGGCCCCTCCCTGACCGGGGAGGATCCTTCTCCGGGGAGGGGGGCGAGGGTAGCCGGGCAAGGAGGAGCGAGGGGCGCCCACGGCTCGAGCTGCCACGTCTCCCGGCCGTTAGGGTTAGGGTTAGGGTTAGGGTATTCCGCTCCGTTTGAACGCCGCCTAGAGCGGCTAGGTAGAAGATCCGCTCTGGCCCAAAGTCACCCTCCCGCCGCCTCATCAGCCCCCGCCCTCCGCAGCTGGGCCCAGTGTCCCCGACGCTCCGAAACCCGGAGGTCACCTGCTGCGGCTCCTCAGCACGCGCAACCGCCGGCGCCGCTTCCTTCCGTCGCCACCAGCGCAGCAGCAGCCCCAGCTGCCGCTGCCGCCGCCGCCGCCATCTTGCAACATCCGGCTCCAGCGGCAGCGCTGACGTGTCACGTTCGCCCCGTGCGTGTGACATCATCACGCCAGCGAGCCATTTCTGCCCTTCCGCAGAAATAGACCTATGAAATTTAGAGTCGCCCCTCACAGAGTCTAGTCCTTGGAAGCCGTTATGCCAGAAACAAAGGGGCAACGTGTGGGCACGAGGGGAGGCGGAGCAACTACAACTCCCTGCAGCCCCAGTCAGCATGTCCAATGGGAAGGGACGCTAAAGTTGTAGCTTAGCAAACGTCTGGATGCCCACAGGGTGCAAATTCACCTGGCTGAACGAAAGGCATAATGCCGAGGCGTTCCATCCGGTCTCCAAGCAAAGCAGGGTTACTGAATCAGATTGTTTGGATTCGGGTCTCATGAAATGATGCGTTTAAGCGTGGTTGGCGAAGATTGTGGCTTGGTAGTCGTGCGAACGTAGCCAAGTGCGACAGCACCTGCGTCGTTCATTGAGAAAGCCCCAGTGAGTTGAGCTTTATCGCAGGTCACATGCCTTCTTTTCTGAGGACAGGCCCTTGGAAGAGTGATAAGTAGACTTCGAAGTTCCGGATTCCGACCATAGACATTGTCCCTCTATAATTTCTATCTCTATGGAGACATGTCTCACCTTTTCCTATTTAAATGTCTCAACAGCTACTTCCGTTTCCAACCGAATATCCGTGGCCAAAGAACTTTGGGCCAGAGCGGATCTTCTACCTAGCCGCTCTAGGCGGCGTTCAAACGGAGCCCGGAAGTGTCCACGTTTTCTGCTCGTCAATAAAAGCCCTTCGAGCATTTTCGTTCCCGGGTAATTCCTACCCTGTAGGGAAGTTCGGCTTCCTCCGGCAGATGGAGGCGGAAACAGCCGAAGTTGGATCGGGCTGGCCCTCGATCGCCTCACCGCAGCCGGACGGGGAGAGGCGGTACTGTGGCTTGACTCTGAGCATACTAAGAGTGCTCGAGCCTAAAGGAAAGAACTTCAGAAACAAAACCGCAATTAAGCAGATTTTTTGTTAAGCAGGGATTTGCTGACAGGCTCATCAAGACAGTCAAGAAGTGAAGACCTTTGGCAGATTCTGTTGCATTTTTAAAAGCTTTTCTGACAAATCAAGATGTCAAGTTTAATCCTGCCTAAGTATATCTTCTTTTGAATTAAAGAAAAAAATTAATGATGCATCAAACTACAGCATTATAGCTATGGACATTATTTTATTATTATTTCCCAGCTATAGACATTATTTTATTATTGATATTATTTCCCAGCTATGGGCATTATTATTTTATTATTCATATTATTTCCCAGCTATTGACATTATTTCCAACAGCACCTGCACCAGCTGAAGTTTCCTGGCGGTCTTCAAGGGCAGCCCCACACAGAGTGATGTGCAGTAGTCCAGCTACAAGAACCCGAGTCCTTCTCCACCCCTCTCTCCCTGGAGATCCGTGGATCCATCACAAGTTGGACCTGAGATGCTGTAAATCCCTCGGACTCCCCATCTTGGCCTCCCACCAACAAACGAGAGGCATCTTACCCACAAAATGCCCCCAATCCTAACCATGATTCACTCTCACTTCTTCCACAGAAGGTCAAGAGGCCATTGGAGGCTGGACAGGTGAAGGACTGATGGCCCCGGGGGTCTCTTCTGTGTACGTTCCTCAGTGTGCTCCTCTGGATTGACATTATTTATTAAATTTATATAGCGCCCCCCCCCCCCAATCTCGGGTTCGATCGGCCAGGGACTTGCATTTGGTGGGTCCCAGGAGGTGGGCCTTCTTTGCCGTGGCCCTTTTGTGGAACATTCTCCCTCCTGAAGTGAGGCTCGCCCCTTCCCTGCTGTCGTTCAGGAGGTCCCTCAAGACCTGGTTGTGTCATCAGGCCTGGGGGCCTTTGGCAACCGGACGTTCTTAGATGGCTCCACTGCGATTGATATTCTCCTCTCTGTGTGGGGTTTGTATACAAACACACGTGTGTGTGTTTGTATGCATGTGTGTGTGTAGAAGGCTATGGCATGCTATTTTGTATTGTTGCAACAAAATTGCACAAAACGGCTGTGTCTGTAAACTCACCAGGGATTTATTTTTGTTGGCATAAATATGGCAATTGACTTCTCTTTTATTTCCCATGAGTCAAAGAATCCAAGCCTGTCCATTGGATGAAAATGGTTTTGATTTCCAACAGCTGGGAATTAAAAATTTCAGGAATGGAGAATTGCATTTACCTGTGATTTTTCCCAGCAAGATTTTTATTAGCTCTTATCACGGCCTAATATTTGGGCTGATAAGGCCCCGTTTGCATGTCTGAGCACCCTCACCCCTCCATCTTACAGATAAGCTGGCGTGATGTACCAAGATGACTTCAAGGTCAGTTACATTTTAATTTCCCCAGTCTTCTTCCTTCCTCTAACCCCGTGATTAAGTCTTCTGGAAACTAGAAAGGGTACGGTGCCTTCGTAGAACTTTGGCCAACCTGATTAAAGGTATTGCCTCAATGGGCTCTGACGTTTTTCTCTCACAATCAACACGGAGAATTAATCGTGTTTATCTCAGTGAAACGTGTAAGAATGCTTTTCAAGGGCTTATGAGCCCCTGCAGCTTTGGGAAAGACCCCACACCTTTCCTTCCCTGAATTAAATTATCTAATCTGGAAGAAAAGCAAGACCGCAACCAACATTTCTAAATGCCGACCGGCATAGTTTATTGCAAATCATTTAACAAAATAAAATAAAAGGCATCATTTTTGCAAACTACAATTTTGCGTGTTCTTTTTTTTTTTTTAATTACAGAAGGTTCGCTTGTTTTTACTCTCCCACATCGCTGACTTACAAACTACAGTCTAATTTATAAAACATAAAAGGTTTGACACCAAGAGGGGCGTTTAAAAATCACTCACTGCAGATATACCACAGTATCTGCACTTCCCTGTTTCCTAAGATGTGGGTCCTCCGGAGGCCCTTCTCCAAGCAAAAAAGGAGCTTGGGGGATGATCAGAAGATGCCCCCCAGAGATGGCACGACTGTATTCACCATCCAAAGCGCAAAGAACATTCTCTCCTGGATTACCGTCCATGAAAATATGTACTACCTTGCCCAAAGATGGGCTGCCAACGCAGTTTACAGATCAGTCCAACCTTGGTTTACTCAGAAGACAGTCCCTTTAAATTCAGTCCGAAGGGTGCAAGCTCAGGTCGCAATCTTACCGGCTAAGCCTAATGTTTCATCTCTTGAGCAATATTCTCAACACCCCTCACTGGTGCAACGTTTTCTTTCAGCTTAATCATTTAGATTTTTTAAACAAAATCCACCCATATCGTTTTACGTAAAAAAACCCCACCCCATATTTACAAAACATTAGCTTTGCCATAGGCGCATACTCTATATATATATATATATTTATTTGTATACAAATTCAGCCGCTCCGCCTGCCCAGCTGGCTCCGTTCTCCTGGTCTCTAGAAGAGAATCCATCTATCGCAAACCCAGGGTGCCAATCCTAAAAAGTAGGGAGCTCTTTCGTTTCGACAGGGCAAAGGACAAAAACTCACTTCCCTGCTTTCTGACGGCAGTTCTGTAACGAGAATTTCGAGGATCCCACTCCGGCTATTAAATGCAAGGGTGTTGGCGTTCTGACATTGGGCAGAGGCTGGACAGAAGCTGGTACTATCAACTTGTGGTGAAGTTTTGCTAAGTCACATCTCTGTTGCATGAAAAGCGGCTTCTTCCGACTGCCAGCCTGCTAATGACTCCTTTTCTGCCCCTCTAGAAACCCTGAATTCAAGGCAGCGTCCACCTTCTCCAACCACCTCCTGCAACCTGTCTTTAATCCTCACTGCCTAAAGCTTCTGGACGTTGCTGCCTCAAGACACTGACCACTGGGGAAGGCTGGCCATGAACGCTCCGGTGCCTTTAGCAACCCCGCTGCTTTTGTAGGGCTTTGCAGGTCATCGCCAGCCCCTTAAATTGAACCCAGAAGCAAACTGGGAGCTAACACAGCTCACAGAGCAGGTGTGATGTGCGCAGGACTCTGCCCACACTGCCGCGTTTTGCACCGGCTGAAGCTCCCGGATACCATCACGCCACTTACAGAACGCACTCCTGTGCTTTGGAGGCCAGGAAGCTGACAGAAGAGGTTGAGCCTTCCGCCCTGGACTTTGGCAAGTGGAGTTAATTTTCTATCTCGAGTGCCGGGCTCCAGAAAAAAGGGTTATCCTTTAAACCCAGGGAGCCCACTTCCCTTGCTTCTCATTCCCAACTTCCCCATCAGCCTTCCCCAACCTGGTGTCTTTGTAAAGTGGTGGGTCTACCACCTCCCATCGCCCCCAGCCAACACCCCCCTTGACTCCCTGCAGATAGGAGGCAGGGCGCTGGAAAGGCGAGGGAAGAGAGTTAGTTGATGCAAGATCCCAATTTTGCCCTCCCATAGAAGTGAATGGCCACTATCTACACCTCTTGGTGGGGTTTAGGAGGCAAAACCCTCCAGGCTCGGCCAACGTGGTCTTGCTCCCACCCAGGAGTCCCATGGAGATTACCTTTTTCCATCTTCCTGCTGGGGGCGCCAACGGACCCTCAACCTTCCCTTGGAGTAATTTTAACATATCTTGTAATTTTTTGCTTTCTTCAAAGGAAGGGTGATGTTCTTAAGTACATTGCCCAAGGGTGTGAAATTATCACAACCGCCTCATTTAAAAACACAGGCTGTTACTGCCTTACTCTGTGCTGGACCCTGTGCAGGTTTCCCTTTCCTTTTACATTTGCAACAGATGGGGCACATCTGTGGGGTGGCAAGAGAGGGGAGGAGGCATCTGGAATTCATTTTCAGCTTAAAACCCCAGATCCTGATTTTTGATCATAGGCAGTGTTTAAAATAAATAAAGGAACAAGTTCAGCTTTCATGCAAAAAGATGGATAAACTATGTAATACTGAAATTTTAATACAAAGATTCATGGTGGGAATTCTAAAATGTTTCCCACTCCATATATCAACCTTCCATATCTTTGGGACCACCTATATGTATTGGTACCATTTTCCAGAATTCCCACCTTCATGCTAGCTAGGAATTCTGGGACTGGAATCTAACACATCTGGAAGCATCCAGATGCAGAAAGCTGATATACATATCCTCAATCCCAAGGGAATATTTTAAAGCACTCTTTAAAAATAAACCATCAACTTATATTTAAATTATCATTTTTCCTTATATAGGTACATTTTTTAAAAAATTGCCCCTCCCCTTTTTATTCAGTTTAAAAAATGAACAGGAAAAATATCCTGATCAATAAATACGTGTCATTTTACTATCATGGATCTTTGCTTACAGCTTTACAGAAGGACGTTTCTCTAGGCAAAAGCACGGTACAAGTGTTTCTTTAAAAAAAAGTCCTTAATTAAAAAAAAAGTCCCCATTAATAGATTTTCTACTTCTTGGAATAGTAAATGCAACCCATGGAATTTTTAACAGAATGTATAAATAAAAAGGCAGTGTTTTCACATGAAAGAAAAAGTACATAAATAAATACTAAAAAAAAAAAAAGGGAAAAACACATTGACATTTCCCCTTGCAATGTATGCAAAAATATTTCTTTTAAAAAAGGAAGGATTCCTCCAGTCCGGCCACGGGGCCTCTCCGCCCCGCGTGGCAGCTGCCTGGGTGCTGCTCAGACCCCCTTACTTGAAAGCCTCCGGGATGCGCCCCACCTGTGGCTGCACGCTGGTGGGCGGGCTGGAGATCCCCTCCGACCAATCGGAGACGTTGGAATGGGGGGAGGAGCTCGACCACTGGTCCGGCGACTCTGGGGACGGCGTCAGGAAGGGGTGGTCGGGGACCTGGAGCTGATGGCTGGGCGTGTGGTCCATGGGGGACGGGTAGCTGTGCTGGGACGGCGGGGTCAGGAACTGGGTGGCCGCCAGGGTCTGCGGCAGGGCGGAGGGCAGCGAGGTCGCCAGCACCTGGGTGTCCTGCGGCAGGATGGCGTGGATGGCCAGGGCCCCGCCGCTCACTTGCTGCTGCAGGTCCGCCGGGCTCAGCTCGCTCCCAAGGAAGCTCGCCCCCACTTGGGGGGCAGTGTTCGTGGCCCCGCTGTGGGCTGGCGGCGGGGGCTGCGGTTGCTGCTGCTGCTGGGGCTGCAGCAGGTGCTGCTGGGGAGGGGCCGGCAGATGGCTGTTCTGGACGGGCTGGTAGGTCATCAGGGGAGGCAGAGCGGTGCTGGGGAGGCCACCATGCAGGGGCGCCAGCAGCCCGTGTTGCAGGGCCTGGCTGGCGGAGTGCGTGCCCTGCGGGAGGCCGCTCCTCAGCGGGTTGTACTGGCCGGGCACCAGGCTGTTCTGCAGGCGGCTCAGCCACTCGCACTGGCTCCCACTGACGGCGAAGTTGAGCGGGGCCCCGCCCAGGATGGTGCTGGGGCTGGAGACGGGGAGGTGGGACAGGCGGGGCGGCCCCGGCTCGAACGGCTGCATCTGGCCGGCCCCCAGGCCCAGATCCGGCTTGCCCACCAGGTTGAGGTGGCTGATGCTGAGGTGGGGGTCGGGCATGCCGGGCAGGTGGTTGAGTGGCATGGAAGGAGAGGGCTGGAAGGGGGAGGTCATCAAGGGCGGGGAGGCCACGTCCGACAGGTACCCATGGGGAGATTCCAGGGAGTCGACCGGTGAGAGGACACCGGAGCCGTCCAGCAGGCACCCTTTGCCCTCCTGGGACTTCTTCCGGGGGGCTTTGAGCCCCTTGGACTCCTTCCCGTTGCAGCTCAGCCCCTTTGTGCTCGGCTTCCGGGCCTTCTTGCTCTGGAGGCCCGGCTTCAGGTTGCCCATGTAGCCGCTGGGCGAGCACAGCGGCGGGGAGAGCGTGGGTGCCCCCAGGGGCCCGCTGTGCAAGGGTGGGCTCCGCACCAGGTTGTACTCATCCAGGAGACGCACGATGTCGTGGTGCATGCGCTCCTGGGCGATGTCGCGGGGCAGGCGGTCCATGTGATCCGTGATGTCCCGGTTGGCAAAGCTGTCCAGAAGGACTTTGGCCGTTTCGTAGCTCCCTTCTTTAGCTGCCAAGAACAAGGGGGTCTCTTCCTAAAACACAGGAAAGCAGGGCTTCAGACCCCTGGAATGAATGGGATTGCCCAGCTGCCTTGCTTTGAGACAGGAAAAGTGGGTGGGCGGGTGGGCAGGGGAGTTAAAGGGGGATAAATCTGTTGCTCAATAACATCTACTCTGATTTTGGAATTTCCTTCCTTCGTTCCACTCCCCTGCTTCTTGAAAACCATGCCCACTGAAGAGAAAACTTGAAAGCACCAACCCTTTCTAAATGCCACTTTGGTGGATGGTCCTAATCAACGTCTTAAATAACCATCTGTGTCATCGTCGTTTTCATGGCCATCATTGTTTCTTGTGTGTGTGTGTGTGTGTGTGTGCCTTCGAGTTAGTTTTTGACTCCTGGGGGCTGCCTGGACCATGCCTGCAGTCTTTTTGGCAAGGTTTTTCAGAAGTGGTTTGCCATTGCCTCCTTCCCAGGGCTCTGAGAGAGTGACTGGCCCAAGGTCGCCCACTGGCTTTGTGGCTAAGGCAGGAGTAGAACTCACGGCCTGCCGGTTTCTAGCCTGGAGCCTTCACCACCACGCCAAACTGGCTCTATTGTTTCTTTGCAGAGAGATAATGGAACGGAATCGTTTCTTTACACACAGATAATGCCTTGGCTGGCTTCCCAAGCGAGAATTGCTGCTGGCTTAACTCTCAACAAGACCATCAACCCATCCATTCCTACTAAGGTTCCTGCACAGTGAAGCAGAAAGTGTTTGAAGCCACCTTTGGAAAATGCCTGGATGTTTGTGGGAAGCAGCAACTGCCTAGATAGGAAATGGGGGGGGGGGGGTGTCTGCGTGCATGGGGATCTGAAGTTTAATTGTGGGCTGCCTGGTTTGCACACCGGGATCCATGACTCCAGGGCCACTTCGGGCTGCAAGACTGTAGCAGTTGCCAACGCTTGCTCAACAAGGAGGCAAGCCCCTCCTTGTTCCTGGTGGGCCCCCAGGGGGTTCAGGGCTCCTGGCTGAGCTCCCCTGGCTGAGGGAGGGCTTGCACTTACACCCTGCTTTTTCTCTGATGAATTTAAACCTGCGTCTATGTCAGCTCCCCCAGGTAGACCAAGCCAGGGAATCAACTCCACAGGAAGGCAAAAAATACTCATGTGAATTAAGGAGGTGTCTGCCTGAGTCGCCAAGTTTTTCCCCTTGTCACCTCGGCCCATCCCTGCCCAGGTCGTCTTCCTTACTTTCTACAGTCCACGAGGCCGTCTCCCATTTTCAAGCTCCCAACAAAATCTTTGTGGGGTATGTTGTAGGAAGAGAGGGGGACCGGGCCAAAGGCACCAAGGGAGCTCCGTCAAACTGGGTCTCTCGCAGACCAGCCTTGAACCACGATGCCCCACTGACCTTGTTATTCTGCATGTCCTTGTTAGCCCCGTTCTTCAGCAGCACCAGGGCGGCATCGACGTTGTTCACAGCGGCAGCCCAGTGCAGGGCGGACTTCCCTGGAGGGAGAGAAGAGGGTGAGACCATCAGCAGGCCATTCCGTGGCCTCCTTCTGCAGACCTTTCATGGAAGACTTGGGGATGCTGGTACCTAGATCATCAACGGCATTGACGTCAGCGTGGCAGCTGATGAGATCTTCCAGCATGCCTTCAACCGCCAAGCGGGCAGCCAAAATCAGGGGCGTGGTCCCGTCATGCATGCGGGCATCCAGGTCAGTGGCCCTGTTCCGGATCAGAATCTGTCCCAGGGAGAGAAACACCCTGGTTAGTGGATGCTCGAAATTGGCTTATGTGCACAATTGGTAAACCACCCCAGCTTTTGTGGGAGGGAAGGTAGAAACGCCTCCCCAGGATGAGAGCAAGGGCCGCCCTGACCTGAAAGACGCCCTGGGCATCTGCTGACACGGCTGCGTGGAGTGGCGTCTTGCCCATGTGGTCCTGGATGTTGGCATCGGCACTGGCCTCCAGCAGCCGCTTGGCCGCATCCGAGCGGGCGTAACGTGCAGCCAGGTGAAGAGCCGTCTCTCCCGTGCGATCCGTTTGACTGTGCAGGTTGGCCCCTTGATAGATGAAATCCGAAATGACAGCGGGGGTGTCTTCCTCCTCCTCACTGTTGCCAGTCTCCAGCCCTCCTCCGCTGCAGGAGGCAATCATCAGGGGCGTGAATCCATCTGCAAAGGCAAAGGAAGGGGACCCGTCAGCCGCTGCGATGGGCCTGGAAGGCAGAGGCTGAAACCGGCAAGCAACAGCCATCCGCTCGGGGTCTGTTGCTCTCCGCAGCCTGGGAGGCATCGAGCAGCTGCAGCTGGTCTCAAAGGAAGCTCCGGAGCTGGGTGGAAGGAACACTCAACCCAGATTCACCAACACCACGGCCACCTTCATCTAAGGCACTACGGCCACGCAAATCCTCCACTTTAGGGACAGGTGCAACGTCTACACTAAAACAAGGGCTGATCCATAACAATCCAAGCTTAGCCTGGCCTAGTCACCGGCCCCTGTGAGCGCAGCCACAAGCGAAGACAAGGGCAAGAAGGTTTCGAGCTTCAAGATCTCTTTTGGTTTTGTCCACCACCAGCGTCCAGCATAATACCAGGAGAACTGAGGAACACTGACCAGGGGAATTCAAGGACCAGAGCTAAATGGGCCTCTGTGCCCTGCTGTACAACCCTGAGAGGAAGGATTTGGTCACTGTCCTTCACGTGACCAAGGCTGCTTCTTGGAGACCCCGATTAGCCTTCTCCCTTTCATCTCTGCACCGCAGACCCCTATTCCTTTCTATCTGCCCAAGTCTGCAGTTTAGACCTAATAATACTGGCCAGCCTTATACATTCTTGCAACGGGGACAACAGAAAGAACCCCCAAGCATGGCATCCAGCACCCTTATAGGAAAACACAAATCACACCTTGGTCTTGCACTGGACAGCTCCACTCTTTATCTGTTATTGTGGTTGAGATGGTTACCCACTCACCACGCAGCCCAGGGTGGCCAACGAAAAACAGCAAATAACAAACAATTAAAACATACTACATCATTAAAATGGGCTCCCGACCCAGGTCTCTGAGGCCTCTTAAAAGACAGGCAGGGTCAAGGCCGTCTGGATCTTGGGGGGAGGGGGAGGTTGGGGGAATGGTCTTTTCCAGAATCCAGGCTAGCAAACTAGCTCTCCCGTTCAGATTTACTCCTTACCCGGCCCTCGTACGTTGACGTCCATGCAATCTGCATCGATCTCCCCCTGCGGTGGTGTGGGGGCCATGGAGGAAATGCGCAGGTCGGCCGCATCCAGGTGCTGTTGCGTCCACTGCCTGTGGTCAGATAGCTCATCGGGCAGCATGACCTGCTCCTCTACCTGGGAAGAGAGCGAAGGAGAAGCTGCGTGACGATCTGCTTGCCAGAGCCACCCATAGTCACACTTCCAGCAAAATGCTTGTTATAGAGAAAGGCCAAGATGGATCTATGCGTCTTGAGATCGGAAATTCAAATGTGTTACTTAGGAGTTGGTTTTGCATAGTCACGTTTCCTGATGTCTAGGGAAAAATGGACAAGGAAGGGAATAGATAAAGGAAGTATAACCACAGGATCAAAGAGGTGGTTTTTGGAGGTCAGAAATTCACACGTCAGGCTGTGGGATCTGCAGATGTTCAGGGAGCTTCTTGAAGCTTCTGCAAGCCGGTTGAAGCATCGTTTTTTTGTTCCCGTGAGCAAAAATGTTTAACTGGGCAACTAAACACTTCACTGTTAGACAAGCGCTTTCCAAATATTGAACACGCTTCTCTCTCCAAGACCAGGACTGGTGCTCTTTTCATGCCCACATTCTCAGAATGCTCTGGGGGCAGCTGGCACGTCTCTTGCCTCTTTCCATCTCTTCGTTCTTTCGATGGAAAATCATGAAGGAAGGAAGATGGAACAGACAGTGTATTCTGACTGCGCAGCTCTCCACCTGGAAGCACTGATGTTTCCACTAATCCAAGTGAAGGATACATCAAGGTAACCCTGTACTAAAATCTGCCCTCTTTCTCAGCCTTTTCTTCTCAGGCAAAACAAAAAAGCAAAAAAACCAAGTTTGTGGTCCTACTTTATTCCTTGGGAGCTTGGGAATTTAGTTTAGTTTGAATTTCTCTTGGTGGGAAACTCAAAACTCTTTTTTGAGTTTTCTTGCTCCCTCTATTGTTGCAGACGTATTTCTGGCTGCATCTTTCCATCCCAAAATTCCCCCACCTCCCCTTTCTGAACTGAGAAAGCCCCCCAAGGAGAACTTGGTTCTAACTGCTTCTGAAATGGGACCCCAGGCCAGAGACAACCAGGGAGAGGACTGTACCACGGAAGGGAGGACACACAATTTCAGGCGTCACTGAAGAATTGCAAGATTACGCTCCTTCCATGAAAATGTCCCCCAAATTCTCTTCTTCTTCGAGAGAAATCCCAAATGCAAATTCAAACTGAATGAGAAGCGACTGAAAAGAAAAGTCAGGAGGATTTTCTGGCACTTGCTAGGGTGAGAGTATCATCTTCCCATTTAATCTCTGCACAACCTTCGGGCCAGAAGCAAAGGATCCCTCGCAAGCTTACTCGAAATTTCTTGGTGTCGAGCATCTCTTCATCTCCCCACTCGTTCTGATTGTCATCCATCAGAGTACCGTTCGAAGCATTTTTCAAGGGTCTGGATGAGGGACGGTTGGGGGGAAAGGGAGAAGAAAGAGGCACAGAAATTAGGTCCACGTGGAAACAGTCAAGCAACACACTCTGATCGCCATCACCCAAATGAAGTGGAGTAATTAAAGATTAGGCAAACCAAATAATCTTCCCATTATTCTCACACTTCACACTCTTATCCATGCCAAGGGTGCCCCCCTCAAAGCTTCCCCAAATTCAGTAATTTTGGAAACTTTCTACCGAAGCAAAGCTAAACAGCAAGGGACTGAAATTAAGACCCAGACAACTAGGCCTTCTTGAAACAGACTGGTTCGGGTGATGTGCTTGTGTGCTCTTGATTTGTGCTATAAAAAATTACGCTATTTGTGTAAACACGGAATGCTCCCTCCAGAGTTATGAACTGGACACAGAAGAGGTCCAAGACTGGATGGTCTAGCCCAGGGGCTCTTCAACTGTTTGCGCTACTGACCCCTTTGAGAATCTTGTGGGACCTTTTTGGACCTTCTCTCTCTCTTTTAACCCCCCCCCCCCCGTTTTAAAAATGTGTTACCACTGGACCCTTTTTCAGGAAAACCTATTTAAATGTGTAACATAAAATACATAGATATAGATTGTCTTACACAAGGATGTCACTGATGCTCACGCTATTAAAATAACAAATTATAGTAATATCTGGGCTTCTTTATGAATCCATTAAATCCATAACAAGACAATAAATACATTTAAAAGAGACATAAGCTAAAATGAAACACTTTTGGAGTCTAGAGGCCATGAAATATAGCCAATTACTTCGTCACCTACAACCATTCTTGAACAAAAAGCTAAATTCCACTTGGAGGTTAATGAAAATAAAGCTGAAATTTCTGTGTCCATCCAAGTTCACAGATCCCCTGAAATTTATCCACGATGCCCACTGAGAGAGCATGAATTCAAAGGGCAGCTGTTAAATGTCCCCGCTGTTTCCAACACTGGCGCCCTCTGCCCAGTGGGGTAGAAGCAGAGCCAACAACACAGACTTGGTGCTATGCCCTACAGTTTGTCCTAAGTGGGGCAGAAAACCAGCTCTTTCCACAATCACCGGAATATCACTTCACCTCTATTTTCCCTAGACTGAAAAAGGAAGCAGAAATTCAAAACGGTTCATTAGACCTACGGTGGTAAAACAATGTAAACACCGGTCCAACAGCGTTCTCTTTTGCAAAATGGAAGCCAGAGCTGGCATGCCATAAACATTAAAAGTGCCCACAAAGTTGGGTTCCTACAATCTTAGTTAATAAGCCACCCTTGCTGTGCTCACTTCACATGCTTTTCCCAAACACGTAAAGCCCATTTTGGCTCAACCCAGACAAGGGTTAAGATTCCAGACAAGAGTTAACCCAGACAAGCGTTAGATTCCCACAACGCTATTTTAGCAAGTTGCGTGAACCAGCCTTTCCGGGTCAAGAGAGCGAGCGACGCTCTACGTTAACCCGAAGGAGAAAAGGAACCGGTCCAGATGCCAGTCAGCACCCAGACCTCTGCGAGGGGAAGGGGGGGTTACTCACTTCAGCCCCATGGAATCCTCCCCCAGCGGCTCCCGGCGTTTCTTCTTACTGGACTCGGTCACTTTGAATCCTTCGGGGAACCAGAGCTGCCCATGTTCCCTCCGCCGCCTGCGAGTTGCCAAGACGCCGACGCCGATGCAGAGGAGGAGGAAGAGAGAGGGTACCACCACGTACATAGGATACAACTGGTCACTCCTCGGGGAATCGGCCGTTTCGCCTACACCGCAAAGGCCAAGAGCGCAAGATCAGACCGAGGGAAGGCACACCACCGGCCAGAGGGACAGGCAAACTGAAGGCCAAGGAGGTCCACGCAGCCCCGCCAGCTCGCCCCCTCCTCCCTTCCCAACTCCGGAGGAGGAGGAGGAGGAGGAGGAGGAGGAGGAGGAGGAGGAGGAGGAGGAGGAGGAAAAGACGAGCAAGAAGGTCATTTTCTACGTGATTCATCAGCATTGCAAACTCTCTGCCAGTCCCGCAGCTGCGCTGGGGAAAAAAGCTTTCTTTCCTTTAAGGGAAAAAGGATTAGCCCATTTCAAATCATTGGATCCACATTGAGCTGTTAAGTCAAAAGGATTGAGGGGGATTTGGAAGGCGCAAACTTCAACTCTTCACATGTCACTGATCGATTACAAGGTTTGCGTTTGCTTCACCTCCCTCTTCCTTTTCTAGCAATAATTATTTTGAAAATAAACTCTGGAGGAGAGGCAAAACTTAAGAGATAGATTTTTTCCCCCTCCCACAAACAGCAGGGGAATGTGACTTTCTTTTTAAAAGGCGTTCAATTAATTGCTTAAGGTTCTGTTCACTGCAAACGTCAGAGATTTTACTCCTTGCATTTTACAGTTTTGGCCCCATCGTTTAGCATAGGCTTTTTACACCCTTGCAAGCTATACATTACACACATGGTGCACGTATACGTTTTTGGGGCCTTTGCTGTCTCTCTGCATCTTTTGACTCGACCTGCTTATAGGTGGAACCAGCCCCAAACTATAAGGTCCATTATTCGCCTAATCTCATTCCGTAAGATTAGAGTCCAAGCAAGTTTTGTTATTGCAAATCTGGTGGGAAACCCCAAATCACTCTGTGTTAATGCCAGGGTGGATATTTCACAGGGAGAAAGGTATGACGATTGGCTGATACAAGTAATGCCCTCTGTGTCTGTGCTCCATCTTTTAAAAAATTTATATTCTCTCGTTTTTTAAATTTTTATTAGCTTCTCCGTAGCCAATGACCAGGTATGAAAAATGCTGGTCTAATAAACAAATATTATATTGCTCTTGCAGCAGTTGCCTAAGGTCGGTTTCTCTTCAAATCCATGGGGACTAGGGACTTGCCTTCCTGGGTTTCAATGCAAATGAGAGCAAATAAAGCAGTTTCCCAACCATGCCAATTTCCAGGTGTGTGGACTTCAACTCCCAGAATTCCACAGCCAGCATAGCCATTGAGGAGAATTCTGGGAGTTGAAGTCCACGCACCTGGAAATTGCCAAGGTTGGGAAATGCTGAAATAAAGGAATAACAACATCACGCTCAAGTCAGGACCTGTTCTGGGATTAACATATTAAAACAAGCGTGTTCGGTTGTGGTGCCCAAACCTAGTTATGTAGAATTGAGACACTGCTCTACCAATGCTTCACTTGAGGTCAGGTTCCAGAATGTGACCACTTCTTATCTGATATTAGTTGAGAAAAATGATCTATTGATTACTGGTTTTGTGTATTAAAGAACTGCTTTAATAGAAATAATAGTAAAACAGGTAAAACAAAGGTAAGAGTTTAAAAGTAACACAACTACTGGTATATTGACAATGTTTGACTGTCAGAACCCTCATTTTAAATGTTTTTTTTCTTTTTCTCTTTTTCTCTTCTTTTCTTCTTTCTTCTTTTTTGTTTCTTTCTTTTTTCCCCCTCTTCTTTCTTTCCTTTTTCTCTATCTCTTTTCTCTTTTTTCCTTCTTTCCTTCTTATATATATATATGTTTTTGTCAGATTTATGTTTGAAGAATTTAATTTTCTATATTATTTGTTATATTTAATGTAGTCTGTATATAGCATTTTACAATAAAGTATTTGGGGGGAAAAAAGGTTCCAGAATGTGGAGGGATACAGAGGCAGGGGAACCAACTGGCAGCTGACATTTATTCTCCTTAAGTGGTGAATCTGGAATCCATTCATGAAGGCCCCAGCAACTTGGCATCAGTTGAAACCAAGCTGGAAGAGAGATGCTCTACTCCAGATGTTAAATGGGGTCTCCAACCCCTGGGATTCCCAGGTGAGTCCCCAGAGGGGGATTGTCAACAGGTTCTACTTACTCTTCACGGCTTCGATCTTGTAGGGAATGTCCAAGTTTCCGCTTGAGGCCAAGGCGCCCAGGAACGCGGCTACGTCGGTGGCGCTCTGGAAGCACTGCGAAGAGGACTGGATGCACTGGCGGTTGTCAATCTCCAGGTGAACAATTGACCTGCAGGTTTTGGGAAGGGAAAGATACAGAAATGAGCAACAGTGCTCCAACTGGAAAGAGACGACGGGCTCTTACACTGTTTTCTACCATCTCCACCCATCAGCGCAGGACTTAGCGACATCTCCATCAGTCCCAGGGCTGCTTAAAACTACTCCCAATTGCACCCTAACCCAGCCGTAGCCAGGCTGCATATTGTACCGGGTGACTCCTTATCAAGAGAAGTTCAGCACAGGCCTTTGGGCTATTCTCCTTGAACATCCTATCTTGAATATTCGCAGAATATTCTTCTCTCTGGCCACCTGGGCACAATTTCTGCTCAGCCCAGCTGATCAGGCCTAGGTTTGTTCTCCTGAAAGGGCAGGGCCACGCAATGCAGAGTCCCTCATCATCCTGCGGCAGGTTTATGCCTGGCCCTGAATGGCCTCGAACCCCACAATCCTGCCCTAGTCGCCTCAGTTCAGTTCTGGACGTGGTGCTTACCCACAGATGTCCACCTGGTCCAGCTCTCTCTTTGGCCTCCCACTGACCCTCGAGTGGAGGGCTGCCTTCATTCTGAACACCACTTCAGACACCTCTGGCCAGCTGTCCACAGACCTCTTGATGTGGTGCTTTTTCAGTTCTTCCGGATTCCCAAAATAAGGGAAGATCATGTATTCGCCCTTGGGGTCCTTCTTGAAAACCACGTTGGTGTGCAGAACGCGGCTGAGTTCCCGCAGGAAGTTCAGAGAGTTGTTCCTCAGGATCTCAGGGCTGATCAGCACCACCACCACCAAGGTCCCATCCGCAAGCTTCTCGGGCACGTTGTTGGCACAGTCAAGGCCGTCCCACTCACACTCTGCGCTGTTGCACCCCTGGTCACAGTTGCCGTCAGAAAAGTGATCCTTGCAGTACTGATCGTAGAGAGGGCTGCCGGGACAGAGAGAGGAACAAGTGAGGCCAACAGGACCACTCAAGGCCATGGATCGTCTGGACACACAGGAGGCCGACTGCTATTGCTCCCAAGTAAGCCACTCAAACTCATCTTCAGGGGCCAAGAAGAGGGGCCCCATTTCAAAATTCACACCCAAGGCAAGGGGGAGCAGGACAACTCAACAAAAAGGGGGCTGAACAACGAAAAAGCTTGAAAGGTTTCAATGAAAGGACACACAAAAATTAAAAAATGGCAGTGGGTGACACCTTCCTCATCTCTTCGCTGCATGAAGCTGACATCTTGCAAAGCTGAGAGTAGACCAAAGCTCCAAGGTAGACCAGACTAGGAAACCAGAGTTATGCAGGCTAATTTATTTCATAAATATTATTTTTTAATTATAAGGCTATAGTAAGAGGCTTTTGCAAGTCTGAATGCCCTTCCCCCTTCCCTCCCTTGTCTTCCTGAGAACTAGGGGGGTCTTGTCTGAGATGCTGCCATGTTCTCACAAAGTCCCAGGTTCTAATCTTCTTTCAGCTGAGTGTCAGTCTTATCAGGTAGACCAGACCAGAAAATCAAGTCCACCAGAAGGCTGAAACTACCTTTATGAGATTGGCTCTAATAACAGAATCTCGCAAATCTGATTGTGCCAGACCTCCTCCCCCTTCTTATCCTCATGTGAGTTAGGGTGGTCTCTGCTGAATGTGGATCCTCACCTGAATTAGGGTGCTTCCAAGTGTTATCTCGCTTCTCTGGACTTAAAAATGCTTCACCCCCTTCGGCCAGGTAACGGTTCTTGCGTATCTCCATCAAGGTCATTTCCCTTACTCTCTACGCTGAGGGACTGTCCCCCCCTCCTCAACCCAAGAACCAGGCTGATCCAGTGGGGAAGGTGTTGGGCTAGAAGTGAGAAGTCCTGGGTTCTAGTCTCCGATCAGCCATTGAAACCCCTGGGAGTCTTTGAGCGGTCTTTTCTCCTAGCCCAAGAGCCCGTGTGGCGTAGTGGTGAAGCTGCTGGACTAGGGGCAGGCAGACCCACATCCTAGCGCTCCCTTAGGCATGAAAGCCAGCTGGCAGACCTTAGGCCAGGCGCTCTCTCTCAGCCCTGCCACAAGCCTGCTCATAAACCAACCCCCTTGTGGCATCATGTCCCGATCGCTCTGCTGCAAGGACTGGGTGAGCGCAGGGGAAAAAGAAGTGGGCCCTGCATCGATCCTCAGGGCTGCAGCAGAGAGCGCCTCCACGGGCATTCCTACCTCCTTCTCCTCCCCCCTTGTCGGAAAGAGAATAAAGGCAGCCCACTTGAACCGCCTCAGCCCGGTGAAGCGGAGGAAAGGCACGCCACACTTTGCAACCCGGCCCCGGTCCCTTACTTGCACTGCAGCTCGGCCTTCTGGCAGTCAAAGCCATCGTACAGGCAGCCGCTGTTGTTGCACTGGACGTCGCACTTGCCGTCGTTGAAGTAGTTCCAGCACTGCAGAGCCTGGGTGCAGTTCTTCCAGGGGTCATTGAAGTTGAGTGAACAGTCCCCGCCGTCCCACCCGCAGGCATGGTTGTTGCACCTGGCGTCGCAGATCTTGTTGCCAGCCAGGCTGGGGCAGCCCGGAATTTCGCACGTCTCCTCCAGGAGGGGAGGGGTGATGTCCTGGCCGGGGCCTCCCCGGAACTCAAAGTCCAGGATGTGGCAGTTGAGGCCGTTGAAGTTGACGGGACAGAGGCACCGGTAGTGGGGCGGCTCCTTGGTGAACTGGCAAGTGCCCTCGTTGTAGCAGGGGCCGGAGTGGCACGGGCTGTGGGCTGGGAACTGGCACTCGGGGCCCGTGAAGCCCGGCGCGCACACGCACTTGGACTGCTGGGCAGTGGAGACGCAGGTCCCGCCGTTCAGGCACCACAGCACCCCACAGCTGCGCAAGTTGTTCTCGCAAGTGGCGCCATCCAAGCCCTGAGAGGGGAAGAACCGCAGGATCCTGCAACTGAAGGAGCACTGAGGCGGGGGCTATCCAGCCTCTGCGGGAACGCATCCAGCAAAGGGGGAACACGCTGCCCTCTGGGTCGTCAGGCCCACTGTCACTGCTCTTAGCTTTCTCCCAAGTGCCATCAAAAGCGGCCTTCCTAGGATTTACAGGCTGGTTCCACGTTCTCCCCTCTGGAAGAAGAGGACTTCCCGTGCCTTTTGTATCGGGAGAAGAGCCTCCCTCCCGGAGTTGTGGGCGCTCCATCGCTGGAGGTTTTCAAGAAAAGACTGGACAACCACTTGTCCAAGATGGTCTGAGGACTCCGGCCTTGGGCAGGGGGTCGGACTAGAAGACCTCAAGGTCCCTCCAAACCCCAGGATCTCTGATATCCCTGAGCCTCCTCTCCTTGTGACTTGATGGTTCCAGACCTTTCAGTGTCTCTCCTCAGAACTGCTTCCTAATCCCTTCCAGTCCCCGGCCCCTGGTTCCCCTTCTCTGAACCTGACCCCCTGAATCCTTTCAGAGGCCAGAACTGGACAGAGGACTTAAGGTGGGGTCTGACCAACACAGAATAAAGGCCAGGACTTTGGAGAAGGCCCTCCCATGGATCCAGCAAGAACCCACCATGGAAGGGGATGGCCTGTCGGTGGGGCAGAAGAGTCCTTTCCCACCCACCCACCGTCCAGCTCCCGTCCTGGTCAGATGTTGGGCCCCAGGGAACCCTGCGGGCGGGCTAGAGAGCAGCTGGATTTCCCCCAGGCATGATTAAGACAGCATTGCTCATCTTACTGAACCCGTGTTCATACAACCCATTTCACCTGCTTGCTGGATTAATTAATTTCTGCATTTGCACCATACGTGGAATCATAAACTCCCGAGTGGGGTGAGGTGGTACCCTCACATACCCTCCAAAAAGGCGGCCCACCTTGGTACATTTGGGGCAAACACGGCCACTAAGTCTTTAAGAACCCAGTTCGACCCATTCTGCAAACTCAGCCTTTCCATCACGATCCAGATGGGGGGACTGAGAAGCTGGGGCTTCACCATCCTGCTTGCGCCCCCACACTTCTAGGACCCTCCTCCCCTCTGGCCAAAAGCCGGCCACGTACCGGAGGACACCTGCAGATGTAGCCGTGTCGTGTGTTGCTGGCGACCGCGCAGGTTCCCCCGTTCCGGCAGGGTCTACTTTGGCAGCCGTTGACCACCATTTCACAATGCCGTCCTGGAGGGAACCAAAAAAGGGGTACGCGCTCAGCAACCAGTAAAAATAAAACATTACACACTTGCTGTGTGTCTTGCCTTAAGTCAAAATCCACATAATCCTCGGTGGTGGAACTAAAACACTATAAACAGTGGTTATGCCGGGACAGCAACAGATCGAAACTTGGCAACATTTTCTTTAAGCGCTCTGTATTAAGTGATTTAAAAGTAGGAAATATGAATTATTCTGTCCCTCCCTGCATTTTAACAAAGGAAAACGTTACGGGTACATCTTGACGATCATTACAGGAAGAGTATTTCCAGCCATCCCCAGACACAACTTCTACACAGACAAACGCATTTAGAATTAGGGAGTTACTGTCATTTCCTTCCAATTGTGTCAGAGGGAAAACTCTTCTGTAGTTTGTGAAGCGGGTTAAACAAATTGCAGACTGGAAGAGAGGGTCTTCAGGTTCTCCTCAACAAAGAACTGGTGGGAACTACATACGTTCAGATTTTCCGCAACTCAGCGTCAAACCCTCTTCATTTTAGCACAGCCCTTTCAAAGCCCCAAGAAATCAGCCACGGAGTGGATCAGCCACAGCAAGGCAAATTGCTAGCTATTTTTTTCCTCCAAGATAGTTTACAGTAATCCTATAGAATCATCCTTGTGAAGCCCCTAGATATAAATACTCATTTGAGCCCCTCAGACCACACGCAAGCGCAGTGCCTCCTTGCAATTCCTGGAAGCAGCATGTCTTTTTTCAGCTTCCACAGCAGCCTAAAACAAAGTCACTGTTTAAGAGCCACGTTCAAGGCACTTCTTTCTTTACAGGCCCCCACAGAAACCTGGAAAAAGACAAGGGTGCTTTGATGCACAGCGGAGAGGCGCTGTGCTTGCGCTCGGTCTGCAAGGACTCCTTCCTAATCGTTTGCAAAGGGTGCCTCAGTAGAGGTCATTCCAAGAAGGAAGAGGGGTTCAGAGGTACACCCAGAATACCCCAGATGGATGCTCTGGGGCCTTTCCCTTTCTCGCTAACCAACCTCACAGGGTTGTGGTTCTGGGAAACATGGAGGGAACATCCTGGACAAAAGGTGGGTCAGAAATTGGAAGGATGGATGGATGGATGGATGGATGGGTAGGGTAGGGTAGGGTAGGGTAGGGTAGGGTAGGGTAGGGTAGGGTAGGGTAGGGTAGGAAGGGAGGGAGGGAGGGAGGGAGGGACAGATGCGGCCAGTTTTAAAAGTAGTTAACTTGAGGGCTGTTTGCTTTTGGGGCTGTTTGCTTTTGGGGAATCCCAGCAGGCAGTCCTGGAGAGCAACATGGGAGGGGGGATGTTGCCCCCCTGTCCATGCCTCTGACTGGCCACTGCAGGACCCGGAGACGGGCCTTCGGTCCAACCCCACTTCCGGGCTCCCGAGATCTCCCCTGGCACTCACCAGTGTAACCCGGGCGGCATTCGCACTTGTAGTCATTGATTCTCTGCACGCAGTTCTGGGTCCCGCGCAGGTCGCATGGGTTCGAGAGGCACTCGTTGACGTCCCCCTCGCAGCGCTCCCCGACAAAGCCCGGCAGGCAGGTGCAGCTGTAGCCCCCCACCTTGTCGCTGCACTTCCCGTTGTTGAAGCACTTGGGGGCCAGGGTCTTGGGGTCCGTGGAGGGGCTGCAGTCGTCAATGTTGATCTCGCAGTGCACACCTGGGGGAGGTGGAGGGGGAAGCAGTCGGTTCACTGAGCGGGGCAGGCCCATCCCGTTCGTTCACGCATTGCGTCATCGCAAGGCTTGTACGCCACCCCGCAGAGTCAAGACGCAGCCTCCATATTTTGGAAGAGCAAAGGGGCAACTACCAGCTGTGAGCAGCTCGTTACCCACGCTCCTGTTTGAGCTCAAGCTGGCCTGGCAATTTTTCCGGTGTCGACAGAGAAGCGGCTTCCCACTGCTTCTTCTACGTCCCTGAGATTTCCTGGTAGTCTCCCATCCAATACAAGGTAGGTCCACCCCTGCTATCTTTTGAGATCAGCTAAGGTCAGCCAGGTGCTCCTACCTGCTATCACATTATTCCACTCTGGTCCAGGTTAAAACCTCACCAGTCTCGTAAAATGTGTTGTCTCCACGGTATTTAGGTGTTTTTGGAGCCCCAGAGGTGGGAAGCGAAGGAATGTGTGTGGCCAGCCCTTCGCCACCAGAGGGAGACAGACTTCACTTCTCTCTCCACACCGGGGAGCTCTGCCCCCCAACTCCCAGGGGCAGGGCCTCCCCACCTTCCATTCCAGCCCCCCACATCCCCACCTGCAAAAAGCCAGATGCTGCAACCCAGAGGCCTGACCCGAACCGAGTCGCTTTCTGGCTCCCTGAAGGGGCCAGGGCTTTCCACAGGGCCGGGGTCAAAAAAGTCTCTGCTTGGTGGCCCATCCCCTGCTGTTCCTGCCCGGCCAGCTTCGGTCTCTTACCCTGAGTTCCTCGGGGGCAGGAGCATTTGTAGGTGTTGAGCAGATCAATGCAAGTTCCTCCATTTTGGCAGGGGTGGGAAAGGCACTCCTTTATCTCCTCCGAGCAGTTTTGCCCGTGGTAGCCCGCCACGCACTGCAAAAGGGCAACGTAGATTCCTCTGAACTGTGCAAGAGAGCCGGGCTGCCCTGCCAGAGGGGGAGCTGGGGAGCATCTGCCTCTGAACGTTAGCTGGGAAACAAAGGAAGGGCCCGGTGCCCTGGCAAAGCACCCTTCCCAATCCGGCGCTGAGTTATGGACGGGGATCCTGCCTTCCTGAAAGAGGCCCTGGGTCCTCTGCAGCCGTGGAAGCCCACCAGCCCGCATCCTTTCTGGGCAGGAAGCCTACCTCGCAGGAGTAGCCTCCCAGATAGTCCGTGCAGGTCGCCCCGTTCTGGCAAGGATTTGGGGAGCACTCATCCACTTGCTCTTCGCAGTAGCTGCCCGTGTACCCAGGCTGGCAATGGCAGAAGTGGGTGTTGCCCTTGTCCATGCAGAGGCCGGAGTTCCTGCACAAGCGGGTGACATCAAGGCCTGCAAGAGCCACAGAGGGAGGCTGTCAGACGTGCGTGGCAGGCCGGGATGGAGCGGAGCGGGCCTGACAGGGGCACTTGGAGCAAAACAACCGTGGCATGGTATTTTTGCCCGACAAGTCCTTCCTCTTTCCTTGCCCTTTCTTGGTCTCGGGCACAAGCAACACCGTCCTCTTCAGGCTGAGAAGCGAGGGGCGGCCTCGGCACAGCTCCTCCCTCTGGCCCTTGCCCCCCACACCCAACGGCTGAGACAGGAAGATTCCCGTCTGATGGACTTCAAGGCAGGTCCTGGAATGGACCAGGCTCCTCCTGGATGGAGACTGAGGGCCCTGGAAGGAGGTCCCCCGTCCTCCAGCACGGAGGCGGAAAGCTGAACAGAAGGGGACGCACCTTGCCGCCGGGCAGCCACCTCGCAAGAGACGTTTGGTACGTCGCAGTACAGACCAGTCCAGCCGCTCGGGCACTCGCAGCGGTAGAGGTTATTGACTTGCCAGCACGTCCCTCCGTTTTTACAGGGTGAGGAGTCGCACCAGCGCACCAGGTTCTGCAGAGAAGTGGGGAAGAGGATGACGCATGCAATGGGGTGTCCTGCGGGCGCAGAGGCCCCAGCAGGCTAAGCGGAAGCCGAAAGAAGTCTTGGAGAGCGACCCCAGTGGGGACAGTCTCCAAGCGATGCATGGCGACAGCGAGCGGGAGCTCTGCTTCTGAATCTCACTTTGGCCATGACTTCGGGGCTCTGTTTCGCATTGCCTGCAACTCCGTAAGTGCCTAGTCTGAGCCAATACGACTGGACCACCTTGCGCGGATCCCGGAGATACTTTCTGCAGGATGCTGTGCCAGGACCCTCAAAACCGTTGCACAATGCCAGTTATCCACCACTGGACACACTGGCAGCCTCAATTCTGTCAGTTGTGTGCAAAACTCTGATCAATCATTGCCATGTTCTGCAATGCTCAACAACCTTTGAAACATGCTACCTAGCCAGGAAGAGGTGGAACTTCCCTCTAGAGGAACATCTCAGTTTAGGCAAGTGGGACATTTATCCTGGAATGCCAGCTTTGCAGGAGTCCCTCGGCTGCCTCCAGTGAAATAACTGACAGGTAGTAAAGCAAGACACCAGCAGGTAAAGCAAGGCCACAGCCTTCCTCCTCAGCATCCCCAAGGGACAAACCCAGCCAAAAATACAAAATGGTGAACAGGCTCATTGCCGTTCAAAGTATTTGCAAGCGCTTCCCTGCCTCTTTCCTTCCACTTCAGCCTTGATCCCTAAAGCCATGTTCTTCCCCACCAGTGCCTGACATTACAGGTAGTCCTTGTTTAGCAACTGCCTCATTTAGGGACTGTTCGCAGTTACGACGGTGATGAAAAATAGCTTTATGACCTGTCCTTGCATTTATGACCTTTGCAAGTCTGTAAAGCAAAGCTGAAGTCAGATTGCCAGTCCCCATTGTGGTCACTAAATGAGGACTACCTGTATGTCCTCCTCCTCTCCTTGAAAATCTGGAGAGAATATTCCACCCAGAGCACTGGGCTGGAATTGCTCCTTACCTGGCAATTGAGCCCAGTGTACCCCTGTGGGCAGGTGCATTTGTAAGTCCCATAGCTGTCCTGGCACGTTCCACCATTCAAGCAGGGCCTGGAGTCACACTCGTTGATGTCGTGTTCACAGTAAATGCCAGTGAAGCCGGGTGGGCAGACACAAGTAAAGGTGTTGATGCCGTCCACGCAGGTCGCCCCATTGAAGCAGGAGCTGAGTGACACGAGGAAGAGAGAGGGTCACCCACCCCTGACCTCACTTTACCCCTTGCATAAGCAGAGATGCCGGACCTTAGACGAAACGTGCGGACTGGGTAAGACAGGGTCCGTTTCAGTCCATCTGGCACGTCCTAGATCAATGTTTTTCAAACTTGGCGACTTTAAGACCTGTGGACATGCTGGCTGGGGAATTCTGGGAGTTGAAGTCCACGCACCTTAAAGTCGCCAGGTTTGAGAAACACCGTCCTGGATGAACCTACCTCTCCGTGCAGTCTGGAGTGTTGTGCTCACAGTGGATCCCGCTGAAGCCTGACGGGCAGGTGCAGGTGTAGCTGTTAACACAGTCCGTGCAGTTGGCTCCGTTCTTGCAGGGGTTGCTGGCGCACTCATCGATGTCCTCCTGACACACAGGGCCCTGGAAACCCGCCAGGCAGTTGCAGGAGAAGGCGTTGATGCTGTCGGAACAGGAGCCCCCGTTGTGGCAGGGGTCTGCAGGGGAGAGGAGGCAGGCTGGTAATGCATTCACAGCGCCAGGGAGAGGAAAAGGGGCCCTTGGGGCCCTTGGGGCCCCTCTCCCACTCAGTGCAGAGTACCCGAGAGATGGCTGTCCATGCCTTGCTTCAACAGACCCCTGGAAAGTGAACCCCACACCTCTGGGCTCCCTGGCTCTAGCGTGCCCGGAATCTGCCTTCCTAGAATTTCCAAGCATGTCTCTGGAATAAGCCAGCGAGGCCTGGCAAGGGATGCCCCCGGGCTTTGCCAAGGCAGCAACACCTTTTCTCCTCCGACACCCCCGAGAGCAGGCTTTCCCAAGAGGCGACCTGCAGATATGTTCCTACTCTGTTGGTCCAGACGACAAGAGGTGCCCTTGGGGGGAGGCAGGTTTCCCCCTGCAAACAGCAGTTTCGAAAGGCACCAAGTCTGCTGCCCAGGATGCCCGCCAAGAGCTCAGTTAACACTTGGGCCCCACTCAGGCCCGGGGTCTAATCTGGAGCTCCTTCCCTGGGTGAGCTTGGATCCTTACTAGGTTGACAATCGTCAACGTCCGTTTCACAGCTGTCCCCCGTGAAACCCGGCCTGCACACGCAGCGGTAGCTCCCGTTGGTGTTCTGGCACGTGGCGCCATTCCGACACGGACTCTTCACACACTCGTTGATGTCGATCTCGCAAGTTTGCCCTGAGAAGTGAACGGAGAGGATGATTGAAAACGCTGTAAACAGAGTTCCAAATAACGCTCAATGCTTCTCTTGACTTGCTGTACTTCTAAGGTCACTCGGTGAGGGTCGCTCCTGAAGGGCGCACCTGTTCTTTTGCAGCCCACTGTGTCATTTACCTATTTAGAAAACCCTGAGATCTCTCCTTTCCATGACTTACATCCAATGTGGATTACCAGAATAAAAATTCCACAAAAGGACGTTAAATTAATTCATAACAACCAGGAAGTGCAGCAGTAAAACCCAGTAATATATGTGTCCGAGGACTGAAAACACAGCAAGGGAAGAACTCAGGGTCAAGACTATGGAAAGAAAGCAAAGAAACAGTGAAAAATAATACACTTAAAAGGCAAAAACCAGAATGAACAAGGAGGCTTTCAAACAGTGGGGAAAAGATGTCCAAAAAGGCTGTCCATTTCTCGGGACAAGCTTAAAAATTGGATAGTCAGGGCCGCACGCTAATTGTTACAACAGTCTGGTAGTTTTCATTCTAGTGGGTTCATCGGAAACAAAATCACCAAAACGATTTGCTCTTTAGACTTTCGTACCCACTGAGATGCAGCCAAACTGCTCGCCCTAATTAATGAATTAAACCAGCCTCTGTGATGTTACCCCCTTTCTCCTAAGATCCTCTTTATGCATTTGCCCTTGGCTGGCTGACTATAATTAATAATTTAATTCCCATAACGAATAAAGATAAACTAGTTCAGCCTGAATACACATATACTGTATATTCTTCTATATGGAAGTTACAGAAGGAGTTGCAGTGAAGCCTCAATTTAATGGACCCCCCTAACTTTTGGATGTTACAAACCACCTCACTTCTGTCCCTGAAGTCCATCATAACTGAAGTAGTAGAAGGCAGTTAAGCCTGCATTAACTTCATGGTTATCCGTGGGGATTTATGCCAACTGCGTTGTGACAAAATGACAGAAACAGATGCAAATGATGTCATTTATCTGCACCCTGACATCACTGGGATCACCATGCCGTTGTGCCATGCAAACGACATCAAATGCCATGATGATATACTTTCATCTTTTAAAGCCTCTAAATAAAAACCGCACCTCCTGGATGTTGGCGGGGGGGGGGGGAGATCAAAGCCATCCCTGCATCTTGCGGGGCAATAACACCGCCCTGGACTTCCAGGGGCAAGTAAGAAGACAGGCAGCTAAATTCGACACTCCGTCCCCAACCCCTGCTCTTAATCTTGCTTCCAACCTTAACCAGAGTTTGCAAATGCACATTTACAAAGAAGCAGGTATAAAAATAGCTGCGGAGTCCTTGGGGCTCTCTGAGCTTGGTGGTTTGCTTGTAGACGTTTCATTACCTGACTAGGTAACACCATCAGTGCACTGATGATATTACCTAATCAGGTAATGAAATGTCTACAAGCAAACCACCAAGCTCAGAGAGCACCAAAGACTCCACAGTTCAACCCTGAGCTACAGATATTCTCTTTATTGGATAAAAATAGCTCTTGACTAACTTAACAGTGGAGTTTGCAGCCAGAGGTCACCTACTGAGATAACTGAAGTAGGATTATGGAGCAGAGGTGGCCACCGTTCCTAGTTTGCATATCCCAGGTAGGCTCCCTTAAACACCGAAGTGGAAGAGGCTCTCTTCTCCATGTCTGAGAACTTCTGGATGGTCACCACACGACCATGATCCAGCAGGGCTCTTCTGAGGTTCTTAATTAGCCAGCTCGTTAAGACTAATTAGGATTGAGAGATGCTTCATTAAGCATCAGCTAATGGTTTAGACCTGCAGTCTCAGTTTACGTGCAAACCGGAAAGAAAGCGCAGCAGAGGGAGGTATAAAGTATTGTGCTGGGGACCCAAAGGCACTTCCACACGTACTGTAAAAATCATTTAACATTCACTGTGAGGATCCATCTGGAAAGGAAATGTTATGCTTTGTTGGAAATGTCTACGTCTACAATTATTTAACCCCATTCATTAGCTCAAACGCAGAAGCCTTCCAGTTGGGTGGACATCAATGCCCAGAATGCCCCAGGCGGTGTAGCCACCCGGTGAGAATTCTGGGAGCTGAAGTCTGCCCGCCTGCAGGTGCCCAGTGCAGGGATATGCAATTCAGAAGCTTGTGCTGGAGGAAAACCGAAATTCGATCTACAAAAAATGCTTTGCTCTTCACAGGTTTGCATCCACCAAGGTGCAGTCAAGCCTACAACCCCTGTGATGTTACTCCCTTTCCCCCAGCATCTTCTTCATGCGTTTGCCTTGGCTGACTGAGCTCTGCCAGGCTAACAGGAGTCATAAGCCCCACCGAGGGGGTGTCAGAAAGCCACAAGGCCCCCTTGTACCTTGCCACCCCGGAAGGCAGGTGCATGAGAAACTCTCGTAGTCCTCCGACTCTCGGCACTTGCCGCCATTCTTGCAGGGACCGTCCGCGCAGGGCGCCAGCACATCCCGGCATGTGGGACCTACGGTTGGAAAGAAAACTTGGGTTGGCTGCAGCCTCGTTGCCCGCCTGACACGGTGTGGAGGCCGTTTCCTCTTCATCCCGCTACCCGAGACGCCTCTGGCTGGATCTCAGGCACGAGCGTGCGCAGCTGAGATCTTTCCTCCCGATCTTTGAGGACAGACGGCAGGGCTGACTGACATTCCCACAGATTTCACAATGGGCTATGAATAGCACGGGGCTGTCCCCACATCCCTCTGAGAACAGCCTGGCTGCTCTGGAGTTTCTCCAAGATATTTTCTCCTTGGGGAAGGAATTCGTCCATGCAGGGGGACATTTGGGGAATGGGAGTTGTCCAAACAGCACTCTCAAAATTCACCTGGGGGTGCTTGGTTACCCTGACCTGAACCACAATGGAGGAAAAAGCATGTTTTCTTTGAAAGCCTCTTATCCAGCCCTCCTTTCCTGTTTACTAACGCCCTCCTTCCCTCCATAACATGGCCTTCTCCGTCAGCCAGTTGCATCTAGCGGCCTTTCTCTGTTTTCCAGGACCTTCTACTTGCTCACCCTCCCACCCCCAAAATCTCCTGGGTTGTTTCCCCAGCAACCAGCAAAGGCAGGAAAGTCATTACTTCCTCCAATTGTGCAAAGGTTGCCATTTTGTGCAGCAAGAGGAAGCAGGAAATGAGCAGAGAGGCAGAAACGCCTACTCGGCAAAAATGCCGTCCTCCTGAGCTGGTGATGCGCCGTACGTTTTTCCAGAAGGGACGCCAACGGGGCGACGTTTGCAAAGACAGAAAAACAACCCTCGCCCGAAAGGACCATGCAGTGGCGGGAGAAGTTTGCACGTGTGAAAATCTAAGGTGGGGCAAGTGAGAAAACCATGCGTGAGAATTTAGGGGAAGAAGCAAATTTTGTTTGGCAAATCCCATGACTTTCCTTCCCAACTTTTGGAGGGGCTAAAACAACTGAGTTATTCAGCCCTTATTTTCGCATCTTAAATCTTTCCGATCACGCCTCATTATCAGGGAAGAATGGATAGCGTGCTGTCAGATGCAGAGAGCAACGGAACGGCCGGGGGGATAGGTATTTGGGGAAGGCAATTTGGCAACCGCCCTCCAGGTTTGGACATTTTGGGGCTCCTCAGAGAAGTGGACTAAACCCCCCTCCAGTATGGACAAAGGCTGGAGTGACACTTCCACTAGAGTTCCCTCAGCTGGACATGGTTGCTTTGGATCGGGGATGGGCAACGTTTGGTGGCCAGGAGCTCCATCTTTGGAAGTGGAGATCCAGGAGGGCCAGTGAGAGGGCCAGCAGGCTTTAGGTGAAAACCACGAGGTCAATTGCCTCCCTGTCCAGAAACGCAAGAGAAACCAGAAGCGTGTGACGTTTGTCCTTCCGGTCCTGTCCCCAGCTATTCTGGGACAACATGGCCGCAGTGATCTCTGAAGGAAGCGCCTACCGGAGAGTTTGTTCTCTCACCAGTATAGGGTGGGAGGCAGTTGCACTGGTAGCGAGCAATGTCATCAATGCACGTTCCCTGGTTCAGGCAAGGGTTGGAAGCGCATTCGTTGACGTTGATCTGGCAGTTGGGTCCTGGGGAAAGAAGGAGATCTACAGGGTCCCACCTAAATCTGTGGGACCCCAGAGCCACCAACCTGGAACAGCAACAGGCCAGACATTCTGAGGGCTTCCTAAGAAACCCGGAGGGGCCAGACTGAGGTCAACGGCTTGAGTGGCCCACCTCCCCAAATATGGATTGTCTGTCCAAGCCAACCCTCCCTTGGAAAGGCGTTAAACTAAGACCTTCCAATTTAGTCAATGGTGATTTATTTACAGTATTTGGGCTTCCTTTTTCTTGAATACCTATTCTAAGCTGATGATCAACATGTAAAAGACGACAAACCTAGCCACTTTTAGAGGGGAGAAACCAGGGTTAGGTCTGGGGTTCTTACCACTGAATCCATCTTGGCAGGTGCAAAGGTAACCGCTGGTCATGTCCTTGCAGGTTCCACCATTCACACAAGGGTTGGACTCACATTCGTTGTTGTTGATGTCACAATTTGTCCCACTCCAGCCTGGGTCGCAATCACACTTGTAGCTTTGATTCCAGGAAAGAGAGAAAAAGCACACGTTTATTGTATTCTGCTGCTTTTTAAAAAAATAATCCTTGCCTTTGGATGCCCCTGGGCCACCTCTATTCTCTGTGCAGCGCACAAACGTCCTTAAAAAACCTAGGGGTAGGTTTGAGTAGCAGTAGTAAGAACAGCGTGCAAAGGTTGCATTATGTCCAGCAGCCATATAATATTAGTGAATCTAAAACAGTTCCTTAAAAGGCCTGGAAGAACAAAAATAGGTCTTGCAAGGGCCAGTTCACACCTAATGTTATTGGGAAGGACACCCTACTGATGGGTGCCCCGCTTCTCCCTTGTCCCTCGGGGAAGGGTGCCTGGAAAATGGCTTTGGATTGAGATTTTGAGGTTTAAGGGGTATAAATGGGAGGAAGTGTTCCAGGCCAATTCTCTGTTCTCTTCCTGCACTTTTTATTTCTTCTTTCTTTGCTCCTTTTATTCTTTATTAGTTTGTGCTAGTTTTTATGCTCTTCGTGAAACTTTTAATAACATTTATATGTATAAAAAAACCCAGCAGACCCCAGTGGAGAGTCTAACTTGCCCATGGCAGTCACCTTATACATTTCTGCTCAAGAACATGGCTTTCAATTCTCCCTCCCCTGTAGACCGTTTCTGGCGGCCACTCTGTGCATGTTCATCAGGACAGAGGCTCCCAATAAGAGGCCCAACTGGTAAGTCCTGCGTGCCATCAACGAACGCTGCCCGGGCAGCTCATTCAGCAAAGAGCCTGTGGCAGTGGGAACACTGGGCTTGAGGCACTCAGGGCTACAAAACAGAGTAGGACATTGCTATCAGTGGACTGGTAGTGGCCAGGGTGGTGTTTCTACATGCCCTAGAGGCACCCCAGAAGTTGCTCCTGGTGGGATGGTGCCCCTTCTACTGGGCAGTTTACCACTCCACCACGTCCTAGAAACCTCGGAAGCTATTTCAGTCTGGACCAGAATTTTGGTCCAACCAGCTCAGCGTGGCACAGAATGATGGATGATGGTTCTCCAGGGTCTCGTCAGGGACTTTGCAGGCCCTTCACCTGGGGAGGCTGGAGGTAGAATTTGGGACTTTCTGCAGGCCAAGCAAATCAGGTGCTTGGCCACCCCCTTATCGCCTATTCTCCTCAAATTCTGGATTTTATTCCCACCAAAGTTCCAGCTCTGAGATTAAAAGAACAATACGGCATAAATGCGTTCCATGCCTTTATTCTTTTGTTAAAATTGTTAAAATTCTTTTGTTTAAATCTGATTAGTACATCTTTAAAAAATAGGCACTTATTGATTTCAGTCATATCTTTCCTCCCAAGGCTTCATACCGTCTCTTCCAACAACCCAGTGAGGTAGGTTGGGCTAAGACAGCATGACCAGGTTAAGGTCATCCAGGAGCTTCCACGATTGAGCACCCACCTGAACCCACATTTCCTTGGTCCCAATCCAACACCCTAATCCTTGGTTTCCCAAGGGCAGCCCACAGAAGTGAGTATTGCACCATGCAGCTGCCTGGCTCCCGACCCTGATTTTTAACTAGAATAAAAGTTTTAAGAAATGAGTCAATGGGAATCTGAGGGTGCTCTAAAACAATCCATCCCACTCCTGTTTGATTTGATTTGATTGAAAGGCCTCTGGCCCCCCAGGCATTCTCAGAAAGGAAAAAGAAAGGCGCTCACACTCAGCACACCGCCACTCCCCCGAAGCGCCCACAATAAACTCTGAGATTTCCCAGAGGCCCAAGCGATCTCCCCCCAAAAGTGCCCCCCCGCTGGCGAGTGCCCCTCCCACACGGCTGCAGCCTTGCCCGACACTCACCCGTTCAGCCCATCGTGGCACTTCCCGTGGACGCAGGGGTTGCTGTTGCACTCGTTCACTTCCGACAGGCACAAGGGGTCCTGGAAGCCTTCCGGGCAGAGGCAGGTGAAGCCGTTGATGCCATCCCTGCAGGTGCCACCGTTGTGGCAAGGGTTGCTCTCGCACTCGTCCACGTTGATGCTGCACATCCGCCCTGCACAAGAGGAGAGGAACCAGTGGCACCCTGATCCCGGTGCCGCAAAGCCCACAGGTGGAGGAGGGCACCTACTCACTGCTCTCCATCCCGCCCTCACCTGTGTATCCCGGCTCACAGGTGCATTCGTAGCCATTAATCTTGTCAACACATTTGCCATAATCACACGGGTTGCTGGCACATTCGTCCAGGTTGATTTCACAACTGGGTCCTTCGGAAAGATAAACAGCAGTTAGCAAAACGGGCCAGGGGTGGGAATCTGGTGTGAAGCCAAAGGCATTTGTGAGTGACTGGCTTTCAGGGGGCTCCTGTCTCAATGTCTCCCCCGGAACCATGACGCCCTATTTCTTCTCGGCGACTAATGTCTATGCAACCGTTTCTCAAAGAGTGGGGCTCTGGAAAATCTCAGGACTGTTTTAAGAAAGTTTCTCTAGTCCAAATCCAGGTATGGAGGTGTGTGTGCTGAAACCTTAGAACGCCGAAGGAACTGTCACTCCCACAAGAGTGGGACAGAGGCAAGAGAAAAGCAAATGACGAACCAGGTTTTTAGCAGACGTAGCAACAGGACTTTCACTCCGTGCTGCTCCCGATGTCAGCAGAACCATCGTCAACAAGATTTCGCAAAATTTAAATCTTACACAACAACCGGCAACTGGGGTAAGACTCAGAGTTTGCCCTGCCAGGACAAAAATTTGTTTGGGCTGTTCCCCACAAGTCCTGCCAGTGATAAAGGGAACCGTCTCCAACAAAGGTGAGACCAGGTTCAATTCTGGAGACCAGCACATAAAAGCTGTAAGGTTCCCCATGATCAGTGAAGAGACTCGCCTCTTCTCTGTTAGAAAGGAAACCAGGAAGCCTGCTCTGATGTGCGTGGCACAGACTGGTTCCAGAAGGGAGATCGTTCAGGTGCTGAAATTCCTGTCACTCCATCCCATTCATCTCCATAAATCTTGTGGAGGAGAAGCCTGGAGGAATCGTGCTTGGAAGACAACTGCTCCTGGTTCAGGCCAGACCTGTCCTCCATCAGCTTGCCCCAGTTGGTGCCTTCCAGACAGAGGGAGAACGTTGGCAATTTCAGCCCCAACATATCTGGGAGACGCCAGGTGGGGCAGGCCCAAACGTCTCCAGGGCTTCTTTCCTCGACCTGAAATACGTGGGTGGCTACAGACTGGTCACCAAGATGGCTGTGCTCCAGCCTTTTGTGGGAAGGCCAGAGAGAAGGCCCGCCCCCTCCTTACCTGTGGTCCCTTTGAGGCAGAGGCAGGTGTAGGCATTGTTCCTGTCCTGGCAGGTGCCCCCATTCTTGCAGGGCTGGCTTTGGCACTCGTTGATGTTGATGTCACAGAGATGCCCGGTGTACCCAGGCTGACAGAGGCAGGTAAAGGAGGCAATGCCATCCCGGCACGTGCCATAGTGGCAGGGATCAGGGTTACATTCGTCGATGTCAGTCTCGCAGTGGGTGCCGGAAAAGCCTGGGGCACAGAGAGAAGGAAAAGGGCATGGAGATCCCGAAGAGCCGCGCTGAGGCCCGGAGCAGCAAAGGCAGCAGATGCACCAGTTCCACGGGGCAGCCAAGACAGAACAACCAGGCATCCTTCTTCCCTCGGTCAGGCTGCTGGGAAGAGCGGCTGGCCTAGTCTAGCGCTCAGCCGGCAGCAGATGCCTCTGGGGACGGTCCCCCCAGCCGGTTGTCCTTAAGCCTGGTTAGGAACCCGGCAGCTAGAAATGAGCTCGCCCGCTAAACACCGCACTTCCTTATCCGAGGGGTTGGACTACACCTCCCAGAGTTCCCAGCCAGAATGATGGGGGTCCGTGAGAAAGAAAAGGAGCTTGGCTGAGTGGGCCATTCAAGAAGGGGCAAGTCCTCATTCACCAGAGAATAACATGGCCTCGGTCTGCATCGAGGCGGTCCTCCCTAACGTGGGGCCAACGTCTTGCCGGGAGCTCGCTAGATTCCTGACCTCAATCTGACGTTAGAAAACCCAATTCTTTAAATTCAAAAGAATATTAATCAAGTGGCGAGCTTGTGTGCTGTAAAAGAGTGCCATTCTTGTTCCTGCCCCCCCCCCCATGAACTCTGGGGCATCTCAGAAAGCGTGAATGGCGGCTGGCTACAAAACCAGGGTACCCGCAAGCAAGAAATGGTCGCGAGGGAAACCGGGCATGTTTGTACCCGGCCACTTTGGAGCGACAGCCTGAGGTAGCCCACCAGGGTAGCCATTTGGGAGGGCACCCCTGATTCCAAGCAAACCCGCCAGCCATGGCTGCTGCTTGAGAAGCTGCCACGGCGTTGGTGGGGCTCCTTTGTGGTTTGGACTGCCCGGGGGTCTCCCCATGGCAGGGCTACCGAGACGCTGCAGGGAACGTGGGGCAGGAGACAGGCCGAGGGACGAAGAGGCTGCCGCGCAGGGAACAGCAGCGAGCCGGGCTCCGTCCGGGGGGAGCGTCGTCCTCTCTCAAACACAAGCGCTTTTCTTCTGCCTCCCCCCGCCGGAGCCGCTCTCGCCCCTGCCTGTCTGGATCCGGCTCAGGGAGGCGGTCCAGGGAATTCAAAAGGGAACAACAGCAGCCCCATTCTCTCGCCCTCCTCCAGCGGGGGGGTGCGCAGCCCGAGGCCGCGGACAAAAGCGGGAGGGCGGCGGGGGGGCGCGGGCAGCCAGACAAAGTGGGCCTTTGACTGCCCCCACCCCTCCCCACCCGGGAAGCCCACATTGCAGCTTTTCATCGCCGCTGCTGCCCGACCAAGACGCTCATTAGGGAAGACGGCTCTGGCAGCAGTCCGGCCCCACAAAAGTCCCTCTGTTTGCCGTGGGGGCTCCGGGCCTCGGTTTTGTCCAAGGGCGCCTTGAGTTTCCCTTGCTGAGCGCACCCAGCCCTGGGCTCTGGGCGGGGGGGCAGCCCTCTTCTTCTCCTGCCCAGAGGCGAGGGGCCGGAAAAGAGGGCGATGGTGGGGTGACCCGTCCCGCCAGTTCGGGAGGCAGGAAACAGGGGCGCCCCCGCTCTGCCGCCCCCCTCCCAGCTTCAACTTTTGCAGGATTCCTCACAGACCCAGCTAACTCTGTCTGTTCGTTTTTCCTTTTTCTTCCTTTTTCCCCCTGGGCCAGGCCTGCAGTATGGAATAACTTGGGGGCACCTGGAGAAACAAAGCAGGTTAAAACGGCTTCTCGTTTAGGGCTACTTTTCTTTTAAGGCCACTGGTTGGGGTGATTTTAATGACGGTATTGAACTTTACATTGAATCCTAGATGCCATTAGCCACTTAGGACAGGAAAGGGGTCCTAAGTGGTCCTAACACACGCGTATGTAAAACAATTTCCGGTAGAAAGAGGGAGCAGGGAATCTGCCTGGGGAGAATCACACCAGCCAGGACAGGAGCTACGCTCATCCCTTTGGTCAGCGCGTGGCCGTCATGCTGGTGCTGTTCATGATCCACGTGGCCAAAAGCTGCCTTCCATAAACAGCCAGCGTTCAGTGCCTACCCGCGAGACCAGGAAGTGTGCATGCGTGTGTGTGCGTGTGTGTGTGAGTGTGTGTGTGAGAGAGAGAGAGAGAGAGAGAGAGATTTCTCCAATATTCAGCAAGCTTTAAGCCGCTGCAGGCTTCACCAGTTAACAAAAAGAAGTCCCTGTTTAGTGCCTTTTGAACGGAGAAATTCAGAAGAATCATGATCCTTCATTCTTACTTTTTATGTTTGTGTATGCATGTATGTATGTGTATACACACACACACAGAAACATATATATACACACACACACATATATACATACACACATACACACTACCATTTTCCAAAATATTCCACAGCAAGAACAGATGCACATTTTTTTCCACATCATATCAGCAATTAAACCAAGACTCAGTTAGAAAGGGAAGAGCAACAGCCTGCTTTGAAGGACCCTCCAAGCCAGTTTCCGAGACCCCGCAGCCCGACCACCTTCTTTTCCTTGCAATAAAGCTGTCTGTTCAGAACCTGGGCCAGAATCCTGGTTTCTTGGCCATGTGCTTGACCCCTGATTCTGGCACTGCCTTAGAGGCAACCCTTCCTCTGTCCTGACAGCAGGGAGGGTCGCAGTTAGAAACCAAATTTGCGAATGAAAAAGCCTGCATTGGCTTAGCATCCCGTCACACAAAACCATCAAGAAAGGGAGTTGGTTCACATCACCAACAGGACCTTGTAGACAAGACTGGCCAGCTGCCCCCCTCGCTTACCTTCAGTGCATTCACATGTGTAAGAGTTTTGTCCATCCACACATTTGGCTCCGTTCTTGCAGGGCGTGCTGGCACATTCGTCAATGTCGTACTGACACTGGTGACCATTAAATCCTGTGGGGAGAAGAAACGGGGAGAGCGCGTGAGCCCAGGATCCTTCAGCTCCTGCTTGCCCCCCTGGGAAGAACCCCTTGGAATCAAGGTGGGGGACTTTTTCTGTTTCAGATGACCCCACACGCTCCAGGACTGAAACAACACACAGAAACAGATTTTTTACACCGACACCTTCCGCGAACAAAAAGGGACTCAAAATGACCTAAAAGATTGATTTTATGGAAGGTGTTGGGGAGGGAGGGGTGCAAGTGCATCCTCCCCCTCTTTTAAACCATGCAAAGAAGGGTGTGTAGCCAGACAAGCAAAAAATAATTGTGACTGGAAGGATTTTCAAGAGCCTGTTCATACAATATCCTTTCCCTCTGCTCTTCCTACCAGCACTTTCAGACAGACTGACAAAAAGTTGGCTTCGGCTGGGTGTTCAATAATTATGGCCGTTTCCTGCACAGAACCTGGAGGACCAGAAGAATTTCTTTCCCATCTTGCTCCAAAAGAGCATCATGAGAAATGAAATCTAAGTCAGCTGATGGGACGGTGGGGGGGGTGCTGCCCACATCCCATGTTGTCTTTCCTCCTAGCGATTTTTAAAGTTCCACCTTGGACTGTAGTAATGGCAGACCACTATTTCCACCGGCCTCCTTGGCTTCCCCGGCCCTGGGACTTCATTCCACGACAGGAATAAAGCCATGGCTACAGACCCAAATGAAATCAAAGAGGACTATGGGGCTGACAACTGCACAAACATCGTTAATCACCGTCCATTTTCTCAGATGGAGAATGTGATCCACGGAGGTTTGGGTCATAATACACCGGTTTATCTTTAAGATGCCACAAAACGTGGATTTTGCTGCCAAAAACTCGCCCAGTTACCCCTTTGCAAACACACTCGCTGCCTGGCTTGGCCCAGCATTCACAAAACACGCTGAACGAATCAACCGCATCAGGGAGGGACTGGATGGTCTGCTCACACAACCAAACCACATGCTTAGCAGCCCATTTGTGCCTGGTCTTGCACCGATCCTTCTCATGCCCTTAAGCTGTTCTCAATCACTCGATTACGCTGCCCTCACAGCCAGCCTGGAGATGAAATGAGGCTGCAAAGATTACTCTTTCCCACACACACGCTCACACACACACACAGATACCAAACACACTCTTTTTGCAGTGACTGCGTTTCCCTTGCAGTAGTAGGCAGAAGGTGCACTTTCCGAGTCATTGGCACTTGGTCCCACGCTTTTTCTCAGCCCACTGCCGTGGCGATTTTGGACGTGGTCTGGATGAGCAACGGCTACCCCTGAAGCCTCCGCATAAAAGCCCGCTTCAAGGATGAGCCGCCCCCTCCCCGATCTCTTGCTCTACCCCACAACCTCAACATCCTCCCTGTCCAGCTATTCCCAAACTGGGGCCCTCTCCAAGCCCCAAACTCTGCTCTCCCAATGGAAGAGGCAGAAGTGAGCCTTCCAAAAGGCTCGTTTTTACTTATCGGCAGAAAGGAATCTTCTCCTTCTGCATCAGAGGCAACCAGCGTGGCTGTTCGTGGGGCACCTGGCGAATGGGATCTACAGAAAGATCCACATGGCCCCCTTTCCCTTGTGGCGGTCATCGGCTTGGCTGGAGGTGTATTTTCAGCTCAGGAATGCCCGAAGAGGAGGGCAAACCAGGCCAGCCCCATGGATACCCTGGGGGCGTTCAAGCATGGGTCTGTCTCAGGCAGACACTGCACTGGAGGTGTAAAACAGGACGAATGGCATTTCCTACGGCACATCAGGAATAAGCGTAAATCGGAATAAGTGCCCATTGGCTATAATTCCTTCAGCGCTGCAGGTGGGAGAGAGGATTTAAGAGTGCAGGGGTAATAATCTTAACGGTGCAGGGGTAATAATCTTGGGCTGGACTAAGAAGACGTAGGTTTGAGTCTCCCTAAGCCCCAGAGCTCTTAGCCCAACCTACTTCAAGGGGATCAGACCAAAGCAGACCCTCGTGAGATTTCCAAGGAAAAGGTGGCATTTATGCCTAGTAAATAAAACTAGGGGCCGGGACAAAGCAGGCTTCCAGAAATTCAGAGAAAAACAGCTCCTCCTTTTCAATGCCTACCGCACATTATTAACTTCCTTTATTAACCCACTTTGCTAAACCCATGGATCCAACCACCCCTTCACTGGCCATTCCCCAACCCGGTTTGGGGCTGGGCTGGGGAGGCAGAAAAGGGGTGTAAATCCAATAACGTCCCCCTTCTCTCGCCTTCTGATCTTGCCTTCCCTGCAACACAATCTCATCCTAGGCTTCTTCTGCAAGGGACACCAGAGACTCCAAAACACGAAAACATGCAGCAAAGATAAAGAACCGGAGAGAATGTAAGAGGCAGTGACTATGTCTTTGCAATTCTTTGTCCCCCCCAAAAGATGCCCACATTTCCACCTGCTTGGTTTCTCGCAGAACTTTCTAAAAAGTTCATTAAAGAGGAACGCCCCACATCATCAACCGCTGTCCCTCTCCCCACCCATCAGATGGGTATCCAGGAATAGACAGCCACTGGACACGGAGGCTTTCTCTCCCAATCATGCACAATAGTCGTGATAGTCCCTCGAAGGAGGGCGGGGCAACCTTTCAGAACTTCAAGAGCCCCTCCTCAGCACACCCTGTTCTCCTCTGAGTTGCCCAAAGCAAGAATAGCCCACCCCCCAGCCTCGGCCACTTCCCCCAACTGCCCGCTTTGGCCAGCCTTAAATCCGCCAGCGTTCGCATCGCCTCTGGGCGGTGGATTAGTTCCAGCTCTGTCTGCACTACAAAGAATTTTGTGCTGAAGGCAAAGATCGATCCGTCTTCTCCGACACCCCCTCCCCACCTCACGTACCCATGGGGCACACACAAGCAAACTCGTTGATCTTGTCCACGCAGTTCCCGTGCATGCAGGGGCTGCTGGCACACTCGTCCGTGTTGATTTCGCAGTAAACGCCCTCGTATCCTGCGGGGATGAAAAACAGAGATGAACGGGGAACCCCGCGGTCTCTTTTTCCACTGGAACTGGGTCAAGACACACCGGGCAAAATAGGCCGCCATCCGACGCCCCGTCCCCACTCGCTCTCCAGCTTCATGGAAAGGCCCTGCTGTCACACCGAGGGGTGCCACGACGAAGCCTTGGCCTCCGCCCTTACCCTCAGCCAGCCTCGCAATACTCCCCATCACCTTCCTGCCCTTCCACTCACTACTAATTTCCTAACGCAGCAACCTTTACTTGCAGCTAAGCGTCCTCGCTCTTCCTTGGGTATCTTCCTCAACATCCTCGCTTTGCTGTTTTAATATACCGCACCTCAGCCTTCTGCCAATCTTAGGGCACGCTGAAGCCCTCCACCGAATGAAGTTTTAACTCCTCGGAGTTGTGGTCAGCCATCCCGCCCCGCGGCTCAATTTCCAATGCTCTTGACAAGTGATCAATCCAGGCCTTTGGAAAGCAGGCTCTGGCTGGGTGCCCAAGAAGGGCAGAGGGAAGGGAGAAAGGAGGAGTTGGGAAAACAGGGCCCAGCACCAGATTCTCAACCCTCCGGCTGACTTTATATGGGTCAGTTAAAGGCCTACAGGCAGGTTCATTTGCAGACCAAGCTCAAACTGGCTGTTTTACCTGTGTTGGCGTTTTTATGGCTGTTCTGCAGATCCGGCCTGTTTGGTTAATTTATCGTGCGTGTGTTACATGTGAACTTAGCCACTAGGTTCGCTGGGGTTGGCGGCTTGTAGTTCGAGCTGTGGTGGGCAACCTAACCACTGTCTTAAGAGGTTGCTTGACCCACTGGACTGGGCTCAGCATGATATGGGAATGCAGCAATTCTGTTTGGTTAATGCGGGCTTAGTCGGTTGAGGACCCAGACTTTTATTGGCCCTGGCTCGCCCACCACAGCTTCAGCCCTACCCACGCTTGGCACATGGCCCTCAGCGGACTGTTGCAAGGGGACTGCATTGGAGGGCACCTTGGGAAGCTGGTGCAATCGCAAAAGCAAGCCAAGCGCTGAACGAGCGGAAAACAGGGTCTTCCTCCTCAGCCGCTGCTCCACCCAGCGCACCCCTAAGGCCTCGAGAGCAGCCTGTGCGAGGGGCACGGAAGGAAAGGGGGGGGTGGCAGGCTTACCTGGCATGCAAATGCACTGGAAGACCCCAATCTGGTCTAAGCAGGTGGCATCATTCTGGCACGGGTTGGAGGAGCACTCGTTCACATCAATCTCACACCGGGGGCCTGAGTAGCCTGTCTGACACTGGCACTGGAAGGAGCCCTCTGTGTTGATGCACTTCCCAGCGTGCTCGCAGGGATTGGCACCTGCCGGACCAAAGGAGGGAGAAGTCAGGGTCCCCCGTCAGGCCGAGGGAGGCAGCGTCCCTAGAAGGCGGTGTGCCAGTTGGCCAACAGGGCCAGTCAGGGCTACAAGGAGGCCTTGTCTGAGCCCTTCTCTTCAAGTCATCCCCTCCCCGATCCAAAAGCAACCCCTCTCCCCAGCAGCTTGTCCAACCAACACAACACTGCAGCAAATAAGGCAAATGTAATCCCCCCCCCGCCGGGGCTTCTGAGAACAAAACAGACTCGGGGAGGCTGTTACAGAGCCCTGCACCATTTGCTTTGGGTTCCCCGAAGTGGTCCAAACTGACCCCCAAGGGTCGATGGCACTCTCCAAGGGGTCGATGTTATTCTTATTATTTGTAGTACTGTTAGAGTCGTGTTTATTAAATCATCTTCATATAATAAATGTTTGGGGGTCGATGAACAATCTGGAACTTCATGGAGGGGTCGATGAGCGGAAGGGTTTGGGGACCCCAATCCAAACCGACACTCTCCGCATCCAGGGGCAGAGAATTTCACAGGTCACCTTTTCACACGCCCAAAGACCTTCCTTGTTTGCCCCGAGTCTCCCTGCATTTCGTCCCAAGGGCTGACCTGCCTGCCCCTGCCCTATGGCCGGTTGTCTGCCCGTTCCTCACCCAGCTTTCTTCCACTCAGGACTGGCTCGCAGCATCAGCCTCCACGCGTACCACTCCCACCCGGTGCCAGCAGCCCCGATGCTGGAGGTGGACCCCTTACCCAGCAAGCATTCGTCCACGTCCTGGTTGCAGGCAGGCCCCATGTACCCTGACGGGCAGGTGCAGATGGCTCTCCCAGTGACCGGGTTGGTGTCGCAGTTGGACCCTTCGTTGCAAGGGTTGCTGATGCAGGCGTCGTTGAGGTGGCAGAGCAACCCTGGAGAGAGGGCGAGGCTGGGCTCAGAAAGGGACTCTCCCTTTCTCGCTCCTCCGACGGCCCACAGGCTGACCAGCAGACAGTCAGTGGCCACACTGCTACAACGGCTACTGAACTGCATGCTTGCGTGCTATACTGAACCGCATCCTAGCCAGACGGGCTGGGTTTGCATTGCGGGCTAAGCCAGTAAAATAAGCGGATAGTTAGTACAATATTTTAAGCGCTAACTAAATTAGCATGGCGGGAGAATGCAGTCGCTCAGGTCTTCAACAGACCTGGTTTAAGTGGGTTAGGGGAACACAGCCACAGGGTGCCTGGCCTGTGGTGCACTGAAAATGCCCCAAATGACCAACAGCAACATCTGGAAACCTCCGAGAACGCAGGGACCATCCACCTCTTGCTCTTAGATAGTCTTCCCCAGCCAGGCCTCTTCCAAATGTGTTGGGACTGCAACTCCCAGAATTCCTGGCACGTTCCTGTAATCCCAGTGCCTCCAGAGGGAAGCAGGTAGGGGAAGGCTACACAATATGCAGAAAAGTGACACAGCTGCACTGTCCCAGGGAAAACTGCAGGATTGTCCTGCTGAGAATTAAGGCATCTGTTCTCACATGCCTTCACAGCTTAAAAAGAAACTAACGACCAACCCACCAAACTTCTAGCAGAAGGAGATGAAATTCTTTTTGCTGTGCAGTCAGACTCCTGTTAGGTGGTTCCTGCTTTCCCTGTTGCTACTTTTCCCATCCTGCTACACCCACCCTCTCCCTTGAATACGCACCTGTCCGCCCGTGTGGGCATTCGCAATAGAAGGAGGCCACCCGGTCGTGGCAAGTGGCCCCCATGAAGCAAGCCGCGCTGGCACAATCATCAATGTTCTCGCTGCAATCTTCGCCAGTCCAACCATTGACACAGACGCAGTTGTAGCCACCATGGGTGTTGTGGCAGGTGCCACCATTCTGGCAAGCATTGGGAATCAACTGACATTCATCCACGTCTTCAGCACAATACTGGCCTAGAAGAGTAAGAATGGGGTTGTTCAAGTTGCTGCTGGGGTGGAAGACTCAGAATCGGTGCCAATCAAAGTCTCTATGGTATTCCCAGGAGAACGGCAGGAAATGCTATATTTAGGTTCAAAAATATAATGAAGTCTGTTGGCTGAGTATTAAGCTTGCTTGTCCTTTAGCACATATACAACTGCAACCAAACCCTGCGTTTTTATTATGTATGCCTGGAACACACCACCAGGTGACACGGGCCTTCAGGTCAGTGATGCAAGATCTGAAGAATCTTCCACAATAACCCGATGTTTCCAGAAAAGTCTCCCCAACTCTCCCAAGCACTTTATTTCTTTGTAAAATGGGGATATTAGAGGAGGAGAGAATTACGGATGGGGAAGGGGCTAATGAATTAGAATGAAGCCCCCAAATGGGAGCTGTCTTGGTTTCAGAAATCCTAATTTTAGAAACCACAAATTATGGTAAAAAAGAAAGCAAGCTGGAGGGTTGGATTTCAAGTTCAGCTCAAGCCAAACTTCAGCATTTCCCCAAATTCACCACTATTTCGAGGCATTTCAAGCCCGACATCAGCACTGGTGCCAGATGGGCCACTGGCCTTGGGAAGTGTAGTCCAAGACACTGAGGGAAAGGCGGGTTAGGGAAGGCTGGTCCGAAGACATAAAGCGGTGTCTGGGAGACCTGTGTCCACCTGGGCAAAGTCAGGCTTTGGGGCCCCCCAACTGCCCCATCCGAGCACCCTCACCTGTCCATTCAGGAGGGCACTGACAGTTGTAGGTGTTCACCCCGTCCACGCAGGTCCCTCCGTTCTTGCAGCTGTGTCCCGGACAATCGTCTAGGTTCTCTTCGCAGTTCTGGCCTGCGAAGCCTGCCATGCAGAGAGGAGCGAAAGGACGGATGAGATCCATTCTCAGCCCCCTCTGATGAGGAATGAAAACATCCGGGGTGGCAAACCCGGAAAAAGACCCTCTTTTCTTTGCAGAAGATCCGAGGTTTAATTTTCAGCATCCCCAGGCAGGGCTGTAAGAGACTCCAAATCTAGAAATTGCTGCCGGTCAGTGCAGGCAAACTGGGGCTAAATGGACAGGCTGACTCAATAAAAAGCCATGGCGGGTTAACATTTTATTTAACGTAGCTTTCTTAGCAACACTACGTCTGCCACTACGTTCTTCTGCCTTTTTTTTTTCTGGTTTCCCAGTCTAGCCTACAGCTTTGGGATTTCTTATCCATTCCTTTGTAATTATTTACAGGTAGACCTTGTTCAGCCACCACAATGGGGACTGGAGACTCAATCGTTAAGCGAAGCGGTCACTAAGTGAAACCATAACTGTGCTTATGATCTTACTTCAGCTTTCCTTTGCTTTACCGACCTGCGAAGGTCATAAATGCGAGAATTGGTCACCAAGTTACTTTTTCATCCCTGTCATAATGGTTGCTAAATGAGACAGTCACTAAACGAGGACTACCTGTAATTTGAGTTTGGTGCCACCTGACCCTGGATTTCCTAGTGGTCTCCCATCCGCTTACTAACTCAGTGCTAATTTAGCTGGAGAAATGCCGTGTTTGGCTCCTGCTCTCGGGTGGGAGCGATAGTCAGTGCCGCACCAGCTTTGCTTCCCAAGTTGGCAAATTTATTTCCTTGGATGCAATGGCATTAAAATCAGCAGAAGCAGTCTTTGAGCCAATGCAACAGCTGGTCCAGGAGCTTCCCAGCTGTCCTGCCATCTACAGCCATGGAAACACCCACTTGGTGGGCAGCCGGGCCTGCGGCACTGGAGAAAAGAGCCCACATCCGGCCCACGCTCGACCAGCCACGGCAGGACTCCAAGTCCCAAAAGACAGGAAACCATGAAAGGGAAGTCAAACACAGGAGGGGAAAAACCATCAACCACCAGCAGAGCGAGGTAAATAATCCAGCCTTCCCTGGGGGGCTGCTGCTTTTCAAGAATCTTGGGATTCCAGAATTTCTAGCCAGCACCAAGCTGGGGATAAAGCAGATGAAGGCCAGTTACTCTGGGTGCTGCAAAAGGTTCAGCCGCTTTCCTGACGCTTCGTTCTGTTGCCACGTGCCCTTCCTTCCAAGAAGCAGGTTACAGGCAGAGGAGGAAAAACCCCAACATCAAAAACCCTTTGAAAGCCCAACATCTTCAAAGCTCATAGAATCTACCAGATGGGGACATATACAAACCCAGGATTGGCCGGTAGCTACTGGCCAAAGGAAATGAGATTCCACCAAGCTCTGACATTTCTCTCTTCCTCTGCTGCAGAAATATGGAGCAAAAGAGAAAAACCAGCCTGGCACTGGCAGCCTTTTCCACTTTCAATGACCCCCCCAAGCCTAAAGCGATGGTCCTGCTCAAAACAGAAAGGTCAAAGGGGGGCTGACTCTGCAGAGCTAACTGAGGGGCATTTCTTAGAAAACGGGCAAAGTAAGATGAAATTACAGATATTCTGGAGACTACCAGATGTGCTGGTCTTGAATTCCCATCGTCTGCAGCCCAAGACATCTGGGGGGCACCAGTGAAGGAAGGACACCTGGCATAATAGAGCTACCGGAGCAAAAACTAATAGATTTCCTGGAATAAAATGGATGGATGGATGGATGGAAGGAAGGAAGGAAGGAAGGAAGGAAGGAAGGAAGGAAGGAAGGAAGGAAGGAAGGAAGGAAGGAAGGAAGGAAGAGAAAACAAATAAAAGGAGGGGAGGAGGAAGGAAATCTGCAGAGATCTTGTGGCACAAACATGAGATTCCTTCCTTACAAACACTTTTGTAGTTGTTTGTACTATTGTTTTCTGTATTATCATTTATAGCATCAACTGAAATTACGCCAGAGAGCATGGCTTTCATGTTAAAGGTGCTGCCAAACAAAACACATTTATTTACTTATTCTTAGGTTTACATCCAGGCCCAACTGACCCAGCTAGTTTCCACGGCTGAGGACGGGGGTGAACCTGGGTCTCCACAGTGCCACCTTAACCACTAACCCACACTGCCTCCATTTTTTCATTGTGCCCACAACCCAGGCCAGAAATACATTTGTGAGGATGCTCAGACACCTGCTCCCACTTCCAAAACCAAGGCTTCATGGAGGAATAACTAATTGGTGAAAAGGCTTTTGAGCCTGGGCAGAGTGCCTTTCCCACCCCTGAAATGCATACTATAAGGACATGCTTTCGAAGGAGAAGCTTCACAAACTCTCCTCCCCCTCAAACTGGCAGCCCGTGACCTCTCAGGCTTCCCAAAACCCCAACCGGTAAGAAAGGAGGCTATTTCCCCATCCTCCATCAAACTCAGGACCCCCAGAAGGCTTGAAGGTGGTGCCAGAGCAGGACTGGGCAAGAAAAGATAGCCGTGGGGCTTTCTGGATTAATGGGTGCTTGGTGCCACCTTGCTCCTCCTCGATTATGTTACTGTTGTGGTTACCCAATTCTACCACCCAGGGTCATAGCTAACGTTGGCTGGTTTTCTTCGTCATGACCTGACGCCTGCTCCCATCCTCATCCTCCTCACGTCCCCAGCAAGGGACGAAAGCAGCTTCTTTGCAGCCGGCAGCGAAGGGCAGCAGAGGAAGGCCTGTCTGGGTCGGCCCAGGCCCCCACGAGCTGGATGCCAGGAGCAAGCAAGGGCTATTTCCATTTCCTTATATGGCCTTGCCACAGATCCCCACTTTCTCAAGGAAAAAGCCACCGAGCAGAACCAAAGGGGCCAGCGAACTGCAAAGGCGTGTGGTTTGCTGATGGTTGTTTTGAAACTAAACGTATCCCGGCATCCTTGCAGAGAAGAGGGAGCCAGGAATGCGAGCGGTGGGCACTGGAGGAAAGGAGGGGGCACAACCAAGCCGTGGGAATGAGGAAATTTAACAGGAAGGGAGGAGAGGAAAACAGGGAGGGGGGAATAAACGGGGGGGAAGGAAGGTAAGGGAGGGAGGAGGAAGGAAACAGGGAGGGAAGGAAAATAAGACAGGGAAAAAGAGGAGAAAGAGAGGAAGGGAGGGAGGAAGGGAGGGTCAGGCTACCATGTAAAGGCAATGGGCACCAAAAATAAAAGAAGTTGGCAGAAATCTTGTGAGACTGCCAAATCTCTCTCCCAAGAGTGCTGGAATCACCCCTGCAGAGATTATGGCTATTCCCAACCACGTTCTTTAAACCCAGGTGCCTCCGTATCGCTCTTGTGCCAAAGAGAGAAAGAGCGAGGCACCCCACCATACCTGCAAGACAGGTGCACTCGTAGGCCACGTTTCCGGTCTGCTGGCAGGTGCCCCCATTCTGGCAAGGCGAGGGGTTGCAGGGCACGTAGAGGTGTTCGCAGTTGGGGCCCGTGTAGGCCTGCCTGCAGTGGCACTGATAGGAGCCAATCTCGTTGATGCAGGTCCCGCCGTTCTTGCAGACGGGGGGCGTCCGGCTGCACTCGTTGAAGTCCTCCTTGCAAGTGGCCCCGTGGAAGCCCTGCGGACACCTGCACACGTAGCTGGATTCAAATGGCACGCACTGCCCGCCGTTGGCACAAGGGTTGGAGGCACAGGGGTCAGCCTGCTGACACGTCTTCCCTGGAGGCCAAAGAGAGGGACGTCCCGCCTCAGCCAAAATTCAACAGCAACAAAGAACCCAGAAATGTCACAAACACGGGCTGACAGACTTCCATTTTCCAGTCCTAATCCTTCTAATTTTTTTAAAAAGTTGCCAACACCTTTATTCCAATTTGCACTGGGTTCTTTAAAAACACACATTTTTGCTGCCTGCTTTTCTTTCTACTGCTTTTGGGTTTGGTACACGTGAACAACACAGGATACCTCGATCCAAGGATTAAAAACTATGAAAGCAGACAGTGACTGTCTGAGTGCTGCAGACCTGCTCTAAGGAGCTGCATCTAACCCCATCCTTCTGTTCTCCTTCCACCATGATGGGCAGAGCCATCTAAATCAGTGTTTCTCAACCTTGGCAACTTTAAGATGTGTGGACTTCAACTCCCAGAATTCCCCAGCCAGCCACGAGTAGACTTCATGCTGACTGGGGAATTCTGGGAGTTGAAGTCCACGCATCTTAAACTTGCCAAGGTTGAGAAACACTGATCTAAACAGTCAAGAGTACAAAACACAAGCCTCTTTTGCAGAGGGAAACCTTTGAGAAATGGAAAGAGAGGTTTTGGCACCACCCTAGCTCCATCTGTCCCTGGAGCTTTGGAAAGACAGAAGAACCAAGCCTCTTCCTTGCAGTGCTGGGGTCCGGTGGTCCCAACAAGGGCGGATCAAGCACGCGAGGCCAGGTTCGGTTCTGCAGATGAGAGTCGTGGTTCCACCAAGTATGGAGGAGCAGACATCTCTAAGGGTACCCTGTGGGGTTTGGGAACAAGTGTGCAAGTTGCACCCCAGCACACAAGTTGCTATCTCACCTGACCAGCCTGGAGGGCAGCGGCATTTGTACTCAGTCAACGTGACAAGGTCACAGCTCCCTCCATTGCGACAGGGGCCGCTCAGGCAGGCGTTCTCCACGGGTGTCAGGCACAGCTTATCGGTGAAGCCCAGGTGGCATGAACAGGTGTAATCGGCGGTGTTACCGTCCACCACAGGGCGACAGGTGCCGGCATTCTTGCAGGGGGAGCTGAGGCACAGGTTTGGGAACTGGCACCGATGTCCAACGAAGTCATTGGGGCATCTAAAAGGAGGAGGAGGAGGAATAAGGATCAGCAACAGACATGCAGGAACAATCAACAGCTGCTCAGCTTTCCTTCAGCAGCTTCTCGCACGACGGTTCTGCAGGCCACCTGACCTTCTCCCCTCCTGCTGTTGGCAGAGGGAGGACGAGACGGAGCTGACTGGGAGACCATGAAGGAGCAGGATTCGAACAGGCAACAGCCTCAACCACACTGCTGCAGACACGATGTCTCTGGCTGATCTGACAGCCCTACGAGAGCTTTTCTTCATATGATTTTTGTTTAAAGGACTAAAAACGGTACAAATTTTGAAACAGAAAAGTAAGTAATAGTAAGTGGGGAAAAAGTACAAAGAAAGAAAGAGAGAAGAGGAAGAAAGAAAAGAAAAAACAGAAAAGAAAAAGTTTTAAAGCAGCAGCTTCCGGTCCTCTTAACAGCAGTTCCAAGTATGTTTATATTTTACTCTCTTTTTCTAAGGTTACAACATAATTTCTTTCTTTCCAGAGTCTACCCTTTATTAGAAATCAATAACCAAACCATAAATTACAAGTTCATTTTCTTTTTTTCAGCAAAAAAATCCATAAGGGGTTTCCAGTCACTAATAAATGCAGATACTGTTCTTTCTCCAATCAAACAAGTCGATTTTGCCATCTCTGCTAATTCACCAACCATTCCTCCACGGTGGGTATTTCAGAGTCTTTCCATTTTTGTGTGCATAATGATCTGGCAGCCGTTATCATATATAAAAACAATCTTCCCTCTTTTCTAATTGCCTATCCATTAGTCCCAACAAGTTCTGGTTTTCATTGAATATTAATCTTTAAATTTCTTTGTAACACTGTATGTATTTGAACCCAAAATTTCCTGGCTTTTTTGCAAGTCCACCAGGCATGATAAGCTGACCCTTCATTTTCCACATTTCCAACATGAATTTGAAGTACCTTTACACATTCCAGATAATTTTTCTAGCAAGAGGGTTTTTAAAGAATATTTTTTATCCCTCTTGCTCTTATCGTTGCACAATAAATGAGGGACACCAATGGAAAATAAGGGAAGGACGTTCACCGATTCTCCTAAATACCACCTTCTCTCACCTGTGCCACTCACCTACCCGCTTGTCCCAAAAAAAGCCTCTCCTGCCGTTACACTTTCAAACATCTCTTTTGTGGAGTGATGTTTGAAAATCCAACCTTTAAATTCTGAGATTCTGGGGATGATGGGAGTCAATACTCTTAAATGGGAAACAGTTTGCAGACAGGCTATTCTGCAGCCATTGGGGCTCAAGATTTCTCCTTATTTACCCCCAGTGAGGTGCCTCCCCCTCCATCAATTGTCCCAGGCTCCCTGAAACACTGCCAGAGCTGCGGCCATGAGTTCCACCAGCTAATCTGAGCATGCAGGCTTCCTGAATTCAAGGTGAACCTTTTGCAGTCCATGAGTCCTGAACGTTGGTGTGAAAAGACAGACCAAGGAAGTTGTACGTGCTCCTCCTGCAGAACCAATCCCCTGGTTTCAGGACAATTTTCACTTCTGGCCAAAAAGATTTGCACTAACAAATCACAACTGACTTGGTAGTGCACCGGACCTGCCTTTCCCTGCACCGCTGCCTGCATCGCCTCAACATCTCCAAACCATCGAGTGCCTGGATCTTAAAAAGGCTCCAGTCAGCAGACATTCCACAGAGATGGTCGCTTACAAGAGACAAATTCATCTGCCCAAGGACGAAATACTTTATCGTCTTTTGTGATTTCTTAACAGCCTTCTCCTGGCTGCTGGAATCTTGGGAACCGTACTCCCAACACGGTGGAATGGTGCCAAATTTGCACACCCTGGGCCTGCTGGAAAATGTGTATTATCACGATGCATCAGGTTAAAAAGATGGCTATTGGGGCTCCGGTGGGATGCAGGAGCAGAGGAAACAAGGCAAACTGCAATTAACGCATCTAGGAACGCCTGATTGGGGAGGCTGCAAACCGCAAAGCCCTACTTGCATTTTTTTTCTCGCCAACACGCCTTTTGCCTTTCAAGGGACTAATTTATATAGTTCTATACGACTGAGAATCCCTCAAATGCATAAGAATGGCCTGTTTATTCGGGGGGCCGCTGCATTCGGCTCAGTCAACCACAACTTCTAATTGGCAATGCATTTCAGTGACCAAGCCCAAAAACTCTGCAAAAGTTTGGGAAGCTTTGGGAAGATCTGCAGTTTGCCTACGCGGTCCAGAGGGGCTATCCGTCAGAGTGGGGTGCGTGTGTGCAAAAAAATCTCAAGGTGGTGTTTTGCAATTGAAGCTCTCCCCTTTTTTTTAACAGGCATCACAACGTATGAAAAAAAGCTGTGGGGCTTTGGTTGCAGAGTCACAGCACCATTTTATTATTATTTATTTAAAAGATTCACATGGTCGCCCATCTTAAGAACACAACCCTGGGTGTCTCGTAACAACAATAAAAACCACAGGACAATAAAAACAAAAACCTCGACTTTTTCTGACAACCCCGCCTCCCCCCGAGGATCTAGTCTCTTCTACCAAAGTAGAAGAAACTGCTCTCTTCTCTGGAAAGATGATTTAGGAACCCTACCACTACTACCATTCATTTCTACCAAGCTTGAAATCCTCATAGTTATCATCATGTTATTAGGAGAACTAATAAACTGGGCCTGCTTCCCTTTCCCCCCTAAAGTTCAAAACCCAGCGGGTCCTTCGGCATGTGCTGGCCGGTCCAAAGCCACATTCTTGCCCCTCGCAAGCCTGATTCTCCAAGACGACAGAGTCGCCCTTTCCTGAAGCAAGAAGCTTCTTCCCTCATCAAGAGCCCAGCCAAAAGCCCCGCCGCCCAGAGTGGCATCTCAGCGGGAGGGGGCTTTCATTTGTATTTCCCTTCCTTTTCTTTCCCAGAAAGATAGCCTTGCAACGGCCATCCACCGGTCCGGGCCATCTGTTGCACATCGCCAAAAGGCGCCGGAGCCGACCGGCTCATCCAACAGCCCCCCAAACCCCGGCAGCGTCTCCATTTGGCACGGAAACGACCGGTTCGAAGAGGACGTCGGCGTGTGAAAGCTGCTAACGCAACGGAGCTGAGCTCAAAAGCTGAAAAGAGGAAGGGCCATCGTGTGTTGGAGGAGCCTAAGGGGGGGGCACCCTCTGGGCTGGTTGAGCCCCCCCGCCCCCAGAGGCACTGTCTGGGATCTCTGCCGTGATACGGAGGAGCCCCAAACTCCCTCTGTTTTGATGCTGGAAACGCGCTCTCCTCGCTGGCTGTTTCATTCTCCCCGTATCTCACTCCGTCATCATCTTGGAAAGCCTCCATGCCACGGATTTGGCATTCTGGAAAGAGAGTTTCTGTGTGTGTGTGTGTGAGTGCGCTTGTGTCTTGGCACCGGCTTCTCTCTCTTCCCTCCCCCAGATTTTTCCCTTTTTTTGGTCCACAAGTGAGGAAGCAAAAACAAAGAACCCTGAAGCAAGCTCAGCATTCGAAAGGGAAGATGGTCAGTGCCAGCAGCACACTTGGTCAAGCTGGGAGCGGCATCGTACAGACCTGATTCCGTATTTATGCTTCGCATCCACTTTCAGCGTGCAGAGCTGCCCTGGGCTGCATGCAGCCTCCTGCACCCAAGGGTCCCCTTGCACCTGAATCACAACGCCTGTGCTTCTTGGGGCACCAAATGGCACGTGCTCTGCAAAAGTTTCTGCGAGTGCTGGCCGGCGTATTTTTAATAGAACCTGCCCCTAATTTGCAATTTGCGCAATTTCTACCAAATGATTCCCTTTTTCCTTCTCCTTACATCGCCGCCTTGTGATCATCCATCTGATCCAGAAGTTTCCTCCTCAAAGTTCCTTCTTTTTCCACCTGCTGCTAAAAGTCACTTAGCAGTTTCGGGTGATAATGCAAAGGGAGCAGAATGTTCTGCAGAGAGATTTTTTTTAGCACAGAATTAATTAAGGAGAACTCCGAGGTTTTTGTTTGTTCTGGGTCCCGGAGTGGGAGGGGCACCTTGGCCAACTTTCCCCCATCGCCATTGGAAAGGGCTTGCGGGGAGCCCCCAAATGCGCCTGGAAGGTCACAGCCACAGCCCACCCAAGGGGCCTCGATACAAAAACTTTTACAAAAAGGCTGCCTTTAATTAGGTAGCTTTGCAACTTCGCATCCACTGAGCTGAAGCCCTTTCGCTCAATGGAGATGCGGCATCCTCTGCTCCCCCCGCACCCCCAGAATGGAGCTGCTTTTCCTCTCTGATCCCCCAATTTCGTCTCCACGAAGCCTGGAGACTGGCTCTGCTCTTCGGCTGAACCCGACGGGATCGCCAAAGGCTCCCCGGGGAGGGATGTGTGCCCAGAGTCTGCCAGGTGCCCCAGGGAGAAGGCATCCTTCTGTGCCCTTCCAAAAAAGTCAGCCACAGCAGAAATCAAATACTAAATGGTAACCGGGCGGGAGGGGGATGAAGGGGCAACGCTGTGGTTGGCAGATTGGCAGACGCACAAAGTTTCAAATGCCACCCTTAAAAGAAGGGGGAAGGGGAAGGGGAAGGGGAAGGGAAGAGAAGATGTCTTTTTCCCCCTTTCTCTCTCTCTCTTTCTAGCATCCACTTCCAACCCTCTTGCTGGAAGCCCATGTGAGAATCCGCTGAAGTTTGAGAACGCTTTGAGTTAATGAGATGGGCAGGATCCAGACCAAATTAAAAGAAAACGGGCATAGCAGCAGCAGCACCCGTGGCATCTGCTGGGAGCAGGTGTGCATTTTAATGAGGGGGCAGCAGCTGCTACAGCGTCCCCCCCCCCCCCGGCCCAAGACACGGCTGTGGCAGGCCAGCACCGAGCAGGCACGGAGGGGAGTCGCGCTGCTGGGGAACTCAGCCGGCTGCTCGGGCCGTGCAACAGGCCGAGGGTCCCCCCTCCGCAAAGCAGGCCCAGATCAGCAGCGGAGCACCCCCAGCCAGAGAAGTGGCTGCAACGCGCCGTTTTCTTCCCTCCCCTCCAGCTGTGCTGCAGCTCCTGGCTGGTTCTCAGAGAGCGCAGCCAAAGCCTCATGGCTCCGTCCCCCAGGTGCCGCGGAGCCAGAGAGAGATTCCCAGGCGAGAAAGAGGAGAGAGAGAAGCCTATCCAGGTGCGTTTCTCCGCCTCAGCAGGTTCCCCCCGGGCAAGCGGCAGACTGGGCACCAGAGTCCCCGGAACGTGCCGGGGGCTGCCCCCGATGCACGGCTGGAAGAACGTTTGCTGCTGGTGCCCTGACACAGGGACGCGCTTCCCAGCTCTGGTGGAGCGTGGCACCTGCCTGGAGTTTGGGAACTGCCTGGGCACAGAAAGCTGCCCATCGCTCTCTGAGCCACCGGCCGAGAACGCCGTGGCACTCGGGCCCCAAAGGCAGAATCTTACGGCCTCTTGGATATCTGGATGAGCAAAGCCGAGGTTCTCACGCCGTAAAAGGAGGGCCTGGACAGTTGTGGGGCATCAAACCGATGGGAGAAGAGGGATCAAGGGGCAGGAGGCCTGCCCGTTTCTGTAGGCTAAAAAAGAAATGCCAAGAGAGATCTGATGTTCCGTTTGGGAGAAAGGCTTGAGCAGAGGGGGTGAAATGGCTCAGCCACGGCGCTACGGTGGACTTGAGGTTCCTTTTCTCCACCGGCTTCTGTGGATCTGGATCTGAGAACGCGCTCATATACTCACAACTCCCAGACCACAGCACCCCCAGGAACTAACTGCCTTGGCACGGCCTGCCTCATCCTCATCCCACAGCTGAAGGATGCTTAACTGTCCCAGTTTCAAAGCTGGGTTTTCTCGCTTCTCTCTGCACAATGTCAGCCGTGGACACGATCTAGCGTGCTTCGCCAACAACATGGCTGATGATGTGGTCAGGGGTTGGGATCTGCCAGCTCCTGTGGCCACTTTAGGCCTTTCTGCAGGAAAGGTCAGATACGTGGCTTCCGTGGGACACATCCGCCCACGTAATGTCCAGGCGGCACTTTCCAAAGCACTTGTGAAGACGCACGCAGGACCCTCATGCACATGGGTTTCGCATCCTTCTGCCTGAACACTAGAGCTACATTTACAGACCAGGAGGAGCTCTTCTTGAGAAAATGCCAATCCAGAGCTGGACAGAAGGTCAATTTAAACTGGGAAAGAGAGCCAGTTCTGCCAGTATGCGCCACTGGTTCTGATGTAAATTAGTGCAGGGTGAGTTTACTGCTGCTTGTGCCAACAAGGGCTCCACATGGCTCTGTTTTAGTACTTTTATTATAGAGGCCACCATTTTGCCCACTCCACGGACTACTTCCAGATGCTGCCGGGCACAGCCGCTCACTGCCAGTGTTCATCGCTGATAGCTCCCTCCACTTCACCCTGCTCTTGGAGCCATTCGGACGAGCTTTTTTGCTAGTTGGAAAAGATGCGACCCAGCGCCTGGTGTTTTGGTAGCAAAAGAGTGACTCCGGATTTAATTATAATTTGAACAGACCCTACTGAAACTCTGGGGCAAAAGGTGCCCAGCCTAATTTAAGACCCAGGAAATTCAATGGCGCATGCTTTAAACCTGTATACACACGTGCCCTAAACCACACGCCCAAATTCTGTGATCTGATTAGATGACACCAGAGTCACCAACCTCTGGTCGCACTTGAAGAATTTGGAGGGGGTGGTGACTGCTCACAAGATGGCTGTCCCTGTGGCCAGGTACAAACCCACTTCTGACTTGCAGGGAAATGAACCACTCATTGTGGTGGGAGACTGTTCTCCACAATCCCCCTTCGACCTTTACAGGCTCAAAGGCGTTGCTGAAAACAAAGAGGATGGGTCAAGCCGATGTTTTGCTTTGCATACCGTCAACCCCCTATTACTTTTTCTTTTTTCCAAAGGAACTTTTAAAAGAAAGACCCAGGCTGGGAAGGGAGTTTGCTGGATTCCCGGCAGATGTCCAGGGGTGTGTATGTCCCTGTTTACCCTCAGCTATGGCTGCCATACGTGTCTCATACGCTTCCAGAGGCCAAAATGAAACATCCCAACCACACGGTGTTTTGCAGACTATTCAAATCGATTCCACCTTCTTGACCTTTGGAACCCTTCTGCAATTCAAGAGCGTTTCCCCCATTTCTGAATTCCTCTGTGCAACAGCACACGCCCTGGTGGTTTTCAAGCGGGACACCCCGCCCAGAGGACCAAGGCAGCGGTCAACATTTCTTCCCCAAAGAACTGCTGAGCAACTTCAAGATCTGATGGTTTCCAACACGGGACTGGTGTTATCTGCAGAAGAGCTTTAGCTGAGCAGATAAGAAATAACGGCTGCCAAACAAGCAAGGCCCTTGATGCCAGCCCTGGATCTGAGATGTGGGGCCAGGAAAACAAGCGGTCTGTCTTCAAATTGCCCCAAGCGGAAGGAAGGGGAGAAAGAAACCAGAAACCAAACCAGATATTTCCCACTGACTAGAATTTGCACAGCTGAAATGTCACAGGAAGGTGAGCCCTGAGGTTGCCGTTCCTCTTCCTGAACCTTTTTTGCAGCAATTTCCTTCTGATGCAAATGAAGCCTCTACCCAGATTGCACCATTCATAGGGCACATTTGCTCAGCTGGTTTGCAGAAAGGCTACAAATGCATATCATGATTGGCTAATCAATAAACTTTGATTGATTGATTGATTGCATATCATCCAGACAACATCTGCAGAACTAGGTGCCTCCAGGTGCGAAGGCGGCCACCAATTTAGATGGCTTCAAAAGGACTGGAGGATTAATCCAGAACAACAGTGATTAGTTTTAATGGCGATGGGCTTCTTCCTGAATCAGAAGTAAAATAAAGCAGCCACAGGGAAGTAAGTGGCCTTTAGCTTGATCTACAGAAGTTCTTCTGTTCTTCTACAATCCTGCAGTATAGTCTGTTCACACCGGATGGTAGGGATCACCCAACCTGTTTGACTTAGGTTCGTTAAAGTTGCATTCAGTCAATATGCCAAGCTTTTAGTTTTAACCTAAGTTCATTGTTATGCCTCACTGCAGAGCAGTCTTTCTCAACCTTGGGAACTTTAAGATGTGTGGACTTCAAGTCCCAGAATTCCCCATACTGGCTGGGGAATTCTGGGACTTGAAGTCCACACATCTTAAAGTTCCCAAGGTTGAGAAACACTGCTGTAGAGCATCGACCCAGCTGTTTGGTTAATTCATGATTCAGTCAGGGAAACCTGGAAAATCAGTTCATAAAATAACCAAGGCCAGCATGGTATGGATCCAGCCACAGACTCACAAAACAGAGTGGTTTTCTTCAGCCAGGTCCTTCCCGATGGCCGGGACTGTATTTCCTATTATTTCCAACCAGCAAGCCGGCAACATGAGCTTGCCACTCGGGGCATTTGGAGTGCAGCAGAAGACAGATGGAAAGCATATTTTGGGCATTGCAGCTTGCACCTTCTGCAGGAAAAGCAGATTGAGTTCGAGGCAGTCACCACTTTACAGGCTTCCCCCTTGCCAACTGAATGGGGAAACCCCTTCACTCCACTCCACTCCCCTGGGACTCAGTTTCCTACCAGGCCACCGTTCCCCTCTAAGAAGAGGTGGCCATAGAAAAATTCAGCCCCAGGCCAGCCGGATTCCCCTAGACCAGCCTTCCCTGTGCAACGTTCCCGGCCAGCGCGGGGACGATGGGGATCGGAGTCCCGCAGCCCTCAAGGGTGCCAGTTTGGGGAAGGCAGCCCCAAGGCAGATTAAATCCCAGGGCTGTCGGAGGGTATTCGGTTTCCCGCTTGACAAAGCGTCGCCCCCCTCGCAGCGTTTGATCCCCGCTTCAATATTTCCATTGTTCCTGAGCGTTTCTCCCCTCCTACCAAAAACAGGTTTTGTTTCCTTCCCGTCTCCCCTCTATAGAAATGCTGCTTCTAAACACATCCCCAGGCAGATGTTTGGGCGACCTTTCACCCGTGATTAATCCAGAAGGTTTGCACTGCCTTTTCACAACGCCAGCTACCATCTGCCAGACCAGAGACAGATGCCATGCACAATCACAACGCCCCTCCACTTGCTTCAGCCCCCCTGCTTTTTGTTTTCAGCAGGGAAGCGGACCCCTCCCAAGCGAATCGCTGGGTCGCTGCCAATCTTCACGAAATGAGAAAAAAGCCCACCCCAGGATCAAAGAAGGACTTTGCAGGATTCCAGAGCAACTTCTCTCGACGCTCAAAGGCTACTCGACGGCCAGTTCCGACGTCAGGAAACGCCTCTCCCAGTTCGGAAGCGGTGCAAAAGTTCGAGGAACCCCAAATCTTGGTCCTCTTCCCCTACTTTATTCTTATGTAGTTCGTTATTACTGCATTTACAGGCCCCGATGTTGGGCCCAGGATAATGAGGGAGGGGAATCAGGCCAGTCAAGGCACCAGCAATTCAACCTGGTTTAGCCTCACCTAAGAATTATGTTAGAGCTGATCCTAATAAAACTCTGTGACTGCCCAGAAACTAAGAGATCCTGCTTCAAGGGATCCTGGAAGTGGGAAATGAAGCGCTCTGAGATCTGCCGTTCTGGGCCAGGATCTTTGGGAAGGCCCAAGGGGCGGGCAGGTCGCTGGGGCCACGGTGTCTCACCCCTGCTCGGCGCAGGAGCTTCCCTGACAGATGGCTGTCCAGCCCCTGCTTGACCTCATCCAAGGAAGGAGAGACACCCCCCCCCAATGGCTCCTCGGCTCCTTTTCCAAGCCGCTCTTGCTGCTAAATTGCCAACGCTCAACAGGACTCGGAACCCTGATTAACATCTTACAGCAAAGATTTTCCAACTCCCAAACGCCAGAGACCCTTCCCATATCAGCGGGTCACACGCTGCTCACTTGATGGCGGTCACGCCGGTTCCCACGTGCAGCCCCACCCACAGACACGCCCTTTTCCCCCAGCCCAAGGAGAGGGGGCACCATCCACCCGGGGGGGGTGAGAATAATGGCGCTGGGCTGGCTCGGTTGATTCCTTTGTTGCAGTTTTAGTCTGAAGGTGGTATAAGTGGCGGGGGTGCCCCTCATTTGATCCCACCACGATCCTATGAGGTCTGGCTGAAAGGCAGGGAGCTGCGCACTCCGGAGGGGCCTTTGATCCGGTCGTCCCGGTCCAACATTTTAAGCCTTGCACTGCGCCACGCCTGGTCCCCGGCTTTCCGCCGTACTCAAACCTGGCTGCTGCGCTTCGTAGACGGTGATTTCATCATCAGACCATAATTAACAGAACTGCAGGAATTCTGGCACCTGTGGCATCGGGAAGCACCCCGTCAAATCCATCCGATCTGGCTCCTCTTGCTTGTGCAGGAAAGAAGGGATCCTCCGGGTGCCTGGACTTCAATTCCCAGAATTCCCCAGCCAGCACAGCCATTGCTAAGAATTCTGGGAACTGAAATCCACCCACCTGGAGGCGACCCAGATGCACCGGGCAAGCGGGTTCTATTTTGCTTATCACATTGCAATGACTTGTCCGGGGTACCCAGAGCCGTGCGGAGTGCCGTAGTGGGAAGAGGGCTCCCCCCCATCCATTCCCTGATGGCAAAGCAGACACGGGAACGCTGGGAATAAGAAAGTCGCCGTCTTTTAATCAGATCTCCTGTCTGTGCATTAAGCGCGCAGGGCCCAGGCGCGCCACGCCGCCTCCGCCTCTGCGACTGGAAGCGTCCCAGGTCAGCCCTTCCCAGCCCCACATTCCCTAAGCCCTCCAGATTACACGCATCACCTGCTGGGCTCGATAACAGCCCACGGGGACTCCAGGTGCTGTTTTATGGACTGTGCGCCCGGCTCCGTATCTCCAGCGCTTAATGATTGATCCCAGTCTGCCGAATCCGGCAGCTCAAAGTTTGAGGCCGGTCGGAAAGTCAATAAACTCCACGCCTGGGGAAATCAGCCGGGGAGAAAGTTTGGCCTGACTTCTCGCTTACAGATTAAAAGAGAGGATGACTTCCCTCCACCCGTCGAGTTTTATGGCACCCATCAAAGGAGTCACCGCTCACCATAAAATGGCTTTGGCACAGAGCGGGGCCCCACGGCACGCCAGGCAGCAGGAAAAGAGGGGGTGTTTCGGAAAGGCAGAGAGTGGAGCTTCTCCCCAAAACTCGGGCAGAAGGCAGCACGCCGCTCCCACATCCGACGCGTGATCAGTTTCTACAGAGGTGGCCAACAGAAGCCGATCAATACAACTGGAGGGCCAGGCTCAAGCTATCAATAAACTGCTTTCAGGCCAGCTTTCAAGCCAACTCCCGGTTGAAAACAATTCAAAAGCTCTAAAAAAGGAAGCCCGCAACCAGGCTACTAAACAAACTCTTTTTCTGGGTTTACCCAGCCCATTAAATCATCAACTGGTCAAACGGGCGGGGGTCCACCCTACAGGCTAAGCCGCAAGACAACGAACCCAGTTTAACGCTAACCCAGCTTCAGGACTGTGCAAATGCGGCCGTTTGTTCTTTAATCTGGTTATGGGGCTATGTGGGCACAGCAGAGCGAGCAGCTACGCTGAGCGTGCCATCTGGAAAAGCTTAGCCACCCCAAACAGCTAAAGGAAAATTAGGAGTCATGCTTCCCTGTGATAGACCAGTGTTTCTCAACCGTGGGAACTTTAAGATGGGTGGACTTCAACTCCCAGAATTCCCCAGCCATCTTAAAGTTCCCAAGGTTGAGAAACACTGGATTAGACTATTAGAAAATTTGAGAAAATGAGAAGGAGCCGTTCTTCCCCACAATAGATCTCAGACAGGTATTTTAGATTTAAGTCTTTCTTCTCAGCTTATGTATTTTAGGATTATAGCCAGAAATAGAGATTTAATAGGAATCACAGAGTTGTACTACTAGTACTAACAATCATCATTATTTTAGACTTCTGAGTTCTCACATTAGCAGAAATAAACATTTTGCCTTATTCTGCGCTCTTACTGAACTCATCTGTTCGAGCCCAGTTTTCTGATTTTCACCACTTTGTTCTCATCGAAGTGTTGGGTTGATTGCGCAATGCCAGGCTAGTCAAGGACCGAAATGAAGACTGGAGGGATGGACGGAGTCAAAGATGCCTAACCGTCAACCGGGCCTGGGCGCCTGCTGTCTGCCGAGCGCCTTTCTTGCAGAGACCCTCAACTTTTCGGTCATTTGCCACTAGGAGAGCGTGTGGCGAGCGCTTCCACAAAATGGCTGCCATGGGAGGGACAGTTAGTCCCCACACCTTGCAAGCCCTCCCCTCTCTGACCCCAGGATCCTTCTTGCCACACGCCCACCTCCGCTGGCTCCAGTTCCTGGGCAGGGGGCTCATTTCCAAGCCAGCTGCGGGCTTCTCTTTTTGGAAATAAAGGAGGATGGTGGTAGCGGGCGCTTTCCCCCCACAGCTTCCCATTTTTTAATGATTGTGGGATCAGAGCAGGCAGGATCTCAGAGGTCCTCTAGTCCAGCCTCCTGCTCGGCAAAGGACCGTGGAAACCCAAGTTTGAAATCCATGAGGGGCAGGAAGCTGGCAGCCCCAAGGAAGGCCTCTGAGACTTCTTAAGGCTTTGGGGTCGGGGGCTCCTGCTTAAAAGAAACTGAACGTCTTAACAGAAGCCTCGCGATCTGGGCTGATCTCAAAAGAAAGGAAAGCAGGGCCAGGAGGTGGATGGGGGACCACCAGGAAATCCCAAAATTGTAGGCTTGACTGGGATGTCGAGAAAATATTCTGGAAGAAGCCAATGCTACATACTGATGCTACAAGCAGCCTTGGGAAGGCGGGGGGGGGGGGCAGAGTACCACCTTCTGCATGCTGCCCTCCCATTCAGGGTTTTATTAGAAACCCCTCCCATTTTCCAGCAGGGACACGAATTCCCAACTCTCCGGATGGCCGAGAGCAGCCAGGCCAGCCCAGGAAACCGATCTGGAATAGCTGCCGTGCAGCTGGTCACAACGGCCGCGATGGGAGGTGTGGTGCTTTGGGGTACCCTGAATTCATAGCAAGAGCGTCTGCGGGGGGGGATCAAGTGAAGATGGCAGCTGTGACTGCAACTGAACCCCCTTTTTAATCCGCCGTTGATGCAACACCCGTAAAAAAGGAGCCAGGCCTTGATTGTGCGGTCACAGGCGCCATCTTGACTTTTCTGACCCCCCCCACTCTAACAAACGTCATTGAGAAAGTGCAAGTGGATTGCTGGTATTTCTCCAAACGCAAAGGAAGAGGATTTCACGTCTGCCTTAATAAAGCCCCTAGGATGGTTGACTCATTAGCCGACGGCAGATTTTTGGGAAATGAAATAAGCGTTGTTCCAGGAAGGTTTTTCAGAACGCAACAGAATGAAAGGGGTGGGAAACAAGGCACCTTGAATCCTTCTGAGAGACATTCTTTTTCTCAGCGGCAAGTGGGATTTAGCATACTAGATTTAATTTCATAAACAAAAATAACTATATCCTTAAAACAACCCCTCTAACCAACCAAAAGAGATGAATTGAATGTTTGTTGGAGGAAGGAACTACAACTGAGATTGTCATTCGACACTGGATGGTGGCGATCTGTATAAATATAAGCAGGGCATTTTCGCAATTTTAAATGCATTGTTCCTTTTTTCTTACTTTACAGTTATTTTTTGTTTATTCTCTTTGGTTGGTTTTAGGTTTTCTTTCCAAACAGTTTTGTAACAGTTTCCAATGAAATTGACAAGTTCTGTACTTGTCCTTAACTGTATTGCTGAAAAGTCTGAATAACATTGTTTTCAGAAAGAAAATGTAAAAAAAAAATAAAAAAATGGATGGATGGATGGATGGATGGATGGATGGATGGATGGATGGATGGATGGATGGATGGATGGAACTGCAAATAGGTGAGATTCACCCAACACCTTAGCTCATGTTTAACATAGTTAACATTAATAAAAAAGACCAAAAAAACCCCATGGTTAACATGATTGGAAAAACACAATTAGTGTATTCAAATGCATGCCACACCCTAACAAGCTGTGCGACATTAGATTTTTATTGCAATAACTGTAAATATTTTAACACCTGGCCCCGCAGAGAACCTGCACGTTTCCATTATCTAGATTTTAAGGAAAACAAAACCAGAGGTCCTGAGAGCATCATTGACATAAACGCTTAACCTAACCTAATTGTTTTACTGTGCCTCGAGACCTTTGCACATAAATATGTACAATTCACAGTGAGAAACACTTGAAAAAAACCTTTACAGCACTCCCACCGTCCAGTCTGACGTACTTTATTGTTTTATAGTCATTGTTACTAATTAATTTCATACGAGGAGGACTGCAGAGGTGTTTCCAAACCAAAGCCCTGGATTCCAAACAGGAGGGTAGCGGGAACGGGCTCGCAGCTCTTCTGGTCAATCCCCGGATTGGTGCCAATTCGGTATCGTCACCTTCTCTGGCAAACTCAGACTTCTGACTTTTAAAATGTGGCTTAAGGGCATTAAGCCAGCCTCGCTGCCAAGAAAGTCTTTGCTCTTTTAGGAGAGAAACACGGAGCACCCCTGCTCGGTGTGGACGGCCACCACCTACAAGACCAAGCGCTAAGGAGCGGATGGGGCCCCCTTCGCCAACCTCTCCATGGCAGTCCTTGGGAGGCCAGCCCGGCGCCCCCCGTGCCCCCCAGTTCTAAGCTGCTGTGTTTCTCTTCAGGAAGCCTGGAGCTTCAGCTGTTCTCTCACCACCAGGGCCAAAAGGCCACTGAGAACCAAGTTTATCATTAAACAGCCAAGCATGCCATCAACGGGAAATAATTAAACAGTGGCAATTAGCCGCAAGTCAGGGACTGCAATTGGGACTTTGAAGAACCTCCTTTTCTGCCTCTATGGCTTGGCTGGGACGAAGATTGCAAATGTGTTCGGAAGGAAGGAAAGAAGGAAAGAAAGAGGGAGGGGGGGAGGGAGGGAGGGGAAAAGGAGAAGGAAAAAAGGAGAAGGAAAAGGAAGCAAGCTGGCCAGGCTGCTGCAGGAATTAACAACATTTGAATGTCCAGAGCTGCCAAAGAGTTGGAAGACATTCAGGGACCATGGAAGGGTGGGCTTTTGAGGCAAAGGGGCAAGGGGAAATTGGTGGAGGACCCCTGAGGCTTTCAGTGCTTTTTAAGAGGTGGGGAGAGGGGGCTCACGCTATAACCGTGAGCCATCCACTCTCACAAGGCCATCCGTTATGGGCAAACCTGGGGTTTGGGGGTGGGGAAGTGTGGGGAGCCAGAGGGAGACTGGAGCCAGAGGTTGGCCCAGCGATTTGGGGAATCAAGAGGCCTCGTTGCTGGCTTCCCCAAAAGATGCCCTGAGTGACCGCAGGCCAAGTCAATAGGTTGGGAAAAGAGCAACGCACCCGGCCTGTTTTCTGAGTGGAAGAGAGAGAAGATGCTTTTTAAGGGGCGCTGCTCAGAGAAGGTGCCTCTGACGGCGCCCGCTGCCTTTACGTCGCTCCAGCTCTGTCCATTCTGCTTTTTCGGTGCTGAGAATTACAGCTAGCTTAAAAAAAAAGATCACACCCATGGACGAGCCCATCCAATCTGCTTCCCCGACAACCACTAAGCAGCTGTTCCCAGCCTAGGTGTCCTCCAGGTGTCTGGACTTCAACTCCCAGAATTCCCCAGCCAGCCCAGCCATTGCTAAGGATTCTGGGTACTGAAATCCACTCATCAGGAAGCAATCTAGGTGCACTGGGCAAGCAGACTATGTTTTGTTTATCATGTTGGGGGTTCATGTCGCTTAGCTTCTAAAGGTGGTGATAAGCCACAGTCCTGCACTGGGATGTATGATAAGCCAACAATCATGGTTTATTCAGCCACATGGGCACTAAAGAAAGGAGCAAGCTGGACACAACAATCCAAATCACACTGAAGGGAAATCAAAAGCCCAATTTACTTTTCTGGGTCAACACAGCTCTTTCAAGCATTCAGGTCTGGAAGACTAATTTGGGTATGTGAAGGGCCTCTGATAAATGGAGATGCCCAGGAGAGACTTGACCAGGCTTTCAGTTTTAGAACCGGTTATCACTGTGACCTTGGCATCAACTTCTTAAGTTCTGCAGAAGCTCTGGAAACCTGTTCCCCCATAACTGCCTTCAGGATGACCCAGACTGCTGGCTGCTTTCAAAGGTTACAGCATCAAATCAAGCAGGGGCTTGGCTAGTTGTTGCAATCTTGGCTTAAGGAAGACGACACTTTCCGGAGCCAGACAGCCTATTTCGCGCAAGGTCCATGGCTGCCCAAACGTTCAACAGGTAGCGTCGACCTTCCACTTGTGGGGGGCGCGGACGGGGATATTCGCCAGTGGGCCAATCTGCAAGCGTCTCATAACAATAGCCATCCGTAACGCGGCGTTCTTCAAAACGCCGAGAGAGGAATTGAGGCCGGCAAAAGACTCATGCAAATGCATTAGCGAGGAACGATTCCCACTGGCTCCGGTATTGTCCAACACAACCAAGTTTAACCAAGGAAACCGCCCCAGACTCGGTGTCCTATGGCAAAACCCTGAATGTCAACACGAACGCCACGCAGACAATGGGGGACCCGCTGCCCTCCGGCATTCTTCCACAGCCTCTCTTAGAAACCCCCTTTTGTGGGGGGCAAGGCCGTCCGTCAACTCTGCGCTGGGAGTCGGTGGCCTGTGTCCCACATTTTAATAGCACTGCACTCCAGCCGCCTTTCCAGCCGAGGCCTGGACGATGGTCATTTCTGTAATCAGGCAAGTCTCAGGGGCCTCCGGGCCTCCCTACCCCACCAAGGGCCCCTCCAAACACAGGCACGAAACACCGGCCGAAAGATGCCTTGACATTTGCAGCCGTTAGGCACGGCCGGGCAAAAGCAAGCTACCTTCAGAGCCCAACTCCAGTACGAAGCAAAACTTGCTTTTACTTTCTAGATTTACCATCAGCTCATCACCCAGGGCAAAGCTGAATCACCGCTGGGAAGACAGGACAGCCTCTTATAGTCTGCCTGTATTGAATGACGTGAAGGCAGGGAAGGGAACCCTCATGAGAAGGATTTGCAGGTTTGCAAAGTTGAGGTTCACCCCTTCAGGAACTGACTTCCTGTTTGTAACATTTTCATCCCACCCTTCTCCTCCAGAAATCAGGGTTGGCTGGGGGTCGTGGGCCTTGAAGACCAACATCTTTGGAGGGCACCAGGTTGGCGAAGGCTGGGCTAATTTATTTCAGCAGTTTCCAGGGAACTGACCGCTCTGGGTGATCAGCTGCTCACAAAAACACAGCCAGAATGTCTCTTCCTTCCCTACCCTGCTGAGATTTGGCTTGCAAGCTCCTTATAGACCAGTGTTTTTCAACCCTGGCAACTTTTAAGAGTGGACTTCAATTCCCAGAATTCCCCACCCAGCATGCTAAAGATGTTATGTCTCATGTTAAAGAAAGACGAAATCTCTCCAAGTTGAGTTCAACTTCTGATAACTTTCCAGAAACATCCAAGTTGTTTTCTTGACAACATGGAAGTGGTTTGTCAATGCTTTCTCCCAGGACATTTTTTATGATTTCCCAGCCTAGTCCTTGCCCCCAAAATTTCTGGTGGTTTCCCATTCTAGTATTAACCACATCTGATCATGTTCAAAACCAACCAAGGGTGCCTGGGTGCAGCCTCATTATTAAACTAGAGCTGGGAAGGAGAATGCTAAGGGGGCATAAATGTCATTCAAATCAGCTTGTGTGTGTGTTCACATTCACAGCAGTGGTAGAGGGAAACAGATTAACCATCACCCATGGAAAACATGGTAAGGCAACATCCAAATTCTTGCAACTGAAGCTTTCTCAGCCAATCCCCCAACTTCCTCATGCATCAATGGAGATGTTCAATCAGCATCTCACTGGCCTCCCTGAACAGTTTCAGGCAGGAAGAGAAGACTGAGGCTGAACAAGGCAGCAGCCCCAGCTGGGAGCAAAAGATGGGCCCTTCTAAGCAGGGGTTTCCAGCTCCAGTAGCTTTGCTTGCAGATGCCAGTTCTGAGCAAACTCAGCTTCTTCATGTTTACTCTCGGCCAAACACCTCCTTCAGGAATTGAACCCCAGACTTAGCTCCCCAAAACCCCCTTAGCTCTGCCCTCAGTCTGAGGGCCTCCCCACTTCCTCCTTGCCATTAGTACAAAGAACCCCATTTCCTCTCGCCACAGGGATCTAATTTTGGGGCTGCCTTTGCACAATAAACTGTGTTATCAAATCAATCCATTTTCTGGGTTGGCAAAAATGTTGAGTTGTCAATGAACCGGATTCATTGGATTCACACAACCCACAAAGCCACAACAAGAAATTAGCCTGGTCTGAAACAAACCAAGCTTAGCATCTATCTATTTACTTACATTTATTGATTTGATGCCCCCTGACTCCAAACAATCTGGGCAGTTCACAATACACCACACAGTATAAAAACAACGTGTTGTGTGAATGCAGCCACTGAATAGTTTACCAAGTTTGTCCAGTGTAACTGTCCACTTTTGCCAGCCGCTCTCCCCCAACTCTTCCTTTTAAACTCTGTGAAATTTCTTCAGGGTGCCCTTTCTAATTCTACAGAAAGTCAGGGTTGGCAGGGACCTGGGAGATCATCTAGTAGAGGATCCACCAGTACAACGTCCCATTCTTACGCCCACACCTCTCCAATTCAGTGCCTTTCAGATTTAGTAGGGCCATAATCTCCATGCTGGCTGGGAATCCTGGATGACGTAGAACCAACCCCAGGTTAAGGAAGACCGCTCTCCATCCTCCCTTCCTTCTGACCCAGGGGCCTCTCCCCCTGTCCCTCCCTGCCCTAAATAAAGCTGATCCCTAGCCAAACTGAAACCATTTTCTTCTTTCGCCAAAGCCGAACACCCCAAATTCAGCACTCATGAGGATAAATTCACCAGCCGGTCTTCCACTTGGGGGGCAGTTTGTGATGAGCCACGTGCAGTGTGGGAGACGTTTGGTGCGCCTGGTCCTCTCCCACTCTAACAGTTCCAGATCTGCTTGCCAACCCCAGAAGTTCAGGGACCCGTGCCTTAAGCCATGGTTTAGCAATGGTTTACCAAATAAGCCACAACTGGCTGGATTCGCACGTGCATAGAAAAGGAATGAGGAAAGCATGCTGTTGGAGATGTACTGAGAACAAAAGTTTATTAAAATGTGTTTTTGAAAAGTCTAAAGTTTTGGGAAGTAGTAATTATTATACCTAGTGGATGGAGGACATGATAGCTCCACAAGCTGCTTGCAAAGTCAGATCTTGTACGGACAAATACTATGAAACACAGTCATCTTTTATTGAAACTCTTGTGTAAAATTTCATATACATGTACAAGAAGCCTATATATGTATATAAAGCTTTACACAAGATATGTAAAAGGTCTAGACAGATCTAGATGAAATCTTTTTTTCTGTTTTCCTTTTTGTCTTTTAATTAAATTCAAGACCAAACAAAAATTAAAAATGGCTAATCAGGTAAACCACCGTTGGCTAGATTTGCACTGTTTAGTAACGAGCCCACACGAAACAAACCATGTTTTGCTTTGCGTGATCCAGACAATGGGACTTCCCACCTGGGATGAAGTTCTGCCCTGGCTTTTGAATACGTTAACCGCTTTCCTTCAGACATACACAGGATCCCTCGTGCTTGGAACGTGAGTCTAGCTGCCAGTCCCAGCTTTCTGCTGTGAATGATATTAGTATGAAATTTGGGGAGAAAAGCTGCTATAATTGGCAAGGTTAGGACTTTCCCCAGTTTCAGGGGCTCTCATTTCTCGCAAGGTGCAGAAACACAGCATGCAAAAAGGTTTCAGACGCAGACTTCCCCCACCCACTCTTTCCCAAAACCTGCCCCACCAATCTTAGAGCTGCAGCTGGGGGGGAGGATGGAGACGGAACAGCATCCAACAGGTCGACCTGAACACCGCGGATGAGATAAAGCCCTATCTGTGCCTGTCCACGGTGCCCAGTGGCCACCCTTAAGGTCTTCTGCCATCACGTCTGAAATGGTCTTGGGAATGGTCTTGGGAATGACAGGAGGAACAGCTGCAGCCTAGGTTGTGCAAAGGGTGTCTCAGCCCCCAGAAGGACAAGGGGCGTGAGAAGAGCCTCAGAAGGGACCCTCCCTAGTTTCCTAGAAAGTAAAGGGAAAGAAGGGGAAAAGGGCTTTCAGACTTGCAAGATTCTGTTACCGTCACCTTACAATAAAGGTAGCGTTAGTACTCAAGGTTTGGATGTCTTGTCTGCACTACCTCAAAGGGCAGACAGCTCTGAAATGTGCATTTCTAAAAAATGTCAGCCTCTTTCTTGAAGGCCACATAAGAGCCAGCAGTAAGAGCTGTGGCAGGAAAGAACAGAATAAACTCCGTCTGACGTTGCATTAATTATTTAATTAAATATTAATTAAACTATTATTATCCTGCAACCACCTAATACGGGATGCTGAAGGTTGAATTCTACATGAAGAAGAAGTGTTCACCATGAACACCGACTCCCTTGGCCTACATTCAAATGATGGTTTGACTAACCCAGTGTTTTTCAACCTTGGCCACGTTAAGATGTATGGACTTCAACTCCCAGAATTCCCCAATCAGCATGCTAGCTGGGGAATTCTGGGAGTTGAAGTCCACACATCTTAACGTGGCCAGGGTTGAAAAACACTGGACTAAACCCACCAGATAGGTTTGATGGGGAAAAGTTGAAGCCAAAACGGAACAGTAGCTTTTCCAGAGTGCCGAATTCAGCCGAGGGCAAGGGAGATGCCTCCGGCCAGCTGGCCTTTCATCCTGTGGACGTGCAAGGGCCCGAGAGGCGGCTGGACGTGGCAAATGTTCAACATGTTCAATGGCTGCTAACAAGCCGGAGTGACACGGCTACAAATCACGGCCTCCTTCCAGATACCATTCCCCAGCCACGGAAGCTAACCAGGGAGCTGGGCTTCGCAAAGGGGTGTCAATTCTTTTGAAATTAAACAGGAGTGAAATTCCACAGCCAGCTGCAACGTGCCCCGCGCCAAGGAAGGCAGCGGCGGGAGGGCTGATGACATTTCCATGCCAAATCCTAGGCAGCCCCGGGGAGGACTTGAGTAAGTTCAGGGGACAAAGACCCCAAACCCTGGCCCCACAAGCAAGCTCAGCGTGGGATACCCCATAACAGGCCAGTACAAGGGTGACCCCCATGGAGCCATTGACTTCCTTCAAGGAAGCCACCTCACACAACTTTGGAAAGCTGAATCATGTTTGCCTGCAACATGTGGGAAGCCAAATTACTGTGAAAAATCCTGGGATTTAGAGAATAATAGTTTTGCATCTGATCAAACCAGACCGAGGCCCTCCAAGTCTTCAGCACAGATACCAACTTGCTCAGCAAGGATGGTTTCACCAAGTCAACCCCAGATGACTCGTGCGGGGCCCTCAAAGCGAAGAAAACCAAGGGTTTAAAAAATGGCCCAAATCTTGCCCCAGGATTTCAGTGGGCGCATCATCTTGTGGGATTTCAGCCAAGGACACCCAAGCTTGTCACGATTTCAGCTCTGTTGCACAAAACACTGGGGGAGGGGGTGTCACATTATTGAACAAAATCGTCCCTTGGCATCCTCCCCCCTTGGAAAAGGGCTGCGCAGGCACGCGAGGGAATATCCTGGCACACAGTCGCATGGGCTGCAAAAGCTGCAAGAGAAAAAACCGCAGCCGTGGTGGTTCCCACTGAGTGGGTGGGCAGCCACACAGATGGCCTTACTCTGGGGAGGATAAAAAGCACGTGGACCGCATTTTTTGAGAAGCAAGGGGGTAAAGCCCCTCCTCTGACAAGCCTGGGAAGGAAAAGGGGGAAGCCAAAGATCAAATTAACACTTCATTAATTGGTGCGATCTAGGACAGCCTTCCCATTCTGTCCTTGTCCTGCATTTCCTAAGATGCTCCTGGAGGAAAGGGGGGGGGGGAGGGACAAATGGCAAATTAGCTCAAAAAAGCAAATACTTGTGCAAGGGGCCAGGAGCCAACTGCAGTTTTTTGACTCTTTGCTGGAGGACCCCCACCGGCACAGCCAATCTGGGAATCTCTTGTGGATCTTTCCCCTCCCTCCCTCCCCCTTCTAGGCCACTCCCCACCGAAAGAAATCTTGAGCAGTTCACAGTTAATTCCCCACTAACTCTCAGCTCCCACCTCCCAACAGTAGTTGACTGATCAATGGAGGACAGGTTTTATGAGCAACGATTACTCAGAATTATCAACATGAATGGCATCTGATTGTCTTGTGACAGGAAGCATTTGGTTAAAAAAGATCACTCGGATGCCCATCACGTTGTTTTCCAAGTAGATTGAGGATCTCAAATAGTATCTCATTGGATGTAAACAGAGAAGATTTGGGCGCTGGGAAACAGGTTGCAAATAAGGGATCTAGCCCAGTCCTCCCCAACATCCTTCAGATCTACAGACCTCACCTCCCAGAATTCCTCAACCGTTATTTATCCAGCTGGAGGGTGTCCTGTCTGATGTCCACATACTTTTGAAAGTAGATGTGGACAGTTTGGCCATACTTTGAACTCTAGGTCCTGTCCTAGATGTTCAGACACTAGCAGAAGCCCCTTTGCATGGCTGAAACTGGACATTTCAGTTGGCTCAGATCAAGCCAGGGAGGCTGTTGGTGGGAGATGGTTGTTTAAAACATGACTGCCTTATGACAAGGAGCAAAGGTATGTCTGAAACAGGATGTACAAGATCTCCCAAATCCAGCTCAAGAACTTTCAGTCACTCAACCGCAACCAGTATTCTAACACAACCAACTCTTCTTTCCAACCAACCTTCACAACTTTCTCCACCCTTCAAATTTAAGTTGGCATCACTCGATAAAAGGACCATTCCTTCTTTCTTTGTAGAAATTCTGACTAAGAAAATCTGGTCAACAGGGCATGGGCAACATATTTCACTTCCTTATTGGGGAAGGTAGGGACATAATGTACAACCCCATGTAAACTAGGAGCACCCTTGAGAAGCATGCTCTGACAGCAAGCAACACTCATGTGTTGGGTGAAGGGGTTACAGGAATCTTCCTGCCTTCCTCAGCCCACCAACTTGGATTGTCCAGATGTTCCTGTTCACAGGACCACTACTACACATCCTCACACTGAAGTTAAGTTGCAGTTGAGAGTCCTACAGACAGAACTGTGGCTCAGCTTGGTTTTGGGTTCTACACACCGACAGGCCCGACTTCAAACCCTGATAGTGCTTGCTAAAAGAACTTGGGGCAAGGGGTGGCAAAGGCACACTTCCACAGGAGGTCCTGCAGAACCACAGCCAGGAAGTGGAAAGAGTGCAAGGTTGGAAAGACCAAAAGATAAACATGCAACATTCAACCTCGGATCTTGCTTTGATCACAAGGAAGAGCAGGAATATTTTCTGAATCTGCAAGAACCTCAGAAATTGTGATATGGGGAAAACAAAGGCATCTGAGACAAGGGAAGACTGCAACACAGGGGTGTGGGCAGAGCACGGTCAAAAAATCCGTACGGTGGCCCAATGGCATGATCAAAGCTCCGCCTGATGTCTCATGGTGCACATAAAAAACAGGTGGAGTTTCAACCACATCTTGCCTTGCCTGCAGACACTGCTGCTGGAACCGATTTGGGATTTGCTCAGTTTATCCTGCTTACTCAGAAGAGGAAACACGACTGAACAGACTCTGCAGAGAGCAGAATTCAGAAACTAGCCACCATCCGGCCATCCTCACAAGGCTCAAACCTTGAATGTTAAAAGGAAAAAAATGATACGATTCCCTCCCCGTCACGCCTAAATTAAAAAATTATTCATCCTTCCTCAACTAGAGCTGCTAGGAAGAACTCAACATGGCAGGATCCCAACAAAACTATTCTTGTTCCTTAGATTGCAGACTTCCTCGGGCTATTTCCACGCCGCACCCATTTCCTGCCCATGGCGAGTCCGTATTCCTCTTCCCCTCTCCCCATTTTATTATTATTACTATTATTTCCATGGAAGTAAGGACAGGTTAAAGCCTGAGGAAAACCTCTGAGCTGAAAGACTTCCGCTCCTTAAAGTAGTTAACAATGGATTCTGGAGTTGAATAAACTCGGGGCCCAGAAAGCTTGGGAACAAGCTTTCCGCGCGCTTGTGAACTGCTGAATTCCAGGACAAGAAACTCTCACCCCTAGCTCCTTTCCTGCCGTCCCTCCTCCTTGGATGCCTCTCCACAGAAAAGGGCACGGGCGAAGGGGAAAGAGAGCTTTTGGCCAGGAGACATCCTTTGAGAGAGCCTCCTCTGTCCAGGGACTGTCGAAAAGTGCAGAGAACTGCTTCTCAGACAGAACCACTTTGCAGGGAAGCAGGATGTGAACCTCATCTCGGGATGGCCTGTCAGGCCAAATCTGGTGGAGTCCCTTGACCCAAAGTCCAGGATCAGACGCTAAGAGCAGAAGTGGACCACATGCAACAAGACGAGGAGCCCATCACTTTCTGTGGCCCTTCTTCTCAAGAGAAGGATGACCACTTTTTATCTTCCTCATTTTTAAACCACTTTGCATCTGCCAAGGCACGCCGATCATTCCGGTTCCACGGTTCAGGCCCTTTTGCCCCAAAGCCAGCGGTGCAAAGGACCTGCAGGCTGCGGATGGCTTTGCTTCGAGGCTGCAGCCAGCAAACCAAAGCTCGTGATGTGGGCTTCGGAGTATGTGCTGACCTGGTGGATGTACTAAAGGTAAAGCATGAGAAAGCGTTAATCCCGTTCCCGAGAGCACCATCTGCTTCTAACTGCGCAAGCGAGGGCATTCCTGGGAAAGCGGCATCCGACGTGTCTGCAGCAGTCCTAGAAAAATTAAATAAATCAGCCCCTTTTCATCTGCGCTGAGGGGAGGGCAGCCCCCAAACACAGCCCTGCCAAGCTTTAATTAGTATCTCTCCTTGTACAGCGACGCGATCCTGGAGAAACCTTTTCATCTGAGCTGGGAATGCAGATTGAGCTCTCCAGAGGGAGGCCAACTTTTGCAAAGCCGCAGTTTACATTCGTCACCGCAAAACCACACTTGGCAGAGTGCTGAAGCCACCAGCAGTGACGGGGGGGCCTGAACCAATATTTCCCACTCCCAATGTTAATTTTAATTATATCATATCAAATATAAAATGCAGGCTCTTTGCTATTTTAGCTCGAAAGCCAGAGCAGGGCCAGAAATGTTTGCAAGAATGATGTAAGGCAACTCAGCATCACGTGGTGGGGGTCAGATCCAGACTTGCCAATAGCTATTTCTTCCCCACTGCTGAGCAAACTAGCATTAAGACAGAAGTTCTTTTCATCTTTTTAGGCAACAAGCAATAGACATAACTGTATTTGGGGAAATGATCTACTACAAACACGTGCCAACCTTTATCTAATGTCCCTGTTGATCTGGCACTGATTTATCCATCAGCTTCATATCTCACCTTTCCTCCAGGAGCCTGGACAGTCTGCACCACATCCCTGCCTCCCATTTTATCCCCACAACAACCCTGTAAGGTAAGTTGGGCTGAATGAGAGAGAGAGGTAGAGAGACTGGAGCCAAATCAACCCAGGAGTTTCCATGCTGAGGGTAGACTTGAACCCCATTCTCCACACTTCAACCTTTCACCACAACACCAGACCATTCTCTAGCACGTCCCCCGGATGAAATTCCTGCACAAACAGCTTATTTATAAGGAGCTTTTCACGTGCTTTTTGAGCTGGAAAACAGCATTCTGAAGACAGCGAAGAGGATGGCATAGCACAGCGATGGGACCGGGCTTCATTTTTTAAAAATACGGCACTTAGCCAGCTGAAATTTTTCCACCACAAACACCCTGCTACTTTTAAGCCTGGTTCACACATTGTGTTCCACCTCATTTCTTCAGAGGAAGATATGGGCCAGGTTTACAAGCTCTGCGCGACACACTAAGCCCCTAGCAAACAGGCCAGGTTGGTGTTTACTCTCCTGGGGAGCTCAGCCCTTGGGCGACCAGGATCACAAGGGCCCGCCATCAAGCGCGCGATGAGCCTGCCCCAAAGAGGAGGCCTCCAAGTTTCAGAGCCCCCCGCCAGGACCACCCTAACCCCAACACACGTGGAAGGCACCACTGGAGACGGCTGATGCCAACGACATTGGCGAGGTGACGAACGAAACTTGGTTTGTGCAAGAAAGTCCCCCCCGCCTGACCCTCCAAGGGGCAGCGGTGGTGGCGGCGGCAGCAGCCCCTCCCTTGGCAGAGAACGCCCACATCTGTCCGCGCCCCATTCAATTCCATCTGTCCATCCCATGTAAATCAGGGGAGACAAGCGAGTCTTTGAGACAGAGGAAGAATGACCAGGAGATGGGGGGAGGGGAGATAAATAAATAAATAAATAAATGGGGGGCCGGGGTAAGAGCAAATCAGGCATTCTGGGAACCCTCCCGAGATTAGTCACAACGCATTCATCTCCCTGCCTCGACAATAGCTGCGAATTTTGACGGAATCCCAGCTGTCACCCTTTGAATGAAAGAAAACAAGATTGAGGGTGTCCAGGGTGGGTATGGCTTCTACGGGCAAACAATACAGACACACATTTTTATATATATGAGTGCGTGTGTGTGTATGCACGTAGGTACATACGTATGTATGATGGGGCATGCATTCCTCAGCATCCCACAAAGGAGCTTAGCCTTTGCCTATTAAATTGCTCACGTGCTGATTAATTTGCTAAAGGTTTCTCCCGCGCTCTCCTGAGCACATGGGAGGCATCAAATGGAGGCAAAATGACAGAACTGAAGCCTGCCCCCCGCCTCCTCCCCACACCCAGATGGGACCAGAAATGCCTCTGCATCACTGCGAACTCTGTGCACGCAAGCTTCCTCATGGGCAAACCTCAATGCTCCAAGAACTGATTCTATTTACCTATTTCTTTGATTGATTTCTATCCCACTTTTTCTTCAGGAGCACAAGGCCGTATAACCCGTGCTTCCTCCCTCCCAATTTTCCCCCGTAACAACAACCTTGTGAGGTAGGTAGGCAAGTCACCCAGTGATCTTCCGTGGCTGAGGGCAGCCTTGGCTTGGGTTTCCCTGGCCACAGTTCACCACCTCAGCCACAACGCCCACCAGTTCAGTTCAATTTAATTCCAAGCAGTTTAATTAACTTCTGCTGAACTTCCACTTTCCAAGCAAGCTTATCTGGCTTGGAACTGGGCAGGCTACTTTCACACCTCTCCTACAGAAAGGTCAAAAAGACAAGAGCCAGCTGAATTTTTAATCCATTCCCTTGGATATCGTTGGCTTTTGAACAAAGGGCAGCTAACAGCCCATATGGGGTTGGGTCAGCTAGGAAAGCATCAACTCGCAAAATCGCCTTACAGTACCAAATCCTGCAACTTCCAAATTCCGCATCATGTTCTGGGAACTTCCTTGAATGCACCGTGACCTACAGGCAGGGTTGGGTTGGAACCGCCAACCTGGTGGCCTCCAGGTGCGGTAAGAGCACCCAGATTTGTTAGCCCAAGGAGACGCCATCCTGATGTGTCTGAAGGGAACTAATTCAGGGGCCGCCAGACCGTAGAAACCATTCCAGACCACAATGAAGAACAGACACGGGGACAACGTTCCAGTCGGAGTCTCAACAAGTGATCGAATCAACAGCAGAGTCTCAGAATGCTCTAACATTCTCCTTTGGGTCAACCTGCATTTGCTGGAAGGCCACTGAGAAACCCTTGTCCAGGCACATGGAGATAAACAAGCTTTCAGTTGCATGAATGCATCTGCCTTTTTAAACTGCGGAACACCCCCCCCCCCGCCAATGCATCACAGCCCCATAAAACTGTCTCCATGTTCTTCCAACCCAGTTCACTGGCCCCCACAATCCAGCCTTCTGCTTCCAACGCCAGCCTTCTTTGGTCTCCCGACAGACTGCAAAGGGATCCTACATCACTTCTACCCCAAGGCCGAATCTAGCCATCTTGGACGAACTCATTCAGAAGAGGAAAAGATACCAAATCTTTCCCCAACTCCATGAAGAACAGCCCAGCTTCTTACACTAAACCAAAAAGTGGGCTTCCTTTTACCCCTCCAAACCACCTGGCATTTTAGCTCTTGTTAGGGATGGGCAAAAAAGCCGCAGTGTGTTTTCAAGCCCAGAACAGAACAGCCCCACTCCAAATGTTTTATCAGAACATCCTCCTTCAATCAGGACGAAACTCAAAAGACCTCCGTTGTCTTCTGCCTTGGAACAAAACTCTTAGAATGTGCATGTTTGTTCCAAGCTTGGAACACTCAAAAAAGCCGTCTCAGGGTTGAAATCTTTTGCACACCTTCACCCTCCACACTCGTAAAAAACAAGCTAGTACTTACAAGCACACCCCTGTTCCATTTTGATAGGTTTCACACTTTCCTCCATTCAAGCAGGATTCAGAAGGCTGGGTACATCGCAAACCTGCAAGGAGAGGACACAGATTATTTCTAAGCATTTGTGAAGCTCAGTTGTGGGATGGAAGACGTAAAGAGAGGCACCTACTTCATGTAGGATTTAATACAGCTTTTCCCCACTTAACTCCCCAAACACTGAGCCAAACCTAGAATGGGGGTTAATGACCAGTACACTGGGAACACATCAGGTTAGGGAAAGTTAGGGTCAGGATGTTAGCAATCTTCACACACCTAGCATTTCAGTATCCCTCGTTTTTGTAAAACCGTAGGGCTTTACTATTTCAATTTAGCAGACTTCTGATTTAATTTTCTTTCAGACATCACTCCAACACACTCCATTATATCCAAGGTAGTACAAACAATTCATTACGTTTTTAAGTAAGGATGGCATTAGGCATACAATGGCAATGGATGCAAATAACCTAAATTTGGAGTTAATGAACATTTGGGTTTAACAGACATTCCTCCACCAAAACAGTCCACAAAACAGAAGATTTATTTTACGAATTCAAGTGATCTCAAAAATACAGTGCTTCAACTTCTTCTTCCCCCAACTAACAGCCACCCGAACTGCCCCACACCTGTTTTACAGACAGGAACCCAAAGGTAAGTCTAAAGTTAAGTTTCCAGGACATGAATCATAATCTGCCTTCTTAAATATGTGCTTTTCAGGTGACTTCCACATCATGCAGAGTCATAATTGGAACCGGAGTCTGCTGTAGCAGTAATTCAGTTTATAAAGTCACCTGATTAGAAAGCTATCCTACAGAATTGTCTGCTACACACCAAGGAAAGCATTTTAAGAGTTCGAGTGCCTTTTCTTCAGCTTTATAAACGATTGCGTAAATGGCCATCTGTAGTTTGCCGCTGCCCCTCCCAGGACAGGGTCCCCCCCCCTTCCTGACTCTACGTGGTCTTGGCTCTGCTTAGCTTTCCAGAGATCAACCAAGTTGGCCGAGGGGTCAACTAAGAAATCTACCCAGGAAACTCCAGCTTAACATAAAAAAATATTAGCAATATCTCTTCTGGAGATCTCTCTCTGGACAAGGCACATGGAAAGGAAAAGTTGCTTCACAGGATGAACTGGCATTATGGGATGGCAATTGGGAGTTAGTCAAACAGAACAGGAGAGGTCCAACCATCCACTGTGATTCCACCAAACCTCATTTGAGATTCTGACACCCACAAAGTCCAGCGTGTTGGTGTCTGTAATCATTTGGGATGACCACCTTAGCCAAGCTGGATGGATGCCAAGTTCTACACTTCTTTCTCAGTTCTGGAAAACTGGGTTTTGCCCTACATAAAAGAGCCACAGAGTCTCTAGCAACATCATCGTGTTTTATCATGACTGCGCAGGGGCTGACTTCACCAAATACCCCCGCCTGCGATGAAACTGGGGTTCAGTTCCTTGTCAGCCAGGGTGTTGGGGAGACCCCACCCCCACCGTACCATATTCCATGGAGCAGCCAACGGGCTAGACTCGGTTTTCCCTTGCTGGTTTGGGCGCTGTATCTTCTGTCAACAGGATAAGTGTGTTTTGTTAACCCAGAGAAGAGATTCTCTGGCTGCCTGAATCAATTCAAAATTTGTTTGGCTATCAGAGATCTCAGAAACAATTTTTCTGAACAGCCACTGGCAGGAAGAGCAGCTGACTCCAACTGGAAAGGTCATATTTTTAAAAAGGGAAGTTTTTATAAAACAGATGCAAATCACAGACAGGGTTCTAAATAGGCACACTCTGACGTGGACCACACATTGCATTAAGCCCTGGTTTAGGTCTCCATGGTTTACCCAGTTAATTGGGTTGGCACAGATTAAGCAGATTGTTATAGGTTTACCAACTATAATAGCTAGCTTTGCACAGAATCAAGCTGCATTACAGGAGCAGTGCTAGCCCTCTGAGTTGTCCAATGAAATCAAGATTTATTATTCATAAAAGTGCAATAAAGTGATGCAAAACGCCATAAACTCCTAGAGCACAGGCCTGTCCATTTTGGTTGTGCGTTAAATGCACATTTGCCTGGCTGCCTGCAATGAGGAAGAATCACTTCTAGATGACTTGGCATGGAAGCATTTGTGAACCAGAAGAAAATTAGCCTCCCTGCTTTCAGACCCTCTGTAAGAAATGAGGAAGATTCTTCGTCTTGGGGCACCTCAACAAGTGAACGACCAAACGCAGGCCGAGCAATCTTCATCTGCCTGGTAAGTACACCAAAGGCATTCAAAGGAAAATAAATAAATGGAAACTTGGATCTGAAGGCCAGCAGAACACAAAACTACTATGTTTGGCTAAAGCTTAAAAACATAGTTTCCATTTACTCAAATTTATGGTCATAGACCAAACAGCTTAAAAGCCTACCAAATGACCCATCACCACACGAATAAAATTGGAGTGAAGCCAAGCATCTCAAGGCCTCTGAGAGGATTCCTACATTACGCTAAGCCATGGTTTGCTGGAAGAGCTATCAGGGCTGGCTTGCGTAACTCACCACATAAAACCCTCCTAATCCATGATGGTTCAGCCCTGGATGCGAATCAGACCTATGGAGACCCACATGGTCCCAGGGTACAGGAGCAGGGGGGTCCGCAGGAAGGGGGGGTCAAAGAAGTCAAAATGGCGGCCGCAACAATGCAACCAAAACCCCACCCCTTTTTTATCTGTGTTGCCTGGTGGTGGCCGCCACCTTGCCTCTCGGCTGCCCTGCGCGGGAGCGAAGGCCTGGGGTTGGCTGGAGTAACGTCAAGCAAGGCGGAAGGGGCCCCAACTCATCGGGGTCTCCATCTCCACCAGAGCAGCTGGGTCACAGCCCGCTCTGCTCACTGGCTTGCAAATCAGAGCATCCCCCCCACACCTGAGCAAGAGTACAGAAGGCTGAACATCTGGCAGAGGCCACCACCTCACGAGCGCCCCGGAGGCTCCGCTGAGGTTTCGGGGGCTGCTCGCAAGCCAGCGGGGCGGCCAAGCGGGGCTCCTGGGCTGTCCCGCGAAACGCCGTCCGGCTTTCCCTCGCAGCGGCCCAAACGGCCGCCTCGCCCCGCGGGAGGGGCCGCGCACACGCCCCCGGCAACGCCTGGTCCGCCGGGCGCTCTGGCAAGCGGGGCGGGCGGCGCGTGGGAAAAAGCGACAGCTGCGCCGCTCGCAGCGCCTGCCCCAGACAAAGGGGGGATCGGAGCCGCCGCCGCATTGTCCGCCCAGCCCGCCCTCCTCCCTCGGGAGCCCCCGCGGGTGCTGCCTGCGGCCGACCCGAGCGGGCACCCGCGGGGAAAGCGCAAGCCAGCCCACGCGCGCGTCACACACACGCGCGCGCGCGCACGCGCAGAGGGGGGGGCAAGCACCCACCGGTACCTTTTGAGAAAAAGGAAAAAAAAAAAGACGGCTTGGCTGCAAGGCTGGAACTGCCGTCTGCAAGAGAGAAAAAGGAAAAAAAACCCGCAAAAGCGAAACCAGACATTACCCAGGAAACGGCTCAAGAGTTCCTCCTCCGTTCCCGAAAGACAGAGGTGGAAGGACGCGCGGGGGACGCGCGTCAAAAGGGAGAGCCCCGAAGGCGGCTGAGGGGGAGAAGGGGGCGGAGGACGCCCGCTTTCTTAGAAAACTTCTGTTCTGGCTGTCCGCGGGCTCCACAACAGGCAAGGCCAGGCAGGGCCGGGCCGGGCCGGGCCCCTCCCCAGGCAATCCGAGGCTAACCCTAACCGAGTTTAGCAGGTGGTTCCAATGCAGCGCTCCGCCTGCAACCGACGTGCCCCGGGCGACCAGCCGGTTACCCGGCCTTCTGCAGCCCCTCCAGGTCACCCGAGCAGGAACGAGGAGGAGACAAGGGCCACGAGCTGGCAGAAGTGCCGAGGTTTTGCTGCACCCGCAGCTTGCAGGTCGCCGCGTTCCAGCGGCAGCGGCAGCGGCAGCGCCGGGCCCCCGGGAGGGCCTGCATCGGCTTCCTTTCCCCCCTTGGCCCATTCCCCAATTCGCACGTTTGGCTGGGGAAGGGAAACAGGTGGGTTCACACACGCTGGAGGCAACAGGTTTACACCCTGCCCTGGGTCTGGCCAAGGTGCTAAGCCAAAGCCAACCAGCTACCCAAAGCTTCTTGGCAACCGGTGCCGCCCTTCCGAGGCCGGGGCCGCCTCGGCTCCCGGACTTCCCTTGTGGTCTGAGCTTGCCTTCAGACTCCTGGGGGAGTCTGCCCCCTCCTGAATCTGGACGGAGACTGGTTCAGAGTGACGCCCCCATCTCTTTCGCCCTAACACAGGCTTCTAAAAGCTGAACAGATGTTTTCTCCTCCTCCTCCTTCCAAGTACACAGAGTGGAAGTGGGCTACACCTTGCAGACAGACCACCATCTTCCGGCTGCAATGAGTCACCAGAGGCAGGAAGAAACTGCAGCCAAAGTTGCAGACCCGACAGAAAGAACCGGTTGGGGGGCCAACCACTGGAGGGGCAGGGCTGACACACCTTGTGGCTTCTGAAAATGACCAGCGTTCAACCACCTCTGGGGTCTCCTATGGAGACCTCTTCAGAGAAAGAAGGTCCAAGAGGAACGCCAAAGGAAAAGATGCAGGGGATGAATGTGAATCCTTAGGCGACCCACCACAGGATTTGAACCTGGGTCTCCCACTTCTGGTGTCCAAAATAGCTACCCCAAGGCAATTCCTATCTCTGGCTGGCTTTCTTTCAAAGCCTTGGCAAGGCAGCCTGGAGCCGTTCAGAGTTCAGACTACAACCCCCATCATTCCAAGCCAGGAGGCTGGCAACCCGGGAAGGCTTCGTGGCGCGTCTGCAGGCGGACCCTGGATTCAGTTTGGGCTGAACTTACAGACTCACAAACTCCAAATCGACCGATGAGCTCAGGAGCCTCTCTGCCTCACCTGTGTGGGCACGCACCCCTGCCTGGTGTCACTGCTGCACTAGCAAGTGATCAAGGGGAGCACGTGGCTCGCCTACAACTCTCACTCCACTCTGATTTCAGTTCAAACCAGTTTGCTTCCCCAGTTGGGGGCTGGGAAGGAAGTCCATCGACCCCACAGCAGCTCCCACCCCAAAGAATTCAGCAGGCTTCAACACAAGACCAGGCGCTTGAGCGGGGAGGAGAGCAGAGCAGAGCAGAGCAGAGCAGAGAGGCTGTGCTTGTGCTCGAAAAGTGTGCAGCGCTCACTCCCTGCCCCTTTCCACCCTCCCTCAGCCTTTCGAAACCCACAGGGTGGTATTCGGGCTTTATTTCTTTCCACCTCATCTCCTTTTCCCCAAAATCACACTTGCTGCAGCCAACCTGCCCCAGAAAGTCATCCGTTTAAAAAAAAAGCAAAACCAGAAAAAGGAAGAGGGGGGCCAGAGAGAGGCTATGGGAGGACAGGAAATCTGACGCACATTCACAAAGGGCTGCGAAAAACACACTCTCGCTGTGGCCAAAGGCAGGCTGGGGTTACATTTAATTTCCCAATGAGGTTTCTAAAGCTGCCGAGCAGACAAAGGCTGCCTCCCCCCCAGAAAGGCTTCCGGCGGGCCGGAGGAGCCACCGCGCTCCTCCCCAGCCGCCAGCCCAGCTTCTGGGGCACCCGCCGGCAGGCCGCGCCTCCTGCCCTGCCGAGGAGAAGGGTCCCGCAGCCCCGCCAAGCGCAAGGCCTGTCCCGCTGGGGGCCTCTTCTCCAGGCGGGGTCCCGGGCCCAGCGCTCCCGCCGGGTTCGCGCACGCAGCCGCCTCCCCTCCAGGGTCCTTAACCCCGGCCTGCCCCCGGCCTGCCCGCCCGCCCACGGGTCCGCAACCTCGAACGGCCGTGCCCAAGCCGGGCGAGCAGGGACTCCCGCTCCCATGGTTCCCGGCCGGAGGGAGGGCGGGCGGAGTGGCCCAGACCCATCCGGCGGGAGGGGGGAAAGCTGTTCCAAGACTTCAAAAGGCCGAGTCGGGTACAAAAGCCGCGGGAAGGGAGGCAGGAGAGCCGGTTGGGTTGGTTTCGCTTTGCCAACCGAAGCCGCTTTCAGGAAAAAAGGGAAAAGCAGAAGCGGCGCCCCCAGAGCGGCTCTCCTCCTCCGCCGCCGCCGCCGCCTCCTCTTCCTCCTCCTCCGGGGTGAGCAGCGGGTCAGCGGCGCCCGCAGCGGGGAGGGGGCGGCTGCAAGGCGCAGCGCCGCAAGGCGGCCGCCTTCCCCCTGCATCTCATCCCGACGGCGGAGTCCCCATCTCATCATCCCCGGCCGGCTGGGGGTGATGGGAGGGTCAGCTCAGGGCGCCCTGCTGGCCTCTGGGGGGCCTTCCCCTCCGCCACAACGGAGAGGCGCTCGGCGGTCGGCGCGCTCTGCCCGCGAGAGCGCCGGGGCATCCGCTGGGGGCTCCGTCCGGCCCGCACGCGCACCCGCGGGGCTGGGCAGCGGCGCGGGAAGGGGCGCCCAGCCCGCCGCGGCCCTCCAAGGTAGACGGCGCCTGTCCAGAGAGGTTCTCCCGCGCGCGCCAGCCTCGCGGACCCGCGCACCGCCTCCCCCGCGCCTGTTCCGGCGGGACAGAACAGGAGGAAGCCGGTCCCACCGTCGTCCTGCGTACCTCCAGCGAGGGCGGGCAGCACCGCCAGCAGCAGCAGCAGCAGCAGTAGCAGCCGCCCTGGGAGGCGGCGGCGGCGGCGGCGGCCGCTCCGTACCCGCAGGGGCTGCATCCCGCCGCGTAGCTCGGCGGCGCCCCGGCCGACCGGCTCCCTGGCGCTCGCGCTGGCCGGGACGAGTCCTCCCACCCGGCGCAGAGGGCGAGGCGCGGCGCGGCGAGGGCGCTCTCCTCCGTCCGGAGCACGCGGGCGGCCGTCGGGCGGAGGGCTCGGAGGCTTCCTGCCCTGCCTCGCTCGGTCCTCCGGGGACTCGGGCCGGCTCGGCGCGGCGGCGCTGCAGAAAGAGGAACTTCTCCGCTGGCCAGAAAGTTTGCAAAGGGTGCGTGCGCGCACGCGAGCGAGGCTGGCTGCCGGGGCGGAGGGACTGGGGGCCGGGCTTCGCCGGGGCGGGTTTTTGCATGTGAATGCGGGGCGGGGGGCGGCCCGACGCGGGAGGCGCCTCCTCCCCTCCCGCCCGAAGGAGGCAGGAGGAGGAAAGCAGGGCCGGGACGCGCCTTCGCTGCCGCGCGCTGCCGCGGCCGAGCGCGCGCAGCGGCTCCTCCGCGCGCCCTCGGCCGCCCGCTCCGGGGCCGGGGAACGACCCGCCACTGGAGTTCCCGCGAGCCGCGCCCGCCGGAGCCCGCCGCCCCTTTGCGCGGGTGAGGCAGGTCCTCAAGCGCTGCCCGAGCGGTAGCCGAGGCGGGTTGCCTCTTCGGCTCCCTACGGGCAGGCGCAGCCCCCAGCCTCACTCCCCGACGGGGCTGTTGCGCTGCCCGCGGAGGGAAGAGCGTGACGCGGTGGCTGCGGTCACCCCCCTTAACCAGGCTCCCCGATTAACCCATTGGCCCCGAGCAAGCCGAGATCTCGCCCTGCCCCGAGCCGAGGTGCGCCTTTTGGCGAGCGGCGAGCTGCCACTTCCAGGCTCGCGCAGTTCGTGCACAACACGCCGTGTCAGCCTAACAGTCATACCTTGCTAAGTCAGGTTTAGTGTATCGTGTGGCTCCGGAAAGGATCTTGCTCTGACATCGTCGTGGGTGGGAAGAGACACTGGACTTGTGGGCCAGGAGACTCGGCCACCTGTCCTCACACGTGGGGCCCTTGGGATTCACACATGCATCAGTCAATGCGTGCTTTAAGGTGGTTTGGCCAGAAGAGTTTGTAAACTTTACCCAGTGTGATCTGCAAACTCGCCCATTGGGGTTTAATGGTTGAATAATCCATGGTTAGAGTCGGGAGTGGAACCTCAGGTTGAATTTGCTCTGTGGCTCTCTGTCATCCAGCCCCAGATGTCTGCCTTATTTCTGCGCCCGCTTAGTGATTGGGCACAGCCCTGTCAAGTTCTTGGTTTAGTTTCGGGCTTAACAGCCCAATCAGTTGTGTTGATTCATTAGCCTATAGCTAAGACAAACTCTGGTTTAAGATTGATTGATTGATTGATTTGACTGACTGATTTCTATAGCCACCCTTCTCAACAACTGACTATGATGCGTAAATAAGTGTATAAAATCAACCCTTGCTTTGTGCAATGCGTGAAATCAAGTGAAATCACATGACTTTGGCGTGTTTCTAACACGATCTGAGTATAACACGAACCCCCCAAACAAATGAACCACAGCTTCTCACAGTCTGATTTTTGCACAACGCCGAGCTCTATGTCTGGGTGGGTGTGGGAGGGCAGCCTTCTTATGGGCTCCGAATGGAAGCATTAATGGGAGGAGGGGTCAAAAAAGTCAAGATGATGTCTACAGTCAAAGCCCCACCGCTTTATATGTGCGGTTGCATGATGTGTGCGAAAGGACAGGGCTACAACGATGGCAGCCACCATCTTGACTTTTTTGACTCCCCGCAGATGCCTCCAAACCCCCAGTTGCAACCCTGCATCACCCGCCCTTAACCTGCCGCTGAAACAGTCAGAATTTGTACCTTTGAAACTGAACATTTTGCTGAATTTGAGTGATCTATTCCCCTGCCTTTCTCCCATCTCCCTTCCCAAAAGTAAAAGCAACGGGTCCGCCCCCAGCCGGAAGGCATCTTTTGGCCCTCCAAGATGAGAACCAGCCCTCATTTGCCCTAGCTATAGTTTCCTGAATAAACCATGGTTGACTGGGTGCACGCAGTAGATTGAGTCACAGATGCATAACTCCTTTCTGACCTGGCCTGTTGTGAAAGCCATGTTTCGCAGCTTAGGCCTCATTTAAGCATTTAGGGTTTGTTTCAGTTGGGGGCCTATGCAACGCTCAGCCACTGGCCCTGAATGCCACACATGGCAGCGAACTGTAGACTGATTTGGTAAGCCGCGGTTCCTTTAACGATGTTTTGTGGAATTGGCTAGGTTCACGCCACACCTTGACCATCTTGGCCCAGCATCATTACTCTGACAGGGACCTGCGTGGGTGGGACGGGGGCTCAGGCCACTGCATGGGTGCCATCAAGGCGTTTTGCCCCCTGATTTTTAGCGGGCAGGGTGGCATCTGTTCTTTTTGAGAAAATGAAGCCAAATTCAAGGCCTAGACCCCAGTGTTTGTGCTCCTGCCTCAAAGTCATATCAATTTTTCACAACTGGCGCTTCGGGGGGTGGGAGCGGAGTGGGGGCTAAAGTATGAGAAGAGTCAGGGAGAAACTTATTTATTTATTTATTTATATTTCAAATTTAGATACCGGCCACCTCACGAAGAAGTGACAGATTGTGTTTTATGAGGGGACTTGCAGAGAGAGAGGAATCATCAGGAAACTACCTCAATTCCTTTCCTGAAATACAAGCAACTAATTTATCCCATGAATTTGTCAAAAGGCATATTTTTGAAATCATGGGATTTCGGACACAGAAGGTCCTTTCTTCTCCCATTAAAAATACTTTAAAAGATGAATGAGGAGAAGTGTTTTCATAAAACAAAACCTCTTAAATGATTTTGGATCCTGGACCACCCCTAGAAAAAGAACAGTTGGAGGAGATTCTTTGGGTTAAAATAGCAGGACTGTAGGCATTAAAAGGAAAAAAAAAAACTGTTAAGCCTGACTTAATGGAAATCTTGGCAAACCTCCATTTGGTTCGTTGTTCTTTTAATTTTTTTTCTCTGCCCAGACATATTTAAACATGTCTGAAGTTTGGGAGCCTTTTTTTTCAAGTTCAAATAAAACGGATAAGAAAAACCTCCGTGGGATCTATTTTTTGTTCCTGCGAGCTAAGAAATATTATGTTCGCTAAGGAAAACCTAATGCAAATATAAACAGGTAACACACATCTGTAAATTATTTTCGTGTCCCCGGGGCCTGGAAAAAAAAAAACTAAATGAAACCAGCATTGCTTATATATTTCGCCTTGACAGCTCAGGGAACAAAAAATTGCCCAAATGTGCAGGCGAAGGAGAGTCCCAGCGTGGGAAAGTTGGTTTAGTGAGAAATTTGCCCCAGGCTATTTAAATAAAACCAGCCGCTTGTACTGACAAATGCGGGTTCCGTGACACCACTTGCCCAAATTGCGGACGGAGGTTCTCTCTGCATCCCTTTCATCTCGTTTTTCATCACAATATTTTGGTTTCCCCAAAGTGGGCACTGGGCGCGTTGAAAAAGAGACACAGTTGCAGCTGCTGTCAAACGCGATGCTTGTTGTGTTTCCTTGCAGGGTTTAGATGCTGTTTCACGCGCTGCCGTTGACTGCAGTCAAGCTAGAGTAGGCTTCGGAAGAGGCGCAAACCCTTCTTTGAGATGGGCAGTTGTTGCTCTCACCAAAAACACAAGGGAGCCTCAGAGGAGCGATCTACGTGCCTGCAAGGAAGTGGCAAAGACGCCCTCCAGCCAAGCCTGGCTCTTCGTGAGTGTTCAAAAACTGTATAAACTTTATTCTCTAACATGCATTATATCGTGCAAAGGAGAAGGTTCATGCAAACTGTTCCTGGGGGCTTCAGGTAGTTTTCCTGGAAAACTGAAAATGCCTTCCCTTTCAACATCCCAGTCACAGCCCGGGACTTCCTGGTGGTCTCCCATCCACAAACTCGCCAGGTCTGACCCTGGTTAGGTATTTCAAAGTCAGCCAAGGTCGCTTGGGTGGAACCATCTGCTTGGTGATGGGCTCCCCCAGACCCAGTCCCCCACCACAAGCACATCTCCCTGGTTCTTCTGGAGGAAAGATGGCCCTTGTCCGGATGGTGGTTTGTTCTCTCGGGGGGCTGTGAACAAGGAGGGCCATGAAGAAGACAGGCACCCAGTTCCCCCTGAACACAGATTTTCCAGCATGTAACAATGGGCTTCCCGCATAGTTTGTTTAATCATGATTTGTTGAGTAACCATAGTGGATTGAATTTACACACTAAAACCGGGTCCACAACCTCCCTCAACTCCAGAGCACCAGCTTTTGTGTAGCAAGAAGGCTGGGGTGGTGACAAGACCTAAAATCAGGAGCATTCATGGGGGGGGGAAGGTAGTCAAAAACATCAAGGTGGTGGCCACAACCATCTCATGTAGGAGGAAATCATGTTAGTCGATGATGGCAAAAAATCCGGAGTCCGGTAGCATCTTTTCTGATGAACGAAGTCAGAACCTTTTGCAAGCTGCAGTGCACTTCCAAAAGTTTATGCCTTTAGGTGCTACCAAACTCCAGGTTTCTTGCCCTGATCACATGCTATGTGAACACATTCATTGTGACTTCTTAAACAAACTTTAGGTTTTCACACAGTGTTGGGCATATCCAAGAACGCGTTCCCTCTGCAGAATGAAATACCCATGGATCCTGTTCCACGTTAGCTGGCTCTCCGATGGAGCTAACTCACCGCTGCTGTTCTGTTTGTCGAAGTAGCCCAGTGCGGGTTGACATGGTTTGTGGGCCAGTCCGAGTTTGCACAACAAGCAAGGCCCAAAACTGTGGTTTGCAAGTTGGGGTGGCTGGTTAGTCCTGCAGCAGAACGGGTGGCTTGCCTGCACCTAAACCAGTGTTGTCCAAACTTGGCCACTTTAAGATGAGTGGACTTCAACTCCTGGCTGGGGAATTCTGGGAGTTGAAGTCCACTCATCTTAAAGTGGCCAGGTTTGGACAACATTGGCCTAAACAGAAGCCACCGCATTGGCTCTGCAGTTTTCAGGCAGAAAAGGGAGCCTTTGAGCCTGCGGGGGATTGGGAGGGCAGGATGGGGCTTGGTGGCAACAGCGTGGGGCTGCTGAACTGTGGGGCTGAAAGGAGGCCCCCGAAGCCGTTTGCTTTGGGAGCTGCTGCGGCTCTTCGATTGGCGGAGAGAGAAGTTCGGGGTGTGCAGGCACTCCGGATTGGGCGCTTTGAACAAACACACGCAGCATCTCACCTGTGAGCCAAAAAAGGCATCAGCGGATTGGTGGCTCAGCATGTCCGAACAAGACTCCCCAACAGCCTTTTCTCTGTTCCTACCGTTGCCTCCGGAGAACGCGCAACAGGCTCGTCTCAGAGCGGCTGCAGGGTTTGCTCTGTCTGGAAATGTTCGTGCGAGAAAGAAACAGCAAGGATTCACGGGGCAAGGAGGCACATCTTCCAGGCTGGCGGAAAGCCGTTTTTAGCAACTGAGTTCACGCTGGGTGCCAAGCCGTTCTTCCTTTGCTGAATAAGCAACCATTGGCTTGGTACGCCACAACCCTTGGTTTTCAAATGACAGCGGCTCGGTTTGTGTAACGCTCTATGCCAGAACAAACTAGTTTAAAACTTGGCATGAAATTTTGGAGAAACCCCGCTGATAAAAAATACGGACCGGCTGGACATGGGGGGCGGGGGGGAATCCTTTCTAGGCCAGCACTGTCCTTATCGCAAGGTTTCATCTGGTCATCCACTGGGAAATCAGAGGCAGACTGCCCCTGTCCATGGAGGCTCTGCTAAGCTCTCAGGCCAGCAGGCACTGGCAGATCTGTCCCTTCCCATACAATGGGAGGAGTCTGGGAGAGCATTTCATTCTCCTGTGGTGCGGTCAGAAAAGGGTGCACACCAGTTTGGAGACCAACGTTGCGTGAAAGGCAAGGAGATATAGAATATCTATATATTATAGATATAGAATAGATATAGAATATCAGCTTTGGGGTAAAGAGCTGTGCTCAGGAGGGACACGACACTCAGGCTCACGCAACACGCTTAGCCAGCCTGGAAAGGCTTAGCATCTGCATTTGCCCAGGTTGGTTAGCGTTAACCATGGCCAATTTGGCAGCCGTATGGCGTATTAACTCAGAATTGAGTTAGATTATTTCAGGAATCAAGTTAAGGCGTCACGCAGCATTAAAACCGTCCCACTGCCATGGAAGGCGAGTTAGGAAGCCACCCATCCTTTCTGCCACAGCGTGCAGTTCATCACCCGGTCCTCAAATGACGGACCAGTTCAGGAGCTTAGTGGGGTGGAAACCCACCCTTTTGCTCCATGACTCCTGAATTTTGCTACCAAGACCTCGTGCTTTCTCCTTCCTCTCCCCTCCCTTTTTTGCATGTCTTTTAGTTGTGAAGTCTGGAGGGGGATTATCTCATTTCTGACAGTTGTAAGCAGCTTTAGGAGTGGGGTTAAAATACTTTTTTAAAAAAATAAACTTGCTTGCTAACTTCAAAGAAGCATCTGGCCAGCTGCTGATGGAAACCAAGTTACAGAACTTTGACATGATCTCATAATTCTGACATTCTTAAAACTAACATTAGTCACTTAAGAAAACACTGATTTATTTCAGAACCATGCATTTTCAGCAGGTATACTCACGCAAAGAGTTTTGGCTTTTTAGCAAATTATTTTAGGCTTCACTGTTTGGCTAAAATCAGAACAAGCAATAAACTCTGTGGTTGAATAAGCCACCATTGGTGGGTTCACACATCACACTAAGCCATAAATCCTCTTCTAAGGACCACAACAGCTAGGTCTTCAGTCTGGGCGATACCACACAGCTGACTGGGCTTTAAAAACTGCTTTTTTTGCTCCCGTGTTTGCTGGAAAGAGCTACCCCTGTATTTAGGTTTTCAGGCTCTACTTAGCACCAGCTACGATTAATGGTTGGTAAACAGGGTCTCAGCCCAGCAGCAGCATCAACGAAGATATTGCAATTGTTGTGTTTAATTGATGTGACAATCAGGAGTACTTGGACAACCCAACTTAATTCTCACATGTTTATTAACATGCCATGATTATTCCAAGACAGGTTCCCCCCCCACCAGTGGTCTCTAATTTTGAAATCTTACCTCCAGATAAGCACTGCTGTTGTCATTCCTCATGAAATGGTTTAGCAGATGGGTTCATTCAGTGGTGCTCCCGGGGGGAGGCCAAAATCAGCAACATGGTGGATGGATGTTCCATCCACCATCTTGCTGATTTTGACCTTCCTGTGAAACAGCGTTGGATGCATCGAGTCCTCTGCTAACCAGAGTTTTCCAATGTGTTTGTAATGTCAGCAAACATTTTCAAATGAGCCAAAAACCACTTTGTCTTTGTTATCCCCTTCATGCAAAACACCCAAACAAAAAATGGATCTAGACTTGGAACCTTTTTAAAAATTATTTAGGACTTAGCAAAAAGTATTGGACTTTAGCATGGAGAAGACTCTTGAGGATATGGTGGACAGACGAGAAAACAAACAAATGGATCCTAGAACAAGCCAATCCAGAGTTCTCTCTTGAGGCACAAATGATCAGGCTCAAATTATCATATTTTGGGCACATTGTACAACCCAACTACCATGGGAAATCCATAATCCTGGGAAAGGTAGATGGAAGGAGAAGAGGATGACCAGCAGCAAGGTGAACAGACTCAGTTACAGAAGTGATGGGGCACCATTGGGCGATGTGAGGGACTAGGTTATGGATAGATCCTCCTGGAGAAAATCTACTTAGAATCAACACTGACTCGACGGCATCTAATCAGTCAATTGATCAATGGGAAGAGACAGAAGAAGAGGATGACCAGCCGCAAGGTGGGTGACTCAGTTACTGTGGTGATGGGTCCACTGTCGGAAGACCTGAAAGACCAGGTTGGGGACAGATCATCACGGAGAAGCAACATGGTTGCTAAGAGTTGACACCAACTTGATGGCATGTAATCAATCAATCAATAAACAATCTCCACCCTCCTTTAAGAATATTTTGAACAGGCACATTACCTCTGACAGAATTTCAGAGATTAAGTCTGGTAACCCATAAAAAGTAGGGGCAGTATGAATAAAGCCCATGTCCCAGGAATATTTCAGAAGTTTGATGAGATTAATTTGAAACGTCAAGGTAAGCTAGTAAGTGACACGGATTGCAGAAATCTTTTATTTGCGTTTACAGACAAAGTAGCTCCATTTGAACAAAATTTAATAATAAATCAATAAAACCCCTTGCCAAAAGCATGCTATCGATTCCCAGGAGTGTTCTCAGTCAAGACAAGCTTAAAACTGCCGAGTAAGAGAAATTTGGAAATAATTTACAGGCCTCAAGAGTGGACATGAAGACTCAGTTCAGCATTCTAATAAATTTGAAGACTGCGTAGATGATGAATCCATTCAGAGTAAATCTGTATGATGCAGATGTTCTAGATCAGTGTTCCTCAACCTTGACAACTTTAAGATGTGTGGACTTCAACTCCCAGAATTCCCTGGCATGGCTGGCTGGGGAATTCTGGGAGTTGAAGTCCACACATTTTAAAGTTTCCAAGGTTGAGGAACACTGTTCTTAATCAAGGTGGATATTTACACCTGTGGCAAAACAAGATTCCTCCATCAGGCTAGAATTTTGGAGCAAATTTTGTTAACCTCACTGGATTTCCCAATATGTTATTAGTTGAACTGATTTTCAGTACAGACATCTGGTCTTCTTACAAAAGAAAAAAAATGTTGGATATAACAGGAAGAGGAGATTTTGTCTGACTAGCTTTAAAGTCTGACCCTGAATCTCTTTTTAAGGGACACTGAGCACAAATATTACATCAATGTAACTTTGTATTTTTATGAATCAGTTTGAATACTTTCCCTTTGAAATTCGTTTGAGATCCTATGTAAAATAGCTGCGATCAACATTTTAATACATTTAAAGCGATAATGAATGCTTAACAGTACCTAAAGATAATGGTTAATTTCACGACAGTAAGCGCTGGGAAAAGCCCTACAATGAATAGCAGTTGATGTCATATTGCAAATAGGAAAATATTGAAAAGCGGTGTGATGGTGCAAAAGAGACGGCAGACCCCGCATGAGATCAAAACCATCTGGCTGCACTGGTCGCTCAACCACGGTTAACTCAGCCAAACAGCCTGGGATTTTGAGCCCGCTGGACAGCCAAGGAGCCACGCAGGGGGTGTTCACGCAACACACGAGGCGAAGGCGTGCCCAGCTGGTTTGTGGTTCACACTCACACTGTGTGAGCAGCTCACGGGCTCCGGTTGCAAGGAGAGCAGGCGAGAGCTCCCATGGTCGGCAAGGGTGGTCCGGACGGGCGACAAAGCCCCCGCTGGCTCCCCTGCTTCTTGCTTGCCCCCTCAGAGAAAAGGAAAAGGGGCTCGAGGAGGAGGGAGACCGCAGCCCCCCGCGCGAGGGCCTGGTCGGGGGAGAGCGCTTCCCAGCCCTTCCTGACCCTGCTGTCTGGAAGCACAAAGGCTGCTGGCTGGGGGCCAGATATAATAGCCGGCTCCTTCCCTCCCTTCCTTCCCAGGCGGATCACGCTCTCCAATTAGCCGAACGCGGACCCACGCAGCCGAGACCATGAGAACGCGGGGGAGGAAGGGGAGGCCGGCGGCGTGGCATCCTGCGGCCAGCGGGCCTCTCCGGGGCTCCGCTCAAGGCTGCAGCGCCTCGGCCGGACTGCCGGCCACCCCAGGACCCACCCAGCGGTCGGCCGGCGGGCTCAGGGCTGCTGCCGAGGGGAGGCATCTCCAAACGGCCTTTGGCACCTCGGGCACCAGAGCCAACCTCTCTCCCCGCCCAGAATGCAGAAGGGCAAGCCTCCCACCACACGCTCCCGCACGCCCCACACTGCCAGGCGTGTCTCGGACTCGGATGCAGGAATGTGCATCAGTTGTGCTTCAGACACAACTCCCAGCTATGGGGCGAATGGGCCAGATTCCCAACGCAGATTTATTCAGGTCAGTGACAAACAAGAGGCTGCATTCGTGTAACCGATAATGCTTTCGTATGTTTCCAAGCTTCGGTAGAAAGACTCAGGACAATCCCAGGGGGGCTGTCAGATTGGGGGTGTTGCACAGGCCACAGCCTTCTCTGCTGCTTCAAAGAATTCAGATTTCTTCAAGAGAAATTGGAAAGGAATCCTCAAGCATCCTGAGAATGAGGTAGAAAAACAGAAGCCTGAGAAATGGCCAGGCAGATTTTAGCCCAGCGTTACTGACATCTTCTCATCCTCCTGCACCGATAGTGCTGAACTAGGGAACGCTCTTCATGTGAAAGAGCTTTTCACACAGCCATTGCCCTATTTCAGCGCCTGATCCAATTGCCCAGCTCTCATAGTGGCTTGACCCAGCTAGCCACTAACCAGGTCAACTTTCCTAATCAGGGTTTCAGGCAGCACACTTTCACTTTCACTTTCAGTACACTTTCATGGAGTCAAAACTGCCTGATATCCCATGAGCCCTTGCAGACTATATGACATCACCAGCATTGACCCCCTTGGCCAGCAGGCAGCAGTAGGTGTGGCTTGGCTCCTGCGGCCAATCAGCGTTCAAGAGATGTTCTGGGCAGGACATTTGTTCCAGCCACTCTTTCTCTTCACTTCGCTTTCTTGGAGGACCAGTGGGCGAAAGAAGCTGATTAACTGGGTTTAGGCGTTCCTTCAGCACAACTGGCATTAGTTTAACTGAATGCCTCATTGGGTCTGTTTTGAACTAAACTCCATTCTTGGCTGTCTGCTTCCCTATTTCTCACCTGACATTACTTTTTTAAAAATCCTTTCTGGAAATTACTGCAGCGAAGCAAAGCATCATTTTTGATGTTCAACCATGCACATTTCCAGGAAAGTCTGTGTGACCAGATAGGCCAATATGCAGGCTTGGAAAATAAAAATGTTGCAGTCCAGGACGATGTTTGGAAGCGTGCTGAATCACCCAGAAAAAGAAAGACGTCAAACGATGCATCTTCAGGGACAGACTCTTCAGTGCCCTCCCCGCTTTGGCATCTGAACCCCTGTTTGGAGTATGGTCAAGATGGTGGCTACGATGGTGCAACTGAAACGCCGCTAGTTTATTTATTTATTTATTTATATATATCTCAAATTGGTCTCCGCCCATCTCACCCCAGAGCAATTAGAATAAATATTAATTAGGATAAATAAATATGAATGAATGCATGAAAATACTCTGCGACAACAAACTTCCCATATCATACTTCCAAGAGGCTGATGTTCATTAGGTGTTAATAAACTCGGGGAGCGTCTTCAAGGCGCCAGCCGTCCCCCAGGTGGGTTGTCTCTCTCCTCGCCCCACGCAAGTTGGCACAGCCAGGCCTTCACTTCCCTCCGGAAAACTGGGGGGGCGGGGCCCGCCTCACCTCTGGGGGGAGAGTATTCCATAGGGCGGGGGCTACGGCAGAGGAGGCTCTCCTCCTGGGCCCGCCAGTGGACGGTCTCTCGCCGCCGGGATCCGTAACGTGCCTTCTCTGCCGGACCGGGTGGGACGGGTCGATGCGATGGGGGTCGATGTAATAGTGTTTGGTGCATCATTTCAATCATGCTGTCATGGCCGCAGTCTGACTCTCTTGACCATACGGCACCCTCCAGACACCCCACTTCTCAGAAACGGGCCTCCTCAGATCGGCCACATCCAATACGAGAATCAATTTGTAAATAGGCAATTCTCCCCATGACATCCATTTTGACGCACTAGTTTCCAAATTCCAGAAGTCCCTATGGGCCCCCCAAATTTTGCCCCTCCGTGGCTTCTTGCGCTGCCCTGGATGAAGCCAGCCAGGGTTTTGCGCTGCGAGCTGATCGAAAGCTCCAGGACCGCCGCGCTCCCGTGCAGGAGGACGCGCGGTGGATCTGGAGAAGGCTCCTTGCTGCTGCTCTGCAGGAAACCCCCTCAGGGTGAAAAGAAAGACAAAATGACATCAAAGTCTGTTGTTAACGGGAGACAATAAACAGGAAAGGGACAGGCAAGCAGAATCAATTGCAATTGTTCAAGAGAAAACAGGAGCTAAGAACAGGAACTTGAGGAAAGACATTTCATTCTCCAATTTCAGATGTTTCTGTTAAAATCCCCAACAGCCCCCAGTGGGTTTCACAGCCAAACCGGTTCGCCTAAAAATACCACAACTCCGTTTCTCTCGCTTCGTTAGAACGAATTGGGCATCAAAACCAGAAGGCAGAATTCGCTTTGTTGATGGCTGCAAAATGGCATAAAATAGCATGGCTTGCCATGATGCTTTCACAACTACTCGTCATCGGCACTTTTCTTATTAAGGAAATCACACCTCCGTTCTTGGCCGTTTTAGGGCGATGCTATAGTTTTTTCTCCATGTTTGTAATTCAGCCAGCAGCAGCTTGTTGCCCTCCAATTCATAGCTGAATGACTTGGGTTGTACAATATATATTCTCATTCAGGGATAAAAGTCACACGGGCAACAATTCCGACTCATAGTGATGCTTTCTCCAGACACTTCAGGTGTGGCCCTCATACGTCCAGCCGGAAATCTCACCACCTTTTCTTGCCAGTTCTCCTTCACTGTGATGGAAGAGAGTTGGCTTGGGATAGTCCTTCTGGGGCGGGGTGGAGGGTTCTTGGGCAAAGTGTGCCTGTTAAGGTGCTGTTTACTCTCCAGCCCACCACCTACGCCTCTCCCTGACCCCAAGAGAAGACTTCTAAGGTCAGGGTTTTTTTCAGCATGGGAAAGGCGAGCAGCCAGGGAGGCTGCAGAGGGATAGAGAGATGGAGAACCGGCTAACCCCCTCAGTCATCTGCATCCTCCTTGGCTTCCCACCTTAATCCCAAGGGGAGAGGCTTATTCAGAGAGGAAAGTGGGAGCAGCCAGGGAGGCTGCAGAGGGATAGAGAGATGGGGAAGAGGAAATCCTTTCTACAGCATCTGCAGTCTCCCTGGCGTCTCACCTTAATCCCAAGGGGAGCAGCTTATTCAGATGGGAAAATGTGGGCAGCCAAGGAGACACAGAAATGGGGAACAGAAAATCCTCTCTCCAGCCATCTGCAGCCTCCCTGGCTCTCCATCAAAGGGGAGACCTCTGGAAGGCTCTCTTTCAGATTGGGAAGGCTGGGCAGCCATGGAGGCTGCAGGGGGAAAGAGAGAAAAAGATGGGGGATGCCTTCACAAGGAAGCCAAAACAAATTTGCAAGCAACTGAGAATACAGTAGAAAATTCAGCAAAGATTATTGAAAGGCCCTTCTCCTGGCCAGCTCCCCAACTTCCAGGAACTGGGCAGCCACAAGATTGGCTCCGAGTACAGTTGGATTCACACATCCAGCTGAGCCATGATTTGTTTAACTGTTGCTTGTTGAACAAGCCGTAACAGGCTCAGAGGGCCTGTTAGCCAAAAGTAGGCAAACTCATTATGGCTAGCAGGATGCATGAACCTAGTAAAAGAAACTTGCCATCACCTATTAGCACCTGTATCTGGTTTTTGTAGGAAAATAAACCCAGAATCTTTTGCGGAAATGAGTGTGATTATGTGTTGAGTGTGATTATGAGTGTGAAATGAGTTGAGGAAATGAGTATGATTATGTGTGTGATGTCATTACCCCCCTGGACACCCATGCATACTAAGTTTATTCAACAAACTATGGATAAGGAAACATTTGCACACTGTAGTGAGCCATGGTTTGTTTTAAGCATGGCTTGTATTATAAACTACCATTGACTGGGTTGTTACACTGCACTAAGCCATAAACCATAATTGGCACAAAACACAGCACCTGTTTCCATAACAGGTAAAGAGTTAAACAACATTGGTTTCCATCCGCATAGAGTCACAGACTTGCAGAATTGAATTACTGTCAAGTTGGTTTTTTTTATTTTATTATTATACATTTTTATTAGTTTTTACCAAACAATAGCAGGTAACTATGTATACATAAATCCAAGATGCATATAGAGAAAAGAAAAAAAGGAAAAAATACAGAAAATGCAATGGAGATCTATTGCAATGTGAATAAAGAGACAGGTACTATATATATGAAAATTTGCCATATATATAAAGTATACCAGATTATGGTCTATTGCTAGTGAGATAAACCATAAAATCCATTCAAGTTTGATAAAATTGTGGTTCCTGCCTTTGGTGTTTCATTAATTTGTCTGTAATTTTTTCTAATATAGCAATGGAAGAGGACTTATTATGAATCCACAACTCAGTTGTTATGTTATCTAGAGTTTTCCAATGTTGCACCATTATTGTTCTGAATGCTAAGATTAAATAAATAATAAGTTCTTTATTTTTAAGCTTATGGTTTGGTCCTGTAAATAAACGTAGTAAGCCAAGCGCTGGGGAGCATTCAATTCTTTGATTAGCGATGATCTCCCCAAAGATTTTCCCCCAAAAGCTTATAACTTTATCACATAACCACTACAAATGGAAAAAATGACCCTTTTTTTTGGCAACCTCTCCAACATTTGGGAGAATAATTTTGATAACTATGTGCCAGCCTAACAGGAGTCAAATACCAACGATGTATAATCTTCCACTGCATTTCTTGTATTGAAGCTGAACTGAATCCACCCAGTTTCCATAACTTCTACCAGTTTGTCTCCTGTATGGGATTACCAAGATCGGTATCCCAAGCTTCCTTTAAAGCAGTGTTGTCCAAACTTGGCCACTTTAAGATGAGTGGACTTCAACTCCCAGAATTCCCCAGCCAGCCATGAATTCTGGGAGTTGAAGTCCACTCATCTTAAAGTGGCCAAGTTTGGACAACACTGCTTTAAACCCTATTTCTGATTGCAATAATGACCTATAAATTTTTGAAATTGTTCCTTTTGGTTTGTCGGAAAAAATGAAGTATTAAATTCTCAAAATTGGTATAGGGTCTCTAATATTTCTATTGCCCAAAAGAGATTTAAATTGATGTCAGAAGAGCCATGGTAATTTCTCACCTATCCGTTGCTCAACCTGATCCTTATTGAAAAGTTCCCTATTACTATAAAAATCCTTTAGTCTATAAAGATGATATTCTCTGAAAGATTTCATTTTAGCCAAACCGTAATAATCATCCTGATCGATATATGTTCTCAGAGGAGTTAAAGGGGAAGTATCCTTTATCAAAATGGTGTATCTCTCTTCCAAATTTGAAGCATTGTTTTAGTAAAAACATTTTCAATCTGTTTTATTCTAGAAAAATATTTTGGGTGAAAAAACCATTGATTTGTAAACATATCTGGGTCTAGCATAGTTTCCATATGAATCCGTCGTTTAGAAGTTTCCCCCATAATAAATGGAATCATATGCCTTAATTGTGCTGCTTGATAATATATTAACCAATTGGGCATGCCCAACTTTCCTGATTCTGAGGTCTATATAATTTTATTTATTCTCAGTTTTTGTGCCAGGGAACAGAAGCTTTCTTTCTTTTTTCTTTTTTCTTTTTTTTTTGCCAATGTCTTAAAGCCTGTTCTGGAATTACCACTGGGAGGCATTGAAATAAAAAGTTAAGTCATGCAGGCATTTTCATTTTAACTTCTGCAATTTGCCCTAAAACATTGAAATGTTTTGAAGCCCAGTTTTTCATTTCTTTGTATAATTTTTCCAAGTTGATACATTATTATTTGTAAAGATTTTATTAATATTTTTAATTATAGCCATGCATGAATATTTTAAAGATTTATTTACTATTGTAATCCCTAAAACTGTGGAAATTTCCTTTTGAGTTTTTGGGAGTGTATGAACAAACGTCAAATGTGATTTATGAAAATGAACTGACAATCCTGACACCTCTGCAAATCTTTCTAACTCCTTCTTAATATAGCTTAGCAGAATGAGAAGCATTGAGAGAGTCAAGATCGTATCATCTGCAAACAGATTTAACAGATATGTCTTCTCTCCCATTTTTATCCCATTAATCTGATTATTGGACCCCAGTACTATTGCCAGTGCTTCTATAGTTAGGTTGAATTGTAAAGGTGCTTAAGGACAATCCTGCGTAGTACCTCTTAAAATCGTATTGGGATCTGAATCACAACTTTTAAGCCTTATCTGAGCTTTAGTTAGTCCATAGATATGTTCAACCATCTTACAGAAGCTTGTGACAAATTTAAGATTAATATTTGTTTAGCTGGACCATAAAGAAGGCTGAGCGCCGAAGAATTGATGCCTCTGAACTGTGGTGCTGGAGAAGACTCTTAAGAGTCCCCTGGACTGCTAGGAGGTCAAACCAGTCAATCTTAAAGGAAATCAACCCTGACTGCTCATTGGAAGGATTGATACTGAAGCTCAAGCTCAGATACTTTGGTCACCTAATGCGAAGAGAGATCTCTTTGGAGAAGACCCTGATCCTGGGAAAGATGGAAGGCAGAAGGAGAAGAGGACGGCAGAGGACAAGATGATTAGATAGCGTCAATGAAGCAATGAGCATGAAACTGAGCCCACTCAGGGAGGCAGTGAAGGACAGGAAGGCCTGGTGCGATGTGGTTCATGGGGTCACGAAGAGTCGGACACGACTTAACGACTGAACAACAACAAATATTTGTTTTAAAAATTGTATTTCAAGAGAGTCAAAAGCTTTAAATATATCTAAAGAACAGACAGCTAATGAAGATATATTAATTTTACTAATTTGCATAATGTTTAATAATTTCCTGATATGGCTTAATATATTGCTTGGAATAAAGTCAGATTGATCCATATGAATAATTTTACCTATAATCATTTTTAATTGGTTAGCTACCAATTTAGTGTAGATGGCTGGTATGGGTCTTCCGGGCGGTGTGGCCGTGTTCTGGAAGTTTTGTTTCCTAACGTTTCGCCAGCACCTGTGACCGGCATCTTCAGAGGGCAGGAGCACAGACAGGAGCGGTTCTCTCTGTGCCCAGGGTGATGTGACCCTTCTGTGGATATTTATAGAGATCTGAGGGGGGGGGGGATTTAGTGTAGAGTTTATAGTCCGTATTGAGACCTATAAGTTGCCAAATCCTGGAAATTTTTACCCGATTTAGGGATCAAAATTATCTTAGAAGGATTCCAGGATTTTGGTAAAGGTTCCGCTTGGTGCAAAGCATTGCATAAAAGTAGAAATTCAGGAATGAAGATCTCTTTAAATTCTTTATAAAATTCCCCTGATAATCTATCAAGGCCAAGGGATTTTCCATTTTGAATAGTATTAAAAATTTCAGTGATTTCTGAAATAGAAAATGGAGATTCCATGAATTGTATATCTTCTGGAGCCAATTCTGGGGATGTTAATCTATTTAAGTATTGATTAATTTTTATTGGTGATGGATTACTTGAGGAATGTAGTTGTTGGGAAAAAAAGTTTGAATTGTTGACTTATAGCTTTAGTTTTGGTCACAATTTGACTGTTGCTATTTTTAATTGCACTAATACGTTTTTTCTTCTTAGCTTTTTTCAATTCGTTTGCCAGTATTGTAGAACTTTTATTATCATGTTCATAGTATCTTTGCTTGGCAAAAATAATTTGAGAAGAGATTTTAACTGTCTCCAGACTGTGCCCCGGGCGCCCATGCATACTGTTTATTCAACAAACCATGGATAAGGAAAACATTTGTACACTGCACTGAACATGGTTTGTTTTTAGCATGGCTTATATTATAAAGCTACCATTGACTGGGTTGTTACACTGCGCTAAGCCATAAACCATAATTTACACAAAACATACCACCTGTTTGCATAACACATCCAGAGTTAAACAACCATGGTTTCCCTCCGCATAAAGTCATAGACTTGTGGAGCTGAACGATGATGATTACATGCCATCAAGTTGTTGTTGACTCTTAGCGACCACATAGATAGATTTTCTCCAGAAGCATCTGTCCCCAACCTGGTCCTTCAGGTCTTCCAACAGTGCCCCCATCGCCACTGTGACTGAGTCCATCCACCTTGCTGCCGGTCGTCGTCTTCTTCTCTGTCCTTCCACCTTTCCCAGCATTAGAGCTTCTCCAGCAACCTGGGTCTTCGCATAACATGTCCCCAGTAGGATCATTTGAGCCTGGTCATTTGTGCCTCGAGAGAGACCACAGGGTTGATGTGTTCGATGATCCATCAGTTTGTTTTCTTGGCCGTCCATAGTATTCTGAGGAGTCTTCTCCAACATGAAGATGGAAGCCCCCCCTCCCAAATAATATAATCCAACCCTCTACAATTACAGGAAAACCCGTTAAACCACAATGGCTTAAACCGCGATGGATACCAATGAACTGTGGCTGGCAAGCCACAAGGACTAAGCTGAAAAGCCACAACCCACTATATCCAGGTTAATTAAGCCACAACCCACCATATCCAGGTTCATGAAGACAGCAGTTACATTCATCTAACGCGATGCCCAGACAGATCATTAAATCGCAGAACTGTAGAGTTAGTTGGGACCACAAGGATCATCTAGTCCAACCCTCTACAAGGTAGAGGAAAACCAGTTAAAGTATCCGTGAGAGGTGGCTGTTCAGCCTCTTCTTAAAAACCTCCAGTGATGGAGAACCTGCCATCTCCACAGATAGACTCCCATGGTTGGATGGATCTGACCATCAGGAAGTTTTTCCTTATATTTAAACAAAACTTGGGTAACCATAACTTATACTCATTACTTCTAGTCCTGGTTTCTGTAGCCATGGAAACCAGTTCTCATGTCCATAGTACAGTTCCCTGTAGCTTCTCTTTTGGTTCCTGAACATGGCTATCAGGTCTCCCCTTCATCTTCTTTTCTCCAAAGTAAACATCTCCAGTTCCTACAGCCCTTCCTCATAGTATCTTGTCCTCATCGCCCTCCTCTGAATCTTCTCTCCAACCTGCCCATATTCTTCTGGAAATGGGGTGCTGTTAGTGGCGTTTCTTCAGAATCCACAAAGTGGTTGATCCTCCAGATTCCTGATCTCGCCATAGGCACCCTGTCTTCGTGACTGCTCCAAGACCTTCCCCTGCCTTCCTGCTGCTTCTTCTGTGCCCAGCAGCCATGATGATCCCAATATCTTGATCTCAGCTCAGCTTGTTGACCAGTTTGCCCCCTCATCCCTGTTGATACTGACCAGTTTCCATGCACAGGAAAGCCTGGTCCTACAAAACTTGGCAGTTGCATGTTCTTAGGTTGGAGACTTCAGGTTGGAGAAGGCCACCCTGTGTTCACCAGCTTAGTATGTATTCTGTAAAGTTGAGGGATTCTCCCCATGAAAGCTACAGTGGTGAGAACCCACCAGCCACCAAGCACCATTTGCTCAAGAAAATGGCAGCACCCCAAGTGTGGCTGTTCCCTTTGAATGTTTGCAAATGATGGTCTTTCCCAACAAATCTGAACAGTTCTAAGTCGAAAGAATGGGGAGCAAGGAGGAAGAGGTCCCTCTGCACCAGCCCAAGGAGTTGTGACTTCTTTTTGTAAGAAATACTTTCACACACACACCAGAAATGCCGACTCAGCCAGGCGTGTTGACCTTGGGCACTGCCTACCCAAAGATTATTGTGTTCAAAAGACATTCCTGAAATGTGATTATTGTACTGCTTTCTCTTACAGTCTGAGGCACCCCAACATAAGGGAATTTTTGCTGTCGTTTTACCCCCCCCCAAAAAATCTTAGGATTATTCCACTGGAGCACATAAGAAAGCAATTGTTGGCTTGGGTTTCACCCACAGATCTAGTGCCTAAAGTCCATATCGTCGTCGTCATCATGAATTTCTGCACAAATTCAGCCCTGAAACCTTCTCAATCTGGCCCCCTTCAGCCTGGCCAGGGCTATTATAGGTCCCCACAGACACACATACCCATCACTCTGTTCCCTTTGGGGATAAGCAATGTTACCCCTCTTTGTGCTATTTCAGAAGGAGTCTAGGGAGTCATTTATTATTCTCCTCAGGAAGAATCGAAATGGGAGTTAGATCAGAATAAAGAGGAAGAAATGTGAATACGTCTTCATCGGGCACCTTGCTGCTCCTCCAGGACTGCCACCGCCATCATCTTCTTCTTCTTCTTCTTCTTCTTCTTCTTCTTCTTCTTCTTCTTCTTCTTCTTCTTCTTCTTCTTCTTCTTCTTCTTCTTCTTCTTCATCATCATCATCATCATCATCATCATCATCATCATGGAAATCCGGTTATCCTAGCTGCAGCAAGTAAAGCAGCTTTGAATTGGGCAGCCAGAATTTGGGGGTCCTCTACTTTAAAGCAAGATGGAAGAGACAAGATTCGCCTGAATGTTGGCTTGTGGCTGCAGCTGTTTTGCTTCTCTGGGCAAAGAGACAAGGGGGCCTGTGAACCAGGGCGGGCCACATAACAGCAAGCCCTGGCTGTCGGATGAGGCGCTGCTGCCAGTGGGCTGGAGATCCAGCCGGTGCCTCCTGCTTCCTTGCTGAATGTGCTCAGCTGCTGTCCGGGTCATCCTCAGGCTGGAACGCCCCTCCTTAAGGGGAAGGAGATCCAGGGCTCAGGACGAGAAGCCCCCGAAACCGAGCTCAGAGGGACGGGGGCTGCAGGAGAGGCTGGCCTTGTTCTTCCGACCTCCCTAGTCCACCAGCCCAGGCTTCCGTTGGGAAGCATCAGCATTCCAAGCTGATGCACGCAATAACTTCTTTCCGGAATGGAAGCAAGCCAAGTTTTGTTTCAAACCTGGTTTGCAAAACAAACCACAATGAGTGGATTCCAGGCCCTCAACCCTGTCGGTAGGGAGCGCGTGCGGAGGCACCAAGTTGGCGAGGTCTGCTCCAGCCAGAGATACACTGGAACTCAACTTGCCTCTGGCGAACATCAGATCCTGAAGGAAACGGCTTTCACCAGCGGCTTGGCTCGGTCTCGGAGTCAGGCAATGCCAGGAACTCTCCTTGTGCACTGCTTATCTGATGCAGAGGCTCCTGTTTCATACGGGCTGCACTTGTGTGCCAGGGCCAGCTCCCTGCTCCCTTTCTCACCGCCCCCCCGGCCCCCCACCCGCCCGTCCAGCCTCTCTCCTCCTGCTGTGCTGCGCGAGAGATAAACTGCTCAAAGCCTCTTTGTTGGGCCAAACAAAAGGACGTTTCTGCCCGACTCTGGTGGAGTCTGAAATGTCTCTTGTCAGAAATCAAAGGGCCTTGATGCCAACTCCAGAGGCACCCAGGGCAGCCTGGATTGGCATCACACCCAGCGGAAGGCCTCTGAAAGCCTCTGGAGCCAACTTCCCAGATAGAGAGCAACGTTTCGCCTTTTGGTTTTTCCAGCCGCAGCCCCGCTTACGAGGGGAGTCCGAACGGTGTTGCAGGCTAGCCTGTGGGGGCCGGGGACTGCTGGCCCTCTGGCCTTCAGCGTTCTTCTTTTTTAAAGTTTGCTCCCCTTCGCTTGCCAGGAAAAGGGGCAATAGCTCGTTTTGCACAAGATCCTAGCCTCGGCTAAAATAGAAGTGGGTATTTGAGGGAAAAACCCCGTCCTCTTTTTGGAACGTCTTGATTGCCAATGCCAGGTTGCCGCCTTGAGCCATAATCAGGCTTATTTGTGATGTGAACCCGGCAACTGCGTCTTGCACGGCAGTTGGGGACGGAAAAGCAGCAAACCAGACCGGCTCCTTTAAGCTAAGCCCAGCTCTTCTGTCCTCTGCAGATTCCTCTTTTCCTCGTTCCTCCCGTTGCAATCCTGGCTGATGTGGGGCGTGGGAGGCAGAACATAAACCAACTTCCTGGTTCCCAGACTTCACACGCCAGTGGACTTTATTTATGAGCCTCCCTCAAGGTTTTCATAAATCCGGAACAGGAGAGGAAGCCTTCCGAAGGCGGCGGGGAGCTGAGGCTCCGAGGGTCAGCCCCGAAACGGTTAAAGAAGGAGCCCGTCCTCGGCCCGTTCGCCACCCAACACAATTGAGCCAGGAAGTAAACAAGATGCAGTGTTTTGTTTCATTTCACAACTGTAAAACAGAAGGATTTCCTCTGGGTTTTCTTCCTCCAGAAAGAGACCAGCGTTTCTGTTCCAGGCCTTCTGGGGGCACGCGGGGGACCTGCCACGGCAGAAGGCAAAGAGGCGTAAAACGGGTCTCGAAAAGGCCCAGACGAGAGGGGGCCGGAGCCGCGGAGCGTGGGCTGCATGAATCCTCCCGCCACGCTCTGGTTTCGTGACCTCCCACAAAGTCTTTCCCCGCCACAAGCGTCCCAATTCTGTAAAATGGGGACATTGTGCCCATGGAAAAGCAGAGCAGACCCCACCCAGGCTCCCTGGGCCCTCAACTGTCCAAACTCTGCTGGGGCAGGGATTTGAAGCAGACGACCATTCAGGTATTCGTAAGAATTATTTTGGAATTTAGGAAGCTGCCACACGGTTGGCTCAGCTAACCCTTAGTCAGAAAAGTGGCTGCCAGACTCCTGACTGCCTTGCCACCGTAGGCCAGTGCGGCTCTCCGATCAGTGGACCCGGAGATGCTCCTTCATCACGATCCGTTTGGCCCGCGGCTGCTTGCGTGGAGAATACGGCGCTGGCTGCAAAGGGCCGGGCAGGTTTTAGGGGACCACAGCAGTGTTTGGACACTAAGGAGGCTGGCGCGGATTCCAGATGCCCCCACGTATCCCGGCCTTCCTAGCCAGAGATGGGAGGGTTGGCTGAGGAGCAATGCATTAGGGGCCTCGGAGGAGGTCAAAAAAGTCAAGATGGTGGCCATGACCGAACAAGGAATGTTAAAAAGGGAGAGGGCTTCCAATGGTATGGTTGCACCTGCCATCTTGACTTTTTTTACCTCTCCTGCAGGTGCCCTGCAATTAACACTAGGGAGTAGCTAAAATCTATGGGTGAGTGACCTTCTACACATACAGTATTGCATTTTCCATTCTTATTTGCATAACCCAGTGTTTTTCAACCTTGGCAACTTTAAGATGTATGGACTTCAACTCCCAGAATTCTCCAAAAAAGACGTGTGGACTTCAACTCCCAGAATTCCCCAGCTGGCTATGCCATCAGTCATGGCCAGGCTTCTGTACCATCTTACCCCAAGTTCCCCCATCACCCTAAGCCATTAACCGGGGTCTGCAAATCACAATGGTTTTATTTCCTGCAACCTACTAAGCCAAGTGCAATCCCAGGATACACACTGTGTGGGAACCTGGGTTTGTTTTAAGGACGGTTTTTGAAGAAGCCGCAATGCTGCGTTCGTATGTGATGCTAAGTCAAACCCAGTCACTCTGTGGCTGAATGTGATGTGAGAACCCAGCCATAACCAATGTCCACTGGAGTTGGGCAGCAAATCGATATAGATAGATAGATGATAGATGGATGGATGGAGAGATAGAGATAGAGATATTGAGGACGGACGGACGGACAGACAGACAGACAGACAGACAGACAGACAGACAGACAGACAGACAGATAGATAGATAGATAATCACGTTGCCCCGGATTATTCTGATTATTCCTGCCTCCAAAAATGAGAGAGAGACTCAAAATATAGTTTGTCCTCTCTGCATGCTGAATCGGGTGACGGATTTCTCGAGGTTGCTCCCCACCGGTTATGGAGGCAGAAGGTTCCCCGTCCTCCTCCTTGCCACCCTCGGCCTCCGGGGTGAGGGCCAACAAGGAGGGCCCCCTGCTCCGAGGAACCTTCCCCGTGCAGACCCACCAGCCAGAACCTGGTCTTGGTTGCATCACCTGAGGGTTCTCGGCTCCGATGTTATTTTAGGTCATTTCTGTTGTTTTTAAATGTAGTTGTTTTTGCTAGGTTTTTACTCTGTTTGTACCCGTTGGCTGCGCACCACCCTGCATACGAGATAGGGAGCCACAGACGTTTGCTCAATAAATAAATAAACCAAGCAGCTAAGGTGGCACGGACCATCTGTGGCTGGGAATCCCCGAACGTCCCTTGGGAAAGGAGAAATGGAAAACGAGCCTATCCTGGTGGGGGTCGGACCAACTGGGCGGCCGTGCCCTGACCTTTTGTTGCAAGTCCTGTTGGTGTCTGTTGATGTGCAAACAAAACAGAGCCCGGGCAGGCTACCAAAATCTGCTCCTTCTGCCCAAAACAAATGGTCTCCCCAGAGCCCAGCCCGCGGCCCCGGTCAGCTGCAAACGTCGGTTTTGCCCCTCCGCCGGGCTTCCAGGCTTCGAAACCATTTCCAGCCTTCCGCCAAAGCAGGTGGCCGATCAGTCGCAGGGAATCCTGGCTTTAAACAAGCTTCTCGCGCAGGAGAGCGGCGCGGTCCTTGAGAGCCCTCGAGCCGGTCTGCCTCTCACAGGCTTGACTCTCCTCCAACAAAGAGGGGAGCCTGTCTGAGCCTTGCCAAGTTGGCTTAGGCGCTGTCAGATTTAAAGACACAAACCCTGTGCGGGCATTCGCTTGGCAGCCGGCTGCGCAGAGTTGCAGAGCCGGGGGGGGGGGGAAATGTGTGCCTTGTGGCTGCATGTTGTAGATGCGCGACTTGGGCTCTCCAGCGTAGCCTCCTCTACGAATTAGGAACGGAGTCCCGGGTTTTCCATCCCTGCACCTGCCTCCGACACCTCCACAGCCGCCCACCCTTTTGCCACCCTCCGTGTTGGTGGCTGTGGCACCTGTTGCGTCTCCTGACCCTGGAAAGGCAGGGGAGCTGCGACGGGGCAGAGGCGGCCCCCGCCCGGAGGCAGGGTGGCTTTGCCACTGGTCGTGCCTGCTGTTCCTGCAGGCGTTCTTGTGGCTTGGGGCACTGGGCTCGGGGAGACCCTTCCCCTGTGAAGAGCGAAGGGCTGCCTGCCGGGAGCCCAGGAATGCAACAGTGAAGGAGAAGTGGGAGAAGCAAGGGACCGAAGGAGAAGGAGGGAGCCGGCGGTCACGCAGAAGCCTTGAAACGTCAGAAGGATGCCCGAGTGCAGGACGGAGGAACCAGAGACGCGTTTCGGACGGGCGGATGAATCGGGCGGAACTTCAGGCTGAGGAATGGCTGAGAGATCGGTGACAGGCCTGAAAAGGGGAGGCCTGCCTGCTCTGGGGGAGCCGCCCCTTCCTTTTTGCCCCCCGTTCCCTCTTTTGGCGAGCCAAGCCAGCCACTTTCAGTTGCCCGTAGCTTATTTAACGCAGCTTGCGGTTAGCGCAAGAAGCCTGTACGGAGCAGTTACCGGAATGCAAGATTTAGTCGGTTCGTCCGTAAATGAATTGCTTTTAAGGGAGCAGCTTAAGCAATTCAAACAATATCCAGGTACGTTTTCATAGCAAACTCAGGTTTAAAGCCCAGGGCTGTGCCTGTTTACTCAGCAGGAAGTCCCCCCCCCCCCCGTGTTCAGGAACTCTGTTGGGTAAGCAGAGAAAGTTTTGCAACTCCCCCCCCCCGCCCCTACAATCTGGGTTCACACCTCATAATGAGCTTGGTTTGGTTATGACTTTGCTGTCGCAGTATAAACAGTGGATTAGGGCTAAGGGGGCGGGGCCTCAGCCAATTAAGGTTCACTCAATAAACCATGGCTAAACAAACTCGGCTTAGCACCACGTGCTGAGCTACCCAGTACTTAAACACGTTGATAAATGCACACACTGTAGCTGTGTGTGAGCCTTGCCTAACACAAGCCACAAGCCGTATCTGAATGCAGCAGAGCGGGCAAAGTGATTGTGCCCCATCTATTGTGCCCTACAGATTTCCTTGGTATGTTTTCTTTAACTACATTAAGCCTAATTCGGGGCTTGTTCTGCAGTTTTTGTGTGTTTCCTGCCTTGAAATGCTACCACTTCAATGGCCTGGAACTGGAGAGAGTGCCAAGGGCCGCTCAAAAGGAGGCTGGGACCCCACAGAGTCCCAGTTCCCCAGTCCCTGGGTTTAGGTGATGGGGGAACTCAGCTAATGGCTGTAAATCAAGGGCTGTTGGGTACAGGGAGACAGTCACGTCCGAGCCCTTTCCTCCAGTCCTTGAGCTGGCAGAAAAGCATGCCAGCATAACATCCGCCAACCCAAACCTGCCTGGGTGATGAAGCTGGCAAGGGCTGCTGTCCTTAAGCCAGGCTTAACGCAGGGCAAGTCCAGGAAAGGACTGGTGGATTCCTCTGCTTTGTCTCCCCTCCCATCCAGCCTGAAAACCCACCCCGGGCCCTTTCCTTAACCTCTGGAGGGGAGAGGCGAAGCAAACACAGGTGGGCGCCTGGACTGGCAGGACAACTCGCCTGTCCGGCTGCCCAAGTGACCCGTCAGTGTAGATTATTTCTGGACACCGGGTTAACGTTCTCCTGCCCCGCAGAGAGCTTAGAAGCTGGTCTAGCTTCACCCAGAGCTCGCCAAAAGGGCCTTTCTTCGTGAGCTCTTCGGGCGGCATCTTCTCCGGAGCTCTGTCGCCCACTCCCGATCAACTCTGCGCATGCCTAGAGGCCTTCCAGGCCCTGCAATTTTGCAGGCAGCGCATCTTTTGGAAAGCAGCTGGGGTGGGGGGGCAGCTGTCACGCTTCTTGGCCGGGGGGAATGAACTTTTCAAAGGGAAGGGAGCGCTGGGGGCGGGAGGGGCCCTTCCGTGCCGCGACCTCTCCGCAGGCCTGGCTGCGTTGGCGGTGCTGCTGGGCTTTCCAGCCTCTCCGCGAAGCAGGGCAGGAAGGGTTTTTGGGTTGTTTTGGAAGAGAGAAGGCACTTTTTCCACTGTTCGAGCCACACGCGGGAGGCTGACATCATATCATCCAAAACAGCAATATTTAAGCCGCCGTAAAGAGTCTGAGCCGTGTGCCTGAGGCTCACCGACAGCAGTGGCAACGGAGACCCGTGGAGCAAGACGCTGCCGCCCATGAAGGGTCAGGATCCGTCTCCAGGCTGCTTAGAGCGGGCTCCTCAACCCCAGGGACTTTAAGATGTGTGGGCCTCAACTCCCAGAATTCCCCAGCCAACACAGGTGGACTTCATGCCGGCTGGGGAATTCTGGGAGTGGAAGTTCACACATCTTAAAGTTGCCAAGGTTGAGAAACCCTGCCTTGCCTTACCTGCCTGCCCGAGAAGTGACCTCGATCTGGCTCAGCTTGGATGGCGGTTTTGTTATACGGGGAGAGGAGCCACAGAGAGTACGGCCAAGGGAAATTCGCTGAACTCGGGCCGCACTGCTTTCCAAGGGTTTGCGAAACATCCCCATGTGGAACGGCAGATAGAAGTTGGGCTGTTTGGAGCCGTGGTTTGCTTTTTGAGTAAGCGAGGGGCTGGCTGGGTTTGCCCAGCAAAAGCACGAAGGAGCAGAGTCCTTTCAGCGCAGACTGCGCTCATGGGAGAGCCTTACGACGTGCTGGATTACGGCTCCCATGAAGCTGAGTTGGCTGGGAATAATGGGCTTGCAGAGGCCCAGAGGGTGCCCGTGGTGGGGCGGAGGCTGCCGCGTGGCCGCTCTTGTTGCCTACGCCGCGGCCGGAGGATGTTCTCTTCAGGAGGAGGACGAGGGGGAGAGACCCGCGGAAAGGGAGAAGGGAAGGAACAGCCGCGGCACGAAGCCTGGCAGGACTGGCGCCCTGGCACAAAAGGCCCCTCTTGTCTGAGCCCTCTTGCTGCTAGCACAGCCCGCCATCAGCTTCTCGTGGAAGAAGGCGCTGCCAGCCGGCTCCAGAGGGCCGGGCCAGCCGCATTCAGTCCAACGCCAGCCTGGTATCTTTGGAGAAACCGAATCGCCCCAGGAGCCCCTTCAGTCTCCCTGCAGCCAAAAGGAGCAAACTTTGCCGTGCAAGGACCGGAGAAGGGGCCGGCAGTTTTGTTGCTGCCCGAGGACCCGTCAGGATTAAGCCGGTCACTGGCAGAGCTAGTCCTCTGTGTGTGTGTGTGTGTGTGTGCGTGTGTAAGGAACTGAAACCGAAGAGATGCCTCCCTCGCATCACCCTGGGCAGCCAGTTTGCCCTCAGGTTGCATTGCAGAGCCCAACAATGGCCGGAGGAAAGAGATCACGCGGGGAGGAGGTTTTCTTTGGAAATCTCTTCTCTGTGGTCTGGATGGACAAATCGCTCTCGCTCTCGCTCTGGTAAATCTGTGGAACTGCAGATTTCTTGTTTTTCGTTTTACGTTTGCCTAAGATACACATTTTAGTGCACGTTTCTCCAGACCTCTGCATTTCAGTGTAAATGTTGGCCTCCTATACAGCTTGGGTTTCTGTAATATAATCCACAAACATGCATTATTTTAGTATGTGTGTGTGTGTGTGTGTGTGTATACGCGTGCTTCTGTGGATGCGAACGTAGGGAATGCAAATGTAGGGAAGCTTGCATTCCAAGATATATTTAATTTGATGGCACAAGGGCAAAATAAGGGTAGTTGGCCTGTGACTCACTGTGGTGCAAGGACGGATCCTTGATTTTAGCTCCTCGTATGATTCAGGCTGACGCTTTGGTTTCTGTGAGCGTCAGATGTTATGCCAGCACCCATTGTGTTCTTGTGAACTGTGTGTAGAGTTTTCTTTTAATTCATTTTAATCATGTTTAATTACCAAAAAAGGGGAAAAATACATAAAAGTGCTTTAACATAAAAGCAAAAAAATACAACAAAAAAGTTAATAGGTCATTATAGTAGTACACAGTTCCAATTCTATATAGGCTTATCTAATACAAATATTATTAAAGTATATATGTATTTCTAACAGAGTTATATGACTATGCTTTTTTTTTAATCCAGTGTATTTTATATAAATGAGCCCCATATTTCATTATACTTGTCCATACAAAGTCTTTGTCTATTGGCAATCCGCTCGCAAGTAGCAAGTGTAATCAGGTCTTCAATCCATTGACTAAATGGGGCCACACATTTATTAAATTGTGTGTAGAGCTGAGTTTGAACTCAACCGCTGTGTAGCTTGTATTGAGGCCTGGGGGTCCCCCAAAGCCTTGAATGTTCCCCAGAGTCCTTCAAGAATTGTTACCATGTTGTAATCTTAATCTGGCTGAAGAGGAAAATATTTATTGACATGATTGATTTCTATCCTGCCCTTTGTTCAGGAGCTGAAGGCGGCATATTTAGTCCTTTTTCAACCCATTTCTCCCCAGAACAACAACCCTATGAGGTAGGCCGGGCTGAGGAACAGTGAGTGGTCCAAAGACACGCACCAAGCTTCATGGCCAAGGGTGGACTGCAACCTGGGTCCCTCTGGTGCCAGTCTGGCATCTTGGCTACTGCACCACACCGGCTCTCTGTGTTTGGAACTAATCATAATAATTGGACTGCACTGTGTTGCTTTACGTTAACATAAATTAAAATCTAACCTTCATTTCCATCCTGGCTCTACCGGCTTCTTTTTCTCAGCTCTGCCTATCCTTGGGGATAGGTCCCCATGCGTGCCACTCCAAGGCCAAGGGTGGCCCTCGCCTCCTCCCCAAAAGTTGTGCACCTCTGAATGAGATGAACTGAAGGGATTTTTTTGTCTTGTTCCTGTGCCCAAGTCAAACTTAAGCAAAGGGGGAATTCTTGCCAGAACAGCTGCTTCCACCCCTGCTAAAATCGCTTTTGTGGAAAGAGAGAATAATGCTGGGTCTTAGATGTCTGGTTGCAGCCTCCTCTTTCCATCCGTGCTGAGTCCAATTTCCCAGGACAGAAGATGATCTATGCTCTAGAACTTCCTTCTCCAACTGGTGTCTGGCTGGACCAACTCCCAGAATTCCCTAGGCAGCGGGACGTGGGACCCATGCTGAGAATTCTGGGAAGCCCACACATCTGCCGCAGTGGGGAAAGGCTGCTCTGGGACTCTCTTCTTTGATTTGCGTCCTCCAGATGTGTTGGACCAATGCCCATAATTCCCAAGAGTCGTAGCCAATGATGTCTGGTAGATATGGAGGGTGCTGTCTTGGAGAAGAGTGCCTGAGAAGCCTCTCCTGGACACGCAGTTAGTCCCGGGGGTGGACCTTGAGGGAGAGTGGACATCTTCTCTCATCCTGGGATTGTAGATGTGTTGGAGGAAGGAGGGAGCCCAGGTCACAACACAACTGCAGCCCTGAAGGCAGGTGTGCAATTTTCTTGCTGCTCAGCCACACTTTGCTTTTTGGGGCCACCCAGAGGGCATTGGGGCAACATTTGGGGCTCATTTCCACTCATTTTACCATCTAAATACTCCAAACATGTTGACCTGCTAACTCTAGGGGTGCTCTGGGGCTGCAAAAAGGGAACCAGGGCTCCCATTCCCCCCTTCTTCAAGCTTTCACACAACCCCTGGCTTGTGGAACATAAAAACAAGGCGGTTCCGTGGCCATCTCACACAACCCCGAGGATGCGGCTGGTCACTTAATTCGGCAGCTGTAGCGAATTCCACTTTGGTTGCGCCCCACAGCAAACCTTGGCTGCCAGTTTCTAGCTAACTTGGGCAGCTGCCCAGAGCTTAACCTCCCACCTCGCCTCTGAGGCAGCTGACAAAGAGAGGATTATTCTCACTTCTTCTCCCGGGGAGGGGACAGAATCCAGAAGCCCCACCGGGGCTGAGGGGCAGGAGAAGACAGTGTCCCTCAGCCGCTCACCGTCCCAGAGAGTCTGAACTCGACGGCCCGCAACGCAGCCAGGTTATTGACGCTCAAGCCGCTCGGTTTGTTCAGTGCCCAGATGGGATGGCTCCCTCCGCAATGGGCATTGCCATGTTCTCTCTGGACCTGGGTGGGAGAAAGGCACCGCAGGATGAAAAGGAAACCAGAACTGTCCCGAGCAATTCCACAAACCTTACGGAGCCTCACTGTCCTTCAAGTTGCTCAGGAAGGCAGACTCCGCTTGCTCTTTGTAGGACATCTCAGAAGATGAGAGGGTCAAGAGCAAGCCCCTTTGCCTTGCATGCCCCAAAACATCATTTTGGATTTGTGCAACTGGAACCCAGGCCACATTCGGATGCTCTGAATGATGCCCCTGATTTCCTCGCATCTGACTTCACCGTGGAACAGGGTCAGATTAGTGCCACATTTGGGGGTGGGAGGCTGCTGTCCCAGCCTCGTTCAAGGGGTTCGCTGTCGGGGTCTTCCTCCCACAGCTGCCTTCCAGATGTCTCCGACCACAACTTCCATGATTCTCGGCCAACAGATGTATTGGAGGATAACAAGAAATTTGATTCAGTGCTTTTTTGACTCATTCACACAACACACTAAATCCGGATTAACTACTGTGTACACATAACGTGCAGTGCTCAAGCCACGAACTGTATAATTGTTCAGCATTATTTGTTGAGCCTAGTTGGACCAACCCAGGTTTACCAGACATTAATTTGGTCCTCTTCTTCTTTCTCACATGGCTTCTTGGGCCAATGTGGCATTGTTGTTCCAGTTTTATTTCTTAATTATTTTATTTGTCCAACTTGTCACCGCCCATCTCGTTGAAACGAATAGGAAAAAACGTTTTCCTGTTTGTTCCTCCATCGAAACGGTGGGTCTGCAAACAGGAAAGGAATCTGGGGTTTAGGCCTGACGGGGTGCCTGCCGCACACCGTGGAGTCTGTTGGGGCAGCTGATCCCTGAAATACCCAGCTGGAAACTGGCATCGACTTCATCCTCCTGTGGCACCTTCAGGAGGCTGGCTGGCATTCAATCCTCCCAGATAGTTCTGGGTGGCCAGTTGTTAATATTCGTGAATGTAGGAGAGGGAAGGGACATGGCGAAAATCAAAAGGGCCACCCAGTGAGACTCAGAAATGCAGGGTTTGCGCCTCGATTTCCGGGGTGCAGCTGAGCTGGCCCATCCCAAATTCCTCGCTTCCCCCACCTTGGCCATGCTTGCTTGGGGAGAGGCTTGCCCCTTCTTGCCCCCCAGTCCCAGGCTCAAAACATGGACACCCCCACACACACTTTGATCAGGCCCTGCCAGGTCTGGCCAGGTGAGGCTCACCTGGCCCAGCCTCTCTCCTGCCATTGCAGAGCCTGTGCTTGGAAACCCACAAGTCTTCTGCAGGGCAAATATTCTTCTCCGAGCGGAATCTGCCCAGACTTATCCCGGCAGCAGTGTGGAACCGGGGAGAGAGGACGGTTCCCACCGAGGCTCTTCCAAGTCCGTGGCTGCAGGCGGTGCGTTCCTGGAGTGGGAATGAGTAAACAGGTGGAACCCAGGGCACCTGCCGGGCCTCTGCAGCTCCAGCGGGAGTCTCAACACGCGCAGGTATAGCCTGGGGGGGAGTTGGCAAGCGGCAGGGGGGTGGATGCGGGGCGGAAGCCGGGCTGGTGTCAGCCACTTGACTGCTTGAATCGCTCAAAAGGTTGCCCCGAGCACCAAACCTGAACGAGATGGGCGTTTCTCCAGCTCACAGGCGGCCCTTCTGCTCACCAGAAATAAATGCCTAAATCGCAGGCCTGCGCCCTGAGCCGCGGTGCCAATTATGCAGATTCCTGCAGCCAAGAGCCAAGGTGGCACGCCCTAAGTCAAGGGGCAAGAGAGAAAGGGTGCAAACCCTGGCGCTGACCAGCAGCAGTGGAAGAGGAGAGGAGGGCCGCCAGGATGGCCCATATGCTGGGGGAGTTTTCTGCCAACCCCAGCGGGGGGAGAACATTGCCACTCGGCAACAGAGAGGCCCTAAGTCTTGCCCACTGGGGGCACCTCTGCCCTTTCTGCTGAGGGGTCTTAGGGCCTTTCCTCTCCTCCTCTGAGTGGAGGTGCCCTCCACCTCCACTGAGTTGGCAGAAAGCCCCCCGGGCCGGATGAGGGCTTGGTCGTGCTGGTCCTTGGCACACGTGGGGAAGAGTCCTTTCACGGCCCTGGTGGGAGATGGTGGCCCCCGGATTGGCTGAACTGGCTGAGATTGCTGGGGATGGTGGTTCAGCAACTTCAGAATGGGGGCTTGGTTCAAACCCTGCATTAGAGGAAGAAAACCTGTACTGGAGGTATGACACAACTCAATTTTTCCACACACACATACACACACACACACACCTATAATCCTCTTCCGGCGCTCCTGAAAAGATCCAAGGAGTCCAGAAGCGTCAGGGGAGAGAAAACGACTAGCTTGCTAACCTGGCATTTTATGGGCTAGGACAATTGGGCGTCTTCCGGGTGGGTAGGACTGCAACTCCTATCATTCCCAGCCAGCCCAGCAAAATTCTGAGCCTCGTAATCCAACCCGTGAGGTGGGGGCAGCCAATATGCCAAGCGCTCAACTTCAAAGTCAGTTTGGTTAAGACTAAGACCTAACAGGCTGTGACTAATAAAACAAACACTTTGGTTTAATGTGCTGGGTTGTTTCACACAACACCCAAAGACACTGAACAGCAGGGACATTCCTTGCCACTGAGAGTTTCTTTGCTGACAGCTCCAAATCCTGCATCAGAAGCAAGTGAGAAGGAAGCCCCGTTTTTCTGAAACTCAGCCATCGTGCCATCGTTTCAGTACAATGGCTAGTTCTGCAATGCATTTATCTCCCAGCCCTCAGAAACGCCACCTCCCCCAAGCCGTTTCCAATTAAGCAAAGCCCACATTAGTAAAACATTCATAAAACAGGAGGACACAAGAAGATTTCCAGACAATCATGCTGGGTGAAGGAAAATAAATTCTTCGCCTGCAGAGAGAGCAGAGACGGGCTGCACGGAGGAATATTGCTCGCCACCCAGAGTTACTTGCTGAGATGGGCACTGATAAAAATTGGTTAAATGAATACCCTCCAGGTGCTACACCCAAAAAGGCCCCGCTCTTCACCGCAGACTTTGCAACAGGGTCTCAAAAGAACTCATCTGATTCAGTGTGTCTTAAATATTTTGCTCTCGGGACCCCTTCCCAGTTTTAAAAATTATGGAGGATCCCAAAAAGAGCTTCTATTTGTACGGGTTACATTTATCAATATTTACCATATTAAAAATTAAAGTTGACACATTTGTAGGATATTTATTTATTGAATCATGTAAAAAGAACGATATTAAACCCATTAGGTATTAACATAAATAAAATATTTTTCATGAAAAAGCTGTCTTTTTTAAACAAATTTTAAAAAGAGAATGAGAAGAGTGATGTTGTTTTACATTTTTGCAAATATCTTTGATATCTGGCAAATCATTTTGATTTCATGGACCCCTGAGAGGGTTTGGGGGAACTCCCAGGGGTTCTCGGATCACACTTTAACAAACGCTGACCTAATTCGACCTCCTGCGGCACGCAGGATGGTCGCATTCGGCCCTGCAGTTTCTGGGCGTCCTTGTTTCTGACATACAGCAAAGACAAGATGTTTCAAGCGCTTTTGGGAAGGGCTGCCCCAGAGTTTTCACTGGCATCCCAGCGGCGTCACTTGTGCAAGTAGGCAGGGCCAGGGGGATAATGAAATCTCTCTGGGAGGGCATTCAACCCACCTGCCAGCTTTCATGCCGTATCTCACCTCGTGGAGGAGCTTTGGGCAGGGAGGAGTGGAGAACTGGGCAGCAGGTCCAATACTGCCCTTGTCCCAACCAATACCTGTCTTTAAAGAGAAAAGGCAGCTGCTTGACCCGGGCTTGGAAATGGGCATCATAGAGCAGAAATGGGTCTCTGCAGAGCAAGAAACTGGGTGTCTTCCCTTAGCCCCGGGTTCCTGGTCCACCAGCTCCGTGCATTTTTCTTTTCAAAACAGGACAGCCTTCCAACCCTTCAGAAGCGTTGGACTTCAGTTCCTGCCAGCCCCAATAACCTGAAATCCAACACATCTGGAAAGGCCCCAGAAGCTGGAGAAGTTCACGAGATAGACAGAGCTGGCATTCTCACATCCTGCTCAGCCTGAAAGTACTTCCTTTGGGCTTCCCTTGCTGCTAGTGGTGTTCTTAAACTATGGCGGTGAAGCCTGTGAACCTGGCCAATGGTGGCTTATTCAATGAGCCACAATTAAGCTGGCCTAGCACCAGGTGTCCGCCCTGCCAGGTTGGGGTGCTTCATCTCTCTTCTTTCTGTACTCCTGGAGTCACTCCAGGAAGCAGCATATCAGTGCCCTTTCTCTGCCAGAGAGAAGTCTCCATTGTGACCGCCTGTTTTGCAGGAAGGCCCCGGAATGGCATCATGCTGATACCCCAACGAAGGAGGAAATCTGGTCGCTATCAGAGCGGTGATACGGGAGTGGAGCGTTCAGGCCCTCCGTGGAACCAGAGCTGGCGCAGATGGGAACCAGGAGGATGGGGAAGGGCTGTGTTTGTGGAGAGGCGGCGTGAGTTTCCAGATTATAAATTAAATTCAACCGGAGTGGCGGTTGGCTCTCCAAACATGAACCAGGCCCTGCTGGCTGGCCTTGGATTGGGAGGGAAGGGTGACCTTCTGAAAGAAAGCGGGCACTTCAAACGGGAGGGAGGGGGCAAAGACTGGCAGCGTTGGCTAGAGCACAGGGAGGAGGCCTGCCTGGTCCCAGCACTGCCAGGGCAACAGCCGAAGGATGGCATTGCCCTTAGAGTCCTAGAAAGGCTGGATCTCGGAGATCATTCAGCCTAGCCGCCAGCACACCGCGACTGTCGCAGCCCCATCGCTTAAACCAGTGTTGTCCAAACTTGGTCACTTTAAGATGAGTGGACTTCAACTCCCAGAATTCCCCAGCCAGTATGGCTGGCTGGGGAATTCTGGGAGTTGAAGTCCACTCATCTTAAAGTGGCCAAGTTTGGACAACACTGCCTTAAAAGTTTCCAGCAAAGGAGAGCTCACCGGACTAAGGCAGTTGTGTCCATTGTTCAACTGCTCAACATTGTTCAGCATTGTTCCAGACCACGCTTGAAATTCTTCCTGATGTCCAGCCAGAATCCACTGCCCGCTGTAATTTCAACCCTTTATTTCTTGCCCTGTCGCTTGGCATAACTCTGCCCCGCCTTCTCAGGAAAGCCCATGTGATGATAACGAGATCTGTCATGTCTCTCAGCTGCAATCCTCTCTTCTCCAGGCTAAACGTATCCTGTGTCCCACCTGCAGTTCCCAATATGTCTTTTTCTTTCAGGCGCCTCTGATCGGCTGGCTTGTTGTCTCGTGGATAGCCTCCAATGGTTGATCTCCCTAAAATGCAGTGCTTACAACTGGACGCAGCATTCTGTGATCGGAGCAGCATGGTGTGGAGAACAGCGATGTCTCTTGAGCTAGGCTCAGGCCTTCTGTTGATATGGGCTAGGATTGCATTGGCTTTTTCTGCAGCTGCATCACGTTGCTGGCTCCCGTTCAGCTAGTGACCCACACTGATCATTTCTGCATGCTCTGCTGCGCAGTGTGGTTCCTCCCATCCCATACTCATGCCTTTGATTTTTTCTGTACCCAAATGTAGGACTTTGCACTCATCTCTCTTGACATTTACCTTACTGGCTTCTGCCCCTTGTTTCAGCTTCTCAGGATCCTCCTGAATCTTGTTACTGTCCTCTAAGGCATTTGCTCTCTCCCATTGATGTGTTGCCTGCAGATTTGATGGTCCTATTTTCTAATGCTTATAGATACGTGGAACAGCACCGGGCCTAGAACGGAGCCCTTAGATGTACCACTCAACGCTTCCTTCGACCGTGATGCAGACCCACCAAAGTGAGTCTTCTTCAGCCAGCTCTGCCTCTATCTCCTACTAACATAGTCTAACCCCCATCTGCCTTCTTCTGTCCTGTAATGTCATGGGAGACTTTCTCGAAGTCAAGCTACACCGTGTCCACCACATTCCTGCAGCAAACTAAGCTGGTCACTCCATTAACAAAGGAGATCAGGTTGGTTGGGCATGATTTATTCTAGATAAGCCCTGGGGCTCCTGCCAGGCCGCGCATTCTTTTCTAAATGCGCACAGACCAACTGCTTGTCAAAACGGTGGGGTCAGGTGGTGAAAGAAGGCCACATAGATGGCTTGCTTTTCTCTCTTTGAACAATTCATTACATCTGTTCATGTCCTAGCGCAGGACATTTGTCATGGCTGGATAAGTTCAAAGTCCAGTCCCCTTGTCTTCAGTACAGGGTGGAGAAATTAATTTGATACCAACAACCGTAGGAATCGTTTCTCCTGAAAAGGTCTATTCCAACCTCCAGTTTGGGACTCTCCCAAAGAAGTTTGGCAAGTTGAAAAATGTTGAAATCCGAATTTCCGTTTTCTGGGTGAATTTTGGATTATAAGGGTTGTGCTGAAATACTCTGATTGAGGTGTCCAAATTGAAGAGTTGGCAGTTCACAAAGGCTGTGTGAATATTAAGTTCTGAAGTGATTTGACTGAAGCTCCAAGGTATTTGCCCCCCCCCCATTCATTCAGAAATCTGAATTGAGCTGATCCATCTGACAATTCATTCCAAAGATCCAAATAGAAATTCCTAATAAATTTAAATTGTGGATTGTTCGCAGAAGCTATCAGATACATTTTGGCTTGGGCATCTGCTTCACAAAACCAAGCCCTGCATTTAGAAATACTGGCCTTCAAACGAAACAGAAAATCTGTCTTCTTTTTTTTTTTTAATCTAGTACAGCAGCGTGTTTTAAGTTTCCACCAAGCTAATGCAAATTTGCAGCTGACCTCTTTGAATAAGGTTAGAATTTCACACCTTGTACATCTTGGTGGTTTTCAAACTGCGGCAAGATGAAATTCCTTCTGGCCAGCGCAGTGTGTTTCTGACGAAGCAAAAGAGGTGATGGGGTCTCCCTTTTATCTAAAAAAAGATGTGTCCCCTTTGGATATCCGTCCCTGCCGGAGCTTAGAATCTCCCATTCCACGCTGGCGCTGCTTGTGGGTGCAATTGCACACAAGTGTCTCCTTGAAGATTCATTGAAGTTACAATGGCTGCTATTTTTACTTTCTTTCCAGACATTGCTGGGCACAAGTGTTGCCTCAACAGCCCCCTTTGTCCTTCACGGGGGAGGGGGGGAACAGCTGCTGCCCTCAAATGGGGAGGGGGACAATGTCTCCGTTGCATTTCTGTTCCTCTCAGGTACTTAAGCGTCAAAATGGGCTGCAGGAAAGTTGGCCAGGGAGATGGGGCGGCCATGCTGGCAGCTTAGCATCTACTCACGAGCAGGAGGGCACTTGCTTCCCCAGTGCCCCCCCGCCCCCCGCACGGAGCCCTTGTGGAATCTCCCAGCACATCGCAATCTGCGAGAGAAGAAATACGGAACATGATGAATTCTGCTGTTATTTTCTGGGCCGGGTGGTTATTTTGTGGTATTTTTTTTGTGGTTTTATTTTGTATGCCGCCAATGCCACGCTCGTGAGATGGGCACCTCTACAAAGTCACCAAATCAATAAAAAACAAACAAGGGCAAATCATATCAACCGCATTTCATTAACTTCACACTATTTTGATCGAATGTACGTTTGAATCCAATCCAGCTTTCCCTTTTATCCTGGCTCCATCCTGGTGCCACCCACTTCTTGGATGGGCCGCTTCCCTCATGCTGGGCAAAGAACAAGACTGGCTTTGGGTCTGGAAGAAGGGGTACCCTTGGTTCTGCAGAGAAGACTGTATGGAAGAGGAGGGAGGAAAGGATATTGAGAGCGTGGGGCGAGGATCCTGGGCCGTGCAGCCTGTTGAGCTGAAAGGAGAACAGTGTGGCTTTATACTGCCCGCTGCTCCCGTGTCTGGGCACAGGCACCCGTGGAGTTTGCCTGGTCAAGAACTGCAGAGATCCCTTCGCCCATTGCACAAGCAACGTGTTGCAGCGTTTGCCCTCGGACAAAGACTGGGGTGCAGTCCTGGGCGTGACCCCCTCTATGGGCCCTGGGGTGATACTTACACCAGGCATGTAAACTGCCACCCTGTGCCAGAGTGTGTTTGTAAGAGAGAACTAGAAGAACACCCAGGGAAAGCAAAGGTTTTCACGCAGAATTGAAAATCCCACGAGTTTCCCATGAGAACTATTGAAGTGGTACAAAACCTGGTGAAGAAAAGGAAAGATGTTTGCTCATTCATTCATTCATTCATTCATTCATTCATTCATTCATTCATTCATTCATTGCTATGATTTAAATGAATGAGCCAACAAGCAAATGGACATCTTATTACAGTCCAAGACCAGACTGTAACAGTTAAAACAGCCAAATGCAATTTGAGAATATAATAGCATCTTATTAATTTAAAAAATCACCTGTTTCTGTTGTTGGTCTGAATGTAACAAAGCTTTACAGGCTGGGCACGGACTTTAGCAATTTGATAGGTGATTTCAGAGTGTTTTTAGGAAAAAATCTGAATACTATTGGTATGAATGCTCAGGAAGTTAGGTTATATGTATTAGATGTCAAGCACCTACCACCCTAACCAACATCTGGAGACCACACAAAGGCTCTTGAAGTAGAGGAGACCTTCAGTGAGAGGACTTTCCTTGGTAGCAGACCATAGGAGAGTCCTCTCATAGGTAGCAATGTATGGCAATCCTGTTTCTTGGAATTGCATGGAGGATCAAAGAGTATCTCAGCACGATGGTCCGTCAAGTCCAAGGAGATGTCCCCAGGAAGTTTTGTTCGGATGTTGCTCCCTTGTATGAACATTCTGGGAATTCAAGTTGAAGTTATCTTGGCTAACTTATCTGGAGGGTTCCAGAGAGAAGAAGGATTTATTTATATTTATTTATTTACAAATCAAACTTCTATGCTGCCCATCTTGATGCAAGTGACTCTAGGTGGCTCACACATAAAAAGCATAAAAACAATTAAAAACGCAAAACAAAGTTTAAAAATTTAAAAAATGCAGTTAAAAAGCAGAGAGAGCATCCTCAGGGCACTAACCATTCCCAGTGTCAGGAGTCCCCATTAGATCCCCAAGACAGTTGGCAGAACCAGGTCTTAAGGCTCTTCCAGAAGGACTAAAGAGCAGGGGCCAATCTCGCCTTGGAAGGCAAGATATTCCGCAGGGTGGGTGCAACAGCAGGAAAGGCTCTCCTCCTAGACCCTGCCAGCCAATGGGGTCCGCAACATGCCCTTCCTGGCGGACCAGGTGGGACGGGTCGATGTAATAGGGATGAGGCAGTTCCTCAGGTAACCTGGGCCCATGCCATGAAGGTCCTCCATATCTTCACTAGCGTCAGCATTCTTCTGCTCCTGAGGAGAGGAGAAGAGGAATCCAAAGGAGACGGGGGCAAAGTGCCAAAAAAACCCTCCTAATGAGCAATTTACTCCAATGACATTTGGGCCCAGTCTGAATCATTTTAGGCTGCTGACCTTTAGAGCACATCCTTGGACTTCACCTCCATGTTGAAAAAAAGGAGGTGTTCCAGGGAGTTTGGGAGCCACCCATTCCTCCAAGTAACCCTACTGGATGCGCTAAGCTGCAAGCCCTGGGAGGCTGCAGGAAACAAGGGTCTCTTGGATTTCTGGAAAGATAATTATTCGTTAGTAGAGCAATATAACAGAATCTTGAAAGCCTACTGAAGTAATTTTCCTACATAGCTTATACCTAGTGTAATTAAGGTGACATGGTCGAAAGGGAAGATCTCAGAATTTGGTTCTGCGGTTCCAACCTCTGATGGGATCAGAACTTCCTCTACTCTGAGTCCACCTCCCAGTTATTTCTGGCGTTCAGAGTCCTGGCACTAGACACGGCTACTGGTGGAGTGCATGGTTTTTCCCTGCATATTCGTTTCTTCTATTTTTGTTCCTTCCATGCAGGCCTGGATTCCACCGTGCCTCATTCTGTCAAACCTTTTCTTTTGTTCAGCATCCACCACAACCCCATTGTGTGTCAGCTTCCTTGGCTAGATGACTCTTCTGTGTTTTCCCCTTCTGAAAAGCGATGACCTCACTGGGCGAACCGGCATGCTTCCCAACATAGAAGAACGGATCCCTCGGAGCGATAAAAGGAGGAATGAGGCAGACCCGTTGAGAGGTTTTGCTATGCATCAATCCCGTTTCATCGTAACATGGATCCTGAAGCCAAGGGATGAATCTTCATATTCTGCAAATACCGAGAAAACACCCCACCAATCTGAATTTACAATTTACAAAAAGGTTCATGAGCTTGTGCACTTTCAGGAGGAACTGAGAACTGCTGCAAAACCAGATTGTGTTTCGGCGTAATTTTGTGCCACTCGGGGCCCCAAATGCAGGAGAGCAGGACCGTGAGATTTCTCGCCTTTTTGAGCCAACTCCTCCTCTCCTCTCATGCCCTTGTTCACTAAGGGAAGCGAGGTAGCCAATGCTTGTGCTACCCGAAAAACAAACTGGAGTGAGTCCAGATCGCAGAAAAGCACACCAACTCCTTTTGAATACCTCTGGACTCGGACTCTGGACCGGCGTAGGGCTGCCTCCAAACCTGTATCCTCTTCTTTATATTAAGGAAAAGAAAACGGTGAGGTGAACTATTCTCAAATTATTCTGAGCAGGGTTGTATTGATCATCCTTTCACTTCTCTCAACATTCATGAGCTTTTTACTCAGGGAGGAAATATTAAATTTAGCTTTGAAGGTTTTGGTATCACAACATGCAACCCTGATGAAGAGAAAGGAGAAGGGAGAAACTTGGTGACTTCAGTGCTGGAGGAAAAGCTTTTTAGACATAAGTCGAGCTCACGCCTAGACAGCTCCATCCCTTCGCACAGGTCCAAACAAGGCTTTGGGGTGCTGCTTATCTTCCGCAAGCATTTCAGAAGGAAACCAACAGGGATGAATCAGGTCAACAACATCGCCTCTCTGACTAAGCCAACCAATATTTACAGTGGATTGTGGAAGCCTTTGAGTTAAGCTGGGGAATTTGGGAAACACAGAAGGGAAAAAATGATCTGAGCAAGGCCACGCGTAGCAAGCTGAAGACGCTCGTGTGGACCAAGTCGTTGGATCTGAGACCGTCGCAGCTCAGTAGACGTGAGGAGAAAAATCCCCCCAAATCTTGCAAGTCTTTTTCCCCCTCCCTGGCTTCGATCTACCTTGCCTGACAAAGAGGTCTTGGAAACCAATCTGTTCGGTTAAACTTCAGCTGGCTTCATAAGGGTGGTTCTATGGATTGTGGATTTATTTAGAGTCCTGTCATTTTATTTCCTGGCTGTGATTTGCTCTTCCTCCCTTGGACTGGATTTTCCTGGCAACTGCGATAGATAACGTCTACCTGGTCCCTTTTAAAAGTCACCGGACGTGATGGTCAAAGTCAGAATCTCTGTCGCATTCCTTAAGTTCAGCAATGTGTCATGTGCACAGCTGCCCTGCCCCAAAATGTGTCCTGCTCTCCAGATCTTCTGGAAGACCCCTTGGGCTTCTCCTGCAAGGAGAGAAAGCTTTTAGCTTTTCCTACTTTCTTCATATCATGAATAATTTTATATATCATGTCCCCCTTACCTGAGGCGGTCTGAAAGTTGAAAGCCACACGTGACTTATTCTGAAAGCTTTATACACGGGTAAAGATTAGTTCTGAGTGGCTAAGGCTTAAATTAGTGTTTTGTGGGCATTTCCACCTCACTTCCAGATTTGCCAGACTCTAAATCCAACATTTCAGGTCTGAGATTTAAATTCCTATTTTGATGATTAAGCCTTTGAGGTATCATGGTTTGATAGGTTAGATCTTTTGACAAGGGCTGAACATGGAATCTTTTAAGTCGTCCACAGCCAAATATTGCCAATTATTGCCAGCTAAATTCTCCTGCATATTATCTATCAAATATTGCCAAATGTTAAATGACATTAAATAATGCCAAACACAGGTAAAAACTAAATGTTGTTGCATCTACTGAATCTGGAACACTCAATATCCACAGTTTTTGAATACTGACAAATACCAAAAGAACTTTTCTTCTCCTACAAAAGGATGTCTGTTTTCAATGAATCTCTTTTTGGGGTATTTCTGAACTGACAGTTGTTGAAGGGGGAAGCACCTCTTTCAGTTTTCCGTGGCACAACTTGCCATCCTTCTGTAGCCTCTTTGACTACCCCATCTGAGAAAGCTCTGCTGGAGGAGTTTCCGCCAGATGTCATCGCTTTATTTATTTATGGAATTTATACACTGTCATATCTTGCACCTCTTGGTGGTTCACGAAAATTAAAAAATGCAACACCAAAAGGCCCATGGTAAATTTAAATTTAGTGAAATTAATATTAAAATCACATAACAGGAACTTTACGACTTCACAGTCTAAAATCCCTCACTTTTAACTGGCTCATGGCGTTGGACAATGGGCCACACAGGGGCTGCCCCATTCTGGACCAGTAGCCGTTTCTGGTGATCTTCCAAGCCCAAGTTCTCAGCCTAGCAGCAAATATAATTTGCAAGGGAACATTTTTCAAGGCCTGACTTCCATCACTTCTTAGGGTGTTTTAGTTTTCATGGAAACTTCAGGAGGTTTCCATGTGTATGGGGACTACTATGGGGGGTGAAATACAGGGCACACATACAAGATGGGAGGCTCGTGGCTTGGAAGCACTGGATCTGAGAAGAACCTTGGTGTGGTCCTAGACAACAAGCTGAACGTGAATCAGCAGGGTGAGGCCGCTGCCAGAAGGACCAACGCAGTTCTGGGCTGCATCAGAAGAAGCATTGTCAGAGACTGGGAAGTTCTTCCTCCCCTCCGCTTTGCACTGGGAGACCACACCTGGAGCGTGTGGACGGTTCTGGGCCACGCATTTCTAAGAAGGGTATTGGCAGGTTGGAACAGGCCCAGAGGAGGACAGCAAAGATGATCCAGGGACTTGAGGACAGGCTGAAGGATGTTCAGTCTGGAGAAAAGGAGACATCACAGCCATGCTTGGGCACATAAGGATGGTAAAGATGGGCAGGAACTCTTTTCAGTGGCCACAGAAACCAGGACCGAGGGCATATCATTTTGAGATCCTTCCTGGGGTTGGGCAACTTCTGGGGCCCAGCCATCTTCCAGGGCCCTGTCAGCACTGCAGAGAGAGCAGATGGGTCAATGGATTCAAAAGGGCCATTGGGGGCTGCAGGAAAGCCTCCGGGGGACTGCAGGAGGGTCGGGAGCTGCCCACCCCAGCTTACGGCCAGTCCACTAAGGTGTCCCCGGCCTGAGTGTACAGGGTGCAGGCGTTTGCCCCACCAAGCCTCGGAAGAGGCTGCCTTTGACTTGATCGCAGATGGTGGAAACTATTCCTGGGTTGACCTGGGGCTCAGCTGCAGCTCGGGAGAAGGGTGGGAAATGGCCCCCGTTTGCTCAGGAATGCCCCCCGGAGGGGCAGGGAGGAAGGCACGGGGCAGGGCTGGTTGAATCCTGAGCCCCTGGAGCCCTCCTGCCTACCCCTCCTTGCTCTCCCAGTTCTGTAAATCATTCTGCAGCACCAGGTGATGGAGGCTGTGATGGGGGCCAGCAGTTGTTGAGCAAAGGGAGGGCGTGGGAGGCAGCGCCAGCAGCCAGCCGGGAGTGGAGCTGGGGTGGGCAGGGGAGCAGCCCCCAGCTCCCCCAACCCCGTGGCCTGCAATGGCTCAGAGCAGGAGAGGGTCTGCAGGAAGCACAGGGTCGCGGAGGAGGGCTTCAGCCACGCTGGAGCGCCAGACAGAGGGCTTGCGGTGGCTCTGCTGAGACTTGGGATTCGGGGGCAGAGAGTGACTCTAAATGGAGGCACTCAAGAGTATTGAGAGAGTCCCCCCACAAGAGGAAAAGGTGACACTTTTTCCTTAGCCTGACATCACTGCCCAAAGTTAAGTTCCCTTCCCTTCCCTTCCCTTCCCTCCCTCCCTCCCTCCCTCCCTCCCTCCTTCCTTCCTTCCTTCCTTCCTTCCTTCCTTCCTTCCTTCCTTCCTTCCTTCCTTCCTTCCTTCCTTCCTTCCTTCCTTTTCTGGGTCTTTGGAGTACACTCACTCATAAAAAAACCAAACAGGTGTGGGCAACTGGTTAAGTCTCTCCTTTCTCTCTCACACCCACTCAGAAAGTAACCACAGGGCAACTAAGTCAGTCCAGCATCTTGTAGAAATGTAGCCGCTCAGTTTTTATCTGACCTAGGCAGGCGTGCTTTCTCGGGAACCACAAAAATAAGCCAGCATTAGCTGAGCCTGGTCAGATTTGGCCACTAGCAAATCCATATGTCTCAAGGGAGAGGCGTGGTTTCCTTAGAAGAACATCTGGATTCTGCCTTCTGATGCCACATGTGGCAAGAACAGGCCGTGTTGGGCAGATTAGCTCTGCTAGGCTCGGACCTGGCTGCTTCCCACCCTGCCGATGTATTTCTGAGCTTGGCCAAAGCTGGTCACGATCCCGAAGGAAGCCCTTCCCATTTCAGAGGCTTCAGGCTGAGCCAGTGCACCAAACAGCCTTTCTCAACTGCTTGCACTACAAACACGCTTGGACTACCATCTCCATCATCCTCTGGAGGGGAAAGCCAGTAGAGAAATCTGTTATATAGGGCAGCACGTTTAGGTCCCAAATGGTTTAGGAAGGCCGTGGGTCTTACAGGCTCCTGTTCCCCTGAATTATTGACCACTGCTTTAAATTGGCACATTTTACCACATTATTTCATGATTTAATTATGTTGTTTTCCCTGCCTGGGACATTTTAGTGTTGGCCAGATGCCGAGGCCACCTGAGGGCACTTTCTTTGCCCCAAAACTGCCTAGCACATATTTGATAAGCACATTTCTCTTTCATACTGCAGAGCCCCAACAGCAAATTACACCTGGTCGGAGGGATAAACTTCATACCGGCTGTAACTGCAGGCAAGAATGCTTTTCTTAGCGGAGAGGAAAACTCACAACCGGGGCATAATGTCTTTCCCTGACATGCTACTTTTCTATATTCGGGGATGATTTCTCTTTTCCCAGCAGAGGCTGTGTCTATTTTACACACTAGCCTAGGCTAAAGTGGGGTTGGAGTGCTTGTGCTTCTGGGCTGGGAGGACGCAGCGCCTTTTGAAGCAGGTGTGAGATCCCGGCCATCAGGTTAAGCAGAACGAGGTTGGTTGGTTAGGCACAGATATTCTGCGAATGTACCAATTGTGTTTGGTTAACCTGGGTTTGACATTTAGCCTCACTGCCACCGCCATCTGCTCTCTGAACCCCCCACCGTTCCCCTTAATTATGTCCTGTAGACCACTGAAAAAACTCATTCTTGGCTTCCCCCAAATTCCCCCCAAGTCGAGGCCTTTCTGGCCAAAATTCCCAGCAGGGGTGCCTGTCTTGGGCTGTTCCTTTGGGAAGAAACCAAACCCTGGCGGGTGCCAGCTGCTATCTATGTGGCCTTCCTGGGCTGGGCCGGGTCTTTCAGGCAGGACCTCTCCCTGATTTCAAAGAGCCGGACCAGCATTTGCACCAAGCGGGTTTCTTCTGGCCAAAGGAGAAATGGGGCTGGAGATGTTGTTATCTTCCAGAAGAGGTGGCTGGCTGGAGCCATCAAGATCTGCTGAAAAGCATCATTTCCGTTCCCAGGCACCTTAGGAAATGCACACACACACACGGAGCGGGACTTTGGAAAGCCACAACGGCAGCAGCTGAAACAACACTTCCGTCCGTCCTGCAGGCTGCTGACCTGGAAGCCGAGCTGGAGAGGACCTGGTGGAACAGAAAGCAGACGGGGTTTCAGGGGTGTTGAGTTATTCACACACCCCCAAATGCAGAGCAAAATCCTTCAGGGCTCGGGGCCCAGTCCCTTGATCAGCCTCCTGCTCTTCTCAAATCCTCCCCAGTTTCTCTGACTCCTTCTTAAAGGATACACCAAACTGGAACTTGGGCTTCAGATCGGACCCGTGCAGGATAAAATGGGATCATGACTTCCTTGAACCTCAGACGCAGCCTAAAAAGGCGTGGGCCTTTTTTGCACGATGCCTCAGTGACTACCCCAAGATACACTCCAAATGCTCTCGTCAATCCAGGATCTTGCACTGTATGCCTGTTAATTTGAGAGGAAGCACTCGGTGGCATGGGAGTGTTGTCTTCAGCCAGGGGGCGAGGGGATGGCAGGGAGGGAAGCAGCCTCCAGAACTGGCAAAATGCCCTAAGAAGAGGCAAAAGGGCATTGCCCATTTCCCCAAGTTATAAAACTGTCAGCCCTTTGAGGGAGGCCAGGTCAAGTAACAGACATTGCAGGGACTCTAGGAAAGCTCTTTGTTGTAGTAAGGTAGAATAACAGGATCTTGAAAGCCTCTCAGAGTTTCTCTCTGTCCCCTCTTATACTAAACAAAATCAAGTCCGGCATTTCTCATGCACCTTCGATCTCTAGACTGCATCTCTTCTCCAAGTCCCCTGTCATGGTTTGCTTGTTCTCCCCCTAACCCTGGTTGACCAGAATGCAAGTGGTCCTCTTCAGCAGCCCCTCTAGCGCCAACCAGAAAGGCCCATCAGGTGTTACCAAGGCAGATTCCTCTGCAGGAGCCGGGACTCTGGTCTCTCCTGCAGCCCAGGGCAAAGCAGCCACGCGGGCAGCGGCATCTGCAGAGGGTCGAAAGAGTCGGGACGGGGCCCACCACCATGCCATTCAAACCTCGCTCCTTTTTGATGCACAGCATGGTTGTGGCCACCATCTTGAGATTTTTGCACCCTTCCTGTGGATGCCCCCACCCACAGGGCAATGCCCAGTGAACACAGGATAGGGGCTGGGTCGTGCCCACAGCAGATTAGGGTGGCCAAACCCTGGTAGCATCCCACCAATGTTACTGATGCCAAGGGGGCTAGATGGTGTCCATGGCCAAAATGTTGTTGGGAGAAGCAGGAAGACAGGATGGATGGATGGATGGATGGATGGATGGATGGATGGATGGGAGGGAGGGAGGGAGAGAAGGAAGGAAGGAAGGAAGGAAGGAAGGAAGGAAGGAAGGAAGGAAGGAAGGAAGGAAGGAAGGAAGGAAGGAAGGAAGGAAGGAAGGAAGGAAGGGTTTTCAATACTCAAAGGGTATAGACATGATGACACCAGCAGGGTCAGGCCCAAGAAAACATTCAAGAGGAGCAGCACAGAGATCAAACTCTATTTAATGCTGAGATTGCTCACTGTTACTCAGTAGAAGTTGGATTTTTACCATTTTTATATCTGGAGGCATAAGCAATGATGGCTTTTTTGTCCCAGCAGACTTTTTTGTGGATGGGGTGGGAGATGGGAGTATCCAGAAAGTAGAGCTGGGTTGAACCACATTTGAAACCCCCAAACCTTCTCCCTCAGCCTGATTTTAAGCTGCTGAACACCTCCATTTCTTGTACTTCCAAATCAATAACTCTCATGCTAAGGTTCTCCCTCGATTACTTTTTGTAACGTCTTTTCTCATTAAGATATCCATAGATCTCAAAAGTTGTTTATTGATGGTAACCTTTGATTTTTGGCCTTAACAGAAGGGAATTTTGGGGTTTTCTCCTCAGCAAGGACAGCGGTGCGGTTGGCGTGTTGCGTCAAGGGGGGGGCACCGTTGGATTTTTATCATTAGTCGTTTTTAACTTTGCACCGCAGATGTTGTGTTGCTTTCAGGACTGCGTTGTGAATCACTGAGAGCGTGGTCTGGTCAGTCCAACGAAGAAATAAATCTTGAATGCGAGGAACCAGATGCATGGAAACTGGTGACGGCTGCCTCAAGGTCGAGGAAGGTCACAGGGGATCAAGATGCCGCAGCGGGCTGTGAGTTGGGGTCTTCCAGCCACGCCGTCTTTGTAGGTCATCCTCCTGCTGCGTTTGCCATCTGCCAGGCTGCTCTGCGGTGCTGCTAAAGCGGCCCTCTTTTTTTTTTAAATGGGAGAGATTTGTGGGATTATTTCAACAGGGTTGAGTTCCTACAGTTGTCCTTCCTTGGCTGCCATCCATCTCCGAGCGAGCGAGGAGCAAGATTGCAGGCATAGCCAGTCCCTAACACGCATGCCGAGAAAGGCACGTACACAACCGGGCAGGCGCAAGGCCAGGGTGGGGGGCAGACACCTGGCCAAGGACCGGGCTGCTTCCGGCAAGGCCCCCTTTGAAGTGCCGCAGAAGAAGGCCTTTGTTCAGCGCACCTTAAACTGGGGCTGCCCAACCTTCTTCCCCCCGCTGGGCACGCAGCTGCAGGTGGCACCACGCAAGCGGGCAGGGCTGGAGAAAAGATGGAAATGGAATTCAGTAGAAATTCCCCTGCATTCAGTCATTTTCCTCTTCTACCGTAGGGAAAATGATCCCCAGGGCCAACTTGGGGAAGGGATTTTGGAAGATGCCCTTGCTCTGCCCTCGCCCGTGATGCGCCCAGGCCCTTGGCGGCTGCTCTGGCTTGGCGCCTTCCCCATCCAGCATAGGAACATCAGGGGAGGCGCATCTCGTTCCCCAAACGAGATTTTAGGCCTCCCTTTGTTCTTAATTCCAGCCCGTGCTTCTTTACCTTCTGTTATTGTTTTTCCACTTCCTCTGGTACTCGCCCCAGTAGAGGGACGGGGTGTAAATGAAAGAAGGAAAATCTCAACCGGGCCAAGCATAAAGGAATAATTCGGGGCACTGAAAGTGTGGCTCTCAAGCAGATTGCAGAGGATGCCGGGGATGCTGTAGTAAATCTTGTGCCAGGAGCAGAGTGGCGTGCAGACCGCAGATCCGCCGCTCAAAGTGCAAACGGTTGTACAACAAGAACCGTGGGCGGGACGGGGCTGCAGCTTTCCAGGCTCCGAGGTCTTCCTCTGTGGCTTCCCCTCTCGGGAGAGCTTTGGCCCCCGTTCACGGCTTCCCCAGTCGCCCTGCTGGATCCCCCCTCCTTTCCCCACCGGCCCATCTGCTCCGGCCGGAGAAATCCCAGGCAGCGGCCTTGCTGCCCCGGCCCCGAAGGCCCCGGGGGAAGCAGCTTGCTCCGGCTCCTTAATTGAAAAAAGGTTTGCGGCCGCGCGCAGAGAGAAAAGAGGGGGCGTCTTCTGGAGTTTGCCGTAGCGTGCAGCCGAGGATCAAATCCACATCCTGCCCTTCCTTTTCCTTTGGGGGAGTAGGGATGGCGACCCCAGAGACTGCCGGGGCCGCCTGGTATCCATTAAGCAGCCTGTTGGAGCAGGGAGAGACGCTTGGTCTGGGCCAGCCGCGAGAGAGCCAGGCGTGGTGCTCTGTGCCGCAGGATGGCCGGGACCACGTTTCCATCTCCTCCCTTCCATTCACACACAACCGGCTGGATTCACACCACGGGCTTAACCCGGGCTAAACGCCACCAAGGTTGCGTTTCCTGAACGCGCGGTGAGATTCTGTCTTTCCCCGATGGTCTCATGCCAGCCACGCTGGGTTGGAGCTCGGTTGGATTCCCGCAACACCCAGAGCCCCAAGCCGCCGGACGCCTTTGAGCCCAGATGCAAAGGTCGTGTGAACCCGGCCGATTCTGCTGCATTTGAGCAATGAATTGAACTGCTAAATGAGTTCCAAAGGGTGCCTTTGGAGAATCTTGCCTAGAATACTGTAAGGCCCTTCCTGGCCGGGGAATTCTGGACGTTGAAGTCCACCCGTCTTAAAGTTGCCAAGGTTGAGGAGCCCTGCTGTATGGCACTGAATGCTGGGCAACCGCCAGAAGTGCTGAGCGCCCTTCACATGCCACGGAGACGCGCACGCTCCGTCGGTCAGTAGGTGCTTCCCTTCCTGGCCATGTCAGCAACGATACAGCCTGGCAGCAGACGGGCGTTGCCCCAATAACAGAGAAAACGCAGGGAAAATACAGGCATGGCCACGCTCCACAAGCAGCACCCCGCACCATCACCTGTGCCACCTGCCGCTTTCACTTCGATGGCAAACACCCGCGCAGGAGACCAGAGCAAAGGTGGCAGGACACAGTTAACTGTGAAAATGAAAATCACCCAGTTGGGCGCAGATGCTGCATTAGATTGTGTGGAGTGGTGTTTGTTGATCCGACAAGCAGACCCTGCACCTCCAGAAAATGCTAGGACGAAGAAGATCCACCGTTGCTCCGGACCAGGACTGCGTGCTGGTGAAGGGCTGAATCCAGGGAGCCGCCACCCACCCCGTGACTTTGGACCAGGCCTTCTCAGTCCCACCGACCTCCCTGGGCTGTTTTTGTGAGGACTGGCGCTCTCGCGAGAGAAGACAATGCAGGAAGTATTTCTCCAGGCCAGGAAGACCTCGGAGGGTGCTCCTTTTCAAACACACACACAGATCTGCGAGGCTGGGAAGGGGTCCTGCAAATGCCCGCTTGTGGCATTCGGGGCATTGGATCCTCGGAGCGGGGCCTGGTTCAGCGTGTTCATCCCTGCAGTTTTCCTCGGAACGGATCCAAAAAAGGCAGCCTGCAGCATTTTGCTTGAGTTCGGGGGGCTCTGGGCGGCCGCAGTGGGGTTCCCAGACTGCCTGCAGTCGAAGACTTTGGGGGGGCAGGGGGAGCATCTGGACTGCATTTATTTTATTTTATTTATTTTTCAAATTTATATATGCCACCCATCTCACTATACAAGTGACTCTAGGCGGCATATATAAATGTATGGCCTCCACGTTATTACGCCCCAGCCCCCCTGCACTGCCTCTGAACCATCAGGGCTGCTGGGTCCTCACGTTGTTTTAATATGTATTTTTACAAGAACGGCATTTCCGTTTTCCTGTCTTTTGGAGAAGTGACTGAAATCAGCATAGAATCGCTTTTCTTTCTAGCACAGCCCTGATTTCAGTTTTGGTTTCTCTGTCACTTGGAACAAAACATGCATCTTATACTGGAAGCTGCAAGTCATGTTTTGCATTTCTGGGGGCAACGGCCCCCTCCCGCCTTCGGGGTCAGGTCAGTCCCAAAACCAGCCTGGAAATGCTACCCAGGAAGTGTGTCACTTAGTGTCTGCATTCATACCACACACTAACCCTAAACCTGGGTTAACAAAGCCCAACATGGTTTGGCTTGTCTGGAAACTCAGCCCTTCTCTTTGCATGTTGTGGGAACCAAGCCATCACCTTACCCAGAAGGATCTATTCAGGTGGGCCTTTCTTTCTCTTTCTCTTTCTTTCTTCTGTCTTCTGTCTTCTGTCTTCTGTCTTCTGTCTTCTGTCTTCTGTCTTCTGTCTTCTCCTTCCTTCCTCCCTCCCTCCCTCCCTCCCTCCCATCCATCCATCCATCCATCCATCCATCCATCCATCCATCCATCCATCAATTTATATGGCCATTTACTTACACGACTGGGAAGCTTACCATAAAATAGATAAAAACACATTTAATACAAAACATAAAAACACAAAGCAGCCAGGAATCATAAAGAGCGACCATTAACACAACCGGGAGACAGGCTCTGTCTACACCCAGGGCCCCGGGCTCAGGCACAAAACCAAGTTTTCAACGTCTTGTGAAAGGCCAGCAAGGTTGGGGCTAACCTGACCTCTGGAGCGATGACGTTCCAAAGGGCGGGCACCACGGTGGAAAAGGCTCTCCTTCCGGGCTCTACAAGCCAACATTCCTTAGCTGACGGTACCCGGAGCATGTCCCTCCTGCTGGGTCAGGTAGGACAAGCGGGAAGAGATGGTCCCATACGTAACCCAGTCCCAAGCCACTATGGGCTTTAAAGGTGACTGCCAGCATCTTGAATTGCACCCGGAAGTGCCCCGGAAGCCAGTGCAGCTTGTGGAGCAGTGGCGTCACATGCATTGAATAACCGGCGCCATTAACCGCCCTGCCACCACATTCTGCACCAGCTGAAACTTCTGAATACTCTTCAAGGGCAGCCCCTTGTGGAGCGCATTGCAGTAGTCCAGTCTGGAGGGCCCGAGGGCATGAGTGCCTGAACTGGGCAGGGCCCCCAGTTCAGCAACAGGCGCATCAATGTTATGCGAACCCAGCCACTGTGTTTTGTAACCTGGGTTGAGGATTTAGCGGGCTGTGTGAACCCAGGTATTCTGATATGAAATGCTAGAGTACGGCGAGTAGCGGTGCACGAAGAGATGATGGAAGATCCCCTCGGGCCAGAAGCGATATGCTCACTTTCACCCTAATTCTGGGAGATGCAGAACAGCCCAGCCAGGTGTCGGCTGGGTCCAACAGCGAAAGGAGGTTTGCCGGCGCGGCTCCTAAGCTGCCCTCCCAAAGAGCGCTGCCCCTTTTCTGACATTCATTTGTCTCGGGGGTTTTCTCCAAGGAACTGCAGCGCAGCTTACACCGATGCAGAAGAGGAAGCGGAAGGGGAGGGAGGGAGGCTGGCACTGGAGAGGCTCGTGGAAGTCAGTGCAGAGCAAAGGTGGAAGGGCAGGAAACAAGCAAGAAGGGCCATTGTAAAATCCTGAGGATGAGCTATTTTTACTGTCGCTAATTTGGGAGCCTCAGATAAGGGGGACAATTGGCGGGCTCATCCTCTCATCCCCAACTCTGGCACAAACGTGCCCTGCTGGCTGCTTTTTCTGCCATGGTGCTGCAACAGCGCCTCTGCCTCCGCCCCGGCCCCAGCAGAGGAGGCAGCGTAAGCCATCGTCATCTGTTCTCTGGGAATGGCATGTTTCCCCCTTCTCCGGACGCCATTTTTGCCAATGAGGGGGTTGCTGATGCAGTCAAGGGTGGGATTTGCCCGGCTCTTTGGCCGCCTTAGGCTGGCACAGTCATGCCCCTCGGCCGCTGGTCACTTCCCGCCCCCATGTCCACAAGGGCGTCTGCAAGGGATGGTCAACAAAGGGAAGGTGGAGGCCAGGATGGTCATGATGCATATGGCTGCACCATGGCTGCACACCTGTGGCCCTTTTCTGACCATGCCTTGTGTGTCTCGGTGGCCCTTCTGGCTTGGGCTGCAGGAGCAACCCACTTCTGAGCTTCAGCAGAGGCTTCTCTCAGCGTAGCGCCCGGGTGGCACTCGGCGATGTGTTTCCTGACCCTCTTCCGCAGGGCCCTTATAAACCCAGCCTTAGTGCCTTTCAGAAATTGGCTGACTTCCTCCAGAAAAGAGACCCATTGTGCATCGCTGGTTCTGCAGATTTTGTGCTGCTTCTGCCAGCAAGGCATTTCACGTAACTGCACTTTATATGTCTTCTATTATTTTGGGGGGGGCGGGGGTATCCTTCTGCCCAATCATACCCTAATGTAGTTACCCCACAGGCTACTTCGACATACTTTCAGCTATGGTGATTTACGACGATATTCAAGCGTGGAGCTCACTGATTCTTAATAGGTTCATTCATCCCTACCCCGTAGCCCTGTCAGCCAGGCTCTTCCTGGACATGGGTGTAGTGCTCGTCCAAACAAGCACTCAGAAATCACCCAACTGACACGTCACGGGCAGAGAACACCCTGTTTCTTGTTCGTCGGGTGACTTCACGCCATTCCAAGCACCCAGCAACATCTGACCTCTGTTCTGGGGAGCACCATCAGTGGTCACTTCTTCCTCCAGCTGCTGATGTCTGGTCGGAGTGCAAGAGAAGCCCCCTCCCGATCCACCCCGTCTCCCTTGTCACATACTGAAACTTAGGAACAGTGTCACACACCAGGCAGAATATTTACACTGGCAGACCCTCCTGCCTTCCCAAGTACCAGAGGACAGCATCTTATTGGAACCCCTTGAACTTGTTTCTAATCCAAGTTTTTGAAAGCCATCTTTGGATGCTGGTCCGTTGACCCCCTTGGGTACCCCCTGGGTAAGAAAGTCATGCTGTTGCTGATGTTCTCGTTGTTGATGTTGTCAGTTGGGTGCAGCTACCGTATTTAGGGAACCCCGTTAAGGGAATAGAGCGAGTTCATCTGGCTTCACCTATCCCATTGCTACCCCTGTTTGCTTGGAGATAAACAGCACTTTTTCTCTCAAAAATTACTTTCTGACTGAATTCCTCCCCACAATGACCTTGACCATCTGGATTCTTTATTTCCAAATAACGTGCATTTTATTTTACACTGTTATAAACGGAATGCTCCTTGTGTTTCTGCAGGAAGGGGAGAAAGGGCCTCTTTGGTGATAAATAAATGAAAAATAGATTTTTTTCATCCATTGCTCGCAACCTGATTTGCTTCACAGGATTCTTGTGCTCTTTGACAGAAGGGTGAGATAGGAATGCAAATTAAAGTGGGGGGGGACCTGTATGAAAATGCTGACACTTTTGTTTTACAAGCTGCCCAGGACTTTTAAGAGCCCCTTAAAAAAAACAGCAGAGCCGCCACACGCGGTTTGGGCTGTGTGGTGTTTGCTGGAACAAAGGCCAGGCTGGTTCCTCGGGCGGCCTTGGCATTCCTGGAGGAGCAGGTGCAGCTTGGTCTCCCCCGAGGAAGGACTCCGTGCCCCTCCCGGGCAACTCGCTTGGAAGCCAAAACGCTCTGGCTGCCGTCCAGGGGTGTTGCAGAGGGAGGCAGATGGCAGCCTGGGCCGAGCCTTTCTTCCACCCGATTGACCGCTTGGGTGGCCCAAAGGGGTCAGTTGCTCACTGTGAACAAGCCCTGCTGGAGTCTGGTCCAGGTCATCCTTCACCTGGAAGGACGGCTCTTCTCTACCCGCAAGGCGGGCGGCTGAGCTTCCCCCCAGCGCGATGGCGTTTTGCTCTCAGGCGCTTCTGTGCAACCTTTGCTCTGTTTGGCTAATAAACGCGGCCGAGGGCTTGGCCTGACGGCTGGAGGAAGCTGTGGCTGCTTTATGATGGAAGGGTGAAATGCTTCTCACCTGAAAGGAAACCGAAAGGGACAGCCCGACTGGAAAACCCTCCTCAGACTCCACCACCCTTCACAATGTCTGCTGCCTCCCCCCCACCCCAGACGAAACTGATGTGAGGGTGAGGGTAAATGAACATTATCCAGAAGGTCAGGAGACCCTGGGCAAGAAAGGATGATGGTCCGGATTCCCAGCATTGCCACTAGTGAGAATGGCGGGGGACTCAGCCACATCTGAAGGGCCCAGGTTCTGCAGAGAGATGCCACCAGAGGCAGGTCACCCTTCAGCTCTTTGTCTAAGCCAGTGTTGTCCAAACGTGGCCACTTTAAGATGAGTGGACTTCAACTCCCAGAATTCCCCAGCCAGCCATGCTGGCTGGGGAATTCTGGGAGTTGAAGTCCACTCATCTTAAAGTGGCCACGTTTGGACAACACTGGTCTAAGCGGTGAGATCCTCTCCCAACTGGTGTCCTTGAAGTCCATCGGACCAGTCATTTCTGGTCACCAGCTTTCATGCCCTGCAACACCCATTCAACCACTTTTATTAAGGGGCTGGCAAAGCGGTGTCCCCACAGGAGTGTTTCTCAGCCTTGGCCACTTTAAGGTGTGTGGACTTTAACTCCCAGAATTCCCATGGCTGCCTGGAGAATTCTGGGTGTTGAAGTCCACACATCTTAAAGCGTCCAAGGTTGGGAAACACGGCCATAAAGGGCTACCAAACCACTAAACTTGAACAACTTAAAACAAAAAAAACTTTCAAAAGTCTGAAATGTCATTCAAGAAAACCCAGCTCTCGTGCTCTGTTGTGGGTTTCCTTGAACGATATTTCAGGCATTTTAACAGGATCTTTTAAATTAACTTTGTGCTGCCTCACAACTGGAACGCTGGCCATGGAAGAATTGCAGCTGCATCGGGATGCAATGAGAACTATATGAAACGTTTGGCTCTTCATCCTTCCATGGAGCAACAAATAAAACGGGATCTTTATTCGGATGTTGTAAAGGGGAACTATTCCGATATGCCTGTTAGCTCCATGTGACGGCCCTATATTTATTTTCCTCCGTACTTTATATGTGGCTCCCGCAGTGAATTTCCCAGCTGGCTTATGAATTTTAAAATATTCCAAAAAATCCCCCAGAATAAGAGAGGAAAAACTTGGGTTAAAACAAATACCGAGAGAAAAGAAGAATAAAAGCTGCAGCTAAAGTGAAGATTGTATTTAAATATCTGTGTTCAAAAGGCTGAGGTGTCGTCTTGACCTGCCTGGTTGGTTCTGGGCAGACTTTATTGGGGAAATTATTGCCTCAGGACCCAAAACCTAAAGATCCTGCTTTACAGTGGACGGAACTTTCTCGGAGGAGGAGGAGGAGGAGGAGGAGGGCTTGTAATAATGAGGTCTGTAGTAATGCTACTACTAGGAGTAGCGGGAGCAACGCCACGCTCTCGCTCCTTGGGTCAGGCAGATAACTTCAGTCCACTGGCATTTCAGGCTGAATTTTTACTCTGTTTGTAGAAAATAACTGCAGCCGAAAGCCGAGTGTTTTCTGCGACAAGAAGGCAGCCTGGTGGGAACGAGAAGGTCAGGGCTGGTCTTGGCAGCCATGTCGGAAATGGGTTCTGTTGCTCCGCTGGAGGAAGGTGATTGAACCGGAACAGATGTGCGCTCACGACAAAAAGATAGCGCCGCGCATTATCTCTGCTAAAGCACAGACAACGTTTTGATTATGAACTCGCCCTGACGGCGTCTCAAAAGGGGCCGTCTTTGGCGGCGTTGGACAGCGTCCACCAGGAAGCGTGTGCAAAAGGCTGGACGGGGTGTCTCTTTTTACTGGGAGGGTATAAATGAAGGCTTTTTCTCTTAATGTGCTCCGTTGTGCTAATTATGAGCCACATCTGGTTAGGATGGGCTGTTTGGAAGCGATTTTTGAAATCTCCAACACGCTTTCACTCTCCACCCCATGGTGGAGGGTCTCCTTCGGCCCCCTCCAACCCCCGCTTATACGGTTACTTTGCTTCCCAAAACCACTCTCGACTTTGCAAAGCCCCCAGTGGCTGGTTTTCTCACATCTGCCAAGAGTTCCTGCTCCGTGTTTGGAGGGATGTGGCATCTGATCGTGACCGTGTTGGCTGGGGGCGATGGGTTTTGTAGTTCAAGGTGACTGCACATGCGTGCCCCAGCTGTTGTACAGCCTCTTACCGATGCAAGAGTTGCATGACCTCTGGAGCCTGGAGCACCATCACATGGTCTTGCGAAGACAAGGCGAGCATTTAAAGACAGATTAAATTATTTGCTTTAGCGAGTGAGGCTTTTGCAGCCACTCTCAAGCTGAGCTGGTGGAAGATGGCGTGTTGGGACTGGTGGCTTTGGGTGGGCTTCATTGTTCCTGGGGGTCAGAAATGCCACCCCTCCACCCCCACCCCCCCGTAATGGCCAGAAGGAATAACCTTGACAAACAGGAAGAGCTGATTTATGTCAGCCCTTCAAGGTAGACCAAACTAGGAAACCAAACTCATGGAGGCCTTACTATACCTTTTATTGTAAAGGTATAGTAACGGATTCTTTCAGGTCTGAGTGCGCTCCCCCCGCCCCCTTTATCTTCGTGAAAACTAGGGAGGGTCTTGTCTGAGACACTTTCTCAAGTTGCCCTTCTGTCCCGGACTCCGTTCTCTTTTATCTGACCGTCGTCTTGGTTACGGCTCTTCCTCCTGTCCCTCAAGGCCATTCCTTTGGCCCATCACTCCCCCCAACTACCAGTTTTCCTGCCCCCCTTGAGTTTCCCTGCAATGCGCTCCTTCGCTTGATGCTCGAGTCATCTCCCAGCATCGCCCAGCTCTGCCGCGTGCCTGGGTTGGGGAGCTGCCGTGGGCCATGCGTCATGCTTGCCTGCCCCGGGTTGCTGCAGGAGGCCACCAGATGTGTGGCCGTGAGACTGGCTTTGTGCTGGAAGCAGCCGGATGGAAATGGTCCATTGGAGTCATGGCATGCACCGAAGAAGAAAGGGGCCTCCTCCGTTACCTTGCTTTATTGATAGTCCAGATGGAAAATTGTAAAACCAAGGGGCTGGCAGGGGCTCTTCCAGTCCAGCCCCTGCTTAGTGCAGGAATTCAGATTTAAAGTATCTCTGACATATGGCTGTTTTAGATTGTAGTTGGTACAAGGTAGTTGGCCACCTTGAAATCCACTCATCTTAAAGTTCCCAAGGTTGAGAAACACTGATTTAGTTTGTAGTTGGCCACCTCCCATGAGAGGGCGTGCACCTATTCTTTGGGTCATCAGCTCCACTGCCCATCTGCTCCTCCCTTCCCAGTTCAACCAGACCCTGCCCTCCAGCAACTCCAATCTGCTAGGCCACGTCCTGCACACTGGGACAGTTACGGCGCCCTTGCAGACCTGAGCCAAACAAAGGCTGTTATATCCCCCCTCGGTCTTCAGGTCTCACCCTTTCCAGCTCCCTCAACCCCTTTGCAGGACTTCGCTTCTTCCTCCTTGCGCCTTCTCTGAATCGGTTCTCCCTTCGGATGGGATCGTCGGAACAGGACACAGAACTCGCCTGAGGACACGTTGAAGCTGAACAAAAGGAGCTTCTGCTCCCCAGGAGTTAGAAGCAACACTTCCGCTGATGTGCATATGATTTCGGCTTCGCAAGGAAAGAACTTTGCATTCGTAAATTTCTTTCTGTTCTCGTCTCACTTATCAAGAGCATTCTGAATGTTGTTTCTCTCTCCTAGGGTGTTTGCAATCCAACGTAATCCCGAGTCGCCTGCACCGATAGAACTAGGGCCACCTTCAGACTTTCATCTGAACCTACAGAAAACTTCACTGCAGAGACCACCCAATTCACTTTCTAACTGGAACTCCGTGGATGACGCAGCGGTCCAGCGTTTTTTGGAAAAGGGCTCAGCCCTCTCCCTGGCTGGAATAGCTAACACTCAAACAGGGGTGAAGTTTTGGCTTCTTCAACAGATTGGGCTAAAAACTGTAGGAAAGCTAGAACATCGTGAGGGGATTGGAAAGTGGAAAATACCATAGGAATTAGTGTAAGGGTATTCAAATTATGCTCCTTCAGAGCTTGTAAAGGACCCATAACTTTTAAAACTTGTAACTAGAGTGGAATGAACTTTACAAGGAAATGTCCCTAGTGTAAGCTGGTGAAGCGTGCGTGCTAAAATGAAAATCAGAGCAGGCTTTTTCGAACATTTGCTTTTTAAAAGTGCGCATAACTTCTTGGCTGTGGGATGGAATGCGATGACTTTTGCCATACAGGGAGCCGTTATGGGGAAGAATATCTGCATCAAAGTTCAGGCAGATGGGTTGAGGGGGCTTATGCCAAGGGGAGCGGTGGCCGTGGCCGTAAGAAGTGAGGAGCTCTTCCTGAATGTGGTAGAGCCGCCTGTCCCTGGCTGAAAAGATGAACTCATTGTCTTTTCCATGAAATAAATCAATCGTTCGACCCGTTCAGCTGGCAAAAACAACTCACAGAACACAGCCACTTCGTGTGAGAGACTAGGTCATGTTGAGTTGGAGGTAAAAATTAGGATTTCTTTTGCAAAATCAAATCTGTTTCCTCCCCAAGATGGAAATGTTTTCCCCGCTTCTTTTGCAGTCCACGATTTAAACCAGGTTGCAAATCTCAGTAAATGACACACTAGATTTCACGCTGCTTCATCTTCATTTATGCGATCTTGTCATACCAAATATGAGGAAGTGTCAGAAGGACAACCTGGACTGTTTTCAGTTAATAAGCCAGTATGTTTTTTTGCCAGAAAGGTAAGGATTGAGAGCTTTGCCAAGTTGCAGTCTGAAGATTTAATCTGAAGAGTTTTGACTGAATCACCAGATTGATTTAATGGACCTCAGTGCCCATGTGCACACAATTTTGATTGAACTGAATCAACAATTTGAATCAGAATGATTAAGAATAAATTATTCAAGTGGCTCTGACTCACCAAATTGAACCGATGGATTGAATCAACTCGATTTGAATCTGAGGTTGGGAGATTTTCACACCTATTAATTAAACAACATGCTTCTCCATCTTCTGCCTAGCTATTGACTGTGGCTCCCTCTGTCTTTTTCAGTTTGGCTTAGCCCCAAAATCTAAAAGTTGTATGTGACCACTGGAGCGATGAGTGATAAAAACAATTTAAAAAAAAGTTCCTGCTGGGATTCAAACCAAAAAATCTATATTACAAGGCTAGAATGTGTGTGTTTTCTCCTGACTTCCTCCAACTGGCCCCACTGAAATGGACTTTTGGCCCCAGGCGAAGGGATGTCCCAGGGAAGGGGGAGTAGATTTCTTCTCCAGAACGTCTGAGGATAAGACAAGAAGCTTGACAGGGAGAGATCCAAACTTGCACTAAGGAGGAATTTCCTGTCTGCGAGAGCTTATTAAGCAATGGAACAGCCTGCCTCCTGCAGTTGGGTGGGTGCTCCATCACTGGAGGTTTTCAAGGAAAGACTGGACAGCCCTTTGTCCAGAATGGTCTGAGGATTCCTGCCCTGGGCAGGAGGTAGGACTAGAAGACCTTCCAGGCTCCTTCCCACCCGAGGAGTCTCTGGTCATTACATCTAAACATTTGGTGCACCATCTCAAACGCTATTTCTCCAATAGCTCCTGGCGAGGCACAACTACCATGCCAGGATGGGTCTATGGCCATGTCTTCCTTGAAGTGAAGCTGCGCTGGACAGCCAGAATCCAAGCACGCAATAAACCCCGGGGTCATATCCGATGAGTCCGGTGGAGTAACCTGTTCAGAATGAGAATCCACGTGGAGTCACAGTGAAGTGCACACAATCAGTGATTCATCCCTCTCAGGAACACGCCTTTTGGCTTGCAAGTGAACCAGTTCAGCCATATTATTATTATCATGGTTGGCTGCAGTCAGCCAAATGTTTAGACTGGATTTGGCATCTTTATCCACCTCTTGAGTCCTTCCCAAGGACCTGGGATAGACAGATGTGGTGGTTTGATGGCATTAAAGGTATCTATTATTATTATCCATTCTTCATTATCTGAAGAATACCCAGCAGATGCTGATAATTCAGGGTCAATTCAAACTTTATCCCAAAGCTTAAGAACTGACCAAGTGCTGCCACAATGTACTGTATATGTGGTCCCACTGTGGGAAAAACTTCTGTTGGTTTATTCCATAATCTTTGTATTTCAATTGCTAAATCCCAATACTTTACAATATTTTCCCCTTCCTTTTGAGCGACTCTATAAGTAAAACTTGCTTTTCTTTAACCCCTTTAACTGCAAGTTGTGTTTTAGATTTGGGTCAGTCGGATTCAGAAATCCGATAAATTTGTTATGGGGTCATTCTGAGCACGCTTTTAACGTTAGGATCATACCAATACTTTGGGGCATCGAATCCATACTTTCTGCATAAATTCCAGTGTATCATTTTTTCCACGTCTTTTTGTATAATCTGTCTGGGTGATTTGCTACAGCTGCTGATTGGGTGGTCGACAGTCTCTTCTTTCCCTTTGCATAATCTACATTTGCTGTTTTTTTTCCCAGTTTTTTGTTTTAATGTTCATTTGGGTAGCTTTTGTTGCTAGGGCTTGTTCTTGTGCTGCAGATATGAGCCCTTCTGCTTGCTTCTGGACGGCTCCAGTCTCAAAGCCGTTGCCAAGTGTCGTTATTTGTTTTCATATCTGGCCCTGATTTCTTTTTCACTTGGGCACGTAAAATATTGTTTCCCTGGAAAATACCCCAAACCTTATAACTTTCCTCCACTGACGATGAACTGACTTTAGTGCCACTTCATTTGTTCAATTCCACCTACGTATTTAATTTTCCCCTTTTTTATTGCCAGTATTCCACACTTATCCAGTCCTGTTTCCATTTTTTTTTTCATTTTGTTGGTTTCGTTTATTTCAACTTAGAATTTTTAAGAGTTTTTTTAGTTCGTTTAGGGCTCTTTTATCCTTCAGCATATAGTAAATATTATCGTAGCTTTGCAGTTTAAATATATGTGTGTCACTGACTGTTACAGTTTCATGGACTTAGCTCGTTGGCTCATCCATATTTGCAGCTGTCACGCTTGGCGCCAGGAATTAAGCGGGCAGCAGCTTGGTGGGTGAAAGGCTGGAGGAGGCCCTGGCAGAATCAAGGGGAAACCAGGCTCTCTTTCTCCTTCAGCGCCAGCCTTTTCCTCTTCAGTAAAAGAAGCTGTCCAAGCAGGGTGGCTCGGTGTCTTGTGCAAACCCTGCCAGTGTGATTAGTTCATGAGTCCAGGTGATGAGTTAACTCAGAAGATGGCTTCATCCATTAGCCAAGTTCAATGTGCCATCCAAAGCCAGTCCAAAAGGGCAGAGCTGAAAATGTTGGCCAGATTTTGCTTTTTCTGGACAGCTGGGCAGAGAGTCTTTTCATCCTGATGTCCACAAGAGCAAAATGCCCAGCTGAAATATTTTTGTTGTGCCCCTGAGTTCTGGCAGATCCACTTCTGCTATGAGTCACCATTTGCTTAACCATGGTTTGCTGAATAAGCTGGGATTGCACATTGCATTAAACTCTACCATGATGGATACAGCATGCGTCTCAGCGTGTTTCTCTGCTGCAGCACAGCCAAAGGAGCTCAGCCTGGCTCCATAGGATTTCTTTGTCAATGTTTCCTTTGCGTGAATTTCCACTTTTGGAACAAGGGCCATGAACAATCGGCAGAAGTTGTGCCAGCCCAACCCTCTCTGCCTGACAGCATCCAAAAATACCTCCCGATCTTTTTCATGTTAGCGAGAGGGAGAGATAAACAGGGTACCCCTTTGCAGATCTTTTTTCCGTTCAGTCGTGTCCGATTCAGATACCAGGTTGGAAATCCAGCTCTCCAAATAACTAAATAGATGTGATGGGCTGTGAGAACAACCTTGAGGAACAGGAGGAAGAGCCACAATCAAGACAAGGGTCAGATAAAAGAAATCGGAGTCCAGGGCAGAGCTGTAATCCGAGGAAGCGTCTCAGACTTGACCCTCCCTAGTCCTCTCGAACGTAAAGGCAGGGAGGGCTGAGGTGCATTCAGACTTGCAAGATTCTGTTACTGTCACCTTATAATAAAAGTAGTTTAGTACAGCGTTCATAACTTTGGTTCCTGTCTGGTCTACCTCGAATAGACAATAGGTAGCATTTCTTCAACACCACCTAGATTTCCTCACAAGATGACTAGAGATGGATATGACTGGGATGTCTTCAAGGGATGTCTCATAGAAGAAGGCCAAGTCCTTTCCTTTCTCACTCCAGAGTGTAGACGCAGAACAAACGTTTACTAGAAGTCAGATTCAGACACGTTAGGAAGAAATTGCCTGGCCACATCCTGTGTTTCCCTCCCTGCAAGTCGGGAGATACAAACGGGCTGTTGGGAAACACTGAGCATCCCGTTTGGAAGTGGCTCGTGCATCGAGACTTATTAATAGGATAAATATGCAGGTGTGGGTGGGATATTTTCAAAAAATAATTGCTTCTGAGTCTGTTATGATAACATTAATCATTATGACAAAAAAAAGGGGGGAAGATTCCACTTGTAACAACCCTTAATCTCAAAGCAGGAATCGCACCCCGTTATGCATTGCCGAAGGCGTTCTCTCCGCTTCTCTCCGTTTTATGTTGCAATCCTCTTATTTTGTGAAAAGGAACAGAGTCTTGCGGCATGCTGAAAAAGAGCGTATTGGTTGTGGCCAGAAGCGCTAATTTTTTGGCAATTTCTAGTCCTCTCCTAAATTAAAAAAGAAAGTCTTTTGGGTAGGTGGGGAATAGCATCACATAATTGAAGGTGAAGGAGCACCTGGCACCTGAGGCTTGACAGTACGGCTCTTGATGGCTCTTGATTGAGCACTGTGGGGCAGGGACGGGGCTGAAGGGATGGGAGGGGGTTTGGCTGATCTCAATGATGGCTGATCTCAAAAAATGAAGGCACTTGTTGGTATTGGATGGGGCAGCACAAGAAATCCAAGGACTGCAGACTAAACCAGTGTTTCTCAGCCTTGGCGGCTTTAAGATGAGTGGACTTCAACTCCCAGGATTCCCCAGCCAACGTGCTGGCTGAGGAATTCTGGGAGTTGAAGTCCACACTTGCTGGCTGGGAGGGGTGGACAGGCCCCCTGATCTCCCCTGCCTCCAGATTTGGGATCCAAACGCCACAAAACCACGCTATAGTTTCAGAAACCCCGGTGCCAGTAGTGGCAGTTGGGGCAATGGGGGGCTACAAAGCAGAGGCTTGGAGAGCACGGGGAGCACACGCAGGACCCCGTGTTTGGCTGGTGGGAACAACTGTGTGTTTTTTCTAGAATGTCAAGTGCTGGAGCCCATGCGTAATCGTGGCTTAGTCCGCATCTGCTAGCGCAGCCTTGGCCGAACTCGATGTTTTCCAGATACGGCAGCACCGCAGCTCCTAGAATTGGGAAAGGCTGGGCTGGCTTTTGCTGGCTCCAGGTGACCTTGGAGAGGCAGCTGGTTCAAGGAACGACAGATTTAGCAGCTCGCATGAGCGATATTTAGGAAAGGCAAAAGGGGAGGGGGAGCGAACTTCCTTGGCATCTGGGACTCTTGGAAGTCAACCCTGCCTGCCCATCGGTGCTATGGATCCGGGCTGTTATTCTGTACCAGAAGAGCGAGCAAGCGAGAGAGTTGGCTTTGCCAAGCTCACACAGGGATAGGAATTTGCAGGTCTGCATGTTGTGGGAACCTGGCCATCAGCCTGGCCCAAGATGTGGTCCAGGCCATCAGACAAGACCATAATCAGGTTGGTTTGCAGGCAGCCTGTTTGTGAACCCAGCTCAGTGGCTTGTGCAAAGCCAGAAAACGTGCTAATTTGGTCAAGTTTTTTTTTTTGTAAACCTGCCCCAGGCACCTCCAAAGGCTGAGCAGCCCCAGTCACAGCATGCCTTGTGCATTGCACATTTGTGTCTGAAACCCCAAAGGTCACCAAAGGCCTTTTTCTCGTGTGGAAGCTTCTGCAGTAGAAGGAGAACATTGTGCATGCACAGAGAGGCCCTTCAGCTCTTCCGCACGTGGAAAGAGAACAAAGGCCTGATGTGATAGCGAAGCGCACTGAGCGAGCAGGCCGGAGGAAGGCAGCCAGCTTTTCCTTTTCCAGCTCTCCTGAATACAGAGAGAACAGCCTGCCAGTCTCTTTTGCAAAAAGCCTCAAATTCCAGCTCTGGCCTGACCCATTCCTCCCCCCCACAAAAAACATTGCTTCCTCAGTTCTGCTACCTGTGAGAGAGGCACACCTACCCCCGTGGGCAAGAACACCCTTCTGCAAAGCAATTATGTTTTAAGAGTTTGCATCACGTGCCAATTTAAAGGGCCTGGAAATGAGAGCGTGGGGCAAGGTGTGCGTTGGCAAACCGGTTGGCACGTCCCTGCTTTGCACTTTAAAAAATGCACCCTCCGCTGCTCCTTTGGATGGCCGCCAACCCCTCCCTTCCCCACCCCAGCTGGCAGGCCGGCTGGAGTCGTCCCCTCCCTGTTCTTGTTCCGATGAAACGATACAGGGGAACCCGCGGCTTCACGACCAAACCTGTCGTGAGTCACAATTTCTCCAGGTGACCCAGAGAAGGATGCACCAGCAGCCGATTGGTTCTTTTTAAAGGATGCCGGCTGCTGATTGGCTCTCTCCCGGCCACAGCACTTTATTGAGAGCAACATCTGGTAGCAATAAGAAGGTAGCGTGTTTGCAAGCAGTGATCCGTGGGGCGCTTTGCGGGCGATCTTGCGAGGAGCAGGAGGGAGGCAGCGCAGCTGCGCAGCCACGCAGCCGCGAAGCGTAGGCAAAGGCCTCCACTAAACAAAGATTCCAGTGGCACCGTTGCATCCACTCGAAAATAAATTGCAAAACGTTGCTATTTTTCAGCAAGGGATTGCAAAAGGGATGGACAGGTTACCCTCAAATGGTAATTCTTTCATGTACGGTAGGAAAGGGTATTCAATACACGGTGGGTCAAAACGTTAAGATCGCACATTCAAAGCCCCACCCCTCTTTAATGATAATAACAATAGATTTATTAAATTTATATGCTGCCCAACTCCCAGCAACTCTGGGCGGTTTACAATTGTTAAAACCTTTAAAAGCAAAGAACAGGGGATGCAGCGAAAAGAGGCAGGGCTTCAATTGCCAAGTCACAGCTGCCGTTTTGACTTTTTTGACCCCCGGGATGGCCCTGGCGTGATTGTATTTGCTAAATGTAATGAAATTGTATTTCAGTGTAAAATGCACACATCGCATTAGATGCCCCTGAGGTTTTGTCCTGCCTCCCACTTGGCGCGTGTCTCTCCAAGACCAAGCATGGCCTTTTCCTGGAAAATGGGCCCCCCCAGCAGAGAACCTCCATCTTGCCCAGCCCCACTCGGAGTGCAGCCTTTCCGAGATCTGCTGAAGCCGGAACATAATTTGCAAGCGAAGCCACGTGCAAACCGTCCTCTAAAGCAGGGTTCCTCAACCTTGGCAACTTTAAGACGGGTGGACTTCAACTCCCAGAATTCCTTTGGGGAAAGAATTCTGGGAGTCGAAAGGCTGGCTGGGGAATTCTGGGAGTTGAAGTCCACCCGTCTTAAAGTTGCCAAGGTTGAGGAACCCAGCTCTAAAGGAGCTGGGCTGGGGGAGCATGCAGGAGGACGATCTCCGTGAAGCCGCTCGACCTGCACGGCACTTGCTCTCCTGGAAACCAGGTGCCGAGTGTTGGTCTTACCATCGCTTGTTACCCAGGCTTGCTGCTCTTTCAGCGTCTTGCTCACCCCACACGCTTTACCGGGTCCTGAAAACCTTGTTCAGTTGTTTTGCGGCTTAGATTAGGAGATGCAGGGGTGCGCTGGAGCCGGCTCATCATAAAAGCCGACTTAAATTTTCTGGATTTCTGCAATTGATTAAAAGCACAGCTGAGCCACAACTCCCAGCGCGCCAATCAGCGCGATGTTCGGCAACTAGCGGCCTGACGCAGCAGTGGCAATGGCGTTGCCATCTTGACCCCTTCTCGGCAGACCCCCCCCATGTGTGGACTTTAAACCTTTTTAACCCCCTTTCCTTGTAAAAACCTTTTTAACCCACCCTGCCACTACACACTTAACCTGGTTACTGAAGAAACCTTGTTTCTCGGTTGAACCATATAAATGTTCTGGTAAATAACAATGTTTAAAGCAGTGAATAAAGAAAATACATATCCAGCCACCCCCTCCCCACAAACCAGGAATGCCCTGTCTACCAGCCCAGCTTTAACCTTAGTTGGGGTCTGCTGAGAAAGGGTCAGATAGGTCCCGATGGTGGCCAGAACTATGCAATCGAAGCTCTGCCCTTTCCTAGTGGCCATCTTGACTTTTTTGACCCACTCTCTGCAGACCTCCCACCCCCCTGGCCTTAGTGTTGCTGGGATAGTAGTAGTCCAACACATCTGGACAGTGGCTGTGTTTGCCACGAGCAAATCCTTTTTGGGGCTCAGAGGCTCTAAGTCTGCAGGGGGAGGGATTGAATAGCATGGAAAGTCAGGGGATAAAGTGGGGGGGTCAGTGGTACCAAAGCACCCCCAATCCTCTCTCTGCAGAGCAGGGGACGTTCTCAGCAGGCCGGTTGGCATGGAGGGGTGCTTTATAAATTTGCGTATGTATGTATGTAGTTACTCCTTCAGTTACTCCTTCTTTGCCTTAACTTTGTTTTCTATGGTTTTTAATGTTTTTGCTAATAATGGTAATGATCATTGTTTTAGGTATTTATTAATTGCTTTACCACATTACACATTTGCCTGATAAAAACGAACACCTATTGTGACGGCAGGTTTAATACATGCCCTTCTGAACAGCTCCGCTCTTAAGGCTTTTCTAAGAGTCAGCAGCAATGGGGCCATCTGGATTTCGGGTGGGGGGCCATTCCACAGGCCACTAATAAGAAACAGGATTTCTCTCTTTTCCGCCCACAGCCCTCTGCCCGAGACGTGCCCACCAGAGAGGCAGGATCTCTCTGAGGGGGCCTCAAAATCAGGAAGATGGTGGAAGGGGCATCGTAATGCAAGCCTCACCCCTTTTGGGCGCGTGCCCATTCCAAAGGGGGGGCTCACAGGACCCGGCTTCATCCGCCACCTGGCCAATGTCAACCGCCTACGGCAGATGCCCCTAAAGAAGATGACCTCAGGGTCATCCAGCCGAACCCTGCTCAGATGCCCATCCAGCCTCCGTTTGAGGACCTCCAGCAAAGGACTCTCCCTCCCCCCCCCCGTGTGGCACGCTGTCCCACGGGCTGACAGGTCAAACAGTCAGGAAGGTGCCCGGGCACCAAGCCACGGCGGGCTCCAAGAGTCACAGCCAGCTCTTGAATTGTCCCAGAGGCCGACTGGGACACGTCTGTTGTGGTTTGCTCCCTCCGAGCGGGGACCTGCTTCTTCCTCCCGCGGCACTTCCCCCTTTGGGGCCAAGGGAGCCCCCCCAGCCTTGTTGACAAGCCCAGGGCGAGCCGGACCTCACGCGATTCCGCTGACGAAAAGGGGAAGGTCGGGCAGCGGTTTGGGGCCCCTCCTCGGCTCTCATAATGCCGCTCCGTGCCCCGGGCTGTTTGTTTGGAAACCGCGTCTACGGGTGATAGATGGGACAGGGGACTTCTTTGCTTGCAAAATATTTATGCAAGAGAGGAAAATCTTGCAAAAGAGGCTGGCTCTGACACGAAACCTCCAAGCACCAGCGTCGTCAGCTGGGGGTGTGAAGTGTGCCGTTGTGCTAAGAATAAAAACAGCATCACAGGCAGACTGTCCCGCCTGTCTCGCTCACAGAAACGCCGATTGCACCCCAAGGATGCAGCAAAGGTCCCGTTACTCCAAGGCTGCCTTCACACATGCGAAATCCTAATCTTCTGACTACCTGCACCCGACCAGTTGCTTCTCGGGGGGGAAGCTCTTCAGTTTAAAGAACACGAAGTGGACGCTGTGCCAGCCTGGGGGAGCGCTGCCTGCTGCCACCACCACTGAGAATGCATTTCTTAGGGGATTCACACAACCCAGTAACCTGAAATCCTGGTTAATGAAACAAAATGATTTCATTCCCGTGATCAGCACTACCCGATGTGTGTTGGCGTCATCTGATGGCCCAGTTCATAACAAAATGCAGAACCACGAACTACGCAATCAGGGCACTTTATCTCGCCAGTGCAAAATCCTCGGGCTGCTGCCTCTCTAAAACCGCCAGCTTAGCCTCTTCCAGGGGAATGCTGGGAATTGTAGTCCCACTGTATCTGCAACGCCCCGGGGAGATTCACGCAGTGGGTGCGCTCAGCCATAGTGTGGCTTGGTTAACCTGGAGGGGAAGACACGTCTGGATGTTTTGTTTGTGTCTCAGCTCCATGTCTGGCGATGGGCTGCCGGGGCAGCCCCAGACGGTCCCCGCTGTTGGCTGGGCTCGCCTGGCACACGAAGCCAGCGTCGGCTGGGCTCCGGAGTCTGTTGCAGTGACGCACTCCGGGAGACTCCCAAGGCCTGGGCCGCAGCACATGGGCTGAATCCGGCATTAAACCAGAATATGGTGGAACTTGGGGCATGGCTTGTAATTTCAGCATGGCAGTGGTGCTCCGTTAACCTGGGTTTAAGAAGCTGTGTGAAGCCAGACTTGGGAATGATTTGGGAAGGTGCCTCCTGTCGCTCCAGGGAGCTGTTTATTCCCGTCCTTTTATCCCTAAACGGAGGAATCCTTTTTGATGGGCTGAAATAAATGGCTTAATATTCCCATATACAGACCCACGAAAGAAAAAGAAATAGCAACGTTCCTGCCCTGTGTGTGTTCACACACTGAACCGCCAACAAGTGAACTGTGGTGCAAACTCTGGCTGTGTGGTGAGCGTAGAAATCAGGGTATTGTGCAGACCCAAGGACTTGAGTCTTCGGCTACTTCAGGGAAGCACTTTTTTGCAATGACCAACAGCAGGTATTTGCCATTTTAGATCCTGTTGCTGCTGACTTATCTGCTTAGATTCCTCGAGAAACTGTAGTAAATTGCAGAATAAGTAAATCCTGAGGTCAACTCCTCAACGTCTCACGCATTGAACTAAGGTTTATGGAATAAGCCATGATTCACACCTAATGCTAAGCCACAGACTATGGCTTACAACCCCCAATAAGCTGGGCTAAGCTGAGTTTAACTCACATTGCACCAGCATCCTTTTAGAAATAACTTGGGCGAAAGCATCACATCTGGAGACGACACCATCACTGCAAAGGCAGCTTATATCTTAGAACAGTGTTTCTCAGCCTTGGCACCTTGAAGATGTGTGGACTTCAACTCCCAGAACTCCCAGAATTCCCCAGCCAGCATGGATGGGAATTCTGGGAGTTGAAGTCCACACATCTTCAAGGTGCCGAGGCTGAGAAACACTGCATTAGAAGATGGATTCATAATTATCTTGGCCTCAAAGCAACAACATGTATTTCAGGAGGGAGAAGGATAAAGTCTGCCCTTAGGTAGGACTCCTCAGAAGCACAACCAGGATGGCAACTCCTGGCAGGACCTGAGCTAACACCAATTGGGCTGGATCAGCCAGAGAAGGGTGTCCACTATGTGGGAATCATGGCATTGCTCCATCCTGCTTTGATCAGAAACTTCTGGAGCAGTGTTCCTCAACCTTGGCACCTGTAAGGTGTGTGGACTAACCCCCAGAATTCCCCAGCCAGCATGTTGCCAAGGTTGATAAACGCTGTTCTGGAGTATCATAGGCAATTCTGGATTCCCACTTTGCAGAAGAACATCGCCGTGTCTACAGGCAGAGGAAGCCAAAAAAGGCAGTGAGAATCATGAAGTCCAAAAGAGCGGAGTAAGTTTAGCCTGCAGGCAAGCTGATTAAAGGCGGTATGATCGGCATTTCAGACATTTGAAGGGCTCTCGCACATACGATAGAGAAGTTCCTTTGCTGTTGCTGCAACTCCACAGGCCCCGCTGGCGCACCGTTTCTGGGAGTTTCAGTCCCAAGACTTTGGGAGGGTGCAAGATTGGGGGGGACTCCTTTGGAGGTAAGTCCTGAACACAAGGGTTGCAGCAGTTACCCCAAAGAGGACTCCGACTAGGACGTTCTTTCTGAGTTGTTGGATAGGACAGGAGGCTGTCTCTTCATTGGGGGTTTTAAAGAGATGCTGCCATCAAAGACACTTCAGTTGGTCTCTCCTGGGCAGGTGTGGGACTTGATGGCCTTTAAAGTCCCTTCCCATCCTTTATGATTCGTCCATGTTCCTGAGAGGAGATGCCCAAAACTCAGATGAATTTCAGGGACCCCTTTCAAAAACCACCAAGCTGGCCAAGTTTCCTTGGAAACTGCCAAGACTGTGTCACCAGTCCACCTGGGAGAAGGACTAGAGTCCAGGAGGACAACCCCGTTCTCCAGGCTGCTGGCATCTTCAGATGGGAAAGGTTTCTGACTGGTCTGAAAGCTGGAGACCAGCAGCTGGGACTGTGGACACACCACGGTTGAAAGAGCAGTTGTCTGGCAGTGCAACCAAGCTCCTTATCGAGATGCTGTGCATTCTCCACCCACATATCTTTGGAAGAGAATTTGGGGCCTTGTGACCAAGGTCACGCGTCTCTGCTCTCTGCTGAGCTTCTATGGAAAGAGGAATTGAGGAGAGGAGTTGCAATCTCTTCCCTGTTATCTGGAAAAGAGAGAAAGAGAGAGAGGAGAGAGAGCAGGAAATGTCTTCAGCAAGAAGAAGTGTCAGAAAGGAAGCAGGATTAGCAATCCGGCAAATGATGGCTCTCTGCCCCAGAGGTTCAAGCAAGAGGGGGGGCCTCCCAGGACTGCTTTGCCTCAGCCTCTTACAGATGTTCCAATATGGAACTTGCAGGAAAGTTGCAATACTCTCATCCAGCAAAAACTGGGCATTCCCTCGAGCGGAGATCATGTCAGGCATTCTCACTGTGCAAAGAGTAAAATGCACAGATTGTAAGGTACCTGCTGCCCAGGGCGTCCTGTAATTTACTTTCTCTTCCTTTGAGGAATATGGTAAATTTCTTCTTCGGGTGGGGGAATAATGTCTGACAGCCATTCAGCATCGTTCCTTAGCCAGAGCGGATGACTCAGCGACAATGAAGCCTGTCATCCAAACTTGAATAGCCATTGTTTTCAGTTGGCATTAACTGCATTGGCTTCAGCAAAAAAGGGGGGAAAAGGAAGGCGATTGGCAAGAAAAACCTTTGAGAAACAGCGTAGTGTAGTGGGGAAGATGCTGGACTAGGAATGAGGAGACCCAGAAGCTTCTTGAGACCAGACCAGACCAGACCAGGAAGCCGACTCTACAGAAAGGCTAAAATTACTTTTATTGAGAATGGCCCTAACCACAGAGTCTTGCAAATCTGATTGTGCTGGACCTCCTCCCCTTCTTATAATCCAGTGAATTAGGAGGCATCTACCTGAGTCGCTTCCAAATGTTATCTCTGGGGGAGATGGGCGGCATATACATTTAATAAATAAATAAATAAATAAATAAATAAATAAATAAATAAATAAATATCTCGTTTCTCTGGACTTAAAAAATGTTTCAGCCTTTTGCTTAGGCAACAGTTCCTGAATATTTCCAGCAAGGCCATCTTCCTTTTCCTCTACATCGATGGACTTGGGGCCAGTCCCTCCTGCTCAGCCCAAATCAGCATCAGGTTCTGCAACAAGCTGGTGGACAAATGAAACCCCTCATCCGGACATGCCCTGGTGGCTTTGCCGCATGAACTTGGTGAGTGCAATGCAGGACAAGCGATCCCGCAATGAAGTGGAAGAAATGCTAAAAAGACAAAGCAAATTGGCAAGGAAAACCCCCTCTTTTGCCCAGGAAAAGAAAAACGAGCATGGGAGTAATTAGGACAGACTAGTCAAGGGCTCCTTAATAGGTCATTCATCTCAGAAGATCAAAAGCCATCAACAGGGCAGCCTCTGAAACAAGAGGCAGGAGCACTGAGTCCTTAGCACCTTGGCGTCCTCCTCCTGTCCACCTGAGTCAGACAGTGGGAACAGCTGGATCGTAACTGTAGTAAACTGGGCTCCGAAAAGAACAGCTGGAGGGATGGTGGGGTTTGGGGCTCTGTGAAAAGGGAGCAAACGGAGGGGGAGGGCGCTCCGGAAGGAAGGGCCTCGTGTGGAAGTAGCCCTACTTGAGCTGGCCTGGATGGGGAAGCATCTGAGAACTTCTGTGGCTCATGGGCAGTTGAAGAAAGGCACCACATGGGCGGGAGCGCTATTTTCAAAGAGGAAAGTGAAGCCAGGCACGCCAGGTCAAGAGAATCCATAGGGCGCTGCCACAGTCTTTACTGGTGCCAGGGGTACCCACGGACCACTTGGGGAGGAACACCCTGAATTCCTGCAACTGTTTTGGGATCTCAGCTCCTCCTTGCTGCAAAGGAGAACCTCACCTCTAGCATCCTGTTTATTTCCAGCAAGAACTTTGAAAACTACCAGGACAAAGAACATCCTGGAAGCTTGTTGGTCTCTTCCTCAGTTTTGTGACTGGCCAGCTCAACACGGCTGTCATTTTGCCCGTTGGCGAGCCATGGGGCAGCCATTTGTGAGTGTGCCTGGCACATCCTTCAAATTCTAAATGGCCCTCAGCCCAAACCAGGTGAATTTCCTCTGTTCGGGCATCCCATCCTTGGTAGCGATGCCTTCAAACCCTGCAAGCACCCAACTGGCTTTATGGTCAAGGGGGCCCGTGAACAGCTCCTGGCCATCCAGGCCGCCATGTTCTGAACGGGCTTGCCCCATGCTCTGAAATTCCTCGTGCACCCCTGCTCCAAAGTGAGATTCCTTCTTTTGGTCACCCTGGACCATGGCCCACCGCTGCGGATCGTCCCAGGAGTCTGGCCAAGGTGTGTCCTGCACGGGGCAGCTGCAAAGTCATGTCTGGCTGCTGACAGTATCTGACGCAAGAGGAGCAAATTATCTTTGGCTGCAAGTCCTCTGGGTTTTTTTTGTAATTCTTTGCTTTTTCAGGGAAGAAACCCCCCTCCACTCCTTCCAACGTTACCCAGATGCCTCAGAGCTACAAATCTTGGTGCTGAATGTTCTGGCCTGGGTTCATATCTTTTTAAATCCTGTGGGAACCTGGCATCTTCCTTCAGCAGGTAAACGATTCCCTCTCGTTTCCCAAGGTTGGAGAATTTTGCCTGGGAGGCAAGAAAAATAGGTGGTGCCCTGCCCCGCTCGGCTTCTGCCAAAAGATCACGGGAGGCCCTGTTTGGAGCGGTTGAGTTGCAGAAGCTGATTTGAAATGGGGGCCTCTGGGCCAAGATGGCGCGTGATGCTCCCCAGATCCCCCAGGCTGCAGAAAGCCTTCTGCACGGCAAGGTGCAGGATGTGCCCTGCGTGCCAGTACTTTGTGTGTGTGTATGTGTGTGTATACAGTATATATATAAATTTTATTAAAAGTTTTAAAAAGAAGATAACTAATATAAAGAAAGAGAAGAAAGAAAAAGACAGGCAAAAGGGCAAAAAGGAAAGATGAAAAGAAATATAGAGAACAAACTTCCGATCTTCTTCGCAGCAAATACAAATAAGATTGCATCGTTGTCTATGGTTACAAAAAGAAAAGCTCTCTTTTTTCTATTATCTAGTTGTTTTCTAATCATCAAAACCACACATCATTTTCTTCCGTTCCATGCAAAAAGTCTGGGAGGGGTCCTGCCTCCTCCTGCTCCACTGCAGCGCAGCAGTTCTGGACCACCGAGAGAAGCGTTTGAGGGACACCCCTGTCCTCTCTCTGCCACCTGGCCTAGCCAAGCCCCACGCCTTTGAGGCCCACAGCATCCCACAGAGCAGAGGCTTAAATCAAAATCTCTCCTGGGTGGGAAGAGGGCCTTTTCTGCCCGGGACCCTTCCTGGGGAACCTCATTCCACCCGAGATTAGGTTGGCCTTTCACGAGGCCCTCAAAACGTGGTTCGGTGCCCGGGCCTGGGGCTCTGGAAGTGGGACAGAGCCCATCTCTCGGCTTCATTGATGGTTATTTTATGACGTTCGGCTGCAGTGCATTTTTATTTTATATTATGGATTTGGTTTGTTTTTATCTATTTTGCTGTAAGCTGCCCAAAGTCACGTATGTGGAATGGGTGGCTATATAAATCAAATCAATCAAATCAATAATAAATAAATCTGCACTGTTGGCATGTTTTTTCCTAAGCCTAGTTTTGAAGTGCTGGCTTAAACCTTTCAGGTCCTAAATCGGTTTGGGCTCTGTCTGCCTGAGAGATTGCCGATTTCTGTATGAACCTGTCCAGGCATTAAGATTGGCAGGGAAGGTCCACTTGACCACCGATGCCAGGCCCATCTGTTGGGCACAGGGGAAAGGGCCATTGTCTGCACGGGCTCTCAGGTTACGGAAGGCACATCGTGGCTGGTGTGTTGAGACCTGCTCTTCCTGCTTTGAGAAAAGCATTAAGCCTTTCTTTAAACAAGCCTTTTGATTGGAACAAGAATAAATCTCGTTTTTATCTGCTTTGAATGGTTTGCATCTTAGGCACCTGTGGCTAGAAAGGCGCGGTATGCCTTGAAATAGTAAATAATATTTACTGGAGAGCTGCTGCGGAAACTGGAACTGGAAGGCAGAGGAGATCTAAGTCTCTTCCAGGCAGACCAACACCACCCCACTGTTTTGGACTACAGTTCCCATCAGCCCAGCAAAAGACAAGGGACCAATGGGAACTGAAATTCAGCACTTTCCTCAGCTCCCAAAAGAGAGAAGAACAAAACGAATTCAGTATTCTGCTGTGTACGGGTTAAAACATGAATGGTTATGTTTCAATTCGCAAACTCTTTGCACAGAGTTTGTACACAGTACAAATTTAATGCACAAAAACTGTTCCCTCCACCAGGCATCCTAGGCCTCTGGTCAGCCGCTCTTACCTAGCGCAGGAGCCGGCTTAAAGAAGGTGCTGGCCACCCTGGCCGTGAAGCAGAGAAGGTGCGCCAAGAGGAAGGGGGAGGAGAGAGATGGTGCGGATAATGTCTCCTTCAGCATCATTCCTGCTGGTCAAGGTGTGGAGGGGGGCTTGGCATGGAGACTTTCAGGTGCCCAAAGTGAGCTATTTAATAAACCATCACAAGGGCTATTTCTGAACCCAGGTCTTCTGGTCTTCTGAAAGCCCAAGGGATGGGAAGAAGTGTCAGTCTGTCCACCAGTGTCCGTCTTCTGTAAGATTGATAAATTCTCTCCAAAAATAGCCCAGTTGACAAGCCAGCAGGATGATGGAGAGGCACGGATGGGAGCTGGGCAATTTGAGAGAGATTGATCATCTTCAACTGGTAAGGCAAATTTCCCTTCTTCCTGTCACTTAGGTCAGTGTTTCTCAACCTTGGCAACTTTGAGTTGTGTGGACTTCAACTCCCAGAATTCCCCAGCCAGCCATGGGAATTGAAGTCCACACGTCTTAAAGGTGCCAAGGTTGAGAAACCTTGCTCTACAGGATGAGAGGCAGGAGAGAGGGGCCACCAAGTTACCTGTTCACCCCAGCTGAAGTTCTTGAACTCTTTGGCAGCAGACTAGTGTCTCACCCTCACAGGAGCTGGCATACCCGTCTTCCTGACGTTTTCAGATATATAAGGAGCCCACCTAAGACTGTAAACGCGCCTTCAACATGAAGCACCATCAGGTTTTACATAGCAAGGTTCCTTCAGCCCAGGATGAATGGCCATAGAGGGCTACTTCTGGTGCAGGGGAATGCACACGAGCCAGCAGGTCCGGAGGCATGGCCTACAATGAAATGAAGTTTTGCGGAGAGTCAGCACCACAATGCTTGTGCTGGCAGAAGGAGAGAGTGCCACTGCTGATGCACAGCTGGAAAGAAACCAGCTGGAGGTCGCTCCCACTGGGTTGGAGGGGGGCTAGGGTGACGTCCTGCTTTCCTGCCCTGGAGAATGCTTGGATGGGGATTGTTGTACCAAGGCAAGCAGGACACGTGGCTGAGCCTTTCAGCAGTTCTCCGATGGAGGGCTACCTCTGTTGGCCACAGAGACAACCGTGTTTGCCTCCTGGAGGTGCTTCGTGTGGCCCTGACTGCCTCCTCTGGTCTGTCCAGTAGCAAGAGGAGTGTTCTCTGGGAGCTTTGCCCATGCTCAGATGCCTCTTAGATGAGCCAGTTGGAGCCACACGGCAGCCACACTTCACTCTTGAAAAACCAGAGGCCACAACGCTCCAGCCTTTGCGGAAGCGGAGCCCAGCTTCTGGTCTTCAAGACGTAGGAGCAGCAGGACGGGAACAAGCAGACGGGAATCTTGGCGAGATAAGGCGGAGGGGCTCGGGTGGGATTCGTGGCTGCTGCTCCAGCCTTCAGACCGAGCTGATGGGCTGCAGCCTCAGGATTTTCCTCCACCGGCCAACCCTGGCAGAAGGTCCTCCCCAAATCAGCACCTCCCAGTTCTCCCAGAAAGCTCTCTTGTGGGGGAGGAACACCCTCTCCATGCCTATGGCAGACACAGTGTGCCCCTACAGCGGCTCAGCAGCAGCTCTGGAGATGCTCACACGGCCAAGGTGGTGGCCAAGAAGAGCTATGGGGCATCAGTGACCCAAGGCATATGTGGCCATTTGGTGTCCCCTTCCTAAGCTGGCCTGATCCGTTGATGCAATGGGGGAAAGGCATCGCCCCACCCTTGTTGAAATTTATGAGCCCCGTTGCCCTGCTTGGCATGGGGGGGGGGGCAGAGGGAAGCAGGGGTGGGTGGCGCCAACGCATCCTTCCCTGGGGCTGCAGAATGACTGAGGCTGCTTCAAGGAAGGATCCCCCCCCCCCAATCCATGAGACAAGTTGCATCATCTGCTTTGGCAATTATCCTTCAGGCCTCAACGTGTCGGGTTTTTTGAATCTCACGAGTATTTTATTACTTTGGGGGGAAGGACAATGAGAAGAAATTAAACAGAAATACAAAGTAGTCATGTTCAGGATGACTCACGACTTGCTGTGCGTGCAGCTGTCTGGAGCGCACCTTGGCACCTGCGTGGCCTCGCTGGGGTGCATCCATGGGGGTGCCACACGGCCTGACTGCCCAGCATTGCACTCTTATGGGTCACCTTGGCTGCCAGGGGGAGAAAGGCCCAGGTTTGGTCTGCCCGGGGGAACCTCAGAGAGATCCAGGGAGCCACGGCAGGTTCAGGACTACGAGGAAGCTCGCCTCACCACACAGCCCAAAGACAGAGCTTGCACAAGAGGCTTATCTGTGGCAAGCAGAACCATAGCCACAGGCCACATTTTAGGAAGCACTGTGGCATCTTCTGCAAACAGACCAGGCAGCCTTGGGCCAAGCACGACCATTGAAGGAGAATGGAGGCTCCGGAGGGCCGTGACGCACCTATACAGACGCCTTGCACTGCCTACCTAGCCATTGCTGCCCACTCCGGGGATCTGGTTCTAAGCAGAAAAGCACATAAGATTTCAAAAAGACTGTCCATTCAGTCCAGGTGACAACGGTCAGGTGGACCCCGAAGGGAGCATCCCCCTCCCAAGTCTTCCAAACGTTTCTTGCAATGTCACTGAGAAGGATCATTCTTAAACATATACTGGAACATAGTAATCTTAACTATTGCGAAGAGAGATCTCTTCGGAGAAGACCCTGATGCTGGGAAAGATGGAAGGCAAAAGGAGAAGAGGACGGCAGAGGATGAGATGGTTAGAGAGCATCACTGAAGCAATGAGCATGAAACTGAGCCAACTCAGGGAGGCAGTGAAGGACAGGAAGGCCTGGCGCAATATGGTTCATGGGGTCACGAAGAGTCGGACACAACTTAACAACTAAACAACAATCTTAACTATATATTTTGAATTTTCACCAAACGTCAATACAATGAAATACAGCTTTTGCCCTGGTCCTTGGGGGGTGCAGTTCCTGGCACACCAAGGCCAAGTGCAGTCTTTGACTCAGAAAAGGTTGTGTGCGCATCGCACACACACATCTACTTAAGAACCTAAGCAATGCCGTGCTGGATCGGACGCCCGTTTAGTCCAGCAGCCTGTTCTAACAGTGGCCCACCATCTGCGCAAGGAAGCCCAGGAGCCTCCCAGCAGACGGCCTTCAGAGGGAGCCCCACTGCCATCGGGGCTAAGAGCCCCCGATTCCCAGGAATTGCTCCCACCCCTTTTTGCCCAGCCGGCAGCCGGCACTGCGTCTTGGGGTAAAATCCTTAAGAATCCATCACTGCCCATGGGATACCAAACCAGGGTGGGTCAATGTGATGACTCTAAGCAAATGCAGTTTGCGAAAGGGAAGACTCGGAGGGGCATCGTGGTGGTCCAGGGATACCGAACAGGCTTTCGTGTGCAAAAAGACTTTGGGCTGGTCTCTTGAGACCCAGGGCAGGACGAGGAGCAGCAGGCTGAAATGAAAGACAGGCGATTCCGGCTGGATCTTTAGCAGGAATCTCCTCAGGGCAGGTAAGGCCGGTGAAGCACAGGAAGAGTTCCCCCCCCCAGAGGGTTTCGGAGGAGGGCTGGATGGCCACCTGTCTAGGACGGGCTAGCAGATTCCTGCAGGAAGCAGAGGTCAGCCTAGATGACCTCTGATATCCCGCCCAATTCATCCTGTCTGTGATGCTCAGGTTCTTTCCAGCTAACACACTAGGCTCTTTTCTCTAAGTCGCCGCTTGGTTTCTGATTTGCAAGCAGATCTGTGCTCAGCTAACCTGTAGCCTCCCCTGCACTTGGTGCTAGACCAAAAGTGTCCTTTTGGGTTCCTGGAGGCCACGCGGGCAACACGGCAGTGGCAGGCTGGTGCGTGGCCCCGGGTTTCAATCGCTCCCCTCGGAGAGCTGCTTCCCACCTGGGCCTGCAGGCAGAGCCGCACCCAGTTGCATCAGCCAGGAACGGTGCGACGGGGCCGGGGAGCAGGTGGGGAGGACGCCTGGCAAGAGGCTGCCAAGCCAGTCTGTTTGGTGTCTGGACGCGGGCACGAGTCCCTCGCGAGGCAGCGCAGCAGTCCCGCTGCGGCCCTTCCTCCCTGCTGTGGTCGGGCCTCGTGGCACCACCCTTGTTGCTCAGCAGCCCAGCCAGGTGCTGGTTCCCTTGCAGGTGGATCAGATCCTGAGGCAGGTGCCAGGAAGGTGGCTACTCCCTTCCGAGGAAGGGACAGGCACGGACGGCCTCTTTTGCAGACCGGGGCTCGCTCCGGCCCGGCCAGCATCTCAGGCTGGGGGTCCCACTGAAACGCCCCTCCGACTGATGGGGTGGGTTTGCTTATGTAACATAGCTCTGTCTCCAAACGACACTCAGGTGCTTTTAAGAGTTGGAAGAGCAGAGCCCCTTTTCAAACAGGATTGTACCAGAAATTAAAGGCTGCCTGTCCTGAAGAAAGTTTTGGAATTGGAATTGCTCTAGCTTTGAATTTTTTCCAGTTTTGCCCCCAGTGACCAAGAGAGTCTCTGAAATGTGCTGCCCTGGGCAAAAGCTGGCCTTGCCACCGCCTCCCTCCACTCTTGTGACACCACGTCGTGCGGCTGGGTTGCCTCACCCAAAAGGGGAAGCCGCGTCCCTGGCCAGTCCAACATCCTTTGAGTGAATCTCGTGCTTCCCAGGGCCCGGGGGGGAGGGAAGGAAAGAGAGGGGTCTTGGGCAGACGTCCCCAAACTGGTGTCCTGCAAAGATGCTGGATTCCAGTTCCCAGAATTCCCCCCCAGAGTAGCCAAATACTTCCAAATGGGGCCAATGGCTGTGGTAGGGGATTTGGGGGATACAATCCCAGGGCTGAGCTGCAGGGCCCTCTTCCCAGGCGCCTGTCCCCGCCTGATGCTGCGGTGGGTGAGGATCGAAAGTGGACCTGGGTGGTCTTTCGGCTGCCTCGCCCCCGCGAGACGTCCCGCAGAATAACGCTGTTTGGAAGGAGCAACGTGGCTGAGGCTGGCATTCAAGCGCCCAGAAGGATTCAAGAAACAGAACGTCCTTGGAGGTAAGCTGAAGAACAAGTGTTGACTTTAAACATTTGTAAGAGGAGAGGACGGGCTGGCTGCTTTGTATGGCTCGCCTTTCACGCACGAGATAAAATTCCCCTTTTTGTACAGTAGCGGGCAGCCCCGGCTTTGCCAGGGACAAGTCTGGGCATGGCCATTCCCCATGTTCTCAACCGTGGCAGACAAGGAGGATCACGTGATGCGACTTGGCACCGGGCATGTTTCAGAAACAAGTTTTTCAGTGCGATCCGGATGGTGCCCTGGGGAGCATGTTCAAAATGGCCTTCTCCCCTGCCTTGGTGGGGCTGGGTGTGTGAGTGGATCAGGGCTCAGGGAACAGACTATCTCGCTGCCTTTATTTATTCAGAACAAAAAGCGTAGCTGTGCTGCTCCACTCGGAAAAAAAAAATGCAAAAGCTACAGGTGGGTAATACCTTTATCAGGGCCAATTAAACTGTCACGCCATGGAGAGCGAGGTTTTGAATTTGTTTGAACTCTTAATCAAAGAAGCGTTAAAGAAAGACGTTGGGTCAGGAACAAAAAGTGACAGTCGCCCTTGCTCTGCAGTTTTAAAGCTAGATGGGCTGTGAAATGTAACACTGGCAAAGCTAACAGTTCTGGGCAAACCAACAGCTGGAAAACTGAACCCGTCAAAATGGCATCTGTTCTGCTGCTGGGAACTTTTTTCTCTGTGGTTGCAGTTGCAGACAATATCTTTAGCCAACTGCACGTGATCCATAAATGGCAGGCAGGACCTCGACTCTCTGCCACTTTCTGTGATTTTTAAAAAAATCTTTCCACTCTAGCCTATAGGCATAGGATCTCCTAGTGGTCTCCCATTCGGGTATTAAGCAGGGCTGGCCCCCTTTGCTGCTTTGAGATCAGCCCTAGGCAGCAGGGTGTTAGGCAGACGTAATTAAAAGGATCCCTGCAGATAAAATTGGGGAAAGAGCCCACAATAAACAAGGCTGAGCAACTTTCCTATGGCTGTGCATGAACAGGACTCGACACGGGTGTAAAAAAGTCAAGATGGCAGCTGCAACAGGGCAATCAGAGCCCCCCCCCCATACATATCTGTAATGACATCATTGGAGTGTCCAACTTTGGGGCCAGTGGAGTGGGGTTAAAAGAGCTGAAAGCCAGTGAAAAAGTGCCTTCTCCAGCTATGTTTGGGGGGCTTGAAGGGGACTGGAAAAGAGATGCTGGGAAACCCCAAGTCTGCAGATTCCCCCTGCTCCCCCCCCCCCCCCAGTTTAGTTTTCAACCATGAACTGATCGGCTACTTTTCCTCAACAGCTGAAATAATTCTCATTTAGTTTTCCCCAGACTTTTTAATTGCAATTTTAACATACCAGTATGCCATCCTGGGCAGACTTGGGTTTGAAAAGGGCACGTCAAATATTCAAGTAAATGAACAAATAAGGGGCAGGGTTTGCTGCAAGGTCCCTTTTCCCTTTGCAAGCTGAAACTCTGCAGAAACCACCTGTAACAAGGCCATTCAACAGTCTCTCTTTCATAAAGGTAACAGAGGAAGGAAAAATAGCTTTGGAGCCAAAAGGGTTGGGATTGGCAAAGGCAATGTTTAGTTTCTTACTAAACAAACCTGGTTTGGAGATTTGCGCAATATATTGAACAAGCTCGGCGTCTAACCCTGGTGTGGGCAAAGCCAACCGTTCCAAGAACGGTCCCTTCCTCCTCTGGACCACTTGAGCCATGGGGGTGGGGGGGTGGAATAGAGTGGTTTTCTGGAAATTAATCCCCCAAACCAGAGGTGGTTTGTGGTGTTTTGAACATGGCCTTTTGGATGAAAGGAAACCTGATGTCAGCCCTTCAAGGCAGACCAGACTAGGAAACCAAAGTCACGGGGGCCAATATTACTTTTATTGTAAAGGTATAATCACGGATCCTTTCAGGTCTGAATGCATTTCCCCACTCCCCACCCCCGCTTTATCTTAGTGAAAATTAGGGAGCGTCTTGCCTGAGACACTTTCTTGGATTACAGTTCTGGCCCAGACAGTTCTCTTTTATCTGACGGTTGTCTTGGTTGCGGCTCTTCCTCCTGTCCCTCAAGGCCATTCCCTCTTCCCCCTACACTAGGTCACATTTGAAAGATGACAAACCACTTCTGGTTTGGAGAATTAACTTTTAGCAAAGAACTTTCTGGAATGGATGGAGCCAAGGGATCCAGAGGAGAAAGAGAAAATCCTGAATTATCTGACTCCGTTGCATACTAAAGCAGGGTTTTTCAAACTGTGAGAGCTTGATGGGTTCATGAGAGACGAAGGGTCAAAAATCCTTCACTCAGAGATAGCTGATGTTCCATCACTAGAGCTTGGCCTTTTGATCAAGGGTTCTAGGAGGTTAAACTTATTTTTTACTAACAGGTTATGCAGCCTAAAAATTCTGAAACCCCTTCACCATGAAGTCTCTAACAAGGATAAAAAGCCAAAATTAAAAGGCACCAAGCTGGCGTGGCCTTCTGCAAGTACCTCTGGCCGTGTTTGAGGATCTTGCAGAAGGGCCTTGCTGAAAGTTGCTTCCAAGCGTAGCAGTTGGTGCCTGGACTTGCATGATGAGAAGAGAAGACCTCGCCGGAAGAACTGGGGTCTCTTCCCCAGCCTTCAGGGCCTCGCTGTTCTGCCCAAATACTTTGCCTTCTTTTCTTAAGAAGACATTATGGGGATCCCATCAGCCAAAGGAATTTTTTTTTTGGCCTGGAGATGGCTCAAAAGCATGCTGGATGCTCACCTGCTCTTCTCCAAAAGAAAAGGATGCCAAATGGAACATGCCAGCCCTTCACATTATCTGGGCAGAGGAGCCCACCTTTGCCAGCTGGGAGAGCTAAAAGTGATGATACCCTCAGGACAAATTCATTTTAGGCATTTGTTTGCTTAAAGCACGTATATACCACTTCCCATGAAAAATCTCAGAGCAGTTTACAATAAATCGTGAAGCTTTATTGGCAACACTACAAAAGTAGTTTGTGACTGCCTGCTCCCAAGGAATTTTTCCTACTTCTCAACCCCATTTGGGATTCCCTGGTGGCCTCCTGTCCCTGGACTAACTAGGCCAAACCTTGCCTAACCAAGGTTGACAAGGAGCTACTGAGACTTGCTGGGGGAGAGACAGACAGTTTGAATGTCCTCCCACTTTTCCCCCAAGCTCTGCCAACAGGAGGGCCACGAAGTCCAGGCAAATGAAGCCGTGGTGCCCAGAAGGGCATGATTCTTGTTCATTTGCACCCTAAGGCTGCGTACGCACACCACCCTAAATCCTAAAGCTGGATCAACAACATACAATTCTTGCAGCAGAGGGCAGGATCAGAATCAATGGCTTAACATGTCATGGAACCTTTGCAATTAAAATGTCTGTCTAGGACAGTGTTTCTCAATCTTGGCAACTTGAAGATGTGTGGACGTCTTTTTGGTAGCTCTCATGGTTTCAGGGAGCATTGGTCTGGTCCTTTTTAGACACAGGATTAGAAGGATCCCAAGCCTCTTAGACCAGCATTTCTCAACCTTGGCAACTTGAAGACGTCTGTCTTGTGTGTGTGGACGTCTTCAAGTTGCCAAGGTTGAGAAATGCTGGTCTAAGAGGCTTGGGATCCTTCTAATCCTGTGTCTAAAAAGGACCAGACCAATACTCCCTGAAACCATGAGAGCTACCAACCCCCCGCCTTGTTTGTAAAGTCAAAGGTAGACTGCAGCTGGACAGAGAGGTAGCAATAGCTATCATCGAATGCAGGAGACAGAAGGATCCACTGAGACCATCTAGTCCACCCTGCTGCTCAGCACAGGACTCCAAATTAAGCCTCAACGGATGCCTCTCTGGCCTGCGCATAAGCTGTATTTTTTCCCAAACTGGAGGTCAACTGGTACGTGGGATAGCTTGTGCTTGGATATTCTCAGGACCTGTTTTGCAGAAGACGGTCCTCTTGGTGAAGGTCCGTGGAGCCGATGGAAGGGAGGTTGCTCATCCAAGCGCCTCCCTTGGATGCTCGGCCGCGCTCAGCACCGCCTCCCGAACGTTTTGCGCTTCTCTTGCCGTCGAGACGAGCACCGCCTGCCCACAGCTCCTGAGCCTCGTGCCCCCAAACCCCACCAAAATTGCCAGCAGATTGTCATTTCAAACGCGGTTCCAGAAGAAAAGCACAAATTACAGGAGGTGGCACGGTATTAATTGTATTTAAGGAATGCAGCGTAATGGTAACTCGATTGAAAATTAAATTCAGTTAGATCAAAGGTACTCTTTGTCCTCAGCCCGACCTACTTCTCGGGGTGCAGCCAGTTTGACCCTTGCCTTGGAAACAGCACGCAGCCTCGATTCCGATCCTAAATGTAGGTGAGCCTGTGCAGATGTTATGCAAAACTCTTTTATCTTTAGCCTCTTTTCCAGCGGTGCGTTTCCTTTCTTTTTGGCAGGAGATCAGGGGCAACTCCTGTAACACGCTTTTCCCGTGGCTGTGATGCTGCGGAGCTCCAGAGCGATTTTCCTTTGCGTCAGGGCATCCACAAGGGGGATGTCAAAAAAGTCAAGATGGAAGCCACAATTGCGCGATTAAAGCCCCACACCCCTTTTAGGTACTTGTAAAAAGGGGATGGGGCTTTAGCTGCCCTCTTGTGGCCATCTTGACTTTTTTGACACCCACCCCCTGCAGAAACCTCTGCTTCGTGTTATTTGTCCAGGCTGTTTGCTCACCTGTGCCAGATTGATAGGAATTCTAGAAAAGTGGAGAAGGGTTCAGACTTGATCATGTGGGGAGGGCGGGGAGAGAGGGGGCTGCTGCGTGATGGAAACACCAAGGGGGGGACAGGATCCCCTTTGCGCCCCACCCCTCGCCTTGCCATTAAAACATCCCTCAGGTTCGTACATCTGTGAGCTGCTGCGTCTGGTATTTTCTCACGCTCGACTGCTGGCAGCAGCCACGCACGGGGTGTTCGAACTTGCCCGGCCACCCCACCCTGATTCTTTATCTCCTTCCTCAGCCCCGGAGCTGGAAAACTTGCAGGCAGGAGTGCAATTGCAACACGGGCCCAGGGCGAGCGAGACCAAGGGCGCACCACAAGCCGCCTTCCCCAGCACACGCCTCCCCTCGGAGAGAGAGGGGTGAGCTGTCCGTTCGCCCTCTGGGGCTCGACTGGCTCCCCTAAGGGGAAGAAGCGGTGCTTCCCTGCTGCCTTTGCTGCCGACCCAAAAATGATTTCTGCATTTGTTCGTTCATCTGCTCCATCTTTTAATGTCCCTGCAGACGCTCGGCAGGATGCAGTCGTCCAGTATAAAACGTCCATGGTGAAATGATCAAACGTCCAGGATACAAGCTCAAATAATAAGAAATGAAAACCGTGCAGTCCTCGCCCAACTGGAGGAGCGACACGAGATGTCATCCTTAAACCAAGCTTAAAGAGAGCATCCTGCCGCGTGCTCCAGGCAGTCAACACTGGGATGCTGAACGAAGGAGCCGTGAAGGGGGTGCGCTCTCCTCGCCTTGAACCCTCCCCTGGGCAGAAACGGGGCGCCTGCTTGTTGTGTCTCCCCAGATCTCCACATCAGACGGGTTGATTCTCATCAGAAAGGGCAGCCCTGCAAGGACCGTGGTGCCAAGCCCGGCCAGGCTTTGTAGGCTGAAACCAGCCCTTGAAGTCACACCTGGAAACCGATTAGCAACCGGTCCCGATCCTGCACTGTGCTCTGGGCATCCAGCATTGCCTTTTCTACCAACCGCAGTTGCAGATGATGGGGAAAGGAAGGGCCCCGAGGGGACAAGGCACGAGAGAGCACTGGAATTATTTTATTGCACCCAGTGCAAGTTGCCTGAAGCCTCGGCTGATTCATCCGATGTCCCCAACTTGGATGCCCTCCAGACTGGCCTGGGCTTCAGCACCCAACCAGGGCGGCCATTGCAGAGGGTTCTGGGGGCTGAAATTCCATGGGTATAAGAGGGTCCCCAACCTGGGGGTGGCTGGATTAAGCTGTGCCCACCAGGACTGAGTGTGGAATTCCCGCGGCCAACTTTCTCCTGGGGAAAATTCTCCCTGGGAGCCGAGACACGTCGCTCAGTTGCTGCTTGGTCCCCCTTCTATGTGAGCAGCATTTACCTGCGTTTCAGTTTCTTGAGATGGACACCACTGGAAACTGTTGGGTTGAGCGGATAGAAGGGTCTCATCAGAGGGTGAGGACAAGATCTGTTCCTCAACACGTTTCTAGAAACCTAAAGCGGGAATTCTGGGAGTTGAAGTCCACACATCTTGCCAAGTTGCCAAGGTTTGAGAAACGGTGACCTACAGTGTCCTAGGATCTTGTGTGCAAACCGGAATCTGCTCTCGGGATCCACTTTGCAGCTTTAGCAATGATGGACTTTCTATCTGTCCTGCATCTCTTTTCTTTACCCTCCTAACTCTGAAGGGGAAAAACTGTCTAACCCCTCTGCATTTTTCACGATCTCTTCTGAGCCCTCCAAGTGCCATAACGGCAGTCAACCTTCCCAACCCCAGATGAAGACGCCGGAGGGCCCGCACGTTATAGCTAAACTCCCCTGACCCTTGGATTTCAGAATCAGACTCAGGCTTGTGGGTTGGGGCTGTCATCCTGATTAACCCACAAATTCATAACAATACATTCAGACAAAAAGAATGCTTGCTGTGGCTTTTATAGTTTTTATTAGAAAAGCATGTCAACATAGGTTCCCTCTCTTGGAGAAGGAGAAAAACACACCCAAGTGACCAAGGGGCTCCTTCACCCGACACTTGGTTGTGAAAGACCAAGCAGCTTCATTCGCACTACACACAAAACTTGTCTAATGTTGTCCTTCATTAGTCTGGGGGCCGATCCCACCCACTGGCTGAGTGCATGGATCAGCATTTTGCTGGGTGGTGCAAACCCCCTTTTGTACTCGACTCATCCATTTTCTACTGTTGGATTGGATTTGCAATCTCGTTTGGAGCTTTTTAAAGCCTCTTCTTCACCTGGCAACTTCCTGTGGCTGGTCAGGCCATGAAGGTAAGAAATTGGCCATCTCTAAATTGCTGAATTATAGATGGCGGTTTCTTTCCTGCAGTTCCCCTTAACAAAGGGGAATCTCCCCCAGACCTTCCCCTTTTTTCCTCCAATCTACCCAGGGCCGCCCTGAGCAAATGTGCACAGCCGCACGAAGACATCAGGCCCATGTAAGGAGCATCTCTGCACTTTGATTTTCCCCTCCAAGAATGAGCCCTCAACAAGCCAATGGATAAGCAGGATAGAGCTCAGAAGGCAGGAAACCTTGTTTAGGAAAAAGTTGTGACCCCACAGAGGAACGGAAGAAGAATGCAAAATGAATGATTTGAGGATTCCTGCACCAGGCAGGGGGTCAGACAAGATCCCGTCCCACCCTATGATTCTGTGAAGTAACATGGAAAAGAGTGGGGCTCAATAGAAGAGAATCTCTGTAGCTCAGGGTCGAGCTGTGGAGTCCTTGGGGTTCTCTGAGCTTCATCATTTTCTTGCAAACGTTCAGTGACGATGTGACGTAGACAGGTAACGAAACGTTTGCAAGAAAACAACCAAGCTCAGAGAACCCCCAAGGACTCCACAGGGTGGGTTTATTATGAACTTATTTAAGGAATTTGTGTCCCATCCATCAGAGCAAAATAAATCAGATGAATTGCTGGTTTATGTGCATTTTCAACTCTTCTTATCTTTTTCAAGATGCAAAACGTTTTGCAACATAACACATTTTAAATCCCATTCTGAAAACAATATAGATAGGGCCATGCAATCTCACTTCAGGACGGGGGGAAGGGGTTACCACCGAAAAGACCCTGCCCCTCTCTGCTTTCTAGCAACTGAATGGATCTTGCAAGCCGACCCCAGTTTTCTGGGGCAAATCAGCTGATAAACTGGCATCGTGGAGTCCTGTGTACAAGTTCTGGCCCTCGTGGTCTCTTTTCCAGTAATTAAACAAAAGACGGAATTTTCTGCTGTTTGCTTTATTGAAGCGTCTGGAACAGCTGACTGGTGAGTCTGCAAGAAGTGCAACAGGCAAAGATGACTGACAACGCGAGAAATGCAGGCAGGCTTAACCGATCAGCAGTAACACGCGACAGTCGTCATGCCTGAAAAAGGTGCAGAAAACAGAACCACAATGTCTCTCCTGCAAAGAAATACGGTGGTGAATTGAGGTTTTATACCATGGGGCAAAGACAAATAAGGGAATTGCACTAGGAACTCATAAACGCAGGCATAGCGTGCAAAATGTGTGTAGATAAAGAACAAGGTTAGACATTTGGCTTGCTTGAATTACTATGTATGTTTAATTGTCTTTTCTTCCATTCTTCTAGTTGGGCAAAATGACTTAAATGAAAAGATACCATATATAGCAATGATATGCATAAGACTGATGGAACAGTCTCTGAGTAAACTTGCAAACTCTTCCAGCTTTGGTTTTTGTTACTCATTTTTTGTCTTCCTTTTTGTAAGTAACAACATTTAAAAAATAAAGTCAAAGAGGACTAGACAACCCAGTGAAAGGCCAGGCTGCCAAAAGCGGTTGGTCGCGATGGCTGTTTTTTGCCTTTTGAATGTTCGCCATCAGCTGCTGGGGAGAAATAGAGAAATAAAATCATAGGTTGGAAGGTACTTCAGAGGTCATCTAGTCCAGCCCGTGCACGATCCTGTAGAGCAAGGTTTCTCAACATCAGCAGCTTCAAGGTGTGTGGACAAATGCTGACGTGACTCGTATCAGCCGTGCAGCCATGGCATGTGGTGAAACAGTGTGCTCGAACGTTGGTGGAAATAGGAAGATGACCCCAGCGGAGGCTGGGAAAGTGTCTCACCATGGCACATGCCCTTGGAAACTTAGTGTGGGAAAGAACACAGTTGCCTTTTCTAGGAATGCCCTGGGGTGCCCCTGCTGGTCGTGGCCAGGAACAGCCTGATCCGCCAGGACAGCGCAGCTCAGCAGCTGGACTCTGCCCAGAGCAATTCCAGCTGTGGCGAGCGATGCAGTGGGGATTTCAGGAGATACCTCCTCACTCTCTGGAACGGAAGGGAAAAGACAGTTCCCAAGCTGAAATCACACTGGCTATAAATTCAGGAAATAGCATGTTCTATATCAAACCCCATAATTAAATGATATTTCATATCACTAAAAAGCACCCGAGGATCATCAGCATGCAGCCCAAAGGGACAAGGAAGGTTAATGAAGTCCTATGAGATGCAACTGGGGGAGTGGGACTTAAGCAGCAGTAAGAAATGTCAGTAATGAATGGGTAAGATAAATAACCTACCAGTATTTTAGGCCACAGTTTCATAATCCATTGAATTAATCCACTGTAATGGAAAGAAAAACTTTTCTCCATTACTGTTGGTATTGTACATTTATAGAATCATTTTGGCCGAAGATATCTAAAGAACGTTGTCATTTTACAAAAGGGCAAATTGTTCAGAATCCAACAGCTTGTCCCAGAAGGGTCCTTCAGCCTCCCACCAGCCGAGACCTTACAGATACGCTGGACTGCAGAGCCACCATCCTTAGTCACGATGGGAAGTGCAGCATTACACACATCTGGAGGGAATCAGATGGGGGAAGGATGACACATGATGTGTAGTTGCGAAATTAGAGACTGAAAAATAGACTGGACCCAAAATCAAGTATCATTGGAGGAAGACTGAAGATGACTTTGGAATTTACTGGGCTGCAGAAGTAAACAGAAAGAAGTGAGAAAATCCCTCCGTTAATTCTAGATAAATTCTGCAAGGATGTTCTAGTGCAGCGTTTTTCAGACTTGGCAACTTTAAGATGCGTGGACTTCAGCTCCCAGAATTCCCCAGCCAGAATTCTGGGAGTTGAAGTCCAAAGATGCTGGCTGGGGAATTCTGGGAGTTGAAGTCCACGTTCTTAAAGTTGCCAAGTTTGAAAAACACTGTTCTAGTGGAAAGGCAAATCTGAATTCCAGGTGAGCTGAATTCCCGCTGACTGTGCAGAGAAGTCTTTCAGCTTCCCAGTCTATCCTATAGTCCAGGGATTCCCTGGAAGTTTCCCACCCAGCCATTAATCCCTTCCAACCCGGGTTAGTCTTTCAAGATCGGCCAGGTCCTGCCCCTTGGCTGTCTGCAACCTGGTCCCTTCCCAAGGGGTTTAAGCTACTGTTCCCATCCTCCAAAGCCAAGGCAACCCTGCTCGTGGGAAGACTAGCAGCCTCCACATCTGGGGGCCCCCTGGCTGAGGGTGATGGGTTTGGGTCAAAGGGCACAGTTGGAAAGCAGGACTGAAGACCCCCAAGACTTGATGGCATCTGAGAGCTTTGGCAACCGTGCCAGGGTTTAAGCTGCAGAGCATGAGGTGGCCCAAGGCCTCAGCTTTGCAGGGAAACACACACCCCCCCCCCCATTCAGAGCCTTTAAGGTTGGAGGGTCCTTTGCAAAATCCGTTTTTAGAAGCCCTTTTTGGGGGCGGGTACGAGGGTCACCCTTCTGCCGCATTCTGTGCGATTCATGCCCATTCCAGCTGTTGCTTACCCCCCTCCACCACTGGCCTGATTGATAATTACTGCTGATCCATGTCTTGATCAGAAAATATTTATTTATTTATTTATTTAAATTTATTAGCTGCCCAACTGCAAGGGACTCCTACACACACACACACAAAATAAAGGAAGAATAAATCAGTCCTGAAATGTCTCTGCAACTAGCCCTTGCTGACGGCATTGTTAATGATCATTGCTGCATTTCAGTACAAGAAAAAAGAACTAAAGCTACAAACTTCATTACATTCGGCCCCAACTTCCTTTTGGGATAGGGGGGTCCACGGGGGGGACCGGAAGGGTTCAAAAGAGTCAAGATGACCGCTGCGACCCAGCGTGACACCCAGTGTGACAGTGTGACACCCATAAAAAGCGGGTGGGGCTTCAACCGGAGGGGGGCGACCACAATCTTGATTTTTGGCACCCCCCACAGACACCTCCCTTGTGTTGTCACCTTGCACCTGAAATGGGGGGAGGGTCAATTTGGGGCTCCCTGAAGAAGGGGCCCACCCACTTCTCCTTTGGGGCTGCCGGCCCCCGGCCAAGCGGGCATCTTCCACCAGCATCGGGCAGCACCGCGTTCTTTGCCTTCTTCGAGGGAATGGAGTTCCCCCTGCCAGGAACTTGGAAGGCAGGAAGCAGGAACAAAGAAAGCAGGGAAAAAAAGAAGGGTTGTTTGGATGGCATGAAACCAAACGCCTCATCCTCCCTTGACCTTCATTGTCTTAAAAATAAGGCCGCTCAGCCGCTGCAGGGGCTGATAAGGGCTGTCAGCAGCTGTCCGTGCGGCCCCTGCAAGACCAGGTCAGCTGTGGAGGTCGGCGAGATCCCACCGGCAGGGTCCTTGCCCACCCCCCGGCCCTGCTCTTGTTCCTGCCGAGCAGGGAGGGCCCAAGGCCACCCGGGGCAGGACCCGCAGCGGTGGATTGCTCCCAAGCAGCCTTTTTCAAACTTGGCAAACTCCAGGATGTGTGGACTTCAGCTCCCAGAAGTCCCCAGCCAGATTTCTCACGCTTTTGTTCCTCCCAAGGGTATGTCGGGAACGCGAAAAGAAAACTGGCTTGCGAGATTGCCCGCCAACCATTTGGAAGACCAGAGGCGAAGTGCTTTCTGCGACCCACCCTCCCGCCTTGTGGCTGCCATTTTGACTTTTTGGACCTGGGCAGCCCCCCTCCTCCCTGCCCCCTTCCTCCGCAGAGGCTGAGGCTTGCCAATCTGGCCCGGCAGAGAAGCCCCTCACGGCCCGGCGCTTCCTGCGTCCTCCCCGCGTTATCAGCGGGGGAAAACAATGCCTGCCGAAAAGCGGCTCCTCGATTGCAAAGAAGCAATTAAGGGCCACGCTTCGCCCGCGCACTGCCCGACAGCTGGTGGGCTGACGGCCCAAGGCACTGTTTACCCTCGCGGCCGTCCCGTCGGTTTTATGGGGGTTTCCGATGAGAACAGCAGCGAGAGGGACCGGGCTGAGAGAGCAGCGGGGCAGCCAGCAACAGTGAGATTGAAACGTCCCCTCCATAAAGTCATTAGGTGAGAAGGAAGCGCAAGAGATCAGCGCCCTCGGCTCTCCCGCTTCTGATATCTGATTGCCGGTCCTCCTGTTTGCTTACTGCTTGTGGGAGAACGGCGTGCAACAGCCGGTGGGCGTATCCGAGAGGGATCCCAAATATTGTGTTAGCTGAAGGGAGAGGGTCTCGTGAGAGCCTCCCCGTAAATCATGAGAGCCCTGCGCGAGGAAGAATTTATTGCTAAGGAAATATTTGCCTTTCGAATTTATACTGTGCTTTAGATTGGGTTTTCCAAACCGCAGGAACGTGAGGAGGTTCCCGGAAAGACGGAAATCACGCCGACGCAGCCACGGGGTCTCCTGACCAAGGCTCCAGGACTTTTTTCCCAAACAAACAAGTCCCGTAACACGAAAAGATTTGGAACCCCCTCCTCCAGATCAGAGCAAAAAGGCCTCTATTACGGAGCTGCAGTTCTGGGGGATTTACCCTCCCTTAGGGGAAAGTGGGAGAGAGTGTCCGGTCTGCCCACGAGCAACGGGATGGCTGCTTCTGCCTGCCGCCCAGTTCGGGTGGAAGCGGCCCGCGCGAGAGAGCCCGGCCAGGCCCCCGGCCGGAGGGAGCTCCTCTGCGGGAGGGATTCTTGCTGGACGGCGCTGGGCACCGCCTCAGGAGCGGCCCCTGATTCAAACGTCAGGCAGATTCATGGGGAAGAGGCCACTGTTGGAACATGGTGGCCTTTCTGGGCCGGCCGGAGAACTGGACGCTTCTGTGCCCACCTGTGCGAAAGGCTGCAGTCGAATAACCACGCCAGAGCCTCAAATTCCTTCCGGAAGGAGCTGGAAGGGCCCATCGCTCTCAGCCAATGTGTAACTCAAGGCCTGAATTCTGCTCCAAGGAGCGCAGGAACCGTTGGTTCGATACCTAGTAGTAGGACAACGGTGTGCCCATGTGCATTGCGTGTGTTGCACGCCTAGACTGTAACTGCTGGGATTTGTCTTTCCAAAAATGGGGGAATTAGAAGTAGGAGCTTGGTCTTCTTGCTGGCAAAGCTTTGGGCTAGGGGTGGGTAATGTTTTCCAATTGAAGGCTGCACCTATTAATTTTTTAAAATATTTTGACCGCAAATGGATGTGTCCAGGGACCCAATTATTTCGGGGGGGGGGATTTTTCTTTTTTGCCCTTGCTGGAGCCTTTTCAGTGGGGAAATGAGTGTGTTTCGTCTTGCACGGTGCCATTTTGCCCCTGAATTTGCCGTGCGATCTTGGGGCCCCCTTAGGGCCACACCAGGCCCACCGGGATGCACTGCCACGCGCTGTTTGTGGCAAACCCTGAGCCCAACAGGACTCGGCTGCCACAAAAGATGTTTCAGTCCTTGCAGGTCCAAAGAGCAGCCTGGTGCTCTTCCCACTCCCCACCCCTCACTCCACTGAACAGCGAAGGGCAGCTGGAAACTCCAGGTCTTTAGAGGCCTCCTGGTGGGCTGCTCCGTCCTGCTTCCTGAAGGGTTTTTGGGTTTTGCCTGGCCTTGATTTGGGGGGGGGGCTGCCTAGCAGGCAGACCCCTTTGCATGCCTCTTGCTTTGCCGCTGCCAGCCCCACCCCCACCCGTCGCCCACATCTCAAAGCCATGGATGGAGCATCTGAATGCACAGCGTTGACTGCTCGCCCGTCTCTATAATCGCTTCAGGCCGAGCTGCCATCTGGGATCTAAAAGCATTCAATTGTTCTCTGCAGCTTTTCTTTTGAAGCGCTCGGTCCTCCTCCGAGGCCTGCATTGATTGGAGCCTTCAGGAGAAGCATCTGCCCCCTCCCTCCCCCCTCCCTCTCTCCCCAACTTTATCAATGCCGTTCCCACATTAATCCACCTGGTCCCTGGATAAGTCTCCCTCATTACTCTGGCTGCCTCAACGCCAGCAGGTTGGGGAGGGGACAGTCCAGGGAAGCAGCAACTGGTTGCAACTCCCGGCAGCCCCCTCTCCATCCCTACACACACACACACACACACACATACACCATGCAAGTTCCCATGCTTGGCAAACGGCCTTGTGCCTTTTGTGGCGGAGAGGACCACAAGGGACGACTCCTTCCAGCGGCTGGTTACGTCGCCGGCACAATTTAGGGAGACCGAGCTTCCTCCTGTGCTCCCCACTGTCGTTTTCCTGCAGAAGGTTCAGTGCAGATTTTGTGCAGTTCCCCGCAGGAGTGGAAGAGATGAAAGAGTCCTACTAGTAGCTGAGTCCATGAAGGCATCAGGAAAACAACTCTAGGTTGTTCCTTTATAATATGAAGCCACCATTTATGGTGTTGATGGACTGAGAGCCAGTTTGGTGTAGTGGTGAAGGTGCTGGGCTAGAAACCAGGAGACGGTGAGTTCTCAAAACCTAATCAAATTGTTTGCTACGGCCAGAAGGCCAGATAGACCTCCCCTAGGCATGAAAGGTGACTTTGAGCCAGTCATTCTCTCTCAGCCGAACCCACCTCACAGGGCTGTTGTTGTGGGGAAACTAGGAGGCAGGAGTATTAGGTATGCTCACGGCCTTGAACTGACCAAAATATATTTTTAAAAGGTGGGATAATAATAATAATAATAATAATAATAATAATAATAATAATAATAATAATACAATCAAGGTCAGAATTGAAAAATCATCAAATGATTCAAAGTGCAGATTATGCAAAGAAGCAGAAGAGTTGACCATATATTCAGCTTGTGCAAGAAGATTGCACAAACTGACTATAAACAGTGATATGACATCGTCGCCAAAATGATTCACCGGAACATCTGTAAAAATTATCATTTGCTAGTGATGAAAAATTGATGGGAACATATACTTGAAAAAGTAAAAAAATGAGCAGGTTAAAATATTGTGGGATTTCCGAATACAAACTGATAAAGTCTTGGTGCATAACGCACCAGATTTAACTGCAGTTGAAAAAGAGAAAGTGTGGATAACGGATGTGGCAATAACAGGGGATAGTAAAATAGAAAACAAAGAATTGAGAGGATCACAAAGTACCAAGATCTGAAAACCAAAGTTGAGAGATTTCGGCATAAACCAGCCATGGTGATCCCAGGGCTTATTGGCACACTGGGTACCATTCCAAAAAACCTTGGACGGTACTTAGAAAATCTGCGCATTGACAACATTCCCATCTGTCAATCACAAAAGGCCGCCCTGCTTGGATCCGCACATCGACTACGCCGATACATTATGACGTCCGAGGTTCTGGGGAAGAACTCGATGCGAATGAAGGCCAACGCCAGCTGAAGAGCTGGCAACGTGATTTCTACATTGATGTGTAAATAATAATTCCAACAGGCTTGCCGATTATGATGTGGAAATGGTGATGGCTTTTTGCTCCTCAAAAGCAACACTCCGGGGCTCTGGATCTCTTACAGCCCCCCCGCCCCAGCCCCCATGGAGAACGGTCTCCACTCACTTCTCTGGGACACGTTTGACTCCGAAGGGGGCTGGAAGGAGCTGGGACAGTTGAGCCTTAGAAGAGATTCAAGAGAAACCTGAAGGGACACAGAAGCGCTTGCAGGAATAAGTCCCCAACTATAAGTGACACACAGAAGGGGGGACGCTCATTCATTGCAGGTGGCCAGGCCGTCCCTTCTCTAGCATCCTTCCACCTGGATTCCTGGTCTTCCAACCCTCTAGCTGGCTTCCCGCATGTTAACAGGCTCCAGCAGGCAGGGTGTCTGCAGGGGACGGTCAGAGACCCCATCCCCAAACGCGATCCCCCAAACAGGCAGAGCTCCGGGCACCACCGGGCCTGTATCTTGGCTTCCTTGACTTGCAGACCCCTCCGCCCGTGGGGCTGGGGAGCGGACGGCGCAGCCTGCTGCTGGGGCCCCTCCCGTGCGGCCCGGATTCCGTTTATTTGCAAACCGCCTCCTGCACGCAGCGTTTGTTTGGGGGGGAGGCGGCCCGGCCGCTGCGCTTGGCGAGGGCCCCGCGGGAGCCCACCTGGAGAACTCCGCCAGGCAATGTTAACCACGCTGGGGAAGAGGGAGAAACGGAGGGCTTGCGGGGGTCGGGGGAGAAGCGCTCTCACCGCTTCCCTGCCACCCCGCCGCAAACCCTTCTTGGAAGAGCCAGGCGCATCTTCCCCTGCTCGGGGGTTGGGGGGCAGCAGGCGCTGCAGGTGCGCCCAGCCCGCCGCAACGCGCCTGGAGCGCGCCGCCGCCGCTTCCCCTCTTTGAAAAAGGGGGGGCCCAAATCCTCTTTGGCAGAGCGGTGCAAAAGCTGCCGGAAACGCACGTTTCCTACGCGCCCGGTCGTCTCTGCGGCAGGGCCAGCTCCTGGGGGAGGAAAAGGGGGCGGCGGAACGGAGAAGTCGGGGCGGACGGGGTCTGCGCGCTCCGCTCACCTGCAGCAGAACCCCGGGCATTTGCGGGCCAGCACCGCCCCCTCCTGGCCACCCTCGGAGCTACACAAACCCGCTCCTACGGGTACCCTCCCTCCGCTCCGCCCGAGTCGGGCAGGGAAATTCTCTGTATTTTTTCTGCTGGCGGCGCTCCTGGAAGAGGATTTGCTTTTATCTCCATCATTACAATTATTATTATTCGAAGCAATGCACAAGGAAAAGAAAGAGTCAGAACAGAAATTAAAACCTCTAAACTCTTTTAATCGTGTACCAAAGAAATAAATAGCATGAAAATCACTTCTAATTGAATTTACAAACAATATAAAATGATCCCTTTCCCCAATAGCTTCATCAAAGAAGATCTGGGAATTTTGACTGCTTTAAGCCCCTGGCCCTGAACCGCGTGTGTGTGTGTGTAAAACTGTTCCTACAAAGATCAGAATCGTGCAAGCCACCGTATTCCCTGTGACACTCTATGGAAGTGGAAGTTGGACTTTGAAGAAGCAGGAGAGGAAGAGTGTTGATGCCTTTGAACTCTGGTGGTGAAGGCTCCTGAGAATACTATGGATGGCCAAGAAAACAAACCAATGGATCATCAAGCACATCAACCCAGAGTGTCACTCGAGGCACAAATGACCAGGCTCAAATGATCCTACTTTGGACACCTTATGTGAAGACCCAGGTCTCTGGAGAAGCTCTAATGCTGGGAAAGGTGGAAGGACAGAGAAGAAGAAGACGACCGGCAGCAAGGTGGACTGACTCAATCACAGTGGCGATGGGGCACCATTGGAAGACCTGAAGGACCAGGTTGGGGACAGAATCTCCTGGAGAAAACCTATCTATGTGGTCGCTAAGAGTCGAAAACGTACGTAATTGACCCATCAATCAATCTGAACCATTTGGGCTTTAAACAACATGTGTGCCAAACTCAACTTTGCAGAGGTTTTGTCTCCTCAGAGGAAAAGCTTTCTGCTTCCCACCTTTGTTGACATTTGAATTCAGCAGGAGAACTAGTTAGAGGGTGTGCTTCTGAGTATAAGCAGAGTGCTGAAAGAATACTGAGTAATTCAGTTGCAGAACATCCCGTTAAAAGATGAAAATATGCTCCTCATATAGTTGTCTTGGAGGCAGAGCACGTGTTAGCCCAGCTAAGGGTGCATGCTAGCAGACATTCATTATATTTGAATTAAAAATACATTTATTAAGGAATACGTATGATAGAAAGCCTCACTCCTTTAAAAAGAAAGTTAAGGAAGCACGAGGGGCGGAAGGGGAGAGAGGAAGTTCCCTTGTTTCTTAAACCCAGAGACACATCAAGCTGGCGATAGGCCAGATGAGAAACAGACTCAGGGGTGGGTGGGGAGACCCTTCTCTCCTTCGAGCCAAGATCGGGCAGAATTTTGTCCGGGATGGTCTGAGGACTCCTGCCCTGGGCAGGGGGTGGACTAGAAGACCTCCAATGTCCCTTCCAACCCTAGGAGTCTATCATTCTGGGGGCCCCTCAGCTCAAAACAGCTCGTAAGTGCTGACTGGGAGAGGCATCAACAAAGTCAAGGTGATGTCTGCGATCACGTGCGATCAAAGCCCCATCCATTTTTATGTGGATCACGGCTTCCATCTTGACCTTTTTGACACACACATACCTCATCAGCCACACTGCTGTTGTCAATCTCCAGGAGAAAAAGTCCCAGGAGAGGTTTTCGGCACAGCGCTGGTCCCGGATGCTAAAACCCGGCAGATCTTCAAGCTGCACGTCCTCGTGATACCAAGGAAGGGAGGCTCTGGGCTGCTCCTGGGTGAGGGCCCCTGGGCAAAATGTCTTCCTCCTGGTCATTCCTCGCCCCTTGGGGTTTCTTAGCCCTTCATCTGCCCAAGAGAGTTGGACTGCTCACGTCCTGTGACCCACGGCGTGAACACGCTCCTCCTGTTGATGCTTCCCCTCTGCCCAGCCCAAAACAGAGGCTGCTTCAAGTCATCTTCAGCTGTCCTGCGTTAAAGTAGCATCTCTACTCCCGGCACCATCTTTGCTGTGGGCACCATCAGGCATGCTTCACCAACAATGCCAGGGGGGGGAGTGTCCAATAAGTCCAAGATGGCAGCCACAAGAGTGCGATGGAAGCTCCACCTCCTTTTTATGCATACCGTACACATGACGCACATCAAAAACATGCAGAGCTTTGATCACACCATCACAGCTGCCCTCTTGACCATTGTGGCTTGGTCTGGGCTGCCGGAGAGCGCTTCAGCAGAGGCATCTCTCTGGGTCCCTTCGCAGAGCGCTCTGACAGGCCTTAGCGGGCTCCTTATGAACCCAGCTGGGCCTGTCTTAAGGGGGGGGGCTCGAACCAGGAAAGGCTGCCAGGTTGCTGATGTTGTCACCCCTCTCCTCCTGGCTCTAGAGCCGGATCTTTTTGGGGGATCTTTTTTTGGTGCATTGGCTGCAGCAGCAGGGCCACTCTGCCCACTCCATTCTGACTCCCTGACAGTCCATGGGCTGCTCCGAAGTGCTGCCAGGCACAAGAATGCTGCTGCCTGGCAGGGATTGGGCATTACAGCTCTCTCTCTCTCCCCCCACCACTTTACTCCACGCTCCTCCTACTGTTCAGAAATCACCCAAGGGACCAGTGACCGGCACGGAGCCCCTGGCTCCCTTCTGCCCTTGCACAACCCATTCGCCTTCCCCCTGGCTGCTGCAGCTTGGCTGAAGGAGAGAAGCAGCTGCCAGGGACGCCGCCGGTCAGCCCCGCATAAAAACTGTAAGAACATCCCCAGTTGCTGGTCTTGTTACTGGAGCAGAATGTGGCACAGCACTTGGGACGCTTTTCTGCCAGCGCAAGGACCGTCCGGCTGCACCTGCTGGGTCCTCACCTTTGCAGGTGAAGGCAGAATACAGGGAGTGCCACAGACACAGTGAATCTGGGCCCCTCCGGCCTTTGACAGGGTGCCTCGTGAGGTTCTCCTTAGTACAGTGTTGTCCAAACTTGGCCACTTTAAGATGAGTGGACTTCAACTCCCAGAATTCCCCATGGCTGGCTGGGGAATTCTGGGAGTTGAAGTCCACTCATCTTAAAGTGGCCAAGTTTGGACAACACTGCCTTAGTAGATTAATGAAATATGGAGTGGATCAGGCCTCAGTTAGATGGACTCCCCGTTGGCTGAACGACCCATCCAGAGAGTGCTTGTTAACGGCTCAGCTTGCAGGGGAGTCTCTCCTGAGCCCTGGGCTCTTCAGCACGCTTGGGATTGAGGGGACCCTTAGCAATTTGGCAGAGGACCACCCAACTGGGAGGGCTGGCTAAATCAAGGTTAGATGAAAGAAAGAGGATTGAAGAAGATCTAGGCAGGCCTGAGTGATGGGCGGAAAGGTGTTGGGTGGAACGAGCAGGCCGATGTCTCCAGTTCTGCACCTGTGCAGAACAAAGGAAAGGGCAGAAGGGGGGACAGCCTGGCTTGGCGGGAGGACCTGTAAAAGGGATCTGGGCATCCTTGTCATCCACAAGTTTATCACGAGGGCGATGCAGCGGCTAAAAAGACAAGTGCAAACTTGGGGTGCATTAACAGGAGCAGAGAGTCCGGATCACGGGAAGGAAATGTTCTCCTCTCCTCTGCCCCATTTGCGGTCCTGTGCCCAGTTCGGGGCACCACAGAGATACCCTGGAGCAAATTCAGAAGAGGACCACCAAGATGGGAACCTTGGCAGAGGGGTCAGAGGGTCTGGATCCGTTTCGCCTACAACTGAGGGCAGAGGTGACAGAAGCCTTCCGGTATCTGAAGGGTTGGCACAGACAAGAGAGGCAGGATTCATCTGACTGCCCCAAAGGGCAGGGCCAGGACCAAGGATTAAAACTATGGGGTGGGGGGAACCTAGACTAGACGTCAGGAGGACCTTCCTGAATGTATAAGCTGTCAGGGCGGTTGAACGGGCTGGCGCAAGAAGTTGTGCGATTCTCCTTCATCAGAGATCTTCCAACAGATGCCGGAGGGTCATCCCTCAGAGCTGCTGTAGCGCATCTTTACTTTTTTGACCCCCCTGCTAGAAGCCGATGGTCTAATGTTCCAATCCTTGGAAATTGGGTTCATTGAATAAACCATGATTAAGTTGACCATGGCTTAGTGAGCTCTTCCTAGTGAGATGGGCGGTGACCAAATTTGAAATATAAATAAATAAATAATATTCTCTGTGCATAGCTTTGGATCCGTGTTTATTTGGCTCAGGCATAACTTACAAAAATAAAACACCGGTGCAAAACAAACTCACGCAAGGGCAAATTTAGGGGCACCTTCCTGTTTGCTTTCTCGAAGGGGTTTGGGAACCAACGTGATGGAGCTGCTCACCATGAACGTCACCGACACACAGAGCGTTCTTTGAGAGTTGGGTCTCTCACGGACATTCATGGGGCTTAAAGACACAGCAAAGCGGTTTTCCTGGCAGGGGTCTTCAGCGTCCCAGTCTAGCCCACAACCTGGGATATCCGGCTGGTCTCGGGTCTCTTGGATCGCAACGGGCCAGCCCTGCTTTGCGCCTCGGTCCAGACAGGCCGGATGCTCCCACTGGCTGCGACCGATGGGACTTCCTCCTTAGGACGTGGGTTGAAGATGGCAACCTGACCCTCATTGGCGTTTTGACAAAATAACAAATGATTCCTAGTCCTGTTTACAGAGCCACGTGGTTTTCTTTACCAGTGTTAACCGTTGCTTCTCTTTTCCGGCCAGTTTTGATGGCAGAAATATCGAAAGGGTCTGTGCTTTAGCTCCACGTGGTGCTGGGGGGGGGGCAGTAAGACCTACCAGTCACGGTGCTTTCAGGAAAACACAACCAAGGGGAAAGCAGAGAGAAACCTTGCTGCTGGATCAAGGCCAGGACCTCAAGTGCTATTCCTTTACTCCCATGATCTGGAGAGGGGGGCCCCGGGGGCATGGCCCGCACCCCCAATTTTTATCCATCATTGCAGAAAAGAACTTGCTTCTTCCTGACCCCCAGCGTCAAGCACCGTGGTTAGGTTTCAGTAACTGGCCCTGCCCCTAAGGACTGATGCAGCCATACCCACCTTCTGATAACTCCTAACCCAGTCTGGGCCGATCAGGAAAAAAACTAAGCAGGACTAGACCTGGTTAATATTTGGATGGGTGACCACTAAGGAATCCTAGTGCGGTAGGCTAGATTGGGAAGCTGCAAACCTGCGTTGCTGCGGAAAACACCTGAAAGATGAGCAGGCTTTATCCTTTCAAATTTTGCTTCTGATCCCGATTTTTAAAAATGCATTTAAGATAGCGCGGTCATTGGCACGGGTATATAGCATGGGATAAAACTGTTTGACGTGTCATCCTCTGCATGTGCTGCTCAGGGGGTCTCTTGGGGGAGAGGGGGCGCCTTTTTATTTGCTATTCTTTTTCTTTATTGAGAAATTGGAACCATCCAATAGCCAAAGCTCTCTGGGCAGTTTACAATAAAAGAAAGACGCAGTTTGAATAAAAACGTGCCATTGAATGAAATGCAAAAGGAACACACCACGCCGGCTAGGCAGAAGCAAGGTAGAAAATTATGCAAAGTAAAAGTCAATAAAGAAGCTGGGAAAGATTTCAAGGGCCGGTGTTGAAGGTGCAGCGATGTGGCTGCCAGGGGGGCATCTTGCCAATTCGCACAAGGGCGCCTGGGGGAGCGAAAACGGAGGGCCCCGGAAGGGTCTGAGCCCCAAAGCACGCAGCTCTTTTCAACCCCAGAGGTTCACTCACTCTCAGCTCAGGCAACTATTTCCTTGGAGGCCAGCAGAAGAAGCTCATGCACTGTTGGCTCGGCCAAGAAACCGGGTTCGAGACCCTAACCCTAACCCTAACCCTAACCCTAACCCAAAGGCCAGACCGCCCATTTGCTTCAACAAAGCCCCGCTGTCGAAAATGCCTGTTTCACGGAAGGGAAGATGAGAGAGATCTGTTCCCACGTTTTTCCCGGGACAAAAACAGGCAAAAAATCCAATCCTCAGAGAAATTGCAGAAACCAAGCAGGAAAATCACACCGGACCAAGGTAAACAAAGCAAGGAGTGCCCAACAACCCACACAGAGGTCCTTCTCCTCCTTAATGCAGCAATGTCACTTTTAAAAAACAAAAAAGTAATTAAGAAGCCCTAAAATATGTTTGGCAGCAGCTAACTTATACAGCCCGATTCATTTTTAAAAACTGCCTTGTTCTGGCAGTTAATTGGAAGTGACTTGACTATTAGTGAACTAAATCATATTGTTCTATTTTGATCCAAACCTGGGAAAGTTATTTTAGGCTCATTTTGGCTCATTTAGGCTCATTTTTGGCTCATTTTCTTCTGCCCGTGATCCCTCCTTTGACCTGGAAGCCGTTAAAGGTTGACCCCAGTTACTCATGAGGAGGCCTTTACCCTAATTAAACAACGTAAACCAGACAAACCTCTCTCAGTTGCTGAAACCCTTATTCAGCCCCACTTTTTCCAACAGATCGCCCCACCGTTAGGCCAGAAGGTTGAGACTGATTCTTCCTCCAAGAAGAGCCATCCGGTCCACTGAATTATCACCATGTCTGTGTACTCAGCAGCTTACATTAAAACTCAACAAAAGCAATCAAAATGCAAAAAGTCTTAAAAACAAACCGTGCCATGGGGAAGTCAGAGTAACTTTACGGTGAGCATTTATGCTGGAAATGTTCCATAGCAAAAAAAATGAAGCCCACCACTAAAAAAGCCCTGGTTGGTCTTAAAAGAAAGACTTTGGCTGAAACTACAGCACACTCATGCACCGTATTGATAATGTTCTTGCATTAATGCACCCATTTGGCCTGTTGATGATCCCTTTGACAAACAGATGTGCTAATCAAGGCCAGCTACCAAACCAGATTCTAATTAAAAAGGTGTCAAGCAAGGTTGCTTCTTAACCCCGTGATTGTTTAATGTCTCTATCAAGTCTTAAATACGCAGTTTGCCTCCCTATTGCACAATCATCGCCCATCGAGTGTGCCGGTAAACCCATTTTATTGCACCCAGATGGTGGTGTTGTGATCTCGCAAACCGAGGTTGGAAACTCTGGCAGTCTGAACCTGACCTGTTCTCACACTAGCGTTGACAAAACAGTCAGCAGATGGATAGGCTGTGGAAGGTTATAAATATCGGGTGGTAATTTTTCAGAGCAAGGTGGCGGGGTGCCTCGTCCATCCCAGCGGGAATTCCTGAGGGCGCATTGCCCAGCGGGACGCTTCCACCTCCCGTTGGCATCAAACGCTCCCAGGGCCAGTGTTGTTACCTCCTCCGCTCTGTGGGGGGCAGGCCTGCGCTGCCTTTCATAGGGGAAATGTGGGGTTGCCCAAAGCAGAGGTCTTTGGGCGTGCAAAATGGTTGCACAGCCTTAGAGAGAAGCGGGCCAGAGAACCTCAAAGCACGGTGGATGGAATACGGGGTGATGATCTCTGCTGAAGTCACACGCTTGATCAGCAAACCGACCCACGCTTGCTTTGCCTCGTTCTTCCCAGTCGCCCTGGTGCTTCAAGCGAAGGGAAGGTTGGCGAGAGGCGGCTTCTTCCGTCAGTGCCACGGGGCTTAGCGATGCTAAGGAGACGAGGAAGCCACGATCTGGGATGTGGATTGAGAGGGCGTGATGGAGCTCACTCTCCATCAGTTAGGAGAGTGTTTTCAAACTCTGGCTCCCTCCTCTTTTTACTCCGTGGAGCTTCAGAAATTAAGCAGAACGTTTCACTGGCCCATTTCGACGTGCTACCCACAGCAGTGAAAGAAGGTTGCTTGTGGAAAATATTAATGAAAGCTCAAGCAGACTCTTTAACCCCCCTCTGTCTATACTGCCCCACTTACATGGGTCAGATGGCAACCCAAACAGACCAAGTCCACTTCTGGTCCTGGAGGCATCAGGTGGGTTTGGCCTGGAGAAGAGAAGACTGCAGGGACACATTGGTTGTCTTCAAATAAATGAAGATAATGGGCAGAAGCGTTCCCAGGTATTCCAGAAGACAGGCTGAGGAGCGATGAGTTTGAAAGAAAGTAGATTTCAGTTGGACATCAGGAAGAGCTTCCTGGTGGTAAAAACAGTGGTTGGACAGCGGATCACTCTGTCTTGGGAGATGGTGGACTGGAGGGGTTTCAGCGGAGGCTGGATAACCATTTGCCAGGGATGCTGTCGTGTGGCTTCTTGTGCTGGGCAAGGGTTGGACTGGGTGATCTCAAGGTCCCTACCCACCCTTCCTGCTATGATTTCATATAAGCCATTTAGGGTACCCTTTAGACCACGTGTTGGAGTGGCAAGTTGCACTCAGAAGGACATCGCTCAACAAGCCAGTGTCTGCAGCAGATGCGCCGATATGGACATCCCCCTGGACCTGGGACAAAAACCCCAAACTAGCTGCCATCATTGGACAGTCTAAGGTACAATCAGTCCATCAATCCGCTTGAGTGCTTTGGATTTCTTGAATTCGACTGATCTTCTAAATTTAGGACGCAGACTTGTTAAGTTCTTGGTAGGAACGAGAGATGAACTCTCCTAACTCGTTCTATATTGCAGCTAAACATAAGCTGTTCAAGTATGTTGCAGTGCCTGGACGGAGAAGCGGAGAAGCCATCTCCCCCCACCCCCTGCCCCTTTCTTTTCGTGAGAAGGGATTGGGGCGAGCCGCAATTTACTTAGATGGAGTTTTTCCACGTCTTTTTGTAGGGGGGAGGCAAGAAAGGAGAACTCCCAGCAGCCCCACCCAGCATCTGCTCCAGCGATTGAGCTGGCCCCGGGATTGCTCTGAAGGGGGGTGGCTAAGTCATCTGAACATCACCCCAAGATTCTCAGGCTTCCAACATGCTTCTGTTGAAAGCGCCGTGGATTGCCACGCAGAGAGCGGAAGATAGGTTGACGCGGGATTCCCGTGCAGAGGCATCCATGGAGAGTCAAGATGCAGATAAACAGGGCAGGGGTGTGTGTGCAATTGTGTGGTTGTGACTTCTTTGACCCCCTGTGGAAGCTGCTGCTTGGGATGCAGTGAGAAAAAAGAAAAGCCAAGAAGAAAAGCTCAGATTCCTTGGTGGCCTTTTGGAGCCCATCTCAGGGAGTTCCCCTGCCTGCAGGAGACCCAGGAAGTGGAGGCGCAAAGGCGGGTCCCCACCAGGGTCCCTGAGGGGTTGATGGGCCCCCAGACAACCCGCTTGGTGCCTCCCTTGATTTTTGCCATTGAAAAAAGGCACCCAGCATCAGAGCGCCCCTCTTAGAAAATAAACAGCAGGGGGGTACAGTCCAAGGCTGTGATTTCTGTGCCCGGAAAAATTGGCCAAGGGGGCCGAAGAAGCCTCTTGGGAGAACGGGGGCTCAGAGGGAGGGGCATTCGGCTCAGCGCCCCGCGGAGGCCTCTCCGTGGCCATTTTGCGAGCGTCCCCACGAGATGCTTGTCCAAATGGCAACCATTTCTACCAGCCTTGCCAGGCTGTGTTTTCCCATTCTGCACCCGTCCCTCCTGAGGCGCAACCACGTTTCTGCGTTTCTGATCCGGCGGGCTCGATTCAGCTCATGGGGGAGCCCGTCTCGGTCTCACTGCGGAATCTTCTTGTTGACCAGACAAACGTGTCCGTCCGTTGTGGGTCTGCGTGAAACCCCCTGCTGCTGGCGCACACCATCGTTAACTCCGGCCATCCGTGGGCTTCTCTCTGGGGTGGAGGCTTGGTGAGGAGGGTCTTAGGTCAGCCCTCCGCCCGAGCGAAGGGGCCCCGCGCGCCCTTTCCTCTGCCCTGGCTCCTGTCCTCGGCAGGCGGGTCGGAGGCCTCACTGGCTCGTGATTTATGGAAGGGCTGAGCGAAGGGGAAACGCCTGCTCCGAGAGATTGGAGCGCTCCTGGAGGCTTCGAATGGCGGCAGCGCTCAGGGACGCCCCGTCCTGCCCTTGCTGCCCCCAGCGGAGCCGCGCAGGAAGGCTTGTACGGGTGGGATGGCACGGGCGGGCACCCTTTGGTGCAAGAAGATGGGAAAGGCGGACCATCCTAGCAGCTGGGGTTTTCTATCCTCCCTTCAGGCCAGGACCAGATCTTCCACAAACTTGCGAAATTGGGCTGGTTCTTCGCGCTTTACTCTGTTGTCTGGCTCTGTGCCAGTGACTGCTGCGATGCCCACATTTCTTCCACATCTCCAGCTAAGCGGCTGCATCTTGCATGGGGTGGGGACAAGCTTCCAGCGTGGGCGTCCAGAGGAAAGGTCTTCATCCAAATTCTGAACGGAGGTCCTCTCCCTGTGGGCTTTATGTGGAAAAGGGCGTGCTTGAGCCTTCTCAGCCCCCCCTTAAACAGACTGTGGGGCACGGAAGTGGGGTTCTAGCAAAGGTCGAGGACCCTCCCAAGGCAGGCCCGGAAAAAGGAAGCGAATCTCCTTAATTCCCTCATTTTCAGAAATATAAAATAAAAATAAAATTCTGCAGCTAAAGGCAAACACATCTGATCATGAAGGGGAGTCAGCCTCCAAGTTAATACTACCTCTGGCCATATTGCACTAAAACAGCGAAGCGTCCTGTTGCTCTTTAAAGGCAGAATCGTTACGGACAAAAATCCAGTTGTCAGATGAATGGAACATTATCCTAAGGAAAAGTGTCGCTGGAGAAGTGGAAACGAACTGAGGCTGTGCCTGTTCCCTTTAAGTGTTGCATGCAACACAAGGTCTGGTCTGCTAATGTGCCCCTTTAGCCGAATGAACGTCTGGGATTATTAGTGAGAGAAGAAATATGAAATTAGTGGGAAAAAGAATTCAGACCCAGTCGGATCTTAAAACGGCTATTCTTCAACAAGAGAATCTGTCCTAAATCGTGATATGAATTATTAAATTAATAATAAGCAGCTCTGGGGTTGCCGTGCCCCCTGTTAGGAAGGGCCGCTGGAAAAAGCTTTACGCACACTGAGGCCTTTTTGCTTTTCTCTCCCCCCAGGCAGACCCCATTGGCACATCCTGTCCTCGGGTCCAGAAATCGCTCTGGCTGTCTTGAGGGTGCCCTCAAAGTGTCTTTGTCGCTTTCCCCTGTAAATAACGGCTCCTGTTTAGAAGCAGCCCCCCATCGCTGCTCCGGAAGGTCTCCCCCAGCTGGGGCGCCACAGCCCCCCATTCCCAGCCACCGTGGGCTTTGGAATAGCGGCTCGCCCTCTCTGAAAAGCGCCAGATCGAGCCGTTTGCCAGAAAAGCGCTTGAAACCGGTCTGCAGGCTGGGCCAGCGGCATCGTTCTGTGGGTCTCCCCCCCCAATGGAGCATGGGGCTGCCAAACATCTCAGCCCCAGGCTTGTGGCTGCCAAGAAAGCTGCAGGGAGGGGTCCCGTGTGTCCCCCAGGGTGAAGTTTGGCCTGAAAGAGCACTGGCTTGGTTATTCGATGAATTTAAACAGCCTTAGTTTCTTGGTCTGCAAAATGGGTGCCTTGGCTGCTTTCAAATTACTGTCACGTAATGGGGGACGGCAAGGGGCCACCTACAAAGGCAAAACTCCATCCCCTGAGAAATGGCGGAGACCCAGCGCTGAGCCCCAAAAGGAGCTGGAGGATTTCTTCAAAGGCAAAGAAATGTTCCAGTCTGGTAGGTCTGGCTCTTGGACTGCTGGGGAAACTTCTAGCAATGCTGTTTCTTCTCCTTCTCCTTCTCCTTCTCCTTCTCCTTCTCCTTCTCCTTCTCCTTCTCCTTCTCCTTCTCCTTCTCCTTCTCCTTCTCCTTCTCCTCCTCCTCCTCCTGCTCCTCCTCCTCCTCTCTATCTCCTTTCCTTCCTCCTCCTCCTCCTCTTTTCTACCTTCTTTTTCTCTTTTCTATCTTCTTCCTCCTCCACCTCCTCTTTTCTATCTCCTTCCCCTTCTTCTTCTTCTCCCCTGCCCCACAACAACGGCCACACCAGGACTGGGTGGTGCCCCCAGGCGTGGCTTTTAAACAGTCTACCCCAGGAACGGTTTTTGCCTAACCTCCGCGAGGGAGGCGGGCGGGGTGGGGTGGACCGTCACCCGGGCTCTGGATTGCAAAGGACTGGTTGGTGGGCCAGCTGGCGGACCACCCTCTTCCTCACAAGCCCCCCAGGGGAAAAAGCCGGCTCTGCTGGCACGATGGCCAGCGGGGCAGCTCTAGGAATGGCCTTGGGACACTCCCGGACAGGAAGCCTGGAAGAAGCCGAGGACAAAGGGAGGAAGCAGCCGAGGAGTTATCGCAGGGCCGCACTCGGCTGGCTGTTGACGGAGGGGGTCTTTCCACTGCTGGGCTCCAAAGGGCCGGAAAACCTCACCTCCCCCCTCATCCCACGTCCCTTCCTGCCTCGGCTTAACGTTTGCCGTGAGGTTTCCAGAGCGAGGGCTGGGCCCCGTCCACACCCGCCCACCTTCTTATGGGCCACGGGGCGCCCGGGGTGCCGCTTGCGAGGAAGCCACAGAGACCCCCAGAGCACGTAGGACGTGGCCCGGCGGCCGTAGGGCGCTTTTGGATCTGAGGAGGGCTCTCCTTCTCTTTGAACATCCTCTTTTGCCGGGAGATGCTGCGCTCTCCCCCAGGGGTTGGCGCACTGGCTTTGCCAGCCTGCTGCCCTTTGCTGTGGCGCCTTCCTCATTCGCCGCTTCTCTTCCAGAAGGACCGTAAAGCAAACAGACCCACCCTCCACCCCACACACGTCCTTTGACGACTCCCAGACCTGGGATCCATCCATCCGGACAATTGCTGGATGGCAACAGACGGTTAAGAGCTTTCCACGTCCCTGGACTGCGCAGCCCGCATCTGAGCAGATCACAGAAACATGTAAAACATTTAAAGGAGGCCCAAAGGAGAAGGCGCCAGCGCGGGGCGCGAGGGGCCAGAAACGCCCGGCAGAGCTCCACGAGTCAGCCCTGAAGCCAGTTAGTTTTCTGGCTGCCCAGAAATTGGCTGGAGTGAAATGAGCCACAGGAAGGAAAAGCATCGTGTCCGCCCAGCCTCAAATGGCGGGGATGCTGAGGCTGGTTGGCTTCTCTTCCCTGCGTCCCCCTTTACGCTCACCGTTGAGTAATAAAATGAGGTGATGATGGTGGTGATAAACAACCTGTCACGCTGATGTCCCCCCCCCCCCGGTTCCTCTTTGCCCCATTTCAACCACACAACAACCTTGCGGGGAAGGTCAGTCCAAGAGTAGCTGCCAGTCCAAGCACATCCAGAGAGTTTCCTGACTTTTGAGACGTGAACAGAGATTCGGGGGAGGAACTGTCTGTGCAGACTTCTGGCTTGGCCCCTTCCAAGCTCTCGTTCCACCAGGTTTTCTCTCTCTTTAATTGCAGGTCGGTCTCGATTAGTGAGGTTAATGAACCCCACGAACGGGCTGCCTTATTCAAAATCACACTATTTGAAGGGATATTTCTATGGAAAATAGGGTAATTGGTTCCAGCTCGACGGAAATAGGCAATGAAATTTTTTAAACATAAATGTATGTATATTAACGAAATATTACAGTAAAGAATATGCTTCTCATTTAAATTTATGGTTAACAAAGTAGTTATGGAAAGCAAAATAAAAGCGAAAAGGATTCTAAATATCATTCCTAAAGGTAAGCTTACGCTGACAAAAACATCTTTATCGTCTCTCAAAATATTTTAGCAGCGTAGACTGAACTGTTTTCTCTTTCTATAAATCTTTGTAAACAGGCTGGTAGGTGCAGAGTGCTTTATCCACATCTTGGCAAATTTGCATGCTTTCATCAGGGTTACGGTTGGCGTCCATCGTTTTTTGCTCCACCACTTCTACAGCTGGAGAGATGTCTTCGGATTCCTTGAGAGCAAACTCCCTTACCGTTTTCCTCTGATGGAATTTTCCTTTTCTCCGCTTGCACACACGAACATTCGTGGCGTCTAAAACTCCAACCGCCACTGTGCACGTGCTAAGCCTCGCATTAACTGAATTTTGGGTCACCTTAAGTATGACCTGATATCAGCTGACAATTCACACTAAATTGAATATCACATTATTTGAACTTGCACGAATCGCAACCTAGTGTAAAATTAAATTAGGCAAGAAACAAGGTTTCCACCCTTTTATTTTAGGCATGTCCTGTTTCCGCATATGTTTCCTAGGCAGTCCTAGGAAGTAAAACAAGTCCCCGTCTGCCCACCTGCCGCCAAAGAGCACCCTACGGCTTCAGTGGGTGCCAAAAAGCCTCCCCCCTTTTCTCTTTGGGTAAACGGGCCGTTTTGCCCCGGCACCCACGAGACACTCTTCAAGTTGCATTAGATCCATGACTAGCAAAGCCATCTCTTTGTTGGGGCACCAGGATTCCCACCTTCCTGAACTGTGCAATGAAGTCTGGGAGATGGGAATGTGTGAAAAGGCTCCTGGAATTGCAGAATTGGGTGGGCAGTGGTGTAGGGGTGTTGGAATGCGTTTGTGGAAATTATACCTGCCCCATTTATGTTGGTCTAGAACTCCCAGAATGTTCTAAAGCCATTGGAAAAGAAAAATCAATTATAAACTGCTCGTATTACAAATTTTCACAGTTCTGAAAACTACTCTGCACATTCTTAACGTGTTTCTTTTTCCTGCAAAAGAGGCTTCTGTTTTTCTACATTATTCTCAGGGTGCTTAAGAATTCTTGGGAACGCTTTTTAGCCGCTTTTTTCTGGGAGGGGACAGAAGGGGGGGGCTGATGCCTGTGACATCGCTTTACATCAGTCGGAAAAAGCAGCCTGGGGGCCATGCGCCGATGTGGGATCCCAGAGAGGCTGCAGACTGCCGGAGAGGGGGTTGAGCGATGTAGAAGGCGTGCATTCCCACCACTTTATCATGAAAGACGTGCAAGAGCATCTCAGTTCATCCCATGAAGATGTTACTGATATTCTCTTCAGCTCGAAGAGAAATACTGAAAACAAATTCTCTTCCATCTCAATGCTTCAGACTTGAGAAACCAGCGCGTCTCCCCATGGTTACAGCTCGCGATAGATGCAGTTTGCTTTTGAACGTGAGAAAGTCACACACGCCTGCACGATGTGCACTTAAGAGAACCGAAGGCACTCTGCGTGTCTCCAGCGCCATCCTGTAGAATAGATCTCGGGACGTTTCCCAAACTGCTCGCCGCCTCCCCTCTGCTTTGCTCAGCAGAAGTTGCATAATTAGCAGGGCTTCGCTGCAAAATGCGAACGGAAGGGCTATTTCCATGACACCAGTGTTGTGCCAAAAACCTCTCTCGCCCCACACAATTCATTTTCAGACAGCAATCTTTTCATTTATTTCTTTATTTTTCAGAGAGGCCTGCTTAGGAAAAGGAGGTCGCCCAAGAAACGCTGAGTTAACAGGATCGCTGGAGCGCTGAGCACAAAGATGAATGAATTGGGGGGGGGGAAGGGAGCCTCTGATTCTGTCACCCAACGCTCCCGTTCTGATCTTTTGCAAAACTGCTTCTTCCAAAAAGAGGTTGGTTGCTCTTGTTCAGCAGGAAAACAAACCCAGCCTTTTCCACCGGCAAAATGAAGCAGGAACAATGGAAAAGGCGGCGGGGGCGGGGGGGGATATTGCTGCAGGGGGGCCAGAGCAAGCCTTGGATGGCCGAAGGCCACTTTGAACATGGGGGAGCTGAAGCCCTCAGGGGGGTGGGGACTCACGTCTGGGTGGGGCTGGAAGGCTTTTAATGGTTTTAATTTTTAATGCCTGTTTTTGGGCTTCCACCACAGTTTTTATCTGTTTCCAGCTGATGGGGCTGTCGCTTTTCAGCAGTCATGGCCAGCGGGTGCAACAGCCTTGGAGGTAGATGTGGCTGGCGAGCCCCCTCCCCAGCGTAAAACTTTGGGGCAGATGTCCAGCTCTCTCTCTCCACAGCGGAATGATGTCGTGAGAGGACCTTTCACTGTTCCACACTTCCCGGAATTGCCCCGATTCAGTGGCAGCTCCAACCTCCCCCTTTGTCTGAACTCAAAAAATAAAGATTGCTGCTGGTTAATACGTGGATGGGACACCACCAGGAAATCCTACGGGGATGATCAAGACTGGGAAGTTGAGATGAAGATCTTGGAAGAAGGCAGTGGCAAGCTACTTCTGTATAGCTGCCCATACGGTAATTTCTGAAACATTTTCAGACATTCCAGTGGGGAAAAAGCTATCCCCTTGTCTTTTTTTCCTTGTGGGGATGCGGCTTACGTTAAAGAAAAAAGAAAAGGCAATGCAGAGGCAGGCCCTTCGTTTTCAGGGGTGTTATGCCTTTCCAAGAGGTCAAAAAAGTCAAGATGGCCACCGCACTGAAGCCCCGTCCCTTCTTGGTGTATCATAACACACATGAAGAGAGGCGGGGCTTCTATCATGTGGCTTGCGTCTTTTACCCCCCTGTGGACGCCCCTGTAGTGGGTTTGATGATAAAGTCTAAACATTTAATCTCACAGGAATTGGGACTGGGTCTCCCAGGGTTCCCAGGTTGAAGATTTTGGGAGTTGTAGTCCCATGACACCTGGGAGTGGGTGCTTGAGTCAAAGCATTGGACCAGTGTTTTTCAAATTTGGCAACTTTAAGATGCGTGGACTTCAACTCCCAGAATTCCCCAGCCAGCATGGCTGGCTAGGGAATTCTGGGAGTTGAAGTCCACGCATCTTAAAGTTGCCAAGTTTGAAAAACATTGCATAAGACCACCTCACTTCTCACCACCCTCAAAGGCTTTTGCCTCAGATGCCAGGTCCCAGTTTCTGTTGACATTTGCCCCTGACCTTACCCCAAAAGCAGGTTTAAGAGCCGAACTAATATTTTGCTTGGAAGGAAGGAAAATTGCTCAGAAAAAGAGTTTGGCTGAAACCGTGGCGGATCATAAATCCAGTGGCCTCTGCTCTCTCCGGTGACCCTGGAGACCCTTGCAGAGTGCTTATAAAGCTTTCCAAGTAAACCAGCGAACGGCCCAGGGGTAATGCGGAAAGCAGAGGGGCGGCCCTGAGAAAGCCATCAGGACCAGGCCCCTCCCTCCGAAGCCCAGAGGCCGGATCCCTTGGCCCTGGTCACCGCGGCCGACCCCACCCCACCCTCATTTGCGCTACTTGTTCAGGGACTTTGCCTGGGTTTTTCATTTCTGGGAATCTGCCTAGTTTGTTTTTCCTTCCCTTCATTTAGCCCTCTCATTCTTTTTCCCAAACCTGGGTTTTTTCATTAGGCTTCGTGCTCGTGTTTGCATGTATTTGCACGTGGGAGGGTGTGTGGGAGCCCGGTGTTATGTGTTTAGCGCACTCTGGCTCCTCTACTGCTGTTGATGGGTTATGTATAAAGCTGCTGTATTGTTTTTAAATGTTATAATCCGCCCAGAGTCGCTATTGTGAGATGGGCGGCTGTAGAAATCAAAGAACGAACTAAATAAAATAAATAATGATTCTGATGCCAATTTCTCCAAATTTTTGTTTGCTTAATGCGCCCATTTGCAAGCAACCATTTTCATGAGCATGTCACTTTTTGTACAGGCTTTAATACACCTTTAAAAAAAAAAAAAAGACAGACTGTGCTGCAAAATCCAGCGACGCCCAAATTTTGAATAACTGCAGTTTAATTTGTGTATGGTTTAAACTGGTAAAAATCAATGTGAATTTCTCCCATCCTTAGTGAGATCAGCTCTGAAGGCACAGGAGAATAGGATCAGAAGGTTAAAGATTATTTACCAGGGCCTCTCTAATGCCCCATCCGGTATCTAAGAGGCCAGCCAGAACATCAGGACCCGAAAGAAAATTCTGAATAATCCTTTGGGGGCTTCCAGTTCTTCGCAGAGAAAAATTGGGACCTGGTTAATCTGATGCCAGGAAAAACTGTCCAAGGACTCACTTCAACACCACAACTGGGTGGACAGCTGTCTGGGGTCTCTTTCACTCTCCTGCCCACAATTGTATTCAGAGCCGAGAGGTTTTTCTTCTTTGGCCTAAAGACAAAGCAGTTTGCCTGGCACGTGAGATCTGAACGAAGATGGGCCGGCTCTAGAGGGGCGTTGCGCTTCTACCCACTGCAAAGCAGACTCTCCACAGCAGACTCTCCACAGCCTTTCATAGCATCTTAGGACCCCAAGGATCATCTAGTCCAACCCTCTGCCCTATGCAGAAACCCAGTGAAACCACCCCTAACCCTAACCCTAACCCAACCTCCAGAGATGGAGACCCAGCACTTCTATAGGTGGACTTCAGCAGGACCCCCTCCTACTCCTGAAGACAGGGTTATTGAAAGTCATAGTAAGCAGTCCCACAAATTAATGCTAAGCCTCTTCCGGTTCCCCCTTTCTTCCTCCCCTTGTGAAAGAGGCTTCTGGTTTTCTACACCATTCTCCTTTCAACTTTCTCATGGCACAGCTGCATGAAGAAGTTGCAGACAGGGGTTCTCTTTGCCTTTCCCCCACGTACGAGACTGAACCCCAACCACCACTAACGGCTTATTTTCTAGTAACTGTCTACAATCTTCTACTAATAAACCTCCTATCTTTTCACATTCCTTCCTCCACCTTGTTTTTTCTCCTTTCCACAACAGGATAGAATAAATAACCGTGCAACCCTTTGATCGGTAACATGTGCCCTCTGGTTAGCAATGCCACGGGGTCGAGACCACAACTGATTTCATGTGCTCAGAAGAGGAGACTTCACACCCAACCCCAGCCCTCAAAAATGTGCGTTGGCGCCTCGTGGATTTTCCTCCGTTTCTGTTGACAAAAACCACTGACTGTCTTTGACCAACTTTACCGTTTCCTTCAACTGTTCTACCCAAAGAAGGGATCACACAGGGGTGTCTATGGGCCCCCTCCACCCCAGCAGGGGCAGATGGACTCCTGTTGTCACTAGCTAGCATTTTGGCTGGGAAGGATGATGGGGGTTGTAGTCCAGTACATCTAAAAGCACCAGGCTGAGGAATGCTGGCTTAGTAAGGGTTCAGGGTGGTAATGCAGCTGAATCCCAGGCTAGGCTGAGTTTGATTCCTTATCGCAGTGGCTCAGCGCAGTGGCGCTTGGGTACAGACCAGTTCATTGATGTGGTGCTAGCTTGGAAGTGGAGAGAATGTTTGGTTATCTCGCGAAAGGCCCGATTTTTTCTCCTTTTATGGTTGGAGGAAGGCTCCAGCCCGAGCACCTCAGCCCAACTCCCACTGCCACGGCAGCCGCAGTCCCGCTCTCAAACAGGAGGGCCTGGCTGCCGAGCGCCCCATTCCAGGAAAAGGCCTTTGGAGGCTATATTTGTCAAGGCTCTTCCAGCCTTCCAAAAAGGTCACTGCCTCTTCCCTTCCCAACAAAGTGATTTTGCTTTCCTGACGCAGTTCCCGTTTCCTCCGCGATGAGATTTTAATTGTTCTTCCAAGCAATCTCCCAATCTCCCCCTTGCATTCACTTCCTGTTTCCGGAGAGGGAAAGGAAACAGAGATTGCTGCTGCTGGTGTGAATTGTGAATGCTGGATTTGTGGGCACCAGAGGAGGGGGGCTGGAAGGAGCAAAAGCTGTTTTGCTGCTGCAGGATGAAAACAATTCTCCTCTCTTGCAGCATCAGTGGAATTTGCAGGCTTTAATCCAGCCCTAGACGGGACCTATAGCGAGGTCTGCGGACCCAGATCGTCTCCTCCACCCGCCACCCCCAGTGTCCCATTGGAAGTCCAGCCCTTCTTGAGAATTGTGGGGACCAGGGATTCCGACCAAGTTAGCCGGCGGTGGGGAGGGGTGTCGGTAGATACTGAAGGCCTGGAAGCGAGCGAGAGAAGGGTTTCTTAGTGCAGAACTTCTGCAATTTGAAGGTTGGGTTTGTCGCTCTGGGGAAAGATGGGCAGCTGTTTGCAGGAGTGGCTTGGCGTTGGCACCGGAGACACCCTCCAGCTGTGCTTGGAAGGGTGCGTGGCCCACAGCGTCGAGCGCTGGACTGCGCCGAGGAGGCAAGAGGGGACGGGGTTTGGCTGCCCCGGACATTTAGCCCACGTGGGTCTAGTGGGGGTTAGAAGGGAGGGCAAAACTGGCCCGGGGGGCACCAGATGAGGGGGGTCACGTCTCCATTGGTCTGACCGTGACGCATGTTGGCACAAACCTCTTTGGGGAAGGGAATGAGCAGTATCTTGTATCGCTCCCTTTGGGGTCCCCGAAAGCTGAACCGCAGTGCGCGTTCTGTGCCAGGTGTCTGGTCCAGCTAGCAGCAGCCAGCAACATATCCCATGCTTTGCTCCACCCTAGGGCATTCAGAGGTATACTGCTTCTGGAAGTGGAGGCTCCATTTACCCACCAAGGGTTAACAGCCACGGATGTCTTTTTAAGACCTATTTGAGCTACCAGCCAAGGCCGTATGTGTCAATTATGTGTCAGATGAAAAGATATATATTCCACTGGAGTTTCTACCATGAGAAAGGAAGAAAGATGTTTCCCTAACCTAAGCGATTCTTTCTTTATTTCTGGCTTCTCTGAAATTGTGCAACAATGAAGGAAGTGGTTTCTCAAGATGCAGTTAGCATTTATCCTTAAGCTCTGTGCAAGTTTGAGAAGATTATTTTTTTACATAGTCTTCCCCGAACTGGCAACCTTTCCAAAGTTCTGGGAAGACACCAGGTTGGGGACCACTGTTTTTACTAATCACTAGCAAATTTGCAGGAAGGGCAGCCACCATCAGCAGTGGCCATACCTGGAGGACCAAATTATGAATCTGTCAGCCAAGGTGGGACCAACGTCCGCCCACCTGCTTGCTTCCCCCTTTGGAATGGCGTCGCAGGATGTGGGGCAGTTGGCCCTCCCTCCGCCTGTTTTCTAAGTGGGGAGCTTCGACTGCACCATAATGGCCACCATCTTGACTTTTTTGACCAACACCCCACCCCTCTTTGTGTAAGTGGAAAAACAAGCCAGGGATCCATGTTTTGCTTTCTTCACATACAAACTGGAAAACTACGGCTAAACTACACAGCGAGTATAAAAGTATGGTTTAAAGCTAGCTTCCTTATCCTGGCTAGTTGGGGGGAAACTTTAATGGTTTCCTGCGTAAGTCAAGATGTGATTGAATGTTTCCTATCTAGGAAAGATGTCCTAGAGGCGCACAACTGTTTAATGACCCTCCAAAAAATTGAGAGGTGGGGACTCAGGGCCCCAAGTGGGTTACCCCACCCTAGAATTAATAAGGGGTGAGAGAGGCTCATTCTGCAGATGGGGCCAACCCACAGAGCTTGCTTTCACTTTAGATGGCTAACCAAGCCCTGGTGGCCTGCTTCTGGCACGAAGTTACGCTACAAACCCTAGTGAACGACTTCTTATTTTCTCCCACAATTTCTTATTTTCTCCCACAACTGGCTAGATGTACGTAACATATATAGTTCAAGGTTTTGCAAGTATTGACTGCTCGATCAACGAAAAAGAAAATATCAGCACATCGGAAATCTCCCCTTAGGAATAAAAGGTTGCTCTGGACTCAGCTTTCGGATCCAGAGCCCCCCTTCTTGTGCCTTTTACCGCAGCGTTACACTTCTTGGCCACAACCACCTTGTTGTTCAGGCTGAGGCGGGCACAGGACTCCCTGGGTGGAACGTTTCTCCCCCGCTAAGAGCTTCTCTTGCCGGCCTCACCGTCCAGACGCCTCCACCTCACCTCAGCCGAGGAGCTGCGTCCCTCTGGCCGGATAGCGAGGTGGCTCTTTCTGCACACAGACAAATGTTGCATTTGTGGGGGAGAGATCTTTGGAAGACGGGAGAAGGGGGGCTGCAGGCGCATGAGCTTCCCAGTTCAACCCCAGTGGAGCTCATGGACCTTCTCCAGCCTGGGGGCGTTCTTTCTTCCCTTCCGAACGGCGAAGCCAAGAACAGTTTTACCGCTTCGGCCCCGCTTGTAGCAAAGTGTCCTTTCTCAGAGATTTGGGGTTGACCCCCATTTGTACGTAAAAAGTGCTTTGCTGCAGCAAGCGCCGTTAGCAGGGATCCAGAATGGCAAAAATTTAGCTATGCTTACTCAGCCCAGAATCACGCGTCGGGCCAAGCCCTGGTGTGTTTTAACCATGGTTCGTTAAAGAACAACAATAGGTTGGGTTCACACATCACACTACGCTGTTACACCCCAGCTAGGGCTGGGTTCGTCCGACATGCTAAGCTTCAACCAGTCCAGGCCGTGACCTATGGAGCCTGCTGGTGAAGTCTCCCCATTTAAGTGGGCACACCCGCTGAAGCCTTTTCCGGAGAGACCGCTCCTGGCTGTGGATTCTGAGGGTTGGGATCTGCCATTTCCCAGAAGCTGGTTAGGAAAAACCAGGTTAGAAGCTCAAGGGAGAACGCGGGCCACCTCTCGCTGCTGTCTCCTGAGCCAAGTGGGGGGACCAGGCAGGCATTCCTCAAGCGAGCCTCTGTATGCAGCGCCCCTCCCTGATTCGATCTGGCCCCTCTCCTCACGACCCCCATCCCCCTCTTCCTTTTGGCATAAGGTGGCTGTTTCATACTAAATTCCCTGCTGGGCTGTGGTGTGTTAGCTTCTGCTCGCCCATCTCCTTATCAGGCAGCAACACTCACAGAGCTTCCTGTCTGGATTGTCCATCCCAGTCCTGATTTATACAGGAAGGAGGACATAAAAAGCCGCCCTTCCACTTCCAAAGGGACCATCACTGCCGCTGACCATCATTGTTCATGACTTGGACGGGAGAAGCAGAGCAAAAATCCCAGAGTCAGCCCCAGCTGGGGTGGGAGGCCTTGAACCATGAAGAAGCCAAGTTCAGCAGATCTTGGCCAGGTGGCAGCAGGACGCCAGGAGAGCTGGTCGGGAAGGCAGGGCGGAGGAAGCCCCATCGCACAGACCCCGCAGAGGACAACTGTGAGCTGACGAGAAGATCCCAGGTAGGTATGGGAGTTTATGGGTCAAGTTTTCTAAGACGTGGGGCTTTGGGGGAAAGCTAGGGATGGATGACAAAGCAATGGTGGATCTCCAGTGCTGGTTAAGTCTCCTTGCTGTGCTCAAGTCAGGACATACGAGAGAGGGGTCTTTGGGAAAGGACCCTCTAGCACAACAAATGTAGGGAGGAGAGGCCCTGCAGAACATCTTGGTTGGGTTCACACCACACATTTTGTATGGTTACTGAAGGAGCCTGTTTTTGGGATTTGCACAAGGCTGCGCAGGCTGGGTTCCCACAGCCCAGTTAGCCACAAAACAAATCCCTACGTTCATCATGTTATGTAAACGCAGCTGCTCATTCTTTACCTGACTTGATTATGAGTGTGGAGTGAACCTATCAAGGGCCTATCAGGTTTATGAACTTTCCTTTGAAACACCCTTCCCATTCATCTAGCAGCTGGGTCTTCCTGTAAATCTTTGGCTAGGTTGCTCTGTTGTGTGAATCTGGTGTACAGGTCCTAGCTGCAGCCAGAATGAGAGAGAGAATCTCAGGTCCCCCAAGGAGGGGGCTGAGCTTTCCAGTGGTAGCCGCCTTGCCAACTTGGAATCATCCAGGCCAGAATGAGGAGGTGACCAAGGTGCTCCGCTTGCTGTTCAACAGGTTGAGGGCTAGAGGGGCAGCAGCAGGACTCTTGAACCTAAGGCTCCACGCGAAGCCCAGAAACTGAAATGGCCCAGGCTCAGTGCAAGACTAGGGCTGGGCTGGCACAGAAGGCTTATCCTGGTTACTAAGTGACCCATCTTCTAGGTTCACACCACATCCCAAGTCCTAAAGGCTAAGCTGGCCCAACCTCAAAGCCACCTACGAATGCAGGCGCTCTGTGCTCTGTCTTGGGGGAGATTTGGTTCCACTTTCCAGTCGCTCCAGATTCTGGGGACAAACAGGGGCTGGTGAGGTCCCCAAGAGCTCCCACTTGATCCATCAAAGGGTGCTTCAGATGGCATGGCAGCTGGCACTGTGGGCTCAGGGCACGGCCACACATGCTGAAGAACCTGGGTGCTGTGCAGCAGCTGGGAGATATTTTTCTGTGCAATGAGCTAGGATCAGCCCTCCGTGTCCCAACATGGCGGGGAAGTGTGGAACTCACCCTTTTGGGACGTGGAGACGCTACTGGCTATTCTGAAAATACGGAGGCTCGGAGGGCAGCATTTGCCCTTTGCCCTAGGAAACCTGCTTCCACACATGGTCTCAGTTGGACCCGGTTTTCCAGGGAGAATTTGCTGTGATGTCTGTTTGTCCCCAAGGATTTTGAAATTATTCCCCAGCCTAATTTAGACAGAGCCTGGGCTCCCAACAGTGTGTGAAGTTTCGCCCCAATCACCTACATTATAGTTCAGCGCAAAAGCATGCTCCCTGCTTTAATGGGTGGCATGAACCCAGCCAACTGTGATTTATTCAATAAGCCACGAATAAACAGACAGTGGCTTAAGACTACGGGTAAGCCCAGCCATGAACTGCAAGATCGTAACAATGCCAAGCGCCCAAATGAGAGATAGCAAATGGAATCTCTGCCTTCTTTAGGAACAACTCCCATTTTTCCACCCGATATATTTGAAATTCATCCTTATCTGATAAGACCAGAAAGAATGGAAAGGGTTGAGGCTGTTCCATTGCGATTTTCAATGCAACTGGTTTCCCTTCAGCTTTGAAAAGGCCAGTATTCTTGGAAGTCCAAAAGAGAGTGATTTTTTTTTTCTTTCTTAAAAAAAAAAAAGGCAGGCAATTTGATTCCTTGAAGAAGAAATCCTTCTGCAGGTTACAAACATGTGAAAAATAAATGGCTCTCCTGTCTCTTCGACCCCCCTGCTAAGGGAATGACAGGTTGGGCCATTGGCAGAAGTCTGTGGGTCACCAAGGGCCCAAAATGCCCTGCCTTGGACTCGGGTGGCACTCGAGGCTGGCCGGCGGAAGAGGCGAGCTTTAGGGGAGAAGAAAAGGGACAGCGTCGACCCACTTCTCCCTCTCCAGCTCCAAAAGCCGCCCGGGCTCCAACGCTTTTGTTTCTGGGCGTCCAGGTGGCTTGCAGGAGGGCAGGTCTCGCAGCCCGACCTTCCCAGTCGTGTCGGCTGGTTTCCTTTCAGCTGCCGGGCTTAAAAGGGAGCCCAACCTTTGCTTTGCACGCTTACCGGAGAGGAAGAGCATGCCTCTCCCTGCACGCCCTCTGGGCATCCACAGTTCGCCCACAGCTCTTGCCCTAACCCAGCAGCCTCACTCTTAGCACATCGCACCGGGGCCAAACCACCGCCCTGTTTCTCATCTTCATCTTTATTTTATTCCCAGTCCTTCAAACCCATCCCGGTCCCAAAGGACTCTGGGCGGTGTCCAACCTCAAAAACGAAAAGCGTGATATGGTAACTAGGATGTCGGTCGCTTTTTCCCCAGATACCTTGCCCCCCGTCTTTCCTGAGAACATTGTGTTACTCTTCGGCCTAATCAAATCCTAGTAAGAACAATGTGCTTTTTATTATTCCAGGTTGCTTTTGTTTCTGGCAGAATATGCCAACTTCAGCTAATTTTAGTTGGGGTGCGGAAGCCCCCAGTTCCAACACGGGAAGTAAAACAACACCTTTATTAGGACCGAAGAAAAGGACAGGAATCATGCTATTGGTTTTTTTTTCTAAAGGCCCCCAAGCACCGAGTACAGAACTGAGTGACTCTCCCGCAGATTATTAAGTGGCTGCTGGATCGCCAGACACGGGGAAGCAGGACGAAGAAAAGGGACAATGAAAAATGCCTGACTTCCTCTGCGCCTTTAGCGACCTGAAAGAGTCACCCAGCATCCATTTCTCCATCCCAGGGTGCTAACCACAGTTGGCCTCCAAGGATGGAGTTTGTGGTACAGCCCCCCCCGAACTCTCACGCACCCTAGTTTGGGCATTAAAAATGGCAGCACAAGTGCATTTCCAGCAAGTTAATTTTCAGAGCATTTCTAGGCACCCGGGGCACAAGCTTAACCTGATGCCTGTGGGTTTTTTGCCTTTTTTTTTTTTGCCCTAGCAGTAAGGAATCAAAACATCTCCAAAGGGGCAAATCCTGTTCAGGGATGAATGACCAAACAAGGACCAGGTAAGTCCTGGAATTAGTTTGCATCCTGTGCTGGCCATTGAAAAGGCCTCAAGGCTTCCAGGAGCTGCATTTTCCGTATCTCTAGTCCACCCCACCTGCGATTGCAAGACTTCATCTCCCATCATCCCCACCCAGCATGGGCAGGTTTCTTGAATCAACATTTTAAGAAAACTGGCTTAAGGGAGATGCTTGGAGTCCTTAAAACCACACGAGAGAAGCCACTGAGGTGGCCAGTGGTTTCCAAATCATACCTTGTGCTCCATTTGTCTAGCTGACCTTTATATTCCTATCCTGGCTAAGTGCTATAAACCAATTGTAAGCTGCAAGCATAAACAGACTTAATAAGCCCCTTGAACAGTAGCTATAGTGACACATTCTAGGAGGCACGGTTGGGGGGCAGGAAGACTGAAGGCCACACTCGGACTTGGGGGGCACACTAGGAAAAAATTGATTTCATTTAACTTACACTTGAATTAAATAAATGCAGTTAGTGAAATGCACAATTACATGAGCTGCGTTTAATTAATTGCCCTGCATTTAATCCAAGTGCGAATCAAATGAATTAAATGAAGAAACCTCCCTGTTTAAAATAGCGTTCTGTTCCATTAAAAATATTTTGACGGGAACGTTTGGCGGGGTGATCCCACCGCTGGAGGGACATTTGCAGTGCTCTGCCTTTTCGGCAGAAGGGATGGCAGGAGCCTCGTGGTGGTTCATTCAACAAACCATAGTTAAGCACACCTGGCTTAGCATGAAGTCTGGACACAGCCCAGGTTGAGCTTGTGCCCCGGGTGCCAGAAGCTCTCTGAAAATTAACTTGCTGGAAATGCAGTTGTGCTGCCATTTTTAATGCACAAACTAGGGTGTGTGAGAGTTCGGGGGGGGCTTTACCACAAACTGATTGTTCCTTGATTCTGCCAATAGAAGCAGGAAGGGGGGGACCATCTGGTACCCCCAAAAAGGTTAATGTGAGCTCAGCTGTTTTGAAAATATCCTTCCTTCGGTTGGCCCTCCTGTGACAGTTGAAACACCTTTGCTGCTTCCTGCACACTTTGGATGGGGGGGCACCGAAAACAAATTTTCAGGCAGGGGGGAGCAGGGCTGAAGCTCCACAACAGGGCCAAGGTGTGGCTTGCAATTGCGCGAACCCAGTCAGTTGGGTTTCTTCGGGAAGCTGCAGCTTTGACGGAAGCCAGGATGTCTCTTGTCGATTCCGTCGGTGAAATCTCTTCTGTCTGGATCCTCGGCGTCCTGGGCCTAGGAAGCAATTTAATTAGGCTTTTTAACTGGATTTGTGTCCTGCTTTCTTCCTCAGTCGAGCACTCAGGGACGGTCACAAGAATTAAAAGGCAGAACCCAAAACAGAAATTAAAAATATTATTTTGTTGCCCTGCTGCTTTTTTGCGCAATTACTCCCTTTTCAGTTGTGTTAAAGGCACTGGATTAAGATTACAAATCTAGCTGCGAGGAGGAGGAGGAGGAGGAGGAGGAGGGAGGCGTTTACCCATTTTACTTTTATCTTTACTGTGTTTCGCCAAGTTTTGTCCAGCAGCATGAGAAACTACTGAAGAATAGCGAGGGCGTCATACAATGAACTTGCACTGGGTTGGCTACACACAGTTGCTATTTTGTTCGCACACCAGTTGTGTTCAATACAACTAAACCCTAAAAATGTCACAAACACCACTGTTGTGTTTGCAGAGCAAGGCAGGCTGATGGCTACAACATAGAAGGCATGGGCTGGGTGCCCCCCAGACTGCAAACTATTTAACTCCATTTAGGTCTGCCCAGTTGAAGGGGGGGCGGGGGGGGCAAACCCAGCCATGAAAGTTATTGAAGTTTCTGGACCTAAATTATTCCAATGGAGAATCAGGCTTTACCTTACTTGCTGTTCACATAGCAAGGTAATTGTTTAAGTGTGGCTTATTGAAAAGCCACCATGGCGGGGTTTGCAAATAAACTGAGCCCCCAAAGGACTTTTTAGCAGCTAAAATAGCCGGGTTTACCCCACGAGCTGAACAAACCTCAGCACCCAGATTCACATGGCTCATGATTAATTGGGGTTTCCTCTCAATGAACCCCCCTTTCTGGCTTCATATGATCCACAAACTAACCATGCAGTCTGGAATCATAGGATGTATTTCCTTAAAGGACAGTTGGCTGATTTCTGACATTACGAATACAAAGAATTACATTATGTCATTACAATGCAGTGTAAAGGGGGGATGCAGCCACTGAACCTACTTTTAGGGATCACGCTAAATTAAGCAGGGCTGGACCAGGTTTGTACTTGGATGGGAGACCACCAGGAGACCCCACAGTTGTATGCTAGATTGGGAAGTAACCTCCCCCCACAAAAAATACAGCAGCCCTTGCTTTAGCAAAGGTAAAGGGAATCACATCTATATGGCTGCCAAAGAAAAGCCCTGGAAGCATCTGATTCAGCGTCCCCAAGAGTTGAGCTCAACCAAAGGAGGCTTTACAGCTCCTGGGCAGGTGGCAGGATCTAGCGGGCCTTGGCTGATTTGGAAAAGCCAATGGGAGACGGATCAGCCCTAGGATGGGAGACCACCAGGAAACCTACAAAGACCTTCCTGTAGGAAAGCCACGCAAGCCCTGTGAGGGGGACTCCCCCGTCCCCAGCTAGAGCCAAGCTTCGCTAACGGGGGCTCTGCTTCAGAGCCCGACCCTCTGGACGGGACGGGCTGCGTCGCCGTGCAGGGCTGCCTCGCATCTCCCTCCGCCTGGCGCAGTTTCGGGCTCCGGCGCGTTCAGAAGAGACCCGCTTCTGTTCGGCCGGGCTCCCCGAAGGGCTGCAAGGCTCCGCGGGGGTCACCCCTTGCCCCCGTGCTCCCAGCTGGAAGGAAACGGAGGCGGGGAGGGGGCGAGGAAGACTCGCTTCCTTCTTGCAGTCGGCCGCGCCAAGTTGCCGGTCGTCGCCGCGGGCGCGTCCTTGGAGGTCAGGGGCCGGGCGGGGGGGGGCGAGGACCCCGGCCGGGCGCAGCCGGGGCCGACCGCCGTGCAGCTCTGCGCGGGGGGGGCGTCGGGCTCTCCCGGGAAGGCGCCGCTGCGCTGCGCTGCGCTGCGCTGCGCTGCGCTCCCCTCCCGCGGGCCCCGCCGCCTGCGCCGCGACTCCGCGCCGGAGGTCAGAGCGGGGCATCGCCGGGGCACGGCGGGCGCAGCGCAACCCGCCGCCGCCGCCGCCGCCGCCGGACGAGACGGGCGGCGCCGGCCCGCCTCCCCCTCCCGGATCTCCCGGGGGCGAGCGAGGAGCGGAGGAAGCAGCAGCCAGGTTTGCGGGGGGCGCTGGGGGCTCTTCGGCCGCCCGCTGCTGGCGGGGCGCGGGGTGCCGAAGCAATGGGGCGGCGGGGGGCGCAGGGGACGCCTCGGGGGGCCTTCCGGAGGGGCCGCCTTGGTTCCTCTCCCTGCGGCTCGGAGGAAAAAAATCTAACTTTCCCCCTTGCGCGGGACCCGTCCACACGCGCCCCCGCGCCCGCGACTCAAGGTGGGAGACGGGCGCTCGGGCCGGGCGCCCCCTGGTGGCGGAGACGGGAAAGGGCAGCCGCGGAGCGTGGGAGCGACAGGTCCGACTCGCTTGGCCGGCGCGATCCCGGGCTGTCGCCGGTGCCGCTCGGCCCGCCGAGGGCGAGGATTCGCGCAGGGGCCGGGCGAGGAGGGCCGCGGCTGCTTAACCCGTGGCGGTTTCTGACAAGGGAGGAAGGGGGTCGAGGGGCGGGGATGACTTGGTCGGGTGGGTTTGTTTGCAGTGAATGTACTCTGTGCCTCCGGATAGCTCAGGCTTGCTCGCGGGCAGGTAACGCTTTGGCCATCGCCCGAGGCCGCGGTGCGGCGCTTCGGCTTCGCATCTTGCGTGAACCCAGGCTCTGCAGTCGGTTGATCATGGCTTATGGCTTGGCAGGGTGTCCGGCCACTCCGGGGTGTTCCACAAACGATCATCGACACAAACCTTAACGCGGTGCAATGTGTGAACTCCGTTCGTTTATTTTACGCATTAAGCCTATTTCTGTGCCGTCGCAATCCAAACGATTCTCAGCAGCTGACTGGGAAGAACACAGTTCAAAACACCCGCAGTAACAAGGTGGAAAAAACGAAATAACAGTCAAAAAGCCTGCGGTTTAGCCCGCTGGGTGAGTCCAGCTGCCTAGGTGGACTCGTCTGACAGATGTCATGCATTTCACTAAAATGCGGTTGGGCTTGTTGAGCAAACGACAGTAGGCTGGGCTCGTGCAAACGTGCAGCCAGAAACTCCGCTTTGCACACACACCATAATGGCCGAGTTTGTGCAACACCCTTAAAAGGAAGAATTGCTTTTGTGATGTCATGGGGTGTGCAAACTCAGCCCAGGCAGGGTCCTCCTAGGATTCCCTGCCTGGAGAGGCTGCTAGAAATGAATCCAGTCCTGCGTTCCCATGAATTCCGCCCTGGCTTGGCAGCTGTGGGACCATACAGAGCTCCTGCAGTTCTAGCGCTGATGCTTAACTGGGGCTGGTCTCAAAGCTCCAGAGAAGCCCCCATCCTCTATTCTGGCCAGAAGCATCTCGTGCCAGTTGACAACGTTGCAAGGAATGCCAAAGGCCCCGCGGCTGACGTTTCATCCCCTGGTGACGGTGCATTCCCACTGCAGATTTGATGTTTGCAGATCCTGGGCATTGGAGCACTGCCTCCCTCTGGGCTCCGGAGACTGGTCCGGGCGCTCCTCCTGGCTGGTCTCTTGTGCCTCCCAGCAGCTCCTGTTCAGCCTGGCCAGGGAATCGCTTTGGCGTCTGACAGGGCTGTTTGCAAAACTTGGAAGAGGGTTGAGGCTCCCCAGGGCGGTTTGCAAAGAGCCTGCTGGCCAACAGGAATTGCACCCGATTGCTGCCTCGACCCAGTCCAGCCAGGAATTTTCCTGTCCTTTAGGTTCTTCGCTTCACTTCCTGTAGTCCGGATATTTGGGACTGGGACCGCTTGGCAGGGGTCTCAGCCAATATGGCTACCAGACAGGAGCTCTGTGGGCCCTTCCCGGTCTAAAGCCGGTCTCTTAGCTGAATATTTCCAGTGTAGGTCATGCTAAGACACATGAGGTTTCTTCAGCTTTGTGCACTCTCTAGCATGGCACTGCAAACCCAGTTTGCCTTTTATAGCAAACTATGGTTACTTCTCTTGCGGTTCATTCATCTTGCTAAACCTTCAACCCAGGTTCAGAAGACAAAATTAATTTCACATGCTTTTTCCAACCACATACATTCCTGTCTTATACCCACAACAGTCCACAAACAACGCAGCCCCATTGTAGCCCAGATTAAGGGTGTTGTGAGAATGTGGGCTTGGCTTCAGCCTGGCTTGATCTTCGGTTGTGCTTTAGTCTTAAATTATTTAGATTTTAGCCTTGGGACACTGTTTGGAAATGGTATCAACAACAACGAAAAGCTCCCAAGCTTTTTAAAAACTGACTCTAGTTTTCCTCCTCCAGATGAGCAGAGACGGAAGGTGACTGGAGGAGAAAAGGAAATATGGGTTCTGCTTTTTGATGCGTGAACAAGCTTGTTTTTAATTTCACAGCTAACTCTGGACAAGTTTTTTTTCCCCTCTTTCAGAATGAATTAAAATCTAAGTTGAATTTTGCAGAGGTGAATAGAATAACTCTCCTCAAAGGGGCAATGTGAATTTTGATTTCGGAAGAGGACGGGGTTTGTAGCTCATCGAAACGTTGGCATTCACCCAGCCCTCGTTCTCCTCTGCAGAGGAAGCATCTTTACCCTCAAGGATCTTTCTCAACGCAAATGTCCTGTTCGAGTCAAGGGTCCTTTCGGTCAAGGCCACAGTGAGGGAAAGGGGTAGTAGAAAAGCCTCTGTTGTGCAAATATTTCAGGAAATCAGCAATACCTGATCTACACCAAGGGGGTTGATGTCCTGAAGTTGGCCATTCTCATGTAGAGCTCTGCTATATCGCTTGATGTGATGCACGAACCTAGCCGATGGTGGCCCTTTTATCAAATCATAATTAACTGCCTGGCTTCGAGTGATGTAAGACTTATTGACCCGTAACTGTAGGTCCTACGGAGGTCCTCCACTCTGCTTGGCTTGTGGGAACTGAAGTCCAGCATATTTAAAAGGCTGAAATAAATGTATATGCATGGAGGATGTGATGTTGCCAAGGGTGGACATGCAGGAATTCAGCCTTGGGCTGTGTTCCAGGACAGCGTTAGAAGCCGGGCTCGTTGATCGTGGTGGGATTTACCTCTGAGTAAAGCAGCAGAGAGCTGCACTGCTGGTGACCCTGCAGAGGGCAGATGTTGCTGGGTGCAAAACTGCCTTTCTTGTTCATTTTGCAACAGGAGCTGATTCTGCAGAATCTCATTCTTAAAAAGCTCATTTTTCCTCTTCGGGGTCCGTGGGCCCGCGCTTAATCTAATTTTAAATAAAATGTGTGGCGAGTTGAATTATTGCTGAGGTTTCCAAACAAAACCCAAGAAGAAAAGATTCAAATTCTTTCATATCTTTCGCTTCGCTATTGTTAGCTACACTACTAATAGTTTGCAGATGTTTGGAACAGCATTGTTTCATAAAAACTGTACGTGTGTGTGTAATAAGCCTTTTGTTAGAATGCATTGATTCAGGCTTAAACATGTGGCTGTTACTTGAGAATCCGTTTGCAAATATCTGGGGGTCCTGGCGCTGGCAATTGAAAGGCACATCCATTCTGTCTTCAATTTTCAGCGGAAAGAAAAAAGGCTGGGAGAATTGCCGTGAAAACGGGAGTTGTTCCTGCTGTCTGGATTTCTGCAGAATGATGCCTATCTTTGCTCATCCCTTAAATCCTTTTTTATACCTTGTTTTCTGTGATAACAAAATTTGGATACTGTGCATACAGTCACGATCTAAATCTTGGGTTTCATACCAACACGCTGTTTGTATCAGCAATCTGTTCTAAATGTCGTTGCTAATAAACATTTCCAGTATTCATTTTTCTTCATTAAATAATAATTTTATTTTTTGCTCCTCTTCCACTCAAGAATGAAGCATCTGTCTCAAAGCAAGGCCCTGAAAACAGTTGTGCAACAATTAAAACTGCATTCTGGCAAGGTTATGACCATGTAGAAGGCTGGGAATTACACAACCCTTAATATTTTCTCCAAACCATAAATGTTTGCAAAGTTCAATACTCTTAAGTCAAAAACTGAGAGATTCTGCTGCCAGTTTCCGAAACTGCCCAATTAATCGCTGTTTTTTTAAATTTTCTTTTTGATAATCAGTTTAATTAAAATCGCTGAAGCTCCTATTTTTCTTTTTCTTTTTTCTAAAGTCAGTTCATTTCGTTCTTTCTGCTTTTAGCCCGACTTGCTGAACGGACCTCCGTTGCAGTAGCTCGTGGGAATCCCCCGTCCGTCCGTCCGTCCTTCATGCGACGGTGCTGGAGTAGCGAAAAGGCCCAGCACAGGAGAAAGAATGACAGGCGAGGGCTGGCTTTGGACAGGGCTGGCCGTGGTCCTGGCCGCGACCAGCACCGAGAGCGTCTCCAGCCGGGGGTGAGTCCTTGCCCTCGGTCCGGTTTCCGGGCGCTGCTGAGCTGAGTCGCAACGTGGACTTTCAGGGCTTTCCGCAGAGCTAGCAGAGCGCCGGCTGTTGTGCCCAAAGGTGGCATCCCACCTGCCCCAGTAGGTGGGTGATGGCGAGGGGACAGAGTAGCTGCGATGAAAAAGAAGGGGTTCCGAATGCCGATTCAGTTTCAGTTGAAATGCCATTTCAACTCAACCCGAGCAAGACTGAGTGGCTCTGGACCTTCTAGAATCGAGGCTTCTCCACCTTTGGTTCTGGACGGGTAGCACTGCCCCAGACAGACCTGGCACGCAATCTGGGGGTCCTCCTGGGCTCACGGCTCCTGCTCAAAGGGCAGGTGGCAGCCGTGGCTAGGAGGGCCTTTGACCACCTCTGGGTGATGCGCCAGTTGCGTCCATTCCTGGATCAGGAGGCTCTGCTCACAGTCACCCACGCCCTCGTGACCTCTCACTTGGACTACTGCAATGGGGCTGCCCTTGAAGAGCATTCGGAAGCTTCAGCTGGTGCAGAATGCGGCTGCCTGGGTAGTAAATGGTGTCGGGTATGCGACGCGTGTAACACCACTCCTGCGTGAGCTGCATCAGTTGCCGGTGTGTTTCTGGGTGCAATTTGAGGGGCGGGTTGTCACCTTTAAGGCCCTGCATGGCTTGGGACCGGGTTAGCTGAGGGACCATCTTCCCCAATAGTTTCTACCCATCCGATTCGGTAGGGGAGGTCGGGCATGCTGCAGGTCCCATCAGCCACAGAACGTCGGCTGAGAAGGACCAGGAGATGTGCCTTCTCTGCCGGAGCCCCTGCCCTCTGGACAGCCTCCCTTCAGAGATTAGGATGGCACCGACCCTGTGGGCCTTTCGTAAGGCTTTAAAGACCTGGCTGTGTGCCTGGGCCTGGGGCCCCAGATGTGTTAAGGGCCCTGTCTCTCGGCTCTATCGATAATTATTATGATAATTTTCTCGGCTGCTGCATAGATTTATTTTTGTGTTGTGCTTAATTGTTAAAATTAAGTTAAATTGTTATTGTTCTAGAATTGTTCACCACCCAGAGTCGCTTGGTTGAGATGGGCGGCTGTAGAAATTAAATAAATAAATAACATTTTCAAGCAGTTGAAAAAAGGTTATATTTTCTTCAGCTTAACAACTATTTTTTTTTTTTAATTCCGCAGGCTATGGTCAAACAGGTCAAGCTGTATTGGAAAGGCATTCGTAGTGCCGTTTAATTTTTTTCCTTTTTGATTTGTTTTTCTGTCTTTTCTTTTTAACATTTAGAAACAATAATAAATAACAAGACAGTGGAGACCTTAGTATTAAGTATTAAATTCAAGATAGAAACCTTTATTATATTATAAAATAATTTAATGCACTTTGCAGTTGTCTGTCAATGCCACACTTAGCTTTAATTGTACAATTCAAACAACTTTCTGTTCGTTAATATTTTTGAAATTCTAGTTCACATTGATATAAACCTTTTATTTTCTTTACCTTTTAAGGTTTAAATTATCTAAATCATTATAGTGTTAATGATTTCAAGTTTATATTGCATAAATATAATATTATAGAATGCAGCTAATACCTGCATTCTACAATATATTATTTGCATTTTATAATACAATAAATAAATAACTTGGGAGAAAAAATTAAGTCGAAGTGGCAATCACAATGGTGTGATCAAAGCTCAGCCTGTTTTTTATGTGTGTCGCACGCGTGGCGCAAGAAACAGGTGGCGCTTCAGTTGCTCTTGACTTTTTTGACCTCTGGACACCCCGCTCCATGGCATTAAGTGATTATTTTCTTTTAAGAGGCCAGCATCAGATTTCCAGCCTGCACAACACCCCCCATTGCACCTGACCCTGCGTTGTCGTCTTGTGCTTCTGGCTTACAGGTGTGGAGGGTGCTCCGTGGTGGTGAGAAGCCACACCGTGTCCCACCTCACCTCCCGTGTCCAGCCAGTCTACCAGCCCTACCTCACCTTGTGTCCTGGAAACAGACTCTGCAGTACGTACAGGTAAGACGCTGGAATCTGCACGCCAGAGACACGAGGGGACTTCCTGGGCTTTACTAGCACCTGCGGCTGTTGGACGCGCCTGGCCAGAGGCTGCCGTGTCCTCCTGCGATGGACCTCTGGAACGCCCTGCTGCAGGACGTGGGGGGTCCGGAGAGAAGAGCAAGTGCCCGCCGGCCTCTGCCGTCCCGCTCTCCGTTCTCCTTTTCCTCCGGATTTATTCTCTGCCACGTGCTGAGCTAAAGGCGATTGGGCAGGGGGTGCGCTGGGTCTGGTCAACGCAGCAGTGCGTCTCTCAGGACCTGGGGCGGGTATCTTCGCTGGAATCGTCTCCCCCCAGAGATCGGGATATTAGGTTATCTATTTCAACTTATAAGGTGGTACCTCGGGTCACGAACGCTTCTGTTCACGAACAATTCGGTTCGCGACCAGCACCGTTCGCAAAATTTTGCTTCCGTTCGTGAACTCCGCATCGGGTGACGAACGTGGTCGTGGCTTCCTGTAGGGAGGGGGACTCTCCCTCCAAGCAATAACCGCCTCCCCACCCGCCTTCCTGTCCTCCATGCCAGAAGTCGCCTCGAGCAAGGTTAGCGTTCTCTCTCTTCGTACTGCACTGTACTGTACTTTGTGTCATATTTTTGTGGTTTAAAAAAAAAAACATATGGTTCAGAACGGATTAACCATATTTACATTGAACCTTATGGGAAAATTTGATTCAGGTCACGACCAATTTGGGTCGCGACCAGAGTTGCGGAACGAATTAAGTTCGTGACCCGAGGCACCACCGTATAGCTGGCCGTCTCGCGTGTGAATCTGGGTGATTCACATAATTAAAATAACAGCAAGCAAACGCAAAAAAGCAACCCCAACAAATAAAACCATTAAAAACCCATTAAAACAATTAAAGCTGTAAAACATGATCTGCGGGAAAGCGCTATCCGTGCACCGCAGTCGGTACGGCCGTCTTGCAGGCTGCACGCCGCCACCGCCGGCTCTCTGCATGACGGCAAAGCCGCGTCTTCGGAGCCTTCCAAAAAGCCAGTTGGGTGGGGGCCCGTCTGACCTCGGGGGAAAGGACGGTCCCACCCGGACGGCATTCAGAAAGATACTGCAGGCCTTCGGGCAGGTGGAGGGGTGAGCCTGTCGGGGGGGTTCCTGTTTGGCTCGCAGGTGGTTTTTGGAGCTGTTCACGATTCCTTCTCCGTGTCTTATTCTTAATTGTAAGCCCTCCAGAGTCGCTGGGAGTCGGGGGAATATAAATTGTGTGTTTGTATAAATAAATACACTTGGGCAGTTGTGGGGCTGGGGAGCGGGCCCTTCCGGTCTCCTTTTCTCCCCTCGAAACCTCAAAGTATCCAGCAAGTTCACATCTGGGGCTCTGTGGTTTGCAGAACTACCTATAAAGTCAGCCATCGCCAGGAGTATCGGAAGATTTCCCGGCCGGAATACGTTTGCCGCCCTGCGTGGAAGGGGGGAAGCGCCTTCCCTGGGCTTGGATGTCCCACAGGTACGTCTTGTCGACATGAAGCATGAGCGAAAACCCCTTTTGGGCTCTTTGGTTGCTCGGGGAGGGTCCTGCATATCAAACCAAGACTGGTACCGGACAAAAGTAAGTCCACTCGATGCAAACTGGAGCTCTTTTCCCCTCTCAGAGCTGCATAGGAGGCCCCAGGATCGTTGAAAAGCTAATTACAACTTTTCAGCCATCATATTTGGCGGGCAGCTGAGCTAACCCCGGATCAGTCAAACCCAGGGGCTCTGCTCCCATAACATGCTGTGCCCCGAGAGAGAAGCAGATCATGGCGGAGCGGGATGGCCGGCCTGGCTCACCCCATTCCCGCCCGTCAGGACGGAAGCGGTGCCCTCGGCTTCTCTTCATTTTCAGCTTGCTGGTCACCCTGTGCTGGTCAGCTTCGCCTGGCCACTGTGCCGTATGACACCCACCCGCGTGTTGGTTGATTTACCAACCAGCACGTTTGCTGGAGAGAGAGGAGATGGGATCAAAACGTCACTGGTGTGTTTGTCTCACCACAGCTGTTTGCCGCCCACCGTGCCAGCCCAGTGGGAGATGTTTGCTCCCGAACGAGTGCACCTGCCCTTCTGGATGGACTGGAAGGTGTTGCCAGACAGGTAAAAGTCTTCCGGTGTTACTCGAGGTTTCCTCTTCTGGAAGAGCCGTGGCGCAGCCTGATGTTTGCAGAGGGCTGCTGGCATTTTGGAAGGTGTCCTGATCTGAAACCTAAGACTGAATGTAAATGGAGGTGTGCAGCTTGTACCCGCAAGAAAGGGCGGAGACGCCGGCTTCCGCTCCCGCTCCGTCCTCAGTGGTCAGGTGAACTGGCCCATTGATGGGCGGGATGGAGCCAGGTGGACAAGCTCATGTCACAAGAATCCAGTAAATAATTTGTTTATTGAAGGGAAGTTGGGAAGCCATAAGGAAGGAACTCCAGCAAGTGCCGTGCTCAGACATGATTTTATGATGATGCTTATTAGATTTTTATCTTATTTATTTATTTATTTATTTATTACTATAATTTACATCACATCACATCACATCACATTATACCCTCTGATTCATTTCCCCTCTGGCCCACCCTGGGTGGTCCAGCTCTTCTTTTCTGTCTCTGCCACGCAACGGTCCGATCTGCTAACAATCTTCTTCTTCTTCTTCTTCTTCTTCTTCTTCTTCTTCTTCTTCTTCTTCTTCTTCTTCTTCTTCTTCTTCTTCTTCTTCTTCTTCTTCTTCTTCTTCTTCTTCTTCTTCTTCTTCTTCTTCTTCTTCTTCTTCTTCTTCTTCTTCTTCTTCTTCTTCTTCTTCTTCTTCTTCTTCTTCTTCTTCTTCTTCTTCTTCTTCTTCTTCTTCTTCTTCTTCTTCTCCTCCTCCTCCTCCTCCTCCTCCTCCTCCTCCTCCTCCTCCTCCTCCTCCTCCTCCTCCTCCTCCTCCTCCTCCTCCTCCTCCTCCTCCTCCTCCTCCTCCTCCTCCTCCTCCTCCTTCTCCTTCTCCTTCTCCTTCTCCTTCTCCTTCTCCTTCTCCCTCTCCCTCTCCCCTCCCCCTCCCCTCCCCCTCCTCCTCTCCCTCTCCCCCTCCCCCTTCCTCTTAAATGTATATGCGGCCTAACTCCCAGCAACTCTCTGACTTCTCTCTGACTTGGTGAGAACTAACTTTCATGCCAGTCTGGAGAGCTCTGCAATTTTTGAAGTAGGGCCCTCCCGGGACATGCCTCTCTAGAATCCCCCATGGGCTGTAGGAGGCGTCAGAGGTCATCTAGTCCAGCTCCATGATGGGCCATACCTGTCTAGGATCACTCCTGCTGCATCTCCACACACAGAAGCCCCTCCTGAGAGTGCGCCCCCTCCCAAAGCCATCCTTAGTCCCAGGAAGTTCTTTTTCTTCCCCAACAAAAGTCCCTCTCCTTGCAAGAGAGGGTGGGAGGTGGGGGAAATGTGGAGCAGACATTCTTTTGGCTGGCCGGCAGAAGAGGAGGCGGGACTGGCTTGTCTTGGGGGGCCCTCTGCTGAAGTTCTCCTCTGCCGCGCCCTCCACATCCCCTCTGCTGCCTTTACAGTTCTCCTGTTTGGTCTTTAGAGACTGACCAGATGCCACATGGATCCATTGTAACTCTGCACCTCGGCCTGTATAAACTTAGTTCATGCAAGAACTAAGGCTAGCAAACTGCTGCTAGGGTTTCGTAAGGCATTGAAAGTCAGGTTTTTCAGCGGGCATTGGGCTGGCATGTTAGATACGCCCATCCTGGGAGATGGTGTGATGTGGCTTGACAGCCAGATTGTATGTCGTCGTCCCTTCCTCCTCCTCTGTGCAAAAATAATTTTTTTTTTATTATTGAAATGTATTGTTATAAGTTGACGCAATAACTAACTGACGAGGGCTGGGAAGGGGGCTGCTTCCGCCAGCCAGGGGTCCTCTTTGCTCAGGGCTTCCTCCTCCTCTGGCTGCAGACGTGGACGAGTGCGCGTCTGGGAGACATGGGTGCAGCCAGCTTTGCGTCAACCTGGCCGGGAGTTACCGCTGCGCTTGCCATCCAGGGTACGAGCTCCGCACGGATGGAAGGGCCTGCCGGGCTCTGGAGGCGCCCCCCAGCCCTGCTCCCCCAGGTGAGATCGGGGCCCGCGGGCTTAATCCTTGGGCTGCAGGAGGATGGCGAAGGCTCTGCCCGCTTGCTTGCGACAGACGGCAGAGGCCAAAGTGGCTTTGGGCAATGGCGTGGATGCCCTCTTCTGCCTCCTCCCTCCCGCCGTGGGCTCCGGGCCCGGCCCTCGTCCTGGCCCCCTTCGTATCCCGTGATTTGGCTGGCTTGCTTTCGCTGAGCAAAGCCGGTGGCCCAGAGACAGGAAAATCCGCTCTGGGATGACAAGTGGTGCTTAGCGTGCAGGAAACGGCGCTGCTGTGGGTGGGTAGATCCTTGGATTAGAGGCCTCGGAGGAGCTGCCCTCCAGGTGGGGCAGGAAGGGAATTTCCTTGCTGCCCGAATGCAGGCGAGGCACAGCCACGGCTAACCCGTTTTTCAGGGCTTCCCCAGCATGGCGAACTAGTCCAGTGGCTCGATTACACTTTAATCCATCCACTCTGGCCTGTTTTCTGGATGCAAACACCCACAAATGCAAACACCTTTTACTCCCGGGGGTTGTGTGGACCCAGGGCAGGCCGGGGGAGAGGAACTGTGGGGTCCGACGCAGGTTTTTCCAAGCGTGTCTCAGGCTGGTAGGAAAACTCATCTTTTTCATGGATAGTCCTGGATCAACGGGAGGAGCCCCAAAGGCTGCCTGGTCCCTGGTTGCAAGCCTCAGAGGTCGCCTTGAATTCTGCGGAGGCCTCGAGCCTCCCGGGGGCACCACCAGCCCTCCTCGGCTCCGGGCGGTCCACCTGCCTGCCCGCCTTCTCCACGTAGCACCCGAAGCCGGAAGAGGAGACAGCCCGGCTGACTGCGGCTCATTATTACTTTTGGTACGCGCTGTGCCACTTCAAACTCGTACCGTGAGTAATAATGCGCGGAGGGCCAGCCCTTGCGCCGGAGAGGAAGAGCGGAGCGACGCGTCATCGCCAGCCCTCGAAGCGTGGAAGGGGAAGATTGGCTCAAGCCACAGCTGTGTCTGGGGCCACCTTCCCGCACTCCTTGCCAGGGACTCGCTTGGGCAGAGCAAGGGAAGAAGGATTTTCCGGGGCTGGGTGTTTGGTGGACCACTTCTCCGGGAGCTCAAGACCCCACCCAAAAATAAGCTTGCAAGGTAGGCCAGGTGGGGATGCAGCAAGTGGTCCACGTCACCTGGTGAGCTTCTGTAGCTGACGGTGGACGTGAACACCTTAACCCCACACCAGACGGGCTCTGCGTGGTTGGAGATACTTGGAAATCAACAGGCAGCAAACCTGACGCTCCCTCACACGGATGATGTTATCTAGCTGGGGAATGAAGCAAACAGCCAAGCTCGGAGAGCAGCAAAAACTCCAAAGATTAAAATCAGAAAATGATTCTAATAATGGTAGACCCCCTTCGAGTCAAGCTAGACTCCTGATGACCTCCTGGACGCATCCGTGTAGTTTCTTGGCCATAATCCGGGAACAATTTGCCTTGGTCTTCCAGGAAGTTTTGGAAGCTGTTGTGAAGGAATTTAGATCTGGCCTTGAGGAAGGAAGGAGAGGGACGTTAAGGGGAGACGTGGACAGAGAGAAGGAAGCGTGAGAAAGAAACTCAAGAGAACCCCACCTTGATTCGCTTAGCGTGAGAAGGGACTGAGAGACACTTGGACGGGCTTTTGAGAGTCTCTCACCATATCCTACAACAATAAATACAACATTCTTGGAAGCCCTGCAGTGTTTGTTCCTTAGCCAGGGCTACCTCGAAGGGCTGACATCAACGTCGAAAGCCTGTTTCTGTCTGTCTCATCTTACACTAAACAAAATCAAGGTGGAGTTGAGTTTCTTCCTCACCCTTCTCTGTGTAATCTCTTCTCCACATCCCTCCTTAACTCATGCCTTCCCTGAGGTCAGCTCTTAAACTGATTTACAGCCAGGGAGGTTGCACACCCCTGGAGAAAGGGTTGCGCAATGCACTAGAAGACCTTCCCCAACACCTCCTGGCTCCAGAAGGACGAGGACCTCACGCTCGGCCCGGGAGAATTTCGCCCAAGGCTTCTTCTGGGCAAAGCACTGGGAAAGCCTGTTCTTTTTGTTGATTTGAAGGACAAATGGACAGAAAAATGTCAATGTTTGACCTGTGGGCAGAGCCTCTCCCGGTCCCAGATTTTAGGGGCTGCCTCAGAAGGGGCCTTAAAGTGGGCAGGCTGGAGTAGAGGAAAAGGGAGCCTTTCAATCTGCTCCAGCCTGGCTTCTGACGTGTCCCGTACAATCTCTCTGTACGACGCACACGTTTGCGTCCTGTTTGCTTTTCCTGCTTTAGCTTCAGATGTTGCTCACTTTCTGCAATGCTCCTTTTTGGGGACACCCGTTTTCCAACCTGTGTTTGTCTCAAGACAGAACCATCGCTGGGGGAGAAACGATCCGCCCCGGTTTCTCCTGGAACTCTGTGCTTGGACTCCCTCGTGGGGCAGCAAGTTAAGGCTCAGCCCCGTCCGTGAAAGGATTTGCAGGGCTGCTTCATCTCACTACCATTGCTGCGAATCATTGAATTTCATTCAATCTCATAAATGCCATCATGTTTAAAGAAAGCACATCGTCTCCCATCCCACCCACAGATACTATGTGCTTTCTTTAAACGTTTTGGCATTTGTGAAATTGAATTAAATCGAATTGCTTAGATGGTGGAGCTTGGCGCCAAATCTCACGGCTCAGCCCTGATCCTGCGCCAGGCTCTGGGCCAAATTTGGCCCACGCATATTCAGCAGAAGGAAGTAGAAGGCAAGAGACAGAGAGACTCAAAAAAACCCCACTTCCCTTCTCCTCCCTGGAGCTGCTCACCGCCCCTCAGTGTTATCCTGGGAATCAGCGTTGCATGTTGAAGCTGAGCTCTTACAGATGCTTTTCTCTTTTGTTGTGAACTTGTGCAGGAGGAAGTGACAACCTCGCAGTTCAGGATGAAGTAAGAGATCTGAGAAGCAGATTGGCAGCTCTGGAAGAAGTGAGTCTCCTTCGAGTAACCCCAGTAAGGTTAGGGATAGAAGTGCCTGTTCGAGGGCTGTCTGGACAGTGGCATTAGGCATCGTCAATCCGTTGGGTGAGACAGATCAGGGAGGAAAATTTGGTTAGTAATTAAGATGATGGGCTCTACTTAGAAAAGTTGAGCTTAACTTTTGCGGGCTTCACAAACAAGCTTGTGGAGTTAAGTTGGCAACGGTGTGTATGTGGTTTGTTGTTGCCTTGAGAGCCTTGTTTGGCCCCAGCCTAGCTGATTGTCCTGGGATCTCCTGATGGTCTCCCATTCAAGTGCTTGGCTCTTTCTGAGGAGTCTAGATCAGTTCAGTGCCACTACCTACTGCTGCACAGAGGTAAAGTCTCTCTCATTCAAGCTCAGTTCATGATTTAACACACACCTCTGTTTTCTTGGCCATAATATGGAAATGGCTTGCCTTTGGGGGATCTTGGCAGGACCTTTCCTGCCACCGGCTGTGACCTGCTTTTCCTACAGTGGGCTTAATCCTGCCATGCCTCTTGCAGTCTGAATGCTCCTCAGTACCTTGGTTTATGGCTTTGTGAACGCCCAGGGTCGGCTGGGCTCCCAAAGCAGGGCGTAAGCCATGTTCACAAACCACAGAGCTAGGCTCACCCTGAACACAAACCAGGAACGTGGTTTTCTGGCTTAGCAGGCTGGAAGGCGGAAGGACTCGGGGGTACCAACCACCTAGTTCAGAGGCAGCGATAGAGCTGTAATTTGCCCGCCTGCTTTTCGGGAGGCCTTCCCCTCTGAGGTCCTCAAGGTAATGGGGGGCAGCACAGAGGCCCCAGGAAGGCTTGAGGGCAGCAGTGGGGAGGACGAGGCCTGGTGAGTGGGGCTGCCCTTCTTCCCTGCTCCCTGCCCAGCTTTTTCTTCTCTGCCCCGAGGGCTGAACCAGAGGAGTTTCCACCCTGGCTGTTGGCATCAGGATCCTGTTCCCACAGGAACGCTCTTAGCCCGGTCACTTGCAACACGGACTGCTGTTTTCTGCCCAAGCAACAGCTGGTGTTCCTTTGTCGGCACAAGCGCTCCAAAGCCGCATTGACTTGCCAGTGGCTGTTGGCGGAGACCTTCAGGGCCGTGCCTGCCATCATGCTTCTCCCTTTCTCAACAGAAGTTTCAGCTCGCTTTGGCGCCGTTCCTCAAGCTGCCGGGCACCGGAGAGGACGCCGGGGCAGAACCCGTTCACCTGTTTGTCCACGTGATGCAGCAGTTGGACCGAATAGACTCGCTCAGCGAGCAGATCTCTTTCCTGGAGGAACAGCTGGAGACCTGTAGGTGGCAGGGATGGACCTTCCGCCTGCCCCCCCCTCAACCTTTCCAAATTGACCGCATGTGCACAGGTCTATCCCACGGTTTCCATTTGACAGAAGCAGCATGATGCAAAGCACAGGAGAAATCTAAGGCATGGATGGCTGATCCACGACCCCACAAGCGCTTCCACACACACACACACACCGACCCCAGACCAGCACCAGGGATTCCTCCCCGCCACCCCACCTCCATTTGGAGGCAGGGGATATGCCCTAAATACCTTTAACGTAACTATTAGAAAAAGCAACATTTGGGAGGGCCAATGGGGAGTCCATTTTGCTCCAAGCTCTTCTGAAATAGCTGGGAGAGATGCTTTTATCCCACTGAAGCCAACTCTCACTGTCCAGCCACGCATTCTTCCCCTTCCTTTGCCCTCACAGTCCACCCCCCCCCCACTGGAAAGAATGAGCAACCAGGGGTTGACTTTGCCGTTTCGCCCCTGCAGGTTCCTGCAAGAACCAGCTTTAAGGATGAAGAAGGAGGATGGAAGTCCTTGGTGTCCCCTCGTCCCACTGTTTTTCTGGTGTGTCTCTCCGTTGAGTAGCAACTGAGCCCTGTTCTAGCAACAAAGTCAAGCAAAGGCGGCGGGGGATTAAGGGGCTGGAAATACCACTTTGTCGGCGAGCCGCCCTCCCGTTGGCCGTCTTCCAGGATGTCACCGTGCCGAACCCTGCTGGCCAGGGGCTCTGGGAGGGAGACAGGCCACCTCATAGCAAAACTTCCCTTGAAATAGGAAGCATCTTGCTGCTGAGCGAACAATTTCTAATAATACTGGGGCGGTGGGCAGGTCTCGCTTCCCCCATGTGGTACAAGAGCAGCTGTTTGGAAAAAAGTCCCACTTTGGGCAAAGCTCAGAAGCTGTTCTTTTCCAGGCTGTCACCCAAATAGCTTGGCAAGGCAGGGACAGGGTTATTTCTGCGGGGAGGGTGGCTCTAGACCAGCCCCCATGTAAATGCACCATGAGCGTCCTGCTTGCTAAGTTTTCCCACTGTAGAAAAAGCCCCACAGCGTTTTCCATGTCCTTAGCTGCTAAGAAAGGGAAAATCTCTACCTTTTCTCCCGTGTCCCTTCTTTACTAGAATCAGTAAAGCAGGTTGGGATTCACTAGCAGGTACTTCGCCTTCCAAAACAGCTGATGTATTTTATCAACCAGTATTGTGGGAACCCAACACTGCCCGTGTTCTGCCTTATGTGCTTGTCTTGGGCATAGCGTGCTCTCTGAACACAACTGCGTGTTCAGTCCTGGCTTAACATGTGAACCCAGCTGTGCTGTCTACATGTCTGCAAATAAAAATCCAGCTCAACCAGTGGGGCTGTTGCGAGAGGATTCAGCTGAGATGCTCGCGTGCTTCACAGAAGAAAAACTTGCCGACTTTTGGGGCAGGCTGTCAGCCAGACCAGCTTTCTAAGAGGCTCCTGTTGTTAAAAAAAGGTGTATGGGGCCTGGAGAGGGGCTCAGCTTTCAGAAAACAGCTGCACTTGGACAGAGGTGTTGACCGCTACACTGTTAAATGTTGAGGGCTGTCAACATGGCAGATCCATGCATCATGCAATAAGCTGGTTCCAGAATTGGATAATAACTCGGCTGCTTGAGCAAACGTGACTGGCACCTTGTGAAATTTGGTCCTGTGGGCTCCCTGGAGTGGCACAGAAGCTCCAGCCCTTGGGAAATTCTTCTTGGGGCCCGTTGCAGCATTAACTTGTCTTCAGGGGCAGTTCTGGCATAGCACATTGGTGAGAAAAGGAGGCCAGGATGAAACGCTCGCGGTCTCTGTCTTGCCCCCAGCCCAGTCAGCCCACATCAACAGGTGAACTCAATGGCTGACGACAATCACAGTGGTGTCACGGGGGGACTGTTGCTGGGCATCCTCCCAGAACCCATCTTGCACAGCTAGACAAAGACCGTGGGCTCTGATGGGACTGCCAGAGTTAGCAGACGTGTCGGTCTGTTCTGTGATTGCAGAGTCCTGCCTGCCATCCCTTCCAAGAGATCCTTCTGTTCTCTGTTGCATTTCCTCCAGGTCAGGAAAGGTGAGGTGCCAGGAACCTCTTCCTTACTGAAGAGGCTTTGCCCTGACCTGCAGCTGTTCCTTTATGCCAACTTGCAAACTAGGAAGAGACTTCGTTAAAGTTGCCTCTGCCCCATGGATCGCTGACTTAATTCTCTTTGAAATTACTAATGCTTGTATGAATTTCACTCTTATTGCATGAACTGGAGACCCAGGATTCACCTGTAGTAATACGTTGAGACAGCCAGCCAGTGGAGATTCCCACCTCTGCTTTGCCAGAATGGCTGCAGCCTCGTTAGCCCCTAGTTAGATCTGCCTGTCTCCTTAGCTGGAACACTTTTCATCGTGGCTTTGTATCCCTCAACCTGAAAAGAGCAGGGGGGTTAAAAAAGTCAAGATGGCAACAAGAGCCTTGCCTCTTCCACCTGTGTCTGACGCACAGAAGGGGGATGGGACTCTGCAAGATTGGAGCCACCACCTTGACTTTTTTTTGCCTCCCCTCCCTCCCTCGGACACCTCCAGCAGGCCTGTCTCCATGCTAGGAAGCTTCCAGCTTATGTATTTTTAAAAACTTTTGTTTGTAGGGTTAACATAACCAGCTGTTGAATTTGTGCACGTCTTCCCATACGTCTGGTGACACCTAGCAGACCGGGGCACCGTGTAGCTGAGTGGGTTTGGGTTCAACATCCCCCTCTTGGCATGTGATGGACTCTGGGATGCCCTGAATGTTTTCACCCTTACGTGGAGATGATGTTGCCTGTGGCGTAGGTACCTTTCCCTTTAATAGAAACGTCAGAGGTGTTCTCCACAGGCTGTCGCTTGCAAGCATTCCCGTGCAAATGGGTTTATGCCCCGGGTGGGGCATCATTTCACGTGAAGCAGTTGTGCCAGCAAACATCTGCCAGTTCACTGGTCGGGATTGGGTTATCAAGCTGCAGAAACTCCGATTCATGGCGCCGTCCCCAGCGGGCAATTACCCAAACCCCGTGGTACTTCAGTGCTGCAGAGTAGCTCTCATCGTCAAAGAAGTTAGACGGCTTAGCCAGGTACGTCTGTGGCAAGGACTCCACGAGTGCCCTGCGTGGACCAGGTACTAGCAGCTAGAGAAGTTTGCAGCTACTGGATAAAATTGACTCGGCCTTTGCTAAGGTACGAGAGGCAGGAAGATGGGTGAGCCCAATTCCTTTTAACAAGATTTTTTGCAACAGTGGAAATGTTTTCCTTTTTCCCCCCTTGTCTTTGGAGCATGTTTTTCTGGCCATGCGCTTATGTATACGGTGCTTCCCTGCACATATCGAGCAATGTAGTCTGACAGTTATCGTGGGAGTCGTTGAAATACTGTACTTTGAAGAGCACAACGGGGGAGTTGTGGGAGCGATTTGTGAATGGACCAGAGCCATTTTGTATGCAAAAAAAGCTATTTTAACCTGCATGTAACCTCTCTAGGAAATTAATGGATGCCTGGGAACTTTTGACCTCCCTTTTTATATCTAAGCAAGGACGTGGCGGCCGTTGGATGTCAGATGGAAGCAAAAGGAAGTGATTAGGAGTGGTGGGAATGAGGCTGAACGCTGATAAGGAAGGAAACAGCTAGCATAAAAGAATGTTCGGGGTTTGCTGAGTCTGCAAAAGTTTGAATTGATCAGATATAAATACTGCTGGGGCACCTGGTGTGTTCCTGTCCCCTGCTTGCCACTGCTTTCCAGTAAAAACGTCTCTTTGCTAAGACATAAAGATGTGGACTTTAATTTCTTTACAATGGGAAGAGCTTAAAATGGTATCATTTATGTAACTGTCCTGGAACGCCACTGCCGTAGCATCTTTGAGTGAATTTTTAAGTTTCAAAAACTGGAGAGGTGCTAAATCAGGCTTGCTGGGGAGAAAATGACATTTAACTGTCTCTCTGCGGAAATGTCTTTGAATTTAAGTTGGAGGGCAGATCCTTTGCTCTGAAGGCTTTGGAAGTGTCAAGAATGAAGCTTTGGTAGCATCATTTTGAATTGTGCTGGATTTCTCTCCTCAACCCTTGGAAACCACATGTGGGAGGGTCTGGCTGGTTTCAACGCGGAGAACATGGTTGGTTCACCATCTTTCCAGTTTTTTTCATTTGGAGAGAAAGTGAGCTAATTGCACCAGAATTATGTGTGCAAAAATCTATCAGGAAATCCACCACGTGGAGTGCATCTAGACACCCTACTGGTGGGCAAAACCAGTATCGAGGTGAATACTAGCACCATTCACTGAATCCATGATGTGATACGCATGTAACGCAGTAAATTAACACAGGTATGAATATGTGGGCCTCTGCCCCCCCTCCCCCAATCCCCCAAAGCAAAAGTTTCTGGAGGAATACACCACATCAGAGTTGCTTGTCTTTAAATAAAATTGCTTTATAAAAATAGTACATTTGAAAATACCAAAAAGCAATCAAAAGGTTTTGCAACAAGGCACTTTGCACACGTTTTGGCACGGTTTTGAAGGGATGAGAAAACGTCATTCTTCAGCTGTCGGAAATACCGCTCCCAGCAGCCACGCACTCTTTCCTGCCTCCGTCCCCCGAAGATAGGCTGGTGGGGAGCAGTTTGTCTGAAGTTCGAGGGGCCCCCCTTTCAGTTGCCGCTCCCATCTTGAAGAATGGGACGACAGCAGGGTTCCCAAACCTTGCAAATACAGCCGAAACTGGCTTAAAAGGATGGGGAATCCAGAGGACTGTGAACGCCAGTCTGTGCTCAGAGGGCCTTGCAGATGCTGAGGTGGCCCTGGGGAGCGCTCCACCCCCAGCCAGGTGGGAAATGGGGTTTTATTCCACATTTGGGGTGGGGAGAGAAGGATAACTTGTGATTTCCAAGCACACACAGAAGACCCCTACTAGGATGGAGCGGAAATCCTGGACATTTGGATCTTGTCCTCCTGTCCAGGTAAGGCTGACTGATCACCAAGCCCAGTGTTTCTGCCAGAGATCCGGCAGAGACTCTGGAGCCTCTGAACCAGTGTTGTCCAAGCTTGGCCACTAAGATGAGTGGACTTCAACTCCCAGAATTCCCCAGCCAGCATGGCTGGCTGGGGAATTCTGGGAGTTGAAGTCCACTCATCTTAAAGTGACCAAGTTTGGACAACACTGCTCTGAACGAAGGGAGCAGAGCCGCACACAGACCCATTCCCAACCCTCTCTCTGCATGGAAGAGTAACCCATGGGAACCAACGCAGGGCCACAGGGGGCTGGATGAAGCCAAGGGACGTCACTGCTGCCATTAGCAAGGAACACAAGGGCTGGCAGACACCTTGAAGACCATCTAGCCCACCATCCTGCCCAAATCAGTTCAGAGACAGTGCCAAGACAGTCAGTTGGCAGGTGCGGGATGGGTGAAGATTTCTGGCAGAAAGTCACAGCTTGCAGGCAAAAAAATACTCCAAGGCCCTCCCTGGGGCTGGAGGCCACGCCAAAGCTTTGGCAGGAAGATGGTAGGGGACACCTTTCTGCAGACGGAGTGCAGACACGCTCACCTTTCTCACCTGGGACACGGAAGGAAGCGCACACCCAACTCTGTCAACAGCAGGCAGGTGGTCTCATTGGGTTGCTTTGATGACAAAGATGGGATCAACGTCAAGGCTTGGGAAGAGCAACTATATTTTAACAAGGCCAAAGCCCAACTTGCAGGGAACGCTGGACAAAATGGCATGTTCTTCATCACAATGCCAAGCCAGCACAATGGCTGTCTGAAAGTCCTTTGGATTCCCTCAGCACTGATGGGAATCTTTGCCCTAACGCAACAGCAGATAGACTGACAACTCTGCTGAGGGCAACGGAATTAGTGAAGAGTTACTAGCAGCACTGTGCCCTCTGTCAGACAAAAACTAAAAATAAAATGGACGGGCTTTGCTGAGCAGTTGGGAAGCCCAAACACTACTGCAGGTAAGTTGAATCCAATCTCTTTGCACATCCGTAACCGTTTTGGAATTCCCTCCCCAACTGTACTTCTACCATCACCTGTCAGGTCTCTTCTCTTCCCCATCACAAGAATCTCAGAATTTCCGAGTTACCACGTCTGCTTCACACTCCAACACTCAAAACACGTGAGACAACGTTGATGACTGTCCAAGGAAATACAGTCCTTGAAATATCTGTTCTTGCAACATAGCCATAGTATCGCCAAAGAAAAGAACAGGGAGAAAACTTTGTCCCAATAAATAAGAAAGCTTATTCTTAAGCAACATTTAAAGTGGGGAGGGAGGGTAGCAGTTGTCTCATACAAGACAGCCTCCACTTCTTCTGTGTACCCTGAAGACCTCCACTTAAGGCCATTATGATATTTGCACTAGTGCTAAAGTCGCTGCTGCCAATGTGGGAACCCACTCGAGCATCGAAACTCCCTGGCTGAGCCCAGGCGGGGAATGGAATTTGCTCGGTTGCCGTAATGGCAAAAGAGCAGTGGTCCTTCACGTTCTTCCCAGCTGACCTGCGGTGTGTTTGCGTGTGGGGTGTCCACGCACCCTGCCTCCAACACTAATAGATGCAGCCCCATTAAAGCAAAAACTCAGCATCTCCTGCTCTGAACGAGGATCATTACTGGTTCGGGAATGTTCCCTCTCTCAATGCGTAGCTGCATAAAATAGTGGGACCTGACTCATTTTCCCTAGGAAAAAAGCGCCAAGCCCTGGGCCGTTCCACCGCAATGGTTTCTCTGCTAAGAGAGACCCCGGGCCTGAGGAGGGGGAGAAGCGCCCCAACCATCACCCCCGGATGTGCCGAGGGCAAGGAGGAAACTGTTGGCCCCAAACCCTGGAATCACCAGGAGAGAAAAAAGGCACTTTGGTTTAAACCGCTGGTTGTGGGCACTAGGGAGGGCCTTTCCAGAGCGGAAATCTTTGGTTACGGTCACTCTGTGGAAAAGAAAGTGGGGAGAGAAAGGCCAGAAGAATGTGAGAGGTTTGAGCAGATCTACCAGTTGAATTTCCTCCTCCCCTCACTCAGTTCTTTAGGAACAACCTACGAGTTTTCCCCACAACGTCAAGCAAGGGGGCCATTGCAACAGTCTTGGGCAACTGAGGGATCCTTCCAACACCTGAGCCCCACTGCATTTTGGCAAGAGACCCTACTGCCCAAGGACGGAGGCCTCTCCGTTGGCTTCTCTCGTCTTCCCTGACAACCTGAAGAAGGTTTCCCTCATGGTGGTGTAGCACTGGCTGGTGAGTTCATCGACATCCTGAACTGTCAGGTCCTTAGTTGAGATGGGCGGCAGGATTTCCACCTGGATTCTGCCTGGAGGCGGAAGAGGCAATACCAGATTCATCTCTACGGCCCCTGGCCCACCTGCCCCAACCCACACATTTACAGCAAGCAGCTCTGTTGGTTGGTCGACCCAACTCTCCAAGTATTTGGGAAAAGGGACCCACGAGACAGCCGCCTCCCTCACACAAGGCACGCCCCAGCCCCCAACCCATCCTCTTGACCCCGTTCCTCCTGACTCAGTTTCCCCCTCTGTTCTTTTGGGCGCTTTGCCTGCAAGGTGTTTCAGAGTCACACTTATTGCTTTGACTGGGGGGACCTTCCAGAGAAATGCACTTGGGAAGGGCTGAGATGTGCATCATTAACTGACTGAAGAGCAGGCAGTTTGCCAAGGACTGCGGGGAACAGGGCCTCCTGATCTCTCTCCTCTCAAGGGCGTTCTCTGCTAGCCAGGAAATCTGATTTGCTTCTTCAAAAGCTCTATCAAGTAATCAGGAAGGAAGGGATGCTGTTTTGAACCTATGCATATCTGCAGGCAGAATATTGACAGTAAAACCGAGCACGCTCACAAAGCCGGAAAGCTGGATTCCTTTTAGCCACGCACAGATCTGCAAGAGAATTTGGACCTTCCAAAGAGAAACAGAACATCATGCCAAGCTATGCGCTATCCTACCTGATGTAAACATATTCTTTTCCGGGTTGTAAAATGAAGAAAAGGAAGAGTAGATCACAGGAATGACTGGAACCTTCAAAGGACAGAGACAAAAAAAGTTAGCAAAAACCCGGAGCTTCTTGTATTCCACTCTATTTACAATGATCCCCGTCTTTCGACCCCCAGGGTGACTTAAACGTCACTTTTTAGACTACATAACATTGAAGAAAATAACGAGAACTTAATTCTACCAGGGCTGGAGTTAGCACGTGAACCCTTTTCTTACGATGGATTTTTATTCACTTCAAAAAGGAGAAACTCAGCACAGGGCAGAAACTCGGGGAACTGTAAAAGGAAGTCAACCAAGGGGCACATGACTGGAATCAGGAGTTCAGAAAAAAAGCAGCATGGGAGGGACGCGGGAAAGTTATTAAAAGTGCTGAACAATTTGAACCTCACTGCATGTGTATAGAAAAGGAATGAGTTAATCATAATGTCGATGGAGATGCAGTTAAAACCACTCTTAATTCAATCATGTTTCTTGCAATGTCCTAAAGTTATGTTCTGGGAGGAAATAATTAACATATATTAATTTGGCCCTGAGACCTCTGTTCCTGTAACCTTGCAATAAAGGTCATGTTACTACTCAGGGTTGGTGCTTCTGGTCTGGACTACCTCAAAGGGGCGGCAAAACTTATTCCAAAGGCAGAAACCAGCAGCCTTCCTTGACCAGTGGCTTGCAAGACATGCTCCATAATTCCCAATGGCTGAGACTTATGGGAGCTGAAGTCCAACTCCTCTAGGGGTTTCAGAAACCTCTGTTTTCCTTGGCGCAAGGAAGGCTGGAGACAGGCCGTTTTCTCCAGGGCCAAGCCAGGTCGGGACTCACAACCACCAAGGTCCACCCTTCGGGGACTTGGCAAAGAAAATGGGACCCCAAAATGCGTCACTTTCAGCTGGCCACAATACACACATAGGGCGAAATTAAAAGAAGAGCATCTCAGAAGGGGGCACTGAGGCCAACCTGCTGCTCAGTGCACGAATCCAAGTTAAACCAACGCCCGGTCTCTGCTCAAACCGCCTCAAGCAAAGGGGAGGCTACCACCTCCGTGGGCCACAGGTTCCACTGTCAAATTCCTCAGTCAGAATCCGTCTTTCTGCAATGCAAGGCTGGGCCCACTGCTAGTTCTATTTGCAGCCTGGTGCAGTCAAGAGACTCTCGGCAATTCTCAACCTTGGGCTAAAAGCGATCAGGCCTTGAGTTTCTGCGTGACTCCCTTTCAGGATTATGAAAAGAGCAGCCACCTCCTGATTTCTCAAGGGTTGCAGCTGCCTAGCTCCTTTGAGCAGCAGCCAGTTCCTGGGTGGAGAGAGTCATCTTGTCTCTCGCTGCAGCACATGTTTCTCGCAGGTGCATCCTGTGGCGTCCAGCACTCCATTTAGCCACCTCTCGTGCTCTTCTCTTTCCATCCACCCTGCCCAGCGTTTCATCTTTTCCACCGAGGCCTCGGCCCTCGTGTTCTGCCCAAAATACAATGGCTTTTGCTTTGTGCCCCTTGCTCCCAGTGGACATTCAGGATGATCTCCTGTAGTGCGGAAAGACGATACTCTTGATGCAAACCAGTTTCCTCCACGCCACAATTCACAGAAGTTCATCTTTTTCTCTTGCGGAGTTCATTCCTCACATCATACATCGTAACAGAGAAGACCTTTGAACTGACCATTCTCATTTTTAGCTTAATTAAAAATGCCTGAGTCTGTTATGGGTTCATCTAGCCCCCCCCAGGCTGTTTGCTCGTTGTTGTTATTCTATGAATCTCTTTTGCACACCCACCATCCTTATCAATTCTGGAACTTCTGGCTTCTCAAAGCTACACCCATCCAGTTCCTGCTGCCGATCCTCGTTAGACTTCTCCCCCAGTCATCCTTACTGAGCTTGTCTGAATTCTGCTTCCACCTTTCTAGGTGATGCCCAGAACCAGAGAGATGACTCAAGACAGACCTGACCAATGCAGTGGAACTACTCAAAGAATCTGGAAATGATTAAGCTGTTGATGCAGCCTAAAACTGCATTTGTCTCTTCAGCAGTTGCATCATACTGCTGACTCACATTCAGCTTGCGCACAACTAACATCCCATGACTTTTTTCACACATATTATGTGCATTTGATTTCTTCTTCTTTGGTTTCATTTTCTCCCTAAATGCATTTCTCAGACTGTGTCCTGTTACTGATTCTATCTTAGGTGTTTGGAAGGCTGAGTTCTAGAGTATTAATTATCCAACCCAATTGTGCATCATCTCCAAACATGGCAAGTCTATCCATTTTGTGCATCCACTAAAGAAAAGCTGGTCTGCTGCTTTGGGTGTGACAGACTACAACTTAAACCACAGAGACGGACACCACAGTAGTAGCGTCTAGTGGTGGTAGTGCTGGACCAGGCCTGGGAAGACCCAGGTTCAGATTCAGACTAGGCCATGGAGGGTCCCTGGGTGACTTTGGGCCAGACCCTCTCTTTCAGCCCAATCTACCTCACAGAGCAGTTGTTGAGAAAAAAGTGGAGGAAGAGATACTACGAACGTTGCCTTGAGCTCCTGAAGGAAAGGAGGGGAATCAATCGATCAATCAATGGGAGGCAAGTAATTCTGTGAAGAAGCATTAATCACCTGTGCCTGGACTGCAAGATGGAAAGCGCCCTTCTTGAATGGCAAAAGATCCCCATTCATATTCCTTGTTCCCTCTGGGTAGATCCATACCTTGACCTGGAAGCAGAAGGAAAGAACACCAGTTGACCGACTGTGGCACGGGGGCCCCTGGAACCAGCCCACTCTTAGCAGCTTTGACAGGTTCCCCTCGCAGTGAGGACCCTAAGCCAGCATTGGAAATCTGAGCAGTAACCCACCACCTTCTCAGGATCACAGAGAAAGCCCTTCCAAAACAAAAAACAAAAAAACCCCAAGGGCCTCTATAAAGAATTCTAAAGTATATATTTTATACTTGGCCATTAAAGTATTCTGTATTCTGTAAATTGGGCGAGCGGGCTGTAAGGCCACCAAGATTTGCGCTGCAGCCTCTGGAGGGGAAAGTTGAATTTAAAACATCAACACACACACACACACACACACAACTGCAACAAAAGGTGAGTGCAGTCATAGGATGGGACTGGACAGCTTGCAGCCATCGGAAGCTCCTTTTTAAAAACAGTCCCCAGGAATAGCAGCCTGAATATTGGCACCAGGAAATGCCGAAATAAATTTCTGCTTTTTTAAAAACTGCAGAAAACAACTAAAAACACACAAATCTCAGCTGGGGTGGCAACGGGCTTCTGCCTCCCAAACAAATTGAGAAGCGTTACTCGGGAGCCCTCACACAGAACGAAAGGCAGAAAAGCGGGACGGATCTTTATGGGTGCCACGACAAACAAATGCAGCGTTTTAAAAGCACGCTTATTACTTAAGGGAAGTTGCGCCTGAACAATTTTTAAAAAGTAAAACTGTTCTGCCTAAGGGCTTTAAAATTAGAGCTTCTAAGACAATGGTGCAGACCTTGCATCGATTATCAGCTAAAGTGAGAACTCAATGACCTCTTAACTTCAGGGAACAAAATTAATCTCGCCACCTCCAGGACATGTTCTTGCACAAGAAACCGTCAACTTTTGTTCTGCAGTAAATCACAATGTCTACAGCTGGTGGCAGCCGCTCGCTGACCCTGGCTAATCTTGAAAAAAGGTTGAGCGAGGTTGGATTTGGTTAGCATGCCGGCTGGGGAATTCTGGGAGTTGAAGTCCACGTCTCTTAAAGTGGCCAAGTTAGAGAAACACCGCTCTAGAGCAATTTCTCTCCCAGTGAACTGAGTCCGTGAGAAAACGCGGAGGCTTTCTTTCGACCCAGCCCTGGCTGCGGGCATCGTATCAACTCCCAGAGAGCTGCCAGAAGACGGTGCTGTCGCCCTGGCGCACTTGCAGAGAGGGCAGCCTCAGAGAAATGGGTGGGGCTGGCAAGTGTGGGGAGGAGAGCAGAGCAGGGCTGGACGAGCAAGTCTTCAATCGGATCCAGCCTGGCAGCTTCTTATATTTATCCGACATCTGATCAAGCGAAGCATAAGGGCAGCAGAGATCAGTTAAGGGCGCAGCGCTTGGATTGGCGAGTGCCAGTTTGGTGCAGCGGCACAGGATAGAACTGGGAGGCCGTCTGTTCTAGCGCTGCCTTGCACACAAAGCCAAGTCACTTTCTCTCAGCCTAGGAAGAAGGTGGCGAGGCAAGCCACTTCTGAAAAACCTCGCCAAGAGAACCGCGGGGACTCGCCCAGGTGGTCACCAGGAGACCAGACTGCTTTGGCAGACCACATGTGTACCCACAAAGAGACAGATCAACAGATGTGCAATTGTTCAGGCTCAAGCAAAATTAAGATGCTCAACAGCCCCCCGCGAGGAGCTGGAAAGTCTTCATGGGGAAGTATTCAACCAGCTATCAGAGAAGAACGTGCAAAGATATTGTAGCGGCGTACCATGCAGCTGTTTTAAAGGGTGTAAAATCACTCCAACACATTTACTGAATTAGGCTGTTTCCGTTTAGGACAAGAAAATAGCACCAATAAGAATGCCCAGAATTATCTTAAGCCTTGCCAGCCCCTCTTCTAGAGCAGTGTTTTTCAAATTTGGCTACTTTAAGATGTGTGGACTTCAACTCCCAGAATTCCCCAGCCAGCATCTTAAAATTGCCAAGTTTGAAAAACACTGCTATAGAGGAAGGTACTTTCAAACTTCTCCCAATTTCATTTAGATAGCCCAGAAAAATTTAACTCCAAATACTCTGGCTTTATTTTTAAGCAATTATAGTTCCTCATCTCTTTTTGTATGCCTACGTAGCACGGAACTATAGACAATAAAGCCTCTGAGAAGGGCTGGACGTACAATGAATTCTTGAAGATGACCTGACCCAGTTTTTGTTGCAAGAGATTAACCTTGCCCACTTAGGTGATGTGGTAAAAGGAGTAGCTGGCACAAGTCCAAACCATGATTACAACATTTTTTTTAAATACTGTGCAGTGAAACTACATTTTATTTTACTGCCACGACTTCAGTTCAAGAGGGCAATTTGGGTCACATTACTTGGAGATGTTTCATTTACAATATAACTTTCCAGACTTTTTCTCTTCAGATGTTGATAGAACATTAACAAGGTGAAAAACATACCTTGTGGCTTTATTTGTTATAGTAAAATTATAAAAAGAAATTGCACAGCGCAGTTTTAAACCCATAAGGATATATAGGCACATTGTCTCAGTTCGATTTAAAAAGGCGAGAGCTACAACACACAGGTAAAATCTTGGAGCCCCAGGGATCGTTGGGCAAAATGAGGCTGAAAGTTCCAGCATGCATTTCTGAATGCAAATATAATGCTTATGAAGGCAGAATACAGGAGAATTGCCTCTTGGTGATGCAGAGGGTTAGGGTTAGGCTATATACAGTCATGGGAAAAAGGAAGTACAGCCTCTTTGAGTTCTATGGTTTTACGTATCAGGATGTAATAAAAACCATCTGGTCCTTCGCAGTTCTCAAAAGTAGGTAAATACAGCCTCAGATGAACAACACATGATGTATTACACCAGGACCTGGGCACCTTGCAGTCACTGAGTCGACCATGAACTCCTCTGTATACCAAAGGATTCTAGAGTCAGATGTGAGGCCATCTGTCCGGCAGCTAAAGCTTGGCCGACATTGGGTCATACAACAGGACAATGATCCCAAGCACACTAGCACATCTACAACAGAATGGCTGAAAAAGAAAAGAATCAAGGTGTTGCAATGGCCCAGTCGAAGTCCAGACCTCAACCCGACTGAAATGCTGTGGCGTGACCTCAGGAGAGCTGTGCATAAACAAATGCCCGCAAACCTTCGTGAACTGAAGCAATGTTGTAAAGAAGAGCGGGCCAGAATTCCTCCACAACGATGTGGGAGACTGATAAAGTCATACAGAAAACGATTACTTCAAGTTCTTGCTGCTAAAGGTGGTTCTACAAGCTATTGAATCATAAGGCGTACTTAGTTTTTCACACATGGCTTCTCCATTTTGGCTTTCTTTTTGTAAACTGTATTTACCTACTTTTGAGAACTGCGAAGGACCAGATGACTTTTATTATGTCCTGATACGTAAAACCACAGAACTCAAAGAGGGTGGACTTTCTTTTTCACACGACTGTATATGTAGATCTTTCCAATCGTTTTTGAAAGAAAGGACCCAGAGCAGCTCTGTGTGATGACTGCCTTTGCTCATCGAATACACCCTGGACACTCCCACTTGTCATCCTGATTCTGTTTTCCTCCAAACTCCCTTCCCTGTTTTTATGACTGTGCTTTCTCTGCATTGCCAAGTACAGTGCATTTCAAAGACGCGATCCTAGCTTCCCTTACGAGACGCTGAGCGGGGACGACGCGTGCTTCTTAACCCGCACAAAATCAGGCAGGAGAGATCTGTACACAGGCCATGAGTAATGGATAGGAGGAGTTAAGGTTTAACTCCCTGCTAAAAACTTAGGAAGGCTGCTTCCTGCAAGAGACTGAGGTGTTAAAAGTAATATTGGGAGCCCAAGGTCTCCTGGGGGTTGCTTTCAGAGCAGGATGGGGACACCTGACATTGAGGCAGGGTCACTCCGCTGCCCTCGGAGGAATTCATCCATGCGTGGCTGCTGCCTGCTGGAATCCTGTCCTCTGACTTGCAGCACGTGATTTCCAATCTCGGCATGAGCAAGGGATTGGAGAACAGCTGGGTACGTCTCCCGCCCTCCTGGCCAGCGTCCCCGGCTGTGCCAAACGCTTCTGCTAGGCTTCTGAGAAGAACCTAGGACAGCGCAGGGGGTTCCCCTCCTAGGCCACTTTTACTTCCAGATGGCACCATCGAAAGCAGGCAAGCTGCTTCCGCTTCGGGGTCTCAAACAACTGAGGAAGAAAATCTGAACCTCTTCTGGAACAACCTCCAAGGCTTTAAATCAGGTGATCCAATTCAGCAAGTGTTACTTTTGCATTTGGCCAGCAAAACTAAGCCCAGGTATTTAATGGTACCTTTTATATCTAATAGGCTGTTCTTTTTCAAGTAGCCAGATGTGTCCGAGCTGATTAGGAAAGCGATTTGCTGAAGCCCTCTTAAGGAGTTTGAAAGGTGGCCTTCAAATATCAACTGTTTCTCGGACGTTATTTTGACTGGACCATTTCCAAATACTTTAGGAGCTCAACAGGGGAACAGCTGGTGCCCTGGCACAGATCAGACTTTTCAAGGGCTGGGGAGGGCACCTGAAAGCTGCCGACTAGCCTGGGACCGGCTTCCTCCCAGCTGGTCTTCTGCCAGCTGATCAGATGTATCAATGCCTGATTTCCTTCACTGCAAGTAGCAGCTGGAAACAACTCCGGGTATCGTAAGAAGGTCAGAAGCTCCCTAGCAAGAAAGACGCAAGGCTCTTCTCCCTCTAGGGACGATCGTCCGGCGTGGGAAGGCAGCTTTCCGTCAGCAAGGGAGGTTGCCTTTATGTGCAAGGAATGGGAAACTGGGTGTGCAAATGCACCCTTAAGGGCAGGCTGACTGGTGTGTCCTAAAAGTCTGATCTGCTGGTCTTCAGGGCCTGAAACGTTTCAGCATCCAAAGACCTGGGGGTGGCCACAGACTATGATTAAAAAAGTCAAAACGGCAGCCGCAACAGCGCAATAGAAGCTCCGCTTGTTTTGCAAGTAAGTAAAGAGTAAAAAACGCACCGCTGCAAAGAACAGTGCATTATTTACTTTTCTTATTTCACCGATTTCTTCTCTTGCTGCTCTGGTGTTTCAAACGTCATGCCCATGGATCTTGCAAGGTCTCTGACTTTTACCTGTCTTGCTTAACTCTGGGGGAGGGCAAATCCAGCCACCCTTTTAGAGAGCCACAAGGCTACGATACACCCAGACACACCCGTCCTGAAAAGGTGCCACGTCCGGCTGCTGCCGCTGACGAGGAGACGTGCTTGCTTCGTCTGCTCAGAATCTGCAGCCTTAGTGGGACGAGGCGTTCACTGGATTTCTGAGGTTCTTAGTGAAAACCTGGCGGGGGGGGTCCCTTTGAGATGCCTTCACAATACTAAGCCGGTCTCTTCTCCCCTCTTGCCCCACGTGAAGGAAGGCCTGGCCAACAGGTCAAGTAGAAGATGGCTGCATTCACACAAGCCATCCCTAAACCAGGTTAACAGAACACCCTACCCTTTGGCAGCACTATGGAAACGGTTTGCCCTGCCTCCTTTGAGAATGGTTTCATTTTCCCGGTCCTGAGATTTCCTGGTGGTCTCCCTTCCAACAGGCCCGAACCTGCTGAGCCTTCTGAGAGCAGCCAAGATCAGTGCAACCGTACCACCCACCAAGAAGTTTACAAATGTCCAGCAAATAAAGCATTTGATGGCTTAACACACCACAGGTCAAAGCAAAGGCCCAGTCCTCACGATAACGAACCACAGACTACCCAGCCCCGCTTTAGCCTAGTCTAGCACGCGGTGTGAATCTAGCATGCCAGCTCAGTGCCCAAGGACTCAAGCGAGGGGGACGCAGGGCAGGGTCTTCAGCCCGTCCTCCCAGCCACCTGCACTCACGTTCTCCCTGATCATGATCTGGCTGACTTCAGACATCACGGACTTGGCGGTGCTGGTCTTCTGCCGGTTGATGAAGATCACCCCTCCGAGGTACATTATCATCCCCACGGGCCCCGTGTACAGCAGCTCCCTCTTGCCAATCTGGACGCAGCGCTCTGGAAGGACTTCCATCAGCCCTGCGAAAGAGGGGGGCAGGAGGGACACACGTGAACAGTTGCCCCCAAGACTGGAAGGTGCCAGCGCCAAGCGTCTCCTTTCTCTCTCTGCTGATCGTGACCAGCCAAGACTCAGAGGAACATCCCATTCGGACTGGGGGACCCCAGCCTAGTCTCTAGCCTGCTTCCCAGGGTGGTCGGGCGGGTAAAAATGGAATAAAGCTACACAGCCATCTGTACAGCTCTGAAGCCTCAGTCAAGGTTTCATAGTCCCTAGGTGCAATGGGGTGTGGGAATGGCCCTGGGAGATGGGGGAGAAGAGGTGCTGCCTCGGGAATGACCAGATAAGGGAGAGGGAGCCCCCAGCTGCATAACAGGCAGAGAAAGAACCTCAGAGGGGACCCTCCCTAGCTTCTCAGGCTGCAAAAAGAGACGGCGGGGATTTGTACTTTCAGACTTGCAAGGTTCTGTTAATGTAGCCTTGCCATAAAGCGGAACTGGCTCATCTGGTCATATTTCCTGTCTGGACTACCTGGGAAGGCTGACACTGAGGACGCTGGGCTCTCTCAGCCGCATTTCATGGACCAGGGCTGGGACTGGGGCCTCAGCACTGAGGCCAGGTGGTTCACAGGCAGCTGTGGGACAACAGGCAGGACCGACCAGGAGGCACCCATCTTTCAGGAAGCAGATTCCCATCCATTCATATCACACCCCTAACCTGCTTAACAACCCATTCACATGGGTCGTAGCCTATGATGAACCATAAACCAATCAAACCTCTTTTCAGTCTGCCATTTTTAATTAATATATTAATATAAATTTAATAATTAAATAATCTACACAGGTAGTCCTCACTTAATGACCACAATGGGTACCAGAAAATTGGTCATTAAGCTGGGCAGTCACTAAGCAAGTCACGTGACCAGACCTGATTTAATGACCATTTTTATGGCAGTCATTAAGCAAATCCAGCTTCCCCTATGGGCGTTTTTTCCTGGAATTCACTTAACAACCACACAATTTGCTTAACAACCACATGATTCACTTAACAACAGTTGTAAAAAAAGGTTGCAAATTGTGATCATGTGACTGTGGGGGGGTGCGACAGTTTGCAATGGTCATAAGTGCAAGTACAGGTTGTAAAGCACTTTTCCTGAGACCATCATAACTTTGAACGGTCATTAAATGAATGGTCATTAAGCAAGGATTACCTGTATATTGAAATATAAACTATTTATTATTTATAAATAATATACATTTAACAAACTATTATTATTAATACTTAAACATTACTAAACCGTCCTACAAAGGGTACAGAACTGGCAAGGATTCTTTGTGTTTCTCAAGGGAAATTGCTAAGTCTCTTTTGCAGAAGAAATATAAAGAGGAATTAATGCAGAAACCATTTTTGGATTATAAACAGGTTCATACTACATCCAAAGTCTGGATTCTTTCTAACATATGATTAAAACACCTTATTTTTTCAGATTAGGCAGGAATTATTGCAACTCTTGACTTATCTTGGCTCATAATTTATAATTTGATTTATATTGGTCATAGTTATTAACTATAATGACCTAATTTTAATACTTGCGTACTTCAGTACTGACTTACACCTTCAAACTGATACTAGATATTATAATTTGTAGGTTTACATCCTTGTTATTTGGAAATTTTATAGCAAATGTTATGATGATGATAAATGTCCTATGTTTTTTTTCCTTTTTCTTTGATTGCATTTGTAATAATTATTACAAATGATTAAATAATATAATTACTGAAATTATTTTTAATTATTAATGTGTTGTTATTATTATTCCAAACATAATGAATGAAAGGGAGGCAGACAGACAGGTTTAACCCTAACCAAGCTTGGTATACTATGCAAATATGTCTCTTGGGTTTTTAGCACACTGGGGTAGGCGCGTGGTGCGAACACAGCCATCGAGTTTAAGAAGACCACTGACGGTGGGTGAACCACTGTCTGGCTTCTGTGGCTTCCCCCCTTCCATTAAATCTCAAGGAAAGGCAGCGGAACGGCCCCTCCCGGACGTCTCCCCCAGCAGGACCTTTTCGGTGGCTGCACAAACTGAGCCCGAGAGGGCCCCCCCCCTCCGTGACCGGGGAGCCCTGAGCCCTACCGATCATGTCCAGGACGCTCTGGTGGTTGGAGACGATGACACACGGACCCTCGAGCTCGAAGTGCTCCAGACCCTTCACTTCGAGCCTCAGGCCGTAGACGTACTTGAAGGTGCGGACCACATTTTTGATGATCCTAAAGAGACAAGCAAAGGCCAGGAATCAGACACCCGGAGCCTCCCCAGAGGTGGACCCTTGCGAAAACCCCCTCCTCAGCCCAAGCCACACTCTTCCTAACTCTTCCCGCTAGCCTGAACGCAGCAGATACTTCAGCCACTGATTTACTATCCAAAACCCCAGTTTCTTAAAAGGGTAAACCTTTTTGTGACGTACTGGGAAGACCGAGAACCAATCTTCCAGCTTGCAGCCTCCCAGCTGGGAAAACAAGTTTGTCTCCTTTCCTCCCTTTCAGTCACCTCCATCAACAACCTTCTGGATGAGGCAAGGAGGTAACTGGCTATGCCCAGGATCCCGTATTTAAAGGAAGACCTGCGGCTGGGTGTACGCCCCAATACCCCGCTGCCCTCGGGGTGAAGGGAGCAGGTCAGGCCTCGTAGCTCCCTGGGATCTCTTTCTGCCTCTCACGTTCGGGAAGAAGGTCTTCTTCCCGTGTCCTCACAGGAGGAAGAGGCTGCTGGCGACAGATCTGCACAAGGGGGGTGGGGGGTGGGATGGGGGACAGACCCCAGCCCCGGAAATCTTTCACCTAGGCGCTGCCACGCCCATCGTGAAATTAATGCTAAGATCACCCTTCTTTTCTCATCAGGAAGGCCACAGTGGAAGACAGCAACCAAAAAGCAGAAAACTGTGCATTTTAAAGCCCAGACATTAAATCCAGAAGCACATTTCCTTATACAGCTTGGGAAGTACTGTAGGACAAGAAACGTGGCAGCCTTCAGCCAAACTCACTTGCAATGTTAAGGATTCTTAAAATGGTAGTTTGTGGAAAGGTTTGCCAACCCAAAGAGGCCCCTGAGTGTTTTTAGGGGTTTGGGGGCTGTGGCAGGGGGAGACATGAGTGACCCAACTGTCATTTCCTTTGGGTCACCATTTAACTGAGATGACATATAGTTATTTTACTGAGATTTTACCTCAGTTACATCTTCCTCTTTTGTCATATTGCGGATCGTGGCTTGGCAGCCACGTGGGGAGCTCCCTGGGAGGAGCAGGTGACCACCCCGGGCCTCAAACGCTGCTCTTCGGTTCATGCCACCTCTCCAAGAGGGACTGCATGAAGGACACTCCCAAATCCAGCTTGGGGAGACCTCTCAGGCGTTCGCAGCAAGGAGCAGCTTAAGGCCTTTCTCCCCTTGGCCCAATCATGGCATTAAGATGCCCTGAAAACCTTTGGCTCTGCATTGCCCTGCCTTCTTCTTATCCCCAGCCCAGGACCACAGGACTGTGGGGTTGGAAGGAACGGATCCTGGAGGTCTCCTAGCCCACCCCCTGCCCAGGGCAGGAATCCTCAGACCATCCTGGACTAAGGGCTGCCCAACCTGGGCTGGGTGAAGCGAGGAGGCAGCCCTTTCCAAGCCCCCAGTTAGCAAGTTCCAACAGATGGGCAAACCTGTGGTTCTCGGGCTGATTTCCCTGCAGGGAAATGAGACCAGAATAGGGCAACTGGAATTGGCAACGGCAAAATGTACCTTGCTTTAGTTTTACAGAGGGATGGCGGGCAGGGGGGCACCATCGGAGCCCCTGGGAAGACACTTGTAAGGAAGACACCAAACCAGTTTCCCTTCAGGTTATAATTGCAACTTCCATCCCGATCTGCAAGAGCCCGAACCTTCTAGAGATACTAGGACACCTAGAATTCCCATGGCTGGCATGGGCAAGACCGACCGAGAGTTGCTAATCTGGCATTCGCACCAGGGAGGAAGGGGGAGTCCAGGACACTCCAGCCACTCCTGAGCGACAAGTCCCAGTCTGGTTTGCTATGGGTCCAGCTGCAGCATTTCAGCGCCGCCTGGGAGTCTGCAAGTGCCCCACGCAAAGGGAGCCTCCCCTCCGCTCTGCCCCCGACGCTTCACCAGCCCGTCGTGGTTCTGCGATGGAGGCAGCGGCAAGGAAGGCGGAGAAGCTGGTTGGGCAAAGCAGAGGGAGGTTCCCACGCTCTGCCCAGGAAGACGGAGAACACATGGCTCCCCAAGCCAGGGGAGGGGCAGATGGCACGTCACCCTGCAGCGCTGGGGCTGACTGGCTCTCTCAGCCGCCCCAGCCTCACACAACTGGGGGCAGAGTCCGCTTCCAACCCACAGAGCTTCCTGGAGTGGGGCAGACAGAGCCGTGAGTAGCTGCTAGGCCAGAGATCAAGGCCAGAGATGCGACCCGCCCTTGACTGCGACTTTTCAATTACTCTTTGTCCAGAAGGAGGATGAAAACAGCAGCTTTGCAAACCTCTTCAGTTCAAGAGCCTGAACGCAACAACAGCTCGCTTTTCTGCCTGCGAGGAAAAAGCATTTCGCAGAAGCGTCTGCAGAGTGACGTAGCCTGCTTGCAGGACTTTGCATTAGGTCGTTCTTTCAAGGCCATTTTGCTTTCAATTTCCTGGGCTCACAAACACACTGCTAAGCCAGAAGGGTCAGGTTCACCCACCCCAGAACAGACAGTTCAAGTTTGGACCCATTTTAGATTCACGGAGTTCTCTTGAACACTGTTGGTCAAGATGGCTGAACGTGTTTCCCCATCTACACTTAGCCAGCCCCAGGATCACTGCTCCTAGGCCCCAATTCCCTTCTATGTGGGGCATCTTCAGGGCCCCCCTCTCAAAAGCAGGAGGAACAGCCACCCACCAATGCCAAGAAAGAATTTCAGACCTCTAAATGCTAGACTGAAAATGCTGGAGATTTTTTTGTGGTAAGGCTTACTGAGCCCTTTTGCAAAAAGCAAGGGGACGCTGCGTTAGCAAAAACTGCTACACACTAAAATGATGAAAGAGGGAGGCCAACGCCTTGCCTGCCCCCCACCTCAAATCCAGAGCAATTGCATGACTATTTTTACCAAGCAATGGCGAAGCATGCTTTTGGAAAATATGGATGGGTGCCACATAGCAATCCAACTAGATGATATCTAAATCTTCCTTCTTTGACAATCCCTCTTTCACCACAAAAGGAAACTTCTCAAGAAGTTTCTGGTGCCTTTACAGCCAGGGGAAAAAGAAAACCAGTCCATCAGGATCCTGGGCGTGTGTATATTTGCACCTTCCAATCTCAGCAGGGGAGGATAAAAATATCATCCAAAACCTCAAGAACAACATCAAAGAAAGGAGGGGCAGCTGTCATAATGAATAAGTGGATTATGTCAAAGAAGCTTAGAAGCAACTCTCAAACCCACGTTCTGCCAACTTCCATCCTCAGATCCCACAGCAAGATATCAGAAAGAACTATGTAATTGATAAAATAATTTCCCAGGAACATACAAGATGGTATCTGCATGGAGACATCCTAGGAGCCCTGATCAGGCATCTTCTACCTACATCCCAACTCAGACCTCAGCCTTATGCCACCAGCACTCCCAGCTACAGACAGGATACCAGAGTTCCTCAGAAAACTGAACTCCACAGTCGATCTCCCTAAAAACCCCGTTTTAGCTCCCATGGATGTTGAGGCACTATATGCCAACATCCCACACAACCATGGACTTCAGGCCATCATCATCAGTGATGTCAACACAACACACATTGGCATCAGACGGTATGAGGTACAGACCCAGGACTACTTCACTTTTGGCAATAACATGTACAGTTGTGTGAAAAAGGAAGTATACCCTCTTTGACTTCTTTGGTTTTACATATCAGGACATAATAAAAACCATCTGGTCCTTAGCAGTTCTCAAAAGTAGGTAAATACAGCCTCAGATGAACAATAACACATGACATATTACACCAGGTCATCATTTATTTTACAAAAAGAAAGCCAAAATGGAGAAGCCATGTGTGAAAAACTAAGTACACCCCTACTACTCCCATAGGTATGAAGTGGCTAAGTAGCAGCCAGGCACCGCTAATCAAATGCCCTTGATCAATTGATCATCACCAAGTGTGGCTACCTCTATAAAAGCTGAAGTTTTAGGAGTCTGCTGGTCTCGAGCATTGAGGTGTGAGTTAACACAATGCCAAAGAGTAAAGACATCAGCAACGATCTTAGAAAAGCAATTGTTGCTGCCCATCAATCTGGGAAGGGTTATAAGGCCATTTCCAAACAATTTAAAGTCCATCATTCTACAGTGAGGAAGATGATTCACAAGTGGAAAGCATTCAAGACAGTTGCCAATCTTCCCAGGACTGGACGTCCCAGCAAATTCACCCCAAGGTCAGACCGTGCCATGCTCAGAGAAATTGCAAAAATCCAAGAGTTACATCTCAGACTGTACAGGCCTCAGTTAGCATGTTAAATGTTAAGGTTCATGACAGTACAATTAGGAAAAGACTGAACAAGTGTGGTTTGTTTGGAAGGGTTGCCAGGAGAAAGCCTCTTCTCTCTAAAAAGAACATGGCAGGACAGCTTAGGTGTGCAAAGTAGCATCTGAACAAATCACAAGACTTCTGGAACATCGTCCTTTGGACAGACGAGACCCAAGTGGAGACGTTTGGCCATAATGCACAGTGCCACGTTTGGCGAAAACCAAACACAGCGTATCAGCACAAACATCTCATACCAACCATCAAGCACAGTGGTGGAGGGGTGATGATTTGGGCTTGCTTTGCAGCCACAGGACCTGGGCACCTTGCAGTCACTGAGTCGACCATGAACTCCTCTGTATACCAAAGGATTCTAGAGTCAGATGTGAGGCCATCTGTCCGGCAGCTAAAGCTTGGCCGACATTGGGTCATACAACAGGACAATGATCCCAAGCACACCAGCACATCTACAACAGAATGGCTGAAAAAGAAAAGAATCAAGGTGTTGCAATGGCCCAGTCGAAGTCCAGACCTCAACCCGACTGAAATGCTGTGGCGTGACCTCAGGAGAGCTGTGCATAAACAAATGCCCGCAAACCTTCTTGAACTGAAGCAATGTTGTAAAGAAGAGCGGGCCAGAATTCCTCCACAACGATGTGGGAGACTGATAAAGTCATACAGAAAACGATTACTTCAAGTTCTTGCTGCTAAAGGTGGTTCTACAAGCTATTGAATCATAAGGCGTACTTAGTTTTTCACACATGGCTTCTCCATTTTGGCTTTCTTTTTGTAAAATAAATGATGACCTGGTGTAATGTGTCATGTGTTGTTGTTCATCTGAGGCTGTATTTACCTACTTTTGAGAACTGCGAAGGACCAGATGACTTTTATTACGTCCTGATACGTAAAACCACAGAACTCAAAGAGGGTGGACTTTCTTTTTCACACAACTGTATCTACAAATCAGTGGCACGACCACGGGTGCATGCATGGCTCCTCAATACACAACAATCTTCATGACTGACCTAGAACAATGCTTTCTCAACTCTTATCCTTCCCTTGAGATTCACCGATGACATTTTCACCATCTGGACCCATGTAAATGAATTCCATCATGACTACAACTTCCACCCCACCATCAACCTCCACGTAGACCTATCTACAGAACAAGTCCACTTCATTGATGTCACAGCTACTACATGCTCTATGCTCCCAGCTTCCACCCAGAATACACACCAAAATTATCACCTGTAACCAAGCTCTACGCTGCCACTGCATTTGTTCTGATCCACTTTAACAGAGATGCTCAACTGGTGGAGTTAAGCCTGGCATTCACGGGACTGAACAACAACAAGATCAAGAGATAAATCCACAGAGCCAGATTGATTTCTAGGGAGGACCTGTTAAAAGGCTCACCACAAAAACAGAATATCACTGCAGCTCGTAGCTCAAGCCATGCAAATGCATCATGCATAAGCTACACCCCAAACTGGACAATGATACTGCACCTTCTCAGGCCCTGGGTGGCAAGTCCATACCTGCATACCAGCAACCACACAACCAGACCCAGATTCTCACAAGGAACCATGAGGGTAACATGGGAACCAGACTCTCCAATGTTTACTTTGTTCCACATCTACACCAACTGTGAGGTGCCAAGAAGCACACACACAAGATTACAGGCACCTTTGCACGCTCTTCCTCCAATGTGATCTACATAGGACAAACAGGACAAATTTTGCAGAAAAAGGTATTGGGCACACGTTTGACCCAGGCCGAAGCAAAACAAGGACAAGGAATCTTCGTTCCTGAGGGAAACTGGCTTATGCTCCTGCCAGGACAAGGATGCCACATTTAGACCTTGGATTCTGGGCTTTTTCTTCTCCTCAATAGGAAAAAAGATATTATAAAAGCAACCCCAAGAACAAAGCACTACCAGTTTTATGAGAGAAAACCTTAACTCCAAGTGTGGCACAGACTCTCTGTGTTTCTCAGGCAGTGGGGGATGCAATTTGCCCAGCCGTGCCACTGGATTCACTGGACCATTTATCCAAGTCACTGTATTCCCTGCAGGAATCAGGATGCCAGGAAGGGCAGGTTGGGGCCGTCTGCATTTCAGGGGGAGGCTGTTCCACAACTGTCACAAGAGAGAAGCCATGCTTCTGAGGACCCACCAAGCAATGTTGTTTCACGGATGGGACTCGGAGTGTGCCCACTCTGCCCGATCTGATGGGATGGGCAAAAACCATGGGGGAGAGCTGATCCCACAAGTAAGACCTTCACTTAACCTACCTCATAGGCCTGTTGTGAGGCTCAAGTTGCAGAGAAGGGAGAACCTTAACATGCCATCTTGCGCAACCAGGAAGAAAACAACTTCTGCAACCTTTATATTTATATTACAAAGCACACATATGCATAATATCAACTCAAACGGGTATTCTATTACTACCCTTTGAGGTCCACCCAACTGCCACCAGCTCTTAGCATCCCAAATTAATGAGATCACCAAGCGCTGAAGGAGACCCACAGCACAAGCCTTGAGAACACATTCTGCCACCCTTAAGAGGAGGCGGCACACTGCTGCAGGGCCTTTCGCTAACCTGGAGAGACCACCACAGCCTGGATGAGGCACCAGTTTTAAAAAGGCCAAGGGACCAACCACATCCCCACAGCTGCTTGGAGGAGCCAGAAGCCCACAGCCCAACACAGGCCGAGCCTTCAGGAGCTGGATTTGAACAGCGCCTGGAAAGCTGCAGCAGCCGGGACAGGATTCTCATCTGCCTTAAGCCAGCAGGGATCTCTTCAGCGGAACCCAGACACTGTGGTTTGTAAACTGGCTTGTGGCTGCCTTCCCCTTGTCCAGAAAAGCTGGGGACAACTTGCAGAATTCCCCAGTCAGCATATCCCACACATCTGGAGGGCACCAGGTTGGGGCTTGCTTCTACAGCAGCCAGCTGGCTTCTACTCTGACTCTGCAAAGGCCTGCAGAATGGAATTGCCAACATCAATCTTGTCTACAAGGCTGCCGTGTGGCCAAGAACAGCAGACGCTCTCTGGAATCTGGCTAGCAACAGCCCGCAGCTCCTGGTCAGCTTTCCCAAGGCTGTCTGCGCAGTCCTTGGGGGAAGCGAGAGGCTGAGTTCCAGGGGCCTTTTCTCTGGCTGAGTTCATAAATCACAATATGCTGTAATCTGAGCTTCCCACAAAGGTTAAATTCACACGTTGCAGTAAGCTATAAGCCATGGTTTACACATCCCAGTCGCTGGGATCATGCAAAACATTAAACCCAAACCCAACAAACCACATTAAAATATAGGAAGATCCAATCTTTGGTGTCCTTCAAAACGCAGGATTTTTGAAACAGTATTTGAACTACATCTTAAAAATCTATTTAAAATATACATATAGTAGCAGGTGCTTTACACTAGCAATTCCACACTTCTTAGATACTCCCTCAGCGTACCGAGAGCAAAGCAGGAAGACTTTCTGCTCAGGGAATTTCATTTCCAGGAAAATAGAGTTGTTTTGCCTCTCTGTGGACATACGCACTTCATCTGACACAGAGTAAACTCTACATGCTGTTCTAACCTGAATTGGGCAACACACTGTTTACTGTTCACAGTCCCTGCCTACTCGGTTGCCTTCCAGCAACTTTTCAGAGCCAAGCTACAGCTCTGTTATCAAAACCCAGCTTATCTGAGGGCAGGATATACACTTTGGGCTGGCTCCATTCACATTAGGATCAGCAAGACATGCCAAAGGCCAACCCCCTCCCCAAAGGATAGGGCCCCTTAGGAAGTTCAGGAGCTGAAAGGGAGAACTGGTATCTTCACCAAGCATCTCCAAAACTTAAGGCACCCATTTTCCCTTTTAAATCTCCCTACGCTGCAAAAAAAGCTCCGTTTTTTATCACATCCGCTCCAGGAGACTCTGGGAAGGTCAGAAAACAGAGGCTGATGGGGTGAACTTGGAGACTGGCATTCCAGGTAAAACAGGAAGTCACTCATGAAAAGGAGGGTCGTCTCCAGCAGCTCTTACTGGGTCCCATGAAACCGAAGGAGCCCCCGTGCCTTCTTCTGAGCAGGCCCTTCTTTTAAAGAGCAGACAGATGTCTCTAGTGTTTATCACGTTAGAGGAGGAGAAAAGGGAGCTACGCTGATTTCCTGTCTCTACTTGCCGCCTTGAATGAAAGGTATTCCAGGAACTGCACGCTTATTAAGGCCTTACACACCCAACCCTCAAGCAGACAGGAATGTAGAGGGAGGGAGGTGAATTGGGACACAGAAGCCATACAGGAAGGTGATGCCACACCTTCCAAGGAGCTGGGCTGGAAGAAAATGTCACCTTCACTGTAAACAAGGAGTACAGTAGCCAAAAATCAGGAGGTGTCTGGCAGCACTTTTTCCAACTAACAAACTGAATCGAAAGACTCTGGTTTTTGAAGAGAAACACCTCATCGCTTTCCCTGGCCTAAATATGTACAAAGCTTGGTTCAGTTCCTAGACTTTCCATCTTGGTCCATCTACTTCTTAAGAGTAAGGACTTTGGCCCAGGGTTAGCCATGGCCTCGGGCTTGAAAAAAAGATGCAACTATTTGGGATGTTTTATTAAACTGAGTCATGAGCAGAGGGATTCACTTTTTTTTCCCTTATCAGTTTGCACTTAGGCTGAGGAAAGAGAATTTGCTTGTAAAGGTCTTTCAAGGAAGGGAATTTCAGGGAAATGATCATGGCTGGAGGTCCTTGCACTTATTTAATGCAGGTAGACCTTGTTTACCAACTGTTTCGTTCAGCAACCATTCGAAGTTACGATGGTGCCAAAAAAATAACTTTACGGCCAACTTTACGCCTGCATTTACGACCCTCAGAGTCTCATGACCACCATTACAGCCAGTATGCTCTGTCCTGCACCTGACTTGTTTTTTTCCTCCCACTTGCAGAGCAGAGAGATTGGAGATGAAGGGATTACAAGAGAGTAAGCAGGCATACAATGGGCTGTTTGCCAAGCATGCTCAAGACTGCAGCATACTCTCCTCTAATCCCTTCCTCTCCAATGAATGTAAATACAAACATTAATTCCCTTCTTGCTAATTATCCCAGCGCCGAAGTGAGCGTTCCAAAGGATGGGGAGTGGGGAAGAGGGAAGCACTGTTACAGTCAAATGATTTCCCACTTAGCGACTAACAACAGAACCGCCAGTCCCAATTGTGGCTGCTAAATGAGGACTACTTGTAACATGGTAGCCAAGGCAGACATGTCTTTCATTCAACAGTTATCCAGTTCAACCAAAACCATCCTCAGGATGCTGTCCAGCATCTTCTTAAAACCTCCAGAGATGGAGAACCACCAAGAAGTTTTTCTTTAGCTTTAGAATCTTTCCCTTGAGAAGCACTGAGCAATTTCTCCATATTCTGGAGAAACCATCCATCCAGACTCAGTAGACTTTCCAAGGCCCAGCTTTAATCAAAATAATTGCCCACTTTCCCACCATTAGGTGCCCAGTGCACACATCAAAGCCAATTACAATACCCCAGCCAGAAAAGTCTTCACATGTTTTGGAAGAGGAGCAATAAGAAGGGTTTACTGAGAACCTCGGGGAAGGAAGGAAGAAAACGCCCTGCAACTTCCAGGGAAAATGCAACAGGTTGGATTCCTGATCTTTCCCCTAACAAGCAGAAGGAATCTGGTCTTGTTTGTCTTAAGCTGAAACACCGGGAGCCCCGACTGGCTTTGAGAGATGTGAGGCCAGTCGCACGTGTGGAGCTCAGTGGGGCTGCTGTAAACTTTTCTCTCATGTTTGGATAAGAAAAAGTATACATGGAGCTCCATTTGCTGGTTTCAAATCATATTCTTTTTTGATTTTGAGCTAAGGGGCACAGCTGGATCTCGGGGCAGCACCACCCAACAGCGTCGTGACTATCCTGCCCCAATTTAGAGTAATCCAAGAGTGTGACTTTGGCTCCCATAATCCCCATCTTGAACCTCTTTATCTGGTTAGCATTTATTGCGAGATTTATGACCCACCTTTTACTGAGGAGCTTAAGGCAACATACAAAGGCAGCTTGACAGACAGGGAGCTTTGATGGCTGGGGGGGGGGGGGGGCGGCTTGAACCAGGGTCTCCCCAAAGCCAATCTAACATCTTTACCACTGGATCTCAGTGGCTCTCACTAGAGGGACGTGATCCGTTTTATAGGCTTTCAAAGGACATTCTGCTATTTCTGCCTTCCCCAACTAGGCACCTACAACTCGCAGAATTCCCAGGAGCCACTTTGGCTGGGAGCTATGGAGGTTGTAGTCCACCATCTCTCAAAGGCCCCTGGTTGGAGGAGACGGCTGTAGATTGTTAACTAACCAGCCACGATTGAGCGTGGATAAAAAAAAGAAAACTATTGCACAGAAAGAAATACTTCACAACTGGTTGCACGGAAGAACTGTTTCAAACAATAAGGAGGATTGTTATAAACTGCAGAAAGTGTTTCATTTAGATACAACATTGTTTCTTAACCTTGACAACTTTAAGATGTGCAGACTTCAACTCTGGGAATTCTGGGAATTGAAGTCCAAACGTGTGAACGTTGCCAGGGTTGAGAAACACTGAGATACACGGTCCAGTCCTCACCCGCAGTTTGCATCGGTCTCTGAACGCGTCCTCTCCCTGGCTGGCCCAACCCTGCCCTACTGCCTGAGCCCAGCGTTTAAACGCAGCCCTTCCTGTCTGGGGAAGCACCAGGTTTTCCTGCTTAATTCGCCACAGAGCCCAAGTGCGTCAAGCTTATTCTGCTTCTCCTTCCTTTCCGGATGATGGGCCCCTGGGAGGTATCTCAGGAGGCGCCGCGAGCAACCCCTGCCATTGGCCCTCCTCAGTTATTCTTAGCAGCCACGCAGGGCAGCAAGAGAGGCCCGTCGACCCTGGCAATCAGCACGGGGCAGCCGGCAAGGGGGGCGCCTCGGAGGAGGAGGAGTCTTCCAGCGGTGCCCGAAAGATGCCACTGCACAAGGCAGGAACGGCCGCCCTCGGCTGGGCAAAAAGATGCTCCGGGAGCTGCGGGGATCGCAGCGGCCACGGCGGGCGGAGCGGGGAGGCGGCGGGGGGGCCTCGAGCGTAGAGGCCGCGGCCTTTCTCCAGGCCGTCTTACCACCCTGACAGGCGGGCTTCCTTCCCAGCACCGGCGCCGTTTCACGCGCTTCCACCGAGGTGGCGGGCGGGGGCTGACCCTCCCCCACCCTGGCGCGTCTCGGCAGCGAGGCGGAGGGGCCAGAGGAGTCCTGGGACGGAAGACCACCAAGCAATCCCACTCAGAAAGGCTGCGTCGGACGCGGGGGAGGGGCGGCGTGGCGGCAGCCTCGCGGAGGGAAGGTCAGAAGGGCCGCCCTCCTGGAGAGCGAGCCCGGCCGGCCCGGCCTTCGGGATCCGCGCCCGCCCCGGAGGCCAGGTCTCCGAGCGAGCAGCGGCGCGGGCGCGGCGCGGGCGCGGCTCGGGGCGAAGCAGCAACACGTGGCCGGCCGACCGGCCGGGCTCTCCGGGCGCCTGCCCTTGGCGGGGGTGGGCCCGGGCGCGCGGCGGCGGCGGGCGCGGGCGCAGCGGCCGAGCGACGGCGGGGCCGGGAGGCCCGGGGCGAGAGGGGCTCACGTCATGTTGCGGACGGTGCGCCCGCCGTTCCAGAGCAGGCAGGGCAGGCAGGTGAGGGCGGAGCAGACCACGCAGAGCGCGCAGTAGCCGCCGATCTTCGCGCGGAACCTGGCCCGCGGGCTCAGCGCCAGCAGCGCCAGCAGCAGCAGCAGCGCCAGCAGCAAGGCGGCGGCGACCCCCGGCGACCCCTCCGCGGCCATCCCGGCGGAGCGTCCAAGAGGCGCGGCTTCGGAGGCGCGGGCCGGGCGCGCAGCCACGAGGCGAAGCGCCGGAGCCGCGCACCTGCGCCGCGGGCCGAGAGCGCACGGAGGCCGGCGAGACAGTCAGCGGAGGCGCCTGGCGCTGCCCCGCCGCGCTCGCGCTCTTAAGGGCCGGCCGCCCCGCAGACACGCCCTCCCCGCCCCTGCGCCCGGAGCCGCGAGGCGAGTGGGCCTGGCCTGGCCTGGCCTGGCCTGTGCGCGGCTGCCCGCGCGGCCGCTTCCGCGTCGCCCCTCCCGGCCGCCCCGCCGCCTCCTCGGGCCGGGGCAAGCGCGGCCGCCGCCGCCGCTGCCGCCGCAGGGCCTCCGCTGGCTCTCTCTGGGGAGGGATCTCCCAGCGGGCTTGGCCCCCGAGACGGGGCGGGGCGGGGCGAAGTTGGGTAAGGAGGGCTGGAACCACAAGCCACGATCCTCCATTGCATCCAGACGAGCTCGGGTCTGTCGGTCACGGGGAGCAATTAGGTGTTCTGTGGCGTTAGTCTAACAGGAAGGAAAATGCCCCGCGGAGAGCGTCTTCCGTCTGTCCCCGCTGTGCACGAAGGAACGGAAGAGGGTTTGCGGTTTTCCCCTTGGGAGGCCGGGAAGTTCCCGTCTCCCCTGCGCCCGCCCCCCCCCCCGCGGGATCTGTCGCTGCCCAAGGAAAGAGACGGTGCCCTTCTTCAAACTGCGCGTTTCTTGCGCAAATGGAGGCGGCTTTTTCGGTGGATTAATTCAGGCCCGCTCCAGTTTTGGAGGGTCACGAAATGCAGCCTTTGGTTGTTACTCTGTGTGTGTGTGGGGGGGGGGGGCGGAAACAAGTGACCAAACCCGTTACGAAGTATCGTGCGCCGATTTTGCTGGGCGAAGCCTCCCCGTCCGAACACGTGGCTCAGACCCACTTTGGGAGACGCCTGGCTGGCTATGCTGATCCGCTCCGGCTTTGCGAGCACCCCGGTCCCAAAGGGTGTCCCGGGGGCAGAAATAACGGGCTTGAAGTGCACCCCAGGGCTTCTCCCTCTTTGATCGGGGTGCCTCCTGGACTTAGGGCGCTTTGTGGGGGGAGGCGAGCAGCGAGCGCAGGCCCGGGCCTCACCTGGGGCGGGAAGGCCCCCCCTGGCCGCTCACTGGCTGGCCAGCTGCTGTTGCAGGCAGCCCCTTAACCCAAATATGAAGAAGGAACAAGCAGAATTTCTCCCAGGCTGAGCGAAGAGGTGCATGCAATTTGTGGCTCTGTTGACTGGGGGATATGGGAGTTGTAATCCCACAGAAGGGAGCAGCTGGGGAGAGCGGTTTTATATGTCAGAGCATAAACTGGCTATAGCTCCTAAGCCCAAGATGCCGTGCCCGACCAGTAAACTACCTTAGATTCATGCAACACACAAGGGCAAGGGGTGGGACCCTGATCAGTTGCAGAAGCTGACCTTTTGTCTGTCAGATCACTCAAAATGATCTCATCAGGCTTGAGCACTGGGCTGAAATCAATAGGAAGAGATCCATTTCAGCCTGCTCCTCAAGCCTGATGAGATCATTGTGAATCCTCTCTCTCTCTCCTCTGAATTATTTGCCACTCCTTATTTGGGTCATCTGTGAACTTGATAAACCTACTGAGCCAGGCAGGCTGAGGACAGAGCACAGGCCGCGCGGAATTTCCCTCCCAGCTGCAGTGGGGACATTGATGCACACCCTCAAGTGCCATCATTCAGCCAACTGGGAGTCCATCCGGTAGCATCATCTGGCCCATGTTTTACCATTTTATGGAGAATCTCACGAAGCACTTCGTTGAAGGCTTCGCTGAGGTCACAACACACTTTGTCTACTGCGTTTCCAGATCCTCTAATCGAAGAAGGAGATCAAGTGAGCCAGGAGTGACTTTTTGTGACAAATCCATGCTGGCTCCTGTTTGATAATCAGCTCAAGGTCCTTATCCAGGGTGGCCATCAAGCTGACAGGTCTGTCATTTTGTGGGTCCTCCTCCTTCCCTTTGTTGTTTTCCAGTTACTCCTCCTCCTGGATGGAGGGCAGCTCTCGTGCCTTCAGGAAGGGTTTGAGTCAAAGAAATTGGCAGAGGAAAGTTTCCCTGGCAGGGGCTAAGAATACCAACAGCTGTTAAAAGCAGAGAAGTTGGCTGATAGCATGGAACTGCAGACCCCTCCAGCTGGCACCTCTTCTTCAGGAGAGCTTTCAGCCGTCCATCAGTGGAGGTTTTTAAGAAGTGTCTGTCTGTCTGTCTGTCTGTCTCTCCCTCTCCCTCCTTTGATCTTCGATTTGAATTGTGTCTGATTCTCAGAGACTGCCTGGACAAGTCCCTGCAGTTTTTTTGGCAAGTTTTTCAGAAGTGACTTACTATTGCCTCCTTCCCAGGGCTGAGAGAAAGGGACTGGCTTAATATCACCCAGCTGGCTTCATGCCTCAGGCGGAACTAGAACTCAGGGCCTGCTGGTTTCTAGCCTGGTGTCAACCACTAGGCCAAACTGTCTCGGCTGGCTCTCAAGGATGGCTTAATTGGTTCTGCTGTACACGGCAGGAATTGAGCTAGAGCAGGGTTCCTCAACCTTGGCAGCTTTAAGACGGGTGGACTTCAACTCCCAGAATTCCCCGGCCAGTCTTAGGCTGGCTGGGGAATTCTAGGAGTTGAAGTCCAGCCGTCTTAAAGTTGCCACGGTTGAGGAACCCTGGACTAGAGGATCCGCGGGGTCCCTCCCAGTTGGAACCACGATTCTGCGGTTCTAAAACAAGAAGAGCTGAGCTGGGCAAACGAGGCCTGTCCACATCCTGTCATGGCTCTCCAAGGGATCATTGTGCAGTTATGAGGCCCTTCAAACGATGGGGAGTGGCATACCAGGGGCCGTGCTATGGACCCTTGAAGAGGTCCCTGTATAAGAGAAGGGACAGAGCAAAAAATAAATTAATGTAACTATTTAAGTGTTAAATTATAGCCCACATGTTCCCCTAAGAACCCCCAATCTCTACATTGTGTTAGATTCCCAGGTGTAAAATAAATTAAGCTGCACATGAGCAACTGCAGTAACAAATCCCTCACACAGACCCACAACTACGCTTCCGGGGGCCCCCAGACTCTCATCTTTCATTCGATCCTAATTCACTCACAAGCAAACATGGACCGAGAGCTCTTTCTCACCGCGAGTTAATGTCCCACAGCCCTTGACCGACATTGAATGTGTTCCCCGAGAGCCGAGCTCTCTTCAGCAGCAGCAGTAAAGTTGGTGAATGATGGCGTCTTTGCTGTTTTAATGCCAGGCACGTTAAAGAAAGTGGGCTGATGCCCAGCTACTTCGCCTTCTGACCAAACGTTGACAGCTGGCAGGGAAACCAACCACGAATCGTTCTCCCAAGTGTGTGGCAGGCCAGGGAGTGACCGCAGGTGGATACTCAGGGTTTAGCTGTCTCAAGCTGCCCAGCTGATGGGTCACCGTCACCCCTGCATCTCTGACGGCCAGACAGCCAGCAACGCTCTTCCAAGGGGAGAGGAACAACTGATATTTGGGGGGGGGGTCCATCCCCAACCACTGAAGCAGCTCCTGGGCAGGCCTCAGAACATGCCTGGCGGAGCAGACTCCCAGAACCATGTGGCTGGGATGGCTCGTTTGTTGTAACATCCCAGCCACTGCGACGGGGATCGTAACTGCCAGGCATCCGAGGGCAGATCCTTCTCTGGAGCCCAGCCCAGCCCATCCCTATTGCAGTCCAGGTCGAAGTGACCGTGGAGGGCCGGAGGAGGGGGCCAGGCCTGAAGGAGCCAGCAGGAGCTGGTGGTGGTGTGGCCCACCAGAGCATGCCCCCTCAGACCCTTGAGCTCCAGAAGGACAGCGCGCTCTCTTGTGGGTCGGGGACAGGACGAAGCAGAAGCAGCTGCCGGGTTGGGACCGCACAGAGGGAGACGGGAGGCTGAGCCCAGAGAAGGCGCTGGGCGGACCAAGGTTTATGCCGCAGGGCTCAGCACCACTTTTCTTAGCTTGGTGGCATCTGGACTCCAGCCAGGCAAATCCCAGCCAGGACGCGCTCCCCATCTTGCCCAGCCAAGGTTTGCGAGGCTGGCCAGGCCCACCAGCTAAGGCAACAACGCAACCTGCAGGAGCCCCCAACGCCCTCCACCCCCACCCCCCATTTCAGGGCAACCATCTCCTCCGTGTGGAAGAGGGAAGGCCGATCTGGCCAAGAGCCTCAAGCAGGTTCAGTCTTCTCCCAGGGACCAGTACCCATTGCGAGCTGTGTTCACACAACCCCCTGACCCATGGCTTGCTCAATCACAGTTTACCAAGTGGAGCCAGTTGGCCGGACTTATCCCCGACATAGCTGAGCTACTGCTAGCCATCCTGGCAGCATGGCTAAAAGCGAGGCTGCTGGGAGGTGTCGTTAGCAGCATCGGAGCCCCACCCTGCTCGCCTTGAAATGAGCTCCTTCGCGCAGAATGGGCTTTTCTAACCAACCCCCGTATTGCCCAAGAAGCAGGCCAGAGGAGAGCCAGGCTGCGCTGCTCCCCCTCCGTTCTTCGACCCTTAGCCTAGTTGCTGCTGAGGCTGCTGCTGGGTGGGAGGAATTCAGAAATAACTTCCTGTGTCCTCGAGAGAGAAGTGGTGGAAGCATGGGGGGGCAGATAGAGCCTTTTCGCCCTTATCTGGGGAGGGTGAGATTTCTTCAGCGCCCTGACGCAACCGCTGAGTCATTCTGGGTCCAAGTTCAGCCCTCTCCCCTCTGAATCAGGAGGGACGAGCCTGGCGCCGCCTCGCAGGGGCAGAGCCACTGTCGCTGTTTAGGGTCCGGGGCTGAGGCGAGATTTCCGCGGCTGGCCTGCTCCAAGGGTGGGGCAGGCGCTCCTAGAAGGAAATGCTGCGCACTGGAGCAGAGGCCGGGGGGGGGGGAGCAGTCCTGGGAGACGCTCGTAATAGTGCCAGGGCAAAAACGGGCCCTTTCCCCATCAGGCGGAGGAAGGACACTAGGATGCAAGGTGCTTTCCAGAGAGAGCTGAATTGCTGTGGAATTCTCACGGGCAAACCAGGGTTTCTTGCACTTTAGCAACGGGGTGTCTGAGAGGTGTTTTATCTGTCCCTGTGCAGTCCCCTTCCTAGAATTATTTCCAGGATCCTGGTGTCAGAAGCAGCCCCAGGGAGCATCTAGTCCGGCCCTCTGCTCCGTGCAGGATCCACAGCAGCGCCTCTGGCCAAGGACCATCCCGCCTCGGATCATTTCTGGTGCAACTTTCCCGGCTGGAATGGAGAGTTGACCGTTTAGTTATTCGGTGCCAAAGGGCGCTGGGAAATGCCTGTCCTTCGTTGTGCAGTCCTCCCTCCACCCTCAGGAGAGCATTCCTCCCGCCATGGGGCTTTCCAGACTGGGAAGGGACAGGGGGACAGGAAGGCTGCAGAGAACTGGATTCTCCAAGAGAAATTCTGAAGCACCTTGAGGATAATGGAGAAAAACAAGCCTCTTTCACAGGGGCAGGAGTTAACCAACCTTTATCTCAAAGGCCAACAGTTGGGACCTAGTTAATGTTTGGATGGGAGACCACTGGGAAAGAGCTGCGTTCTTGGTGGGGAAGAAAAAATCCTCTCAGAAGAAGCCCACGGCCCAGCCACTCCTCTATCCTGCCAGGGCAGCGCACGATCGTCTGGAGTTGCACAGGATGCCCAGGCCGAGGCTGGGGAACTGCCTCCCATCCCTTCCCAAGTGAGAGGGGGCAGTTGTGGCCACCAACCCACCTGCCGAGTACCCTTCATTTCAGAAGCGCAGGAGGAGAAGCCTGAATGCTGGAACAGAGGCGGAGAGTCCTAGCTTTCTTTTCGCTGCAGGGCCAAGTTTGTGGCTCCATCCTTGTCCACTCAATTTGGGCAGATGCCAACTGGCCGAGCCAAGAAGGCTTCCAGGTCTGGGGCCCGTGATTGACTGCAGAGCCTGCTGCGAAGCTTGACCCACAGAAGGAGGCTTTGGAGAGTAATGTTGGCCCGAGGTGGAAATAACGGATGCTGTATAAAGACCCCAAAGTCCCTTCCAGCCCCGTGATTCTATGACTCCTGTTAGCACTCAAGGGACAAAGGAAACAGCCGGCCTTTGACCCACCAGCTCAGCACTGGCCCCTGCAATGGCTGAAGTCTCCACCAGGGTTCTGGCTGAGATTTCCTTTGCCTCCATTGCCATCTACTGGCCAGATCAGAAATGTGAACCACAAGGTTTTTGGACCCCTTTTTTTTTTTTTTTTTAATGGTGTTGCGCGCAGTTCTCTCAAGCCCAGAAGGCTTAATGCTGTACCAGTAATACTGGAGTCGGTCAATAATAGGCGATCATTATCTATCAGAAGTTTGCCCATAAAAGGTGTGAAACAGTTTGCGGTGCCATTCACACACCTACGGGTAGCCTGGAAAATGCTGGGAAACAAAGGGGTGTGCAAACAACCCCCCCGCCTTCCCAGGACCAACTGGACATCACAAGAGCCAGTACCATTCTGCACTTTTAGTAGTGCTTAATTCTTAGCGAAAGCCAAGTCACGGCTGTGTTTTGGGTTAAAACAAAATAGCACCCTTGGAATCAAGAACTCTCTTCCTCCCCAAACCTTTTCGTTTTGACATTTCTATGCCTTTCCCATGAACCCCACTATAAACAATAAAACAAATCTATAGATTGCATTGATACCTTGCCTCTTCTCAAACAGCTTAAAGGAATATATGTTTCCCCCAGTTTTATGCTTCACAGTACGAATGTTGTCAGGCAGGATAAGCTACTAGATGTCATTTGTTTATTTAAAAGGTTTATTTAGCTGCCCATTTTACAAACCACAGCCCGGGGTGGCTCACAAAACAATAAATATATATATTTAAAGAAAACAGACAACACAATAAAAACTCCCAGCACCTGGGGGAACACTCCTACCTTGATGGGGGCTCCGGCCTCCTCCTCCACTTGTGGGCTGCAGTTCTGTGGGCGACCACTAGAGGGTAGCAAAGATGAGGTCTGTATCTGCGGTCCATCTCTCTGGGTTGCTGGTCCAACTGTCCGACAGGAGAAACAAGTTTTTTTCTGACGTTCAGTTGGAATATGATACCAACTGTTGCTATGGAATAAGGAGAAGACAGGTCTTGTCTTCTGTGGACCTTCCTTTCAGGCGGTTGAAGAGAACTAGCATATCCCCCGTCAAGGATCTTCCACGTGGCAGCCTTAAGCTGCTTCTCTGCCATGGCTAAAGTGGCTAGAAATGAAGGTGGTGTAAGCAATTGCTGCCTGGATTACAATCTGTCCCTCTGCTTTGGCTTGACAGTGTTGGGTGATCTGTCTGGATGGCAGTTGGTCTCCAGTTGGAGGATTCCTCTGCAACCACCAGTTGCCTTTCTATAGGTAGGTCTTTGTGAATATGTGGTTTTGGATGAACCCCCTGCTGCTGACTCCCTTCTGCAAGACACTCTTGAACTCCCTCGTCCTTCTGCTTCAGGCAGTCTCCCAAGACCATTTGATGTTCTGTGTCCATGCATCCAGCATTTTATTGGTCCACTGCTGGACCACTGGAAAAAAAATATCGAGTATTTCACTAGTTCGCCAGTGGACCAGGAAAGGAAGTATGGTCCAGCAGTTCACCTGTCCTCCAGTGAACTGCAGTAGACTTCGATGGTGCCTACAAAACTCACCCTAGCTGCTGCTCAACATTTCAGCAGGACACAGGCCCCTTAGATATGCAGGGAGTGTTGAAACAGCTCTCCAGACCACCTGTATTTTCAGGTACATAAGGACTCACAAAAGGCATGAGATGTGGCTCCCAGAGTGAAAGGTACTCAGGCTTTATGTGGGATGGGCCTTCAGAAGGGAACAGGCATCCCAGCATCTAGGATGAAACAGCCCTGGTGGGCATGGTCAATGACCAGAGGCCAGTTGGAGCCAAAGCCTTGCCACAATGAAATAAAGTGCGGCTGATAAGCTGTGTACCACCACTTCAGCCAGTAGAAGGTGGAAAACCCATCAGAGCAGAAAATACAACTGGAGGTTGCTTTTGAGGTTGGCTGGGGGTAGGCTGACCACAGCTTCATGCATTCCTGTCCTTGATGGGGTACTTAATGGGGTACTGTCACACTGGGGTAAGCAGGACATATTTCTCAAGGTTGAAAATACTCAACGTCTTCAACTCTGCTCAGAACTGGATGCAGGATTTGAAGTGGGGTCTGATCAATGTGGAATGAAAGGGAAGCACTGTTACTTTTTGCGATTCTAGGCTTTGATTATTGCAGCTTAAAATTGCATGCACATTCTTTGCAGAAAGAAGGGATCCCAAGAGTTGATCCTCCTTTTCTGGCCAGAAAAACTCAAGCAAATGAAATTCCTCTGTTCAATGGCCATTTCTAATCTCTGGAGCTTGGGGGGCCTTATCTTCCTAAAGGGCTGGGGACTCCCTGGAGGCAGCTCCAAGGAAGGATGAGGTTCCCTTCATGGACTACTGTGGCTTGCAGCCTCTGCTTTCTCATCTTGACTCATGCATCAGATTATCAGTAGCGAAAGGCGTGTTAATTTCAGAGAGTGCATGCTTAAGCTCACTCTTATCTACCCCAGGCATCCTAGGTATTTCTGATTACTGTAACTCCCCTGAGCTCCAGCCTGCAGGTCTAGTGTCAGGGGCTTTCTGTTCTTTGCTACCCAGCCATGGTTCTTCTCCATAAAGAACGGGCCCGTCTAGTTCACACAGTATGGTTTGTTTTGTGGGGTTTAGATGTTGTGTGACTCCACCAAATCATGGTTTAGAATTAGATGTGTGCCAGGTAACTATGGCTTCTTCAACATGATTAACCATGACTTGATGCAGTGTCCAAACAGTACACCAAGATTTAGTTGACTCTTTAACTCCGGGTTAACAGTACAAGAAGATTTAGTTGACTCCGGGTTGGAGCGCTTGCACTCGTGAGACGCCAGCCCGCGGCGTTAGCAGGTCGTGTGGAGCGGCCACCGCGTTAAGCGCACAGGCAGATGGCTGACGATGAGGGGAGGGGCCCGGCCTGCCGAGGCACGGGGGTCTTCCGCCGATGAAGGCGGCCTTTGGGGACAGCGGAGGCGCCGAGCCTTCATCTTCGCCAGCAGCCTTCGCTGCTCCGCGGCGCTTCGGGGACACGCGGCCGGCCGGCTGGCCGGCCGGTCCCCTTTCGGGGAGGGGAGCACGCCGCCTCTTTTCCATCGGCGGGCAGAAAGGGGCTGGGGGGCGTCCCTCCCCTTTAAGGGTCGCCGCCGCTGTCGCCGGGCGAGCGCAGCCGGGCCGGTCGCTGCGACGCCCGCGCCGCGAGGACGAGGAGGAGGAGGAGGAAGGCGGACCACGCAGCAGCAGCAGCAGCAGCTGCGGCAGGCGCGCCGAGGAGCCGGCGGCGGAGGGAGGCCTGGGCTGCCTCGCCCCTCGCCTGCCTCCCTCCGCCTCGCCGGCTCCATCCTTGCCTGAGCGCGCCGCCGTCGCCCCTGGAGCAGCCGCCTCGCCGCTCCTCCTCGGGGGGCTCGCGGAAAGCTCTCCCGGGCGCGCGCCTGTCCCCGGAGTGCTTGGGCCGGCGAGCCAGGAAGGACCCCGCCGGCCCGGCCCGGCCCAGCATGCGGCGGCTCCGGAGGCTCGTGCAGCTGGTGGTCTTCTGCCCGCTCTCCAAAGGCCTGCAGGTGAGGTGAGGGGGCCGCGGGCGGGCGGCCGGGCAGGGAGCAGCCGCGGGGCGGGGGCGGGGGCGGCCTCGCCTCGCCTCGCCCGCTCGGGCTCCGCGGGGTGTCCAGCCGGGGCGCGCGCGCGGCGGCGGGAGAGGGGTCGCGCGGGCCGGTGGGCGGGCTTCGCTGGGGACGGGGCGCCGGGCCCCGGCTTCCTCCGGCCTTCTCCCAGCCCGGCTTCCTGGTGGGGGACCGGGCCGGTTGCGGAAGCGAGGCCAAAGGCGGCGGCTTCTCTGCGCCCAGAGCCGGGCCGCACCTGCGACGAAGCCGCCCAGCCCTTGCACGGCGGGGCCTGCTCCCCCCCCCCCGCCAAGCCCTCCCGGATGGCAGCCGCCCCGCCGCGCTTGGATTCGCACGACCCGCCGGGCCAAGGCATTTGGGCGCGTTGTGGGAAGCCAACCGTGGGCGTGTTGCGCGGTGTGAGCCGGGCCATCGCGTGAAATCGGGGCGCGCGTTATGATTCGTAGGAGCGTCTGTGATTAATATGAATACGCATTATATTGTGGGCTGGTAACCCGGGTTTAGTATGTTGTGTGAACCCAACCCACCGTCCCCAAAAGCGGATCCTGTCCGTCTCGGGCGAAGCTGCTCTCGGTCCTTCCAAGCCTGGCGCCGCGTCCTCTTCGCGGGGGCTGGCGAAGGCCGCTCGCCTGGCCCTGCGCAGCTACCTGTCTACGGCGGACGGGAAAGGGCCTGAACGCTCATTGTTCCCAAATGGATTTCTGTCATTTTCTTGTACTTGTTCTTTTCTAGAGCTGGCTGAAGTTGGCCCAAAAGTTGAGACTGCATTAAGCAAGCAAATAAATTTTTGCAGACCTAGAGGGAAAGTAAATCAGTTGCAATGCAACTCGTTCTGCTACTTTCATTTCGTTTCTTAGCTGCCCAGGAAGGGGAAGTTGTAGATACTCTGACAAGGGGTTGTAAACGTCCAAAGGTCTAAAATGAATGTCAGGACTCTCCTAGAAGTGAACTTCTAAAGGAAAACCAGGCGCAGCACTGTGGATTCCTCAGGAGAGTTCAGAAGCCAAGCCTCTCTCCGGCCCTTCCGTCTTTAGCCCAGCAAAGGAAAAAGGTGGTTTGCTCCTGGGATTTGCAGGGTCAGAATGCAAAGGAGGCTGGAGTCCTTGGCAACCCTTTCCCCCCACAAATTCTAGAAAATTTGAGCACTTCCTACCAAGAACTCTGTCAGGCTCTGTGCTTGTCTGGAGATTGTCCCTGCTTTCCTCCCTGTTATTTTTATGAAACATAATCACCAACTTCAGAGAAGAATCACACCTGAAGTTCATGGTGAGTGAAAAGTGCTCCACATATGCTCAGGGACATTTTCACTGATTCTGTATATTTCTGCTGTTGAAAGCCAGTCCTGGAGTCAGGGACTCCGTCCAGATCCTAATTTGGGGCAAATCCTTCTCCACTTTTGAAATACTGCTTTTTGTCTCTTCTCTGAGGTCCTTTTTTGATCTTCGGCCTAAAGATACGCAACCAGCTGTCTGAGCCAAGCCTTGGGGGGCAAGGTAGTCTTACCTGCCCTGAATCCAGAAGACACGGGGAAACATTTGTAAACACAAACCTCCCCTCCGTTGTTGAGAGAAAGAAAATGGAATGTGCAGGACTGTTACCAAGAGCGAGAGCCCCGACTTTGTTTTCCCCTCCGTGGGCATCAAAGTAAACGGGACAGAAATACCGTGGTGGTTTCAGAACAATTATCTTGGGGAGTGCAAGAGGATCGCTCCGCCCTGTCCCTTTTCCTTCTCCACCCACATCTTCTATTGCCGACCCCCTTGGCCTCCTCTGGGTCTTTGGAAGACCCCTTAAGGAAACCCATCTCCCAGTCATCATGCTGGGACTCTCCTTCTCCCGCTAAAGGTTAGCCCTGACATGAAAGAGGGAGAGAAAAGGGCCTTATTCTGCTTTACTCAGATCCCACCTTGAATATTACATTTCTGGGCACTGCACTAAGGAGGTGTCAGAGACACCAGAGTAGGTTTGGAAAAGGCAGTGAAAAGTTCTCTGAAAAGAAATGGGTATATTTAGACCTAGAGAAGGTGGCTGCAGGAGGCAGCATGGCGCCCAATTAAAAAACCCTGAAATTACCTGTATAGTTACCTATATAGTTGCATAGTTACCTGGCACACATCATGGTCTCATGATCCAGCAGGCAGAACTTGGAATGAGCGATTTAAATGCAGATTCCAAGTGAATGCTAGAAGAAACAGTGAGAGCAGTTTGATGATGGTGCCAGCGGCCCAGAGGGGAATTGGCTCCCTTTTCCCGGAGGCGTTCAGCTGAGCCTCGAGGGCCCCCCTGCAAAGATGCTTCAATGGAGATTCCTGCACCAGGCAGGAAGGTGGACTTTACGCCTTGATGGCCCCCTCCAGGATATTTACCTATTACATTTTAACATGTTTCTAATTCTGCTTTTCCTTGTGAAATTACAAAACAATTTAAAAATTTCACCGGGGGGGGGCAATAATGCCTCCCCCCAGCATAATCCAGCTTTCCTCCACTTGGTGCTTTCCAAGTATGGGACTACAGTTCCCATGATCCCAGCCTGCAGATTAGCTTGTTGCCTGGTGGGAGGGCTCTTGAGCTGACATAATCATCTTTCAAGGGTCATTTGCTGGAGAATTGGCAGTTCCCACAAAATATTAAAAATCCAGCTTCAACCACAGGATATTAAAGATCCAATTCCTGCCAAGAATTTTTTTGAAATAATTTTTATTAAGAATGATGATTAAACAGATAAAAACTAATACAAACTCCAAACCTAAAAGAGTAGAAAGAAAAAGTGCAAAAAAGGAAAAAAAGAAAAAGAATATAGAATATAGAATAGGAAAAAAAAAGGAATATAACAAAAAAAAAGAGAGTAACTTTTCCCTTTGCCTCAACAAGTAGTGTATAAACAATTTTAACAACTTATCACTTTCTCATAAAATACAACAATCTCTTCATCCCATATCAGATCTCTTATCTATTAACAGATCCTTAAAACCTTGTCATTCAGTCCTGGTCAGCAAAAGTCCATTAAGGGTTACCAGAAATACTTGATCAAATAAACCAACTTTATATTCCTTCTCTTTACTTTTAACAATCTTAATCTTTAATCCCTTCAAATAATGTCCTAGAATTTGATTTCTTTTTTTCTTTGTCTCTTCTCACCAAGTCTTTCAAAACTTTAACAGGTCTCCTTTGTAAATCCAATATAGGAAAATTATCCAAGATAATCCTGGTTGGTTACTTGTATGTCCCTTTTAATTATTAAAACATCAGCTGTTTTCATTTGTACATCCAGTATTTCATCTTTTTCCAAATCATTCTTGTAGCCTTGCAGCCTCATTTTTAAATCCACATTCAGATCTAATTCAGTCTTATCCGGTAGAGCTTGTTCCTCTTCCATGACATCATTCGCACAGATTCTATCTGTGATGGCAGACATCCTTAAAATTAACTTCTGAGTCCATTGTTGTTCAGTACATTCAGTGTTAGGGAATTTTGCTCTATTCTGAGTTAGCAAATCAGGTTCTTCTCCTTTAATTGTAACCTTTATTTCCTTTTAGCTCCCTTTAGTGTCCAACCTTCAAAGTGCATCCTATCGTGGGTTTTTTTTTCCAGAATTCAAACACAAGCCATTTTCCCATGAGAAGGAATCATTCAATTAATTTCAAAATCCCATTTCAAGTCCACCTAGACCCTTAGTCCATTTATAACTTTCCAGAAACAACACTCTAATCACCCTTTTGCTGTTAATTCCCCAAAATTGCTAAGTCTTTAAAGTAGCACAAAGTAGAAATGTTTTCTTTCGTTAAGGATTGAAGGAGATTCACCCAGTGAATGCCATCAAGCTTGCTATTCTGAAGGTTCTTAATATTTAAGAAACAGTAAAGTTATTCCAGAGGTGTTTAAGGAATGAAGCTCAGCCAAGCTCTACGTCCATATAGGCTGCATTACGGCTGCGAGCATAGATGGAATCCCTCAACTCCCAGCCGACCACAAAAAACCCAGTTCTTGGGGTTTACTTGTGAGAAGCAGCTGTACCGAGTACATGTGGGCTATCCCACACTCTCTCCTTCCTCTGGAGAGATTTTGCCAGCCAGGATCAGTCCCTGACCGCTGATTGTTGCCGTAATATCATCCCTGCTCCTTCGAGGACGTCTGGCCCACCATGTCCTCACTGAACGTCCCAATTCCTGCCAAGAATTGAAACCATTTCCTCAGTATCTAAGTCTGTGGTTAGACGTTAGAGACATGTGCCCAGAACGTGCATTGCTCAAACCAACCAAATGAAATGGTTACAACGGCTGTGTTCCCCCAACCACATACCCCAGACCCTGCCTAGCCTTGCATTGTGCAAATCCCATTTATTGGCCATAGACACAGAGCTTGTGGTTTAGTGGTTAAGGTAGACTGGAATTAGGGAGTTTCAGTAGAATTGTGTTGAGGTTATTAAACCATCATTTGCATAATTGGGGGTTGTTGAATAAGCAATGATTAGTTGGAGTACCCACACTTTGTTAAAGTCTGATTCAAATCAAGCTTGATTCCTGCTGACCCAATGGACAGATATGGTCAAAAAGCTCCTCCGTACATTTTTTTAGCAAGAATGTGGAATTTGTAATTTTTTTTTATTCCAGTCTAACCAATAGATGTGGGAGTTTCTTGGTAATCTCCCATCTATGCATTCACCAGTTCCAACTCTGCTTTGCTTTCCCTACAAAACCATAAACAAGCAAACCCTGTTCTGACTTAGATGAACCCATCCCCTAAGCGCGTAAAGGAACATGGAGTGGTTTGGGGGTTACATCTGGCAGGTTAAGAAAACAGTTACTGTTTTCAAGTAACTTGCAACACCCAAGCAAATGAAATCTGCTATGGGTTAGCAAGTTGGCAGGATGGCGTCGCCCTCATTGTGGCACGTGGTGGTTCCTGCTCTGCAGAGGGTTATCCTGGTGGCCTGTGGACCAGTGATTTGGGGAAGGGAGAAGATATGGGAGAGACACGAGATAGACATCTGGGGAGGGAACCAGCCGGGCAGGAGAGCAGGTTGTATTGATCTATTGAGAGAAGACACTGTCTGCTCTTTAGCTAATATCTGTCCCCAAAGGAGGGCTCCTGCTTTGTATGCAAATTACTTTTAAAGTGGTTTGATCAACCAATTCATGTGTTAAAAGCCGGCATTAAACCACCGTGATTCTTGACTTGTTTAGTACAAAGGTTGGGTTCACACAACATGCTAGACTGGGCAAAGAACGGGGGCATTTCATGATTCATTTTGTGCCGTGAGAAGCTAGCATTGATGCGGCCTGTTATGTGAACAGCCATCCCTTCAAATCCAAGCATGGGGTATAGCGTGTTCAAAGAACGCAGCCACTGTGTGTTGTTGGTGTGGGCTTAGTCCGTTGAATGACTCCAGCCGGAGAGCCCATCGCAGCCCAAAGGTAAAGATGCTCTCAAGCTGAACTCAAGAGCTGCAACTGCACTTCCTAGCCTTCTTAGTGGTCTTCCATCCAAGTGACCACTAGGCCTCATCCTGCTTAGCTTCTGAGATCAGCCAGGGCCTGCCAGGTGCTGCTGCCACCTCCTTTGCAACCAGCGTGCCCCCAGTAGCTTCCAGAATGGTGCCTCGTAGCCGTTGGGACGTGCTGAGCCCCTTTCTCTCCCTCTGTTTTGTTTCCCCCCCTCCCAGAGCCGCCTTCCTGGCATCAAGGTGAAGTACCTCTTCTTTGCCTGGCTGGGCATTTTTGTGGGCAGCTGGATGGTCTACATGCATTATTCGTCGTACTCTGAGCTCTGCAGGGGACACGTCTGCCAGATGATCATCGTGAGTGTTTCTCTCTGGAAGGGTCACCTCGAAGGCGGAGTGCGGGGCCCAGGGCAGCTTCCGGATGGAGGACTGCTCACTTCACTCTCAGCCATGAGGAAAGGGGAGTTGTAGTCCAGCGCCTTTTGAGAGGCTGTCCTAGAGCCTGGCCTGGAACGGGGAGACTCTGCTGCCTGGGGCGACTTCAGATGGGAGCCGAGGCGATGGCTCGGGTTCTGAACTTTGCCATGATGAGCAAAGCACGTTAGTATTTGTGCAAATGTGGCTTGCAAAGAGAAATTTCCTTTTCGCAGCAAATCTTTTGGGGATTACACAGACAGGCTGCAGTGATCATGGGTTGGGCACTTTGGTAGACTCGCTTCCCAGGCAGGCGTGGTCAGATCGGTGGCCTAAGGCGATTTCTCCTCTGTCTGTGACCAATCCCCAAGTGATTGTGAGCCGAGAGAGGCAACTGGGTGCGTCCGGGATGCCTGATGGAAGCTGGCACTGGCAACACCTGTGGTCTGGCAGGGGGAGGTGGCATTTTCATGTTGTTGCCCCCTCAAGGCCTGGAGGGGCGTGGATGGTGAGCCCAGGATTCACTGGGCCAAGCCTGGGGAGCCCTGGGAGTGCTTAAGGAGTAAAAAAAAGGGGGCATCCCTTTTGCATGGGAAAAATTGGCCTGATTTGTTAGAAACATGGGGCAGCAGGAGGTTTAAGGGGTGGAACAAGTCCACCCATTTTGCCCCCTAAATCCCCATCCCCCCTCAAAAAGGGCACTATATCCAAGAGTGGCCTTGGCCAACCCCATTGACTCATATCAGACACCACGAGAGATAGGTGATCCCTCAAATAACCAGGCCATATGCCATGTGGGGTTTGTAGGCCATTAACAAGCATCTTGAATCACACCCAGAAGACACTGGCAACCAGTGCAGTTCGTGGATCAGAGATGTCACATGGGCATAGTGAGCCAAGCCCATCACTGCCACGTTCTGGACCAGTTGAGACTTCCATGTGATCTTCCAGGGCAGCCCCAGGTAGCGCGCGTTGCAGCAACGGAGCCACGAGGTGAGGGTGTGAGTGACGGTCTGAAGGGCCAGTCCAGAAGGGGTGCATCTGGCACACCAGACAGAGCTGTGCAAGAGCCTTCTTGGTCATAGCTGCCACCTGCTCATCAAGCAGCCACTGTGGGTCCAAGAAGACCCCCAGGCCAACGTTGGAATCTCCCCAGAACTGGGCGGCCCCAACAGCCACGGCCACTCAGTCATGGCAGAACTGAGTTGAAGGCCTTCCGTCCAGGTGTGCACAACTTCCAGGGATTGGGAGAGACTTCCACAGCCTCACTCGGCTGGTCTGGGGCCGAAAGATGTAATTGGGCATCATCAGAATACTCTTGATACCAAACCCCAACCCAGCAAATGACCTCACCCTGTGGTGTCATGTATACGTTGAACTGATTTCTCCAGGAGAACTGATCTCCGCATTGTATTTGTCTGGATATCTCTACCAGATCTAGCCCCAGGATAATCACAATATCTCTGCCAGTTTGAGCCCAAGATGCCATGCAAAGTTCTGCCAACTGTTCTTGGCCTAGCCAGGTGACACCTTCCAAGCTACCCCTTCAAGTTCTCTGAGTGAGCTGTAGTGTGAGTTCAGGAATCAGGCCTTTTCAGTTTTCTGTAGTTGAAGCTTAATACATGGTTATAAAATTGAGCATCTGAAGTGTGGTAATTAATTGCAAAGCTCAACATTCTAATTGAAGGAAACAGGGAGGAAAGTGGCACATCTTTGAAGAGGCGTCTTCCAATCTGCCTTCCGACGTCTCCCTGTTGCTGGTGCTTCTTCAGGCCCTCCAAGGCAGGAGGGTGGCTGGTGGGGAAGCCAGAAACAAGGGGGCTGATTCCTCCTGGGGGATCAGTTGTTTGCTCCATTCGGTCCCTCCCCTTTACACCTTTAGGACGCGGTGCCCCCTCTCAGCCTTCAGCCTGCCCTTTGCTCCTTGCATGGGAATGCCTGAGCTTCTGCCCTCATCCTTTTTCTGCTTGGCCGGCCAGCCACACAGGTCTCTTTGTGGGCGTTTGGGTTCTGCTTCTCGTCCGTCATGACAGTTGCTGCTGACCAGCTGTTCTTGTTTTAGCTTGCTATTAAATATCAAGTTCCTGTTTCTGGCTTCTTCCGAAAACTCTGGTAAAATCTAAAAGGAGGGAAGGCAAGCGAAAAGAGCTTTTTGGACTTTTGCAAAATTAAAGCAAAAGTTCCTGTTTCTGACATCGCTCCCTTCGTGGCGCTCATTGGCAGTGACACACGCGGAGCTCTCTCTGCTCCGATTGAATTATGGTTAAATAAGGATGCACCCAACTTGGAGAGGTTTCACACAGCAGCAGAAACATCTGCCAAAATTTAGAAAAGCAAACAAGATGGGTTTTCCTCTGCTGATTGTGAAATGCCTTGTATCACCTGGTGCTGCAACAGGAAGAAACATTTATTTATTGACGTTTATCAGCCACCCCCCTCCTTAATGACCCTGGGCAGCAACCGAGCAGAACAAGACAATAATCTACAGAAGAACAACTTCTCATGCACCCAAGGGACCGGAGCCATCGGCTTCGAGAAGTGCAAGGAGGGGGCCAAACACACCTCTGCTCATGACAGAAAAGGCTACCCCTCGCACACTTGTGCCGCAGCCCTGCGTGCGAGTGGGAAGGGGAGAGACCCGAGGAGACCCTGAGAGCATGGACCATCTCCTGTTCCCCAAACTGACCCAGCTTTCGCTACAGGCTTGCTATAAGCCACCTTTGCTCCAGGTGATTTCCCACCCTCTGCGTAGCCCCGTGAGGAGACTGTTCTGGAGGCCGAGCTACAAGATGGTTCCCAAATCACCAAGTGGTAGTTCACACTCAGCCCTTATTATTCTCTTAATTAAACACTGCTCTGTGCCACATAAATGGAATTCCAAAACAAACAGATTCTGGCTAAGGCCACAGCTGGATGGTGCCCACCACCCGCCAAGACTGGGCTGCGTCCCTGCAACAGGCCAGAAGCAGAATGGTGCGCAGGCCACTGAGGGTCCTGCCGGGGGGCGCGTGAGTGCTGGGCGTCCTTGCACTAGAAGAGCCTCTTCCCTCTTCTTCCCCAGAATCAGGCTGCCATCCTGGCCTGTTCGAGCATCCCTCGGGCACAAGGGAGACGTGGGAGCCTCCTCCTGCCAGGCCAGCCTGTCCATTTCCTAGCCTGGTGCCATCTCTTTCCAGGGGAGAAAAGTGGCTTTCCATCAGCCGCTCCCTCTTAACCAAGGAACATCCTTCAGTTTGCCCGGGTGCTTTGCTCCTCTTTCGCGGCCTTTCACTCGTTTGTAGCGTCTCAAGAGCTGGGACAGGGCCCTAGAGGTCACCTAGCCCGCACACCCTGCTCAGTGCTGAAATCCCTGGCAGGTGGGCACCCAGCTCCTGTTGCGGTTCATTCCGAAGCCAGGCAGATACATTCTGCACTTCTTCCCCTGCCAATTCTTCCTCAACTTAATGAAACTGAATTTGCTTTCGAAGATTATGTGAAAGCAGAAGAGGATTTTGGTGAATCTGAATTCGGCACACTCAGTTGCGGGGGGCCAAAGGTGGATGCCTGAACGCTGTCCTTTCATTGTAGCCTCCCTAGCTTTCTCGGTCTGCTTGCTCCTGAGGGAAGAAGCCAGGAGAGCTGCTTCCGATTGGCAGCGTGGGCACCCGTGGGCACCCGTGGCATAGATTATTTGCAACAGCAGCTGCCCCTCCAGCAACTATATCAGCAGACACCCCCCCCAACCAGGACATTTGAATTCTTGGATGCTCAGAGAACCACACCGAACACCAGAAGCCCCTTTGGGAGGGGATAAGAATGAGAAACAGCAAGGCGGACTCATAGGCCAATGCTGGTTTATTTGCCTGTCTCTGGCCTCCCTTGCCTTCGCCCTCCGGGACGATGCACCTGTTCCTTCTCGTTCTCAAGGACGTTCTGCTGATTCATCCTTGGCTCAGGGAAGCTTTTTCACTCAGTGATTTCCAGCTACGATCTTAGCAGGAGTTCCTCTCTGCCTTCCTCACAAGAAGCTTCCTGTTGCAGGGAGGGAGATGATGAAAGGCCAGCACAGCATGCCAACCCTGTAAAAAACTGTTAACACCGCCCCCCCTTGCACCATGACAGTCCACAGAGCTCTGTTGCTGTACGTCTCTAACAAGCTTCGTTAAGCTTGCAGCGGAGCGTGGGCTTGAGCAGACTTCTGGCACGCAGAACACTTTTTTGGCTTTTTTATTGGAATCCCCGAGCAAAAAGGAGGCTCTTACTATCTGCATCCATGACTCGTAAACTGGAGCAATCTGCGCATCGCAGATTCTGGCAGAGAAGTTTGGGTAACAGTTGCCAAGGAGAGAGTCCCATTGCAGCGAAGAATTCTGTGCCATCTTTGGGACTCTCATGTTCGCTATTGCTCAAGCTTGCCTGGAACAAAGTCTCCCTTTCTAGTCGCTATCGCTAAACTATCTTGTGGCTTTTTCCTGATGATCTGCGTTGGGCTCCCCCCATCCCTGCTGTGCTGGACCCCAAGCACTCTCAAGGCCAAGAAGTGGCCCGGGGGTGTCTGCGCAGATGTTCCTCTGCCAGCACTTAAGTTAGTTCCTCCGTGAAATATTGCTCAGGGTGGATCTCTGAGTCTCCCCTGGCAAATAATGACCTAAGTGCCATCCAATCCACCTGGCATCCAGGTACCAGAAGTACTTGGCAACAAAACGTTGGTGGTTTGCCATCGACCTCTGAGGATGTTTTCCGACGCCCTACTTTAGCCGAGGGCTGCAGGATTTCCTGGTGATCCCCCATCCCTATGCACGACCAAGTTTAACCCTGCACCGCTATTCTGAGATTAGGAACGGTTAAGGTCCTGCCAGCTATACCCCACCCACGCCCTTGACTGGGTCCCACAATTATTCAGGCTGTGGCAACTCTGTTGAAGATCACATGTCAAAAAGGGAGTGGAGACCAAGTCAAAAACAATTTGATGGACGTGTAAACTAAGTTGACCTGCATTAACATTAAATACAGTCAACTCAAGTACCCCCCATGTGTTTAATCCTTTTCCTTTATTGACACACTTCATTTGCTCTTTATTCAGTAACAACTTTTGAATGGGTTTTGACAGGCAGGGGGTCCTTTCTACTCTTAATATTCAGGCCAGCCACAGATCCTCTTTCTGAACGTGTTTTGACTGCGCTGCCTGCAACAGAGTCTTGCCAGCCAAAACAGGGTCAGGGTCTGGTTGGAAGTTTCCTGGCTGAGCCACTAATGGCCATTTGTGGCCCCACTGCTGGTCATATAGAAGGACCAGAGGCTTCAGATGCATAAAATGATTAATTCTGACATTGGTTTAACAAACAAACAAATTGCTAGCAACTCAAATTAGGTTTTGGCTGTCAGAGATCTGCTGGAAGATACATACCACCAAAAATAATAGATGGAAGGGGGGAAAGTTACCAACATTCACAAGGGCAGTTTGCAAGATGCGTATCACAACTAGTGGTGCCGGGCAGTCCAAACACGCAGGAAAAAGACTCGGAGTTAATTCTTTTTAAGTTTTGTTAACGACTCCCTGAACCATCAGCCGACAGCCCTGCTGGGGTCGCGTTCGTGTGGCATGTACTCCACCCACGTAAGGCAGATCCTGGCACTGCTGAGGTGCCCAACTGGCAGCCCTTGGACCACAAGCATCTTTTGCCCAGGACTCACATTTTTATTTTTAGGGTGACTGGAAGAGAAAAATAATTAAATCTCCTGAATTAAATGTACTGAAAAGTATTCACGTAGCTGTATTCATTAAATGATTCTGCCGACTTGCTGGCTTGCTTCTCAGGAATGCCCACCTCTGCCTCTCCCGGCATTGGCAAGCCATCGGTAACCAGCCAGCCACTGCTGGGGGTGGGAGTCCAACAAGGCTGGAGACCCAGCCAGGGAAGAAACCCTAATTCTGCAAGTCCCAGGAGAAGAAAGGCGCTTTGGAAACACTTGCTTACGCCCTAAGAATGCTTTGCTTTCTAATTCTCTTGATCCTGCAGTCATTTTGTATGTTCAGAGTGTTCATCCTGGAAAGGCAATCTGTCCATCTGGAAAAATAGCCATTCACTGAGCGAGAGGTTGCTCAAAAGGTTTCGGGAGATCTCAACAAACAATGGGGTTTGGGGGTTTTGACACATACAACTGTTAATTGATAAGGGATTTATAATCTGTTTCGTGTGCAACCTACATCCGTGTAACCAGCCTGTCTTCTCCTCCTCCCCCCTCCCCACTTAAATCAGTCTAGCCCAGGGTTTCTCAGCCTTGGCAACGTGTGGGTGGGTGGACTTCAACTCCCAGAATGCCAGAACCCTGGTCTAGCCGCTTCATGCATCTCATCACAACAACTCACAAAAGTTGATGCCTTTTAATAAATTGTGCTAGTTAGAGAAGGAAGGTGCTACCAGGCTCCTCCCAATATGCGTCCCATTTGTCTATTTACAGGGACGTCCCCAGGAGGAGTCAGAAGAGGTCAAGATGGGGCTTATCTTGTTGACCTCTCCCAGCACTCTTTCTTTAATGAGTGATAAACTGTCCAGAGTCCTTTTTTGACTCGGGCAGTTTCTCAGTATCATTAAACAGATAAAATATTTGAAACCTGAGCAGCAGTTATCTCAGGGATTCTCTCTCTCTCTTTCTCAGTGCGATCAATATAGCAAAGGTATCATTTCGGGATCAACATGCAAAGACCTTTGCGAGGACCACACGCTGGTATTTGAACGCTGCCTGTCACCTTCTCCCACCCAGCAGGTAGGTCCTGAGGAACCACGTGAATGTTTCTTTCACGCTATGGACAAATTCCTTTTTTAGAACAGGAGCAGGGCTGCCTCTGGAAAGATGTGAAAAACCCTGTTTTTCAGAAAAAGTAACTTCACAGAACTGAAGGAAATGTAGCCTGGTCGGCATGGAACACTAAACCAAGATACTGTTATCTTTGATTTGTAACAGGGCCCACTGTGGTGTTTCACTGGATTCTGGCACATCTGTCAAATCTTGTGAGGTTTTATCATCTCTTCTCCAAGGTTTTGTTCGAAATCTTGCCCTTAACAAGATTGCCATTTCATTGTATTGTCGAAGGCTTTCACGCCTGGGCACAGAGAGAACTGCTCCTGTCTGTGCTCCTGCCCTCTGAAGATGCCAGTCACAGGTGCTGGCGAAACGTTAGGAAACAAAACTTCCAGAACACGGCCACACCGCCCGGAAGACCCATACCAGCCATTGCCATTTCATTCATTGAAAAATTAATATCAAGGGCCTACAGCTGTTGCCTAGGGTTATCCCGGACACCCCGATGCTCAGAATAACAGGTAGCTGATTCCTAGGTTAGGTTACGCATGGAGTGGGGCAGGATGAGGTTTAGAAGGGGCAGAAGCAACCTGGTTCTGAGAGGTCTCCAAGTGGGAAGAAGCCAGTAGACTGGAATTTCAATAGGACTTTAGCTACTGAGTTTTTGGTAGCCAACACACTTCAGTCCAGGCACCGTTTTGTCGCACCTTGCAGGTCTACAGCGGCCTCTGGAAGGAGAAAGAGGTGATCATCAAATGTGGCATCGAAGAAGCCCTGAAAGCCGACAGCAACCCGGACGCAGATCCCAGGAGAGATGTGGTTCTCTTCAACAAACCAACAAGGGGGACATCGATGGATGAATTCCGGGAGATGCTTCTCAACTTCTTGAAAGTGAGTGCCTTCACAGCCGTGCGTTCTCTCCATTCCTTCGAGAAAACCTGAACCCTTGAACACCCTCTCGAGGGCCAATTCGTACATATGTTTGCGGCATCTGATCTTGCTACAGAATGTGTGAACAGATGCTGGAGAAAAGCGCACTGGGTTGAAGAGAGGGCGTTTTTTTAGGGGGAACGCAATTGCCCTGGCCCCCATGGAAGGAGGGGCCTCCAGATTAAATGTCTGTCTTTGAAATGATGAAATTAATCATGTCTTCCGTCCAAGGCTCCAGGATGAGAGTTAAAAACAATCCCAGGGTTTACTTTGTGCAGTTCAAGGTGCTGGTTGTCACCTTTAAAGCCCTGCATGGCCCCGGGCCAGATTATCTGTGGGACCATCTCTCCCTGAGGATTTCTGCCTGCTCCATCAGGCCGGATAAGATGGGCAAACTCCAGCTCCCTCCTCCTGCCATTGAGCGGGATCCAGACAGTGCACCTTCTGAGTAGCGGTCCCCATCCTGTGGAGCACCCTCCCCCGAGACCCATCAGCCCCCACCCTTCTGGAAGGCTTAAAAAGGTGGCTTCTTCTCAGGGATCGGGTGGGATCTGCTGAGGCTGGAGCAGTGACTGTGGAGGTCTACACCTTGGGGAGTGCTGTTGCAGGGCCCCAGGAGCTGTTTTTGGGAGGTTGGGTTTCTTTTGTTTCATATACAGTGGTACCTCGGGATACGAACTTAATCCATTCCGTGACTCTGGACGTATCCCGAGTTGGTTGTAACCCGAAGCAAATTTTCCCATAGGGTTCAGTGTAAATCCGGTTAATCTGTTCCGCTCTCCAAATTTGGTCGCAACCCGAGGCAAATTTCCCCATAGGGTTCAATGTAAATCCGGTTAATCCGTTCCGCCCTCCGCCCGAATTTGGTCGCAACCCGAGGCAATTTTCTCTTCAGAGCCTTACTCCCACCAAGCCTACTCTGCATTTTCTTTGGAGCCATGCTAACATGCACACCAAAAACCTTAGCAAAACACTGCAAAACACACCACAAGCCTCACCAAATGTCTCCTTGCTACCGCGACCTCGCCCACAGGAAGCCGCGACCGCGTGGCAGCAGGGAAAATGGCCGCGGATCCGGTTCGTAAGTCGAGGCGAGTTCGTATCCCGAGGTACCACTGTATGTGCATCTGTTTGTGTTGTTGTGAGTTGCCCAGAATCATGGTACAAAAGATGGGCAGCTGTACAAGTTTCTTAAATGAATAAATTCCTATTTTATGTGCCATTAATTTCAACTGGAAAAATGAGACACACGGGTTAAGAATGCCTGGGTTACAGACGATCCAGTTAAGAATGGAGCCTACTGTAGCAAAATTTGAGTTAAATGCACAATGATTTGAGTTAAATACACAATACTGTTTATACAGTATTATGCAATAATACTGTTTCGGCTTACGTGCAAATTCGACTTAAGGACAGACCTTAGGAATGGAACTCGTTCTTAAACTGGGGCTTACCTGTAGTGAGAATAGAGTGGTTGGGATCATACCACATACTTGATTACTGAATTAGCCCAGTTTGTGGTTTCCAACAATTAATTGAAGAAAATCACTTTAAAAAAAGGGGCTAGTTTAATAACGCTCTTGAGGCTCAAAAAATGTAACCTAAGTTAAAACTAAGCAAGTATTGATTTGAAAATGCAGCAAGTACTGTTTTTAAACTGACACGATTAAGCATGTTGTGTAAAACCAAACTCTGTGTGTCTGTTGCACATGACTCATTTTATTATTTAACAAAACATTTAAAAGCTCTTGAGACATGAGGCGGCCAACTAATCTAGATAGCTAACACGTGTCATGCAGTCTTGCATGTCTGGTAAGTGTTTAGAGCAGTGTTGTCCAAACCTGGCTGCTTTAAGATGAGTGGACTTCAACTCCCAGAATTGGGAGGGCTGGGGAATGGCTGGCTGGGGAATTCTGGGAGTTGAAGTCCACTCATCTTAAAGCGGCCAAGTTTGGACAACACTGGTTTATAGAATCATAAAAAGTTGGAAAAGATCCTTGAGGCCGTCCAGTCCAGCCCCTGCCCAGAGCAGGAATCCAGATGAAACAGGTGGCAGTCCAACCTGTGTGTGGACACATCCAGCAGAGGGAACCCCACCTCTTTGGGTCATCGGTTCCACTCTCAAACAGTGCTTCAGTTGTGGAGAAACTGCTCCTCTGGCTAGGTTCACACAAAGTGCCTGACTGAGCTCAAATAGGGTGGGATAATTTCTGATGGTACTAGTGGTATGAACCAGGGCAACATGTTAAGCCAGAATAGGGGCTGTGCGGGTGAGCACAGGAACGGTCTTAGGATGAATTGAGGGTTAAGCAGGTTGTGCTAATACAGCCCGTCGGCTGGTGCTGACAGGCGCTCATTTATTCCCAGGCTTCTGAACCGCTGATTACTCTGAAAAGAGAATCCAGAGCATTGAGAGACCGGCTGGGGCTGGGATTCTTGCTTGCAATCTGAATCCAGAGATTGCCCTAAAAACGGAGGAGCTGTTGGCCTTCTGGGAATCCTTGGTAGGAAGGCTGGACCCCAACTGCCCACCCCCATTGGCCATCTTACCAGCCCGCACAGCTGGCGGTGGCCATCTGGGCTCAGGCTGGTTTCCCTTATTTATTAAACAAATTTAGACAGCCACCCATCTCCCAAAAGGAACTCCGGGCGGTGAATAAACTAAAACCACAACACATTAAAAACAACAATGTAAAACAATGAGCTGTGTGGAGGCCCCAATAAAAACTTACATCCATCCACCAGCCACCCTGTGCCAGCTCTGTTGGCATCCTGGCCCCAGCACCTGGGGAAAAACCAGTCTTCCCCATTTTCCTGAAGGCCAGTGGGGTCGGAGCCATCCATATTGCTGGGGGAGGCTGTTCCATAAGATGGGCACCGTGAAAGAGAAGGCATGCTTCCGAGGTCCACCAGGCAACTCTGCTTCACCTCCTCCTCCTCCTCACTGGAGGATGTCCACCCGGCATCTAGGAGGGCAGGCAGAAACCATCTGGGATAAGAGGTGCTACAAGTCACCTGGCCCCGAAGGCTTTCAAAGGGGACAATCAGCACCTTGAACGGCACTCAGAAGCTGCCTGGGAGCCAGCGCAGCTCACGTGGCAGTGCAATTACAGGGGCAGACCAAGGTGCGCCCGCCACTGCCTATGCTGCTGTGCTCTGGACCAGCTGCAGCTTCCAAATGCTTTTCAAGGGCAGCCCCACATCGAGCACATTGCGATCGTCCAGTTGGGGGGTACCCAGCTTTTGCTGTAGGTGACTTTTTAAAAGAAATTCTTAATGGAAAGATAACAAAGCAGGAAGCTTGTCTGTTGCAAAGAAAGCCATCATCTGGATCCTACAAAAATCCCACTGGGTGCACGAGAGTACCCAGGGGAGAGTTCACCTTCACTTCACCTTTATGACCATTTTGTAAATGGAAGGGTTGCCGATGGTGGCCATTTTGTGAGTCTGCCCTACATTTGCTGTCAACATTCAAAGTATCCCCCAGCCACCAACAGTTGTTCCTCCTTGCTTTACCATGTTGTATGTCCCATTGCATGTTAAGTCCTCATAGGATTTATTGGGTTGGACGCAGCTTGTTCTCTGTTTTTGCAGGCTGGTCTTGGGGATCAAGTCTCCCTCACAAACTTAGTGAACCAGATTATTGCCATGGCCGACGTAAGTCGGGATGGGAAGCTTTCTCTGGCTGAAGCAAAATCCATCTGGGCCCTTCTCCAGCTGAATGATTTCCTGCTGACCTTCTCTCTGCACGAGAAGGAGCACACGCCCAGGCTGTTGGGGCACTGTGGCGATCTCTATCTCACGGAGAAGATCCACCACACCTCCCTCTACACCATGGATGTTCCTCCGTTCCTGCAGCCACTGTTGCCTTCTGCTGTCCTCAGAGTCATCCACCAGTGGTTCTCCCCCGCCTGGCCACGGCGAGCCAGAATCGCTATTGGACTTCTGGAATTTGTGGAGGAGATCTTCCATGGGACCTACGGCAACTTCTACATCTGCGAGACCGGCTTCACAAACATGGGCTACAATAACAAATATGACTTCAAGATGGTGGATCTCAGGACAGTGGCCACAGAGATGACCATCCAGGGGTTCCTTAAGGGGCGTCACTGTGAGCAAAACACAGACTGCACCTACGGGAAGGACTGTGTGGCGCCGTGCGATAAGCTCATGAAACAGTGCAAGAGTGACGTGGTCCAGCCCAACCTAGCAAAGGTATGCAGCCTCCTCCAGGAATACCTGTTGCACGGGGCCCCAAGTGACTTGAAAGAGGAGCTGCAGAAACAGCTGAAAACGTGCACCACGCTCAGTGGCCTCGCAAGCCAGATGGAGGTCCATCACTCACTGGTGCTGAACAGCCTCAAGACTCTGTTGTGGAAGAAAATTTCAAACACCAAATATTCCTAGGGGCACCCGGGATGCCAGAGGACAACGGCCAACGACAGCAGCTCCCCCACCTCACCCCTCATCTTGGTCTCAGGCCTTTGGGTGGGCAGCAGAGGACAACTTTGTGAGCAGGAGAGAACTTGGGGGAGGGGAGGGGAGGGATGAGGAAGAAAAGCAAAGTCTTTCTGTTGAACTGATGGATGCATCACCATAGCTGGGGCAAGGAGGGGCGAAACGTCCACCTGATGTAAATAAATTGTTTCCCTGTCTTCTGCTTAACCAACATGGCTGCTGGTACAGTTCCTTTGCTGGGGGAGACAATTGAAAAAAGGGTTTGGACTTATTTTGTGGGACATATGCTGCCAACTCCCAGGCTGTGTTTAAACAGCTATGTTTTTACAATATGTGGAACTCAGTGTTGCGAACTCAGCTCCTTTAGTTAACTGAAATTCAGTGTATTATATAGGCCCCAAAATAAGCCTAATTCAACAACCTGGTTAAGCATATTCTGTGATGAAGCCCAAGTGTAGGTAATTCTCTTAGCTTCGTTCCCAGCCGTGAACTGAAATATTCTGATTCCTTAGCACACTTCAGGAGATGGGGTCAACCTCCATCTTGGTACCAGTCCAGCCCATTGACTTTCATCACCATGCCCTAAATAGAAGTCACCTGAGACTTACCTGTCCCCATTTCTCTGACAGATATTACTTGCTCAGAGCAAGGGCCGTTTTGCACTGGAAGGAGAAAACCGATGGCTTTTTGCCTCCAGGCTGACCACAGACCCCCGTTTCAAATCTCAACTGCAGAGAGTGGTAGACTTGACAAGTATTTAAAAAGAGATGACCACGCTGACCTCCTTTCCTGTGGTCAGGTTTCCTCCAAGGGAGGGTAAGTGAGCAGAGCTGGCTATGCTGCGTTTGGCCATGGCAAAGATAAAAGTCAACCTCCCCTTCAGAAAACAGCTGGGACAGATCCCACGTTTCAGCAAGCAGATCTCCTACTAACAGGGCAATACTTGACTCTGCGCTACCCCTTCTCCCCCAAACCCAGCAGGGCTACAAAAGTTGCATTTTTAAGGGAGGAGTTTTGCCATCTGTGCCACTTGCAACCACAAGAAGTCCTAAGGCCAATTCTCCAGGCTCCTTTGACAGCGTCAGAATCCAACTTTGGAACTGCTATTGGGATATGAAGACAACAGACAAAAACGGAAAGAAAACTTGGAGGGGACAGGAATGCTCAGCTTTTTTTGGCAGCTTCGACTTTTAACACAGCTCTTTGGCATCGTGTTGCGTTATTGCACTCTCCCGCTAGCCTCAAGGGCAAATTTCTTTCAGCATTTGGAATTAACAGCAGGTTCACCTTTGAAGGAAGCCAGCTTTCAATCTCTAGCAGCTTAAATTGCAGCAAATGTTTTTGTAATGCGATCTCAAGTAGGTTGCTCTTGTCCTTGTTCCACAAGTAGGAAGGCAGGACACGCCGGACTCCAGGCTGAGGTCAGAGTCTGACCAGCCGAGTTCTCAACTTTGAGATGTAGCAACCCTTCCTGATCGGTTCCTGGCAGCATCTGGCTGGGGTGCAAAGACCACCCCTAAGGTGCAGCTTTAGCATCCTTCCTAGAAAACAGTAGTTTTCACATCTTGAAATGAATTAACATATTCAAATCCTGTTCCATCTTAAAAAAAATAATGAATTTCTGCAAGCATAGCACTGCTTGTCCAATGACCTTCCTGAGTCTTACCGTAATAAAGCCTAGGAAAGCTGACCCTGATAAATTCAAAATCGTTTAATGAATGAGAAATCACATTTTGGAAGGTGGAGAAGCCTTGGCAAAAGTCTGACACAGCCAGCTGCATTTCAGCCAAAGCTCCTGAAGATTTCCTAGCTGTTAAGCAGCAGTTTTTAATTTGACCAAATGTTGAGATAAAGAAGCAGAAATGAACTCTCTCCTTTTACTTCAGCATTGTCTCCTTTTACTTCAGCATGACTCCTGCTGACATATATTTACAGTACCTGGATTATTTTCTTGACGTTACAGAAGAGCACATAAGAGTCTGCCACAGCTCTCTTCTGGGATTTTTTCTTCCAGCCTAGTTTCCCCCTGCTCAGCTTTTGGACTGGAAGTCCTGGGGTCCGGATTCCCCGCAGGGAAGCAGGCTCTGAGACAACTTGCAGATCTCCCATTGCCCTTCTGGGCTTTTGCCTGCTCGCAAGACCAGACCCTTGTAGTTCAGAAGTAACGCTGCCAGTATCCTATTAGGGGGATGATTTATGCAATAAGAATGAGCAAGCTGTCTGGAAGATTCACCACTGTTTCTTGAAAAGAACGGTGATAAGTCAGGGTTAAAGTTGGTTTGTTTTTTTTAAACACAGCTTGCCTGCTTTTACCAAGATTTTAAATGACCCCATTCTTCAAAATCAATCTCTCTTGGTCGTATGCAAATTCTACTGTGTATGCATACTCAGTTCAACGTGCTCCAGAGTTTCTTTGCTGTAAAAATCTTTTAATATGGTCACCAGGGAGAGGCCATAATGCAAAATCAGTAGGGTTATCATCCATCAACAGGCAGTGCTGGGCTTTTCTACATCTTCCTCCACCTTGTTCTTTAATTGCAAGTTCAGGGGTTATATTTAAACCTTGTGGTGTTTCCCAAATCAGAACAGGAAATAACATACCCAATACTACTGAGATTCAGAACCAGGCTGGCAATCCCTATTTTAACAAATAAGCATAATTTCTGTGCAAACCTCAATTAAACTTTCCAAGGAATATGGTAGGGGAAAAAGACCCTTCCCACCTTTGGGACCTCCCAACCTGGCCTATCTTGTCTTTGCTTCCTCATTACTGACCATCTCCTTGTCCTGGGTATCCCACCCAATCCTTGAACGAGGCGGCCCATCGCCTTTTGCGCTCTCTCCTCTCCCCTGCAGGATTCAGTTTAGTGCTCCCCTTCCGGGTTGCAGAGCCCCTTCCTCCCGGTTCCTGTAAAACGCTTTAGTGTGGGCATTACTAAATTTGTGACTGCACATGGAACGGTGCCAGCCATAAAAAAAAGAACAAAAAACATTCAGACTTGCTTATTAAGGGTGCAGCCTATACCCCTCCATAGAGCACTGTGCATCAAAACACCAAACCGCACACTGAGAAAGGACTCCTGGGAACTTAGGCACAGGAACCCCCCGTGGATGAGCTTGTCAAGGGGCTGCTTGGAAAACCTCCTTCTGGAAACCCTCAGGCTCACGGCCAAAAGACATTTTAGGGATGAAGGTGAAAGACTGTTGCCAAGCAGATGAAGCTATTCGGGCCCTGGCAGCCTGCCCTGGCATAACAATGACCCAGCAGCCACATTTATGTCGTAACAGGGCTAAACTAGTGGTGAGCATGCCCCCCAGTGCCATCTGAGCCAGCCATGTTCGTGGCAGCCACTGCCACCGCCCACTTGGCCCAGGATTTCCTTCTTCACAATGGCAAGGCCCAGGTAGGATAATCACTGCACAGGAACAAAACTTGGCGGAATCATTATAAATGAAGCTGTTCGCTTTGAGAGAAAGCTTTATTCACGCTGGCCAGACCACTCTAGAATACCGGATTTAATTCCAGACATTACATTTGAGGAAGGACAATGACATGCCAAAGCATATTGAAAGGAAAGCTGAGCGCTATCTGCCAGTGACACCATAATAGTGGAGTCCTGCACAGGCAGGGAGCTCCCTAAGGCTCAAAACAGAACATCTTCATTACGGCCAATGACCAGAAACGTTACGTACACAGCTTGAATAGAGCTGCATATAAATATGTCTAAGTCATCAGGAAAGCAAGATAAAACACAGAAAAATAAAATGGAGCAATGAGATACAAGAAGTATCTCCATGATAAGGGCCAGAACACCTCCTTTACCTCCTTCTCCTTCCCTACTCTTTTTCTTTAATAGGCAATCGCTCTACTGTAGAATGCAGGAAATGGGTTTATACCAGGGAGGTGCAAACTGTTCCAGGCACAAACAGCTGCTCCTGTGCCCTGGGTGCCCAGCCTGATACAGGTGTGTTTCAACTGTTTTGGTCTCTGCATGCAACAACATCAGGCTGCTTAAGTCACATACTACCTTTCCTTTGGGAGTCTAACATGGCATATGTAACATACCTCCAATTCCTTTATATAACAACTGTAGGATAGGTTGGGCAGAGAGAGAGTGCATGGCCCCACATCAGCCACTGGCTGACTGGGTGGACTAGAACCTTCCTGCTCAGTTCCACAATTAACCACCCCACCACACTGGCTCTCTCATAATTGTTCTGGGCACAGACTGAAATGCTCAGCAGTGCTTCAGGTGGGCAGAAGAGCAGGAGAAATGGGCGTATGGATTTGTGTGTGCGTGTGACTGTCAGGAGGGCCAGAAGGCACTAGACAGATCAAGAGGGCAGGTAGGTGATATATAACACTGCACCTGAAGAGAGGTGGTTCTTGCAACACATACCATTCTTGCTCTATTCACCCCATCCAGGTTTTGTTTCATCCAAAACTCAGAAGAGTGTCCCAAGTTCTGGATCTGCTGAACTGAGGTTGACCCCAAACAGTTCTGGATAACTAACAGAATTAATTCCAGATTCAAAATAAAACTTTTTTTAATTTCATGAACACCCCTTATGGCACTCAGAAAGCGTTTCTGACCGAAAGTCAGAGAATAAAGGCCTCAAATCAACAGATGAAGACACTGAAATGTTTATTCTTTTTGGGAAAGGGCATAACCCAAACTTCCCGGTATTAAAAACTGGGAGGCATTAACTGCCAAGCACAAACTTTGTGAAGTTATTACAGCCTCAGTATTCATTTGAACAATTTATTGCAATATTACAACACAATCTTACCTTTCAGAGCTCATTTTAAAGCACATGTTAAAGGGCCAGCAACATGTTCCTGTAAATATGAAATGGTTTAGTTCAACTGGGTTCTAAAGATTGTTCCAAGTAAAAACAAAAAAAATGCATTTTGAAAATGCCTAACATCATGGATGAACAGAAACTCAATAAATATTCTTTAAGACTGACTCACATTTTCTACAGTTACAAGAGCAATAAAATACCATAAATGGCAGACAACGTTCCTGATCATCTGATAAAAGTCTGAACTTGGTATCCTTGGAAATACAGTTTACAAATTAACGCCTCCTTTCCCACCATCCAATCCAAACTTAATCATATAATATCGGAGATCAGCCCCCACAACCCTTCCCCCCTCAACAAAAAGGACTGAAAGAAAGCTTGTTTTGTCAGGCTAGTAATCATTCTGAGTGCCCACCCATCAGAGCACTGAGCGTAGACCTAGCCTGCTTCTCTGTGCCACCTATTGACACAAACACAGCACCATCGCCATGCCTGCAACGCCTGTAGGGGCAGCACTCCTCCTCCTCCTCCTCCTCCCACAGGAATGCCTTTGAGGACAGGGAAACCTACAGTTGCCCCCCTTGCTCTCTCCTTATTCCATCTGCCTGAAAACTGGCAGGAGAGCAGAGGAGAGGAAAGGAGAGGGGCATCATCTGTTTGCTGTGTAGCAAAGGGGTGTCTGTGTTTAAAACATCCCAGACACCTCCCTTGGTGCCTGGTGCCCTCCAGAATCCCTGCCCATAGGCAGTTTTATGCTCCATCTGCATCCCAGAGAATGTCCAATGAGACCAGGAGAGGCCTTCTGAGCCAGCAGTGCAAAGGTGCAGGACTGGCCCCCAGTTACTCACTTTAGATTCACAGGTGGCTGCAACACTGCCTCTCTTCTTTTAAGTCTCTCGGTTTGTCACGAAGCTCCAGAAGTCCCATCCTGCGGGTCAGCCTTACCATGCACTGCCATGGCCTTGCTGCAGTTTCCTCTTCCCTCGCTGGTTATTTCTGCAATCCAAAGACTTAACTGAAGCCCCCTCCACACACTCCAAAGCACCCTAAACCCAAGGAGTGGCACACAATACTGTTCATAAACCATCCTTGCCCCCTCACCCTCCAGACTACCCAGGGATATTTTGCCTTTGTTATTAACCAGGTTCCAGGTAGTCTTTTGACCCTGCCACACCCTCAAGCTCATGCATCTGGCCTCAGTTAAAAGCATTAAGATGCTGTGCTTGCAAGACCAGCTAACATGCATCTGATCCTTTTTGACAAGACACGTGCAAGTTTGACCTAACCCAACTCAAGAGATTTAACAAGCATTAGCACCAGTGCAGACACAGCCACTTGGGGCCCTTGCAGAACTTCATCCTGTGCAGAAACTCTCAAATTTTTCAGAAACCTGCTAGATAGATGGATGCCTTAAATGAACCTACTGGCCTCACCCAAATCCTGGAGGCTATTCTGGCAATACCGGGGGCTAAAACTTGTGTCTAGCAGCTCTCTCCTCTTCACAGGGAAATCATTCCACTCCTCAGGCTCTCCTTACATTTGACTTCACGCTAGCTTCAACTGCAAAGCTTGGGTGCGTGGTATCTGGCCATTCTCCTCACAGGCTGTGAAGGCACCTTGCTGTTGATATTCCTTTTCTCTCCACTACTGGAGCCACTGGCTCCTGCTTCACCAGCTGAATTCTCTGGTAGATGCTAAGAGCGCAGACCCAGCAGTTCTCACGGATCTTAGCGGTATCTGGTAATTTGACTGTATGTTCCTTCTGGACTGCCTGATGGGATTGGGGACATTCTTTGGCAGCAGTTCTGGTCCCTCCTTTCAGGCTCTGTCCAAAAGGTGATGCTGGGACCATTTTTCAGTAGCTAGGCCACTGATTGACAATGTCCCACAGGGTTACTACATCTTGTCCCCATGCTATTCTACATCTACACAAAATTGTGGGATGTCATCTGGAATAAGATGATTCCCAGCTCTTTTGCTGGACTTGGGGAACAGAAATCAGCCTGAAGGCAGAGGCCATATAATAGCAGAACCCCTGGATAACACTAATTATCTGGATCCATTCTAGTCAGGTTTTCAGGTAGAACATGCCCATGAGGCTGAATCAGCCACCTGTGTCAGGTGTTACACAGCTTAGTTATAAAGTGGCTGTCCAGACACTTATCCTTTTATTTGGGAACTGGCTTTCTACACACAAGGTTCATGGATATTACAGTACATAGGAATCAAAGTCTGCTCCGGGGGTTAAATCTTTTCTGCTGGTCTTTCCAAATTAACAAGCACTCTCTTGGGGGCCTTGGAGGGCAGCTGATCAAAACAGACATGACCATTCTCTCTAGTTCCTGCTTCACTTGATTAATGGTTTAGTTTGTAACAACTTTAATGCCACATGCAAACCAACCAGGAAAAAGTGAAGGGACCTGATGGCTGCTTGTTAGGCTACAAATCATTCTGGACACTCAGGCCAAAGAACACCGAGCTTAGACGTAGCCAGATTCTCTCTGCCACCTGATGACAAGAACACAGCACAACCTGCAACACACATACGGGCAAGTGTCTCCCAGAAAGTCTGACTAACCTCTGCTCAAGGGGGGAACGTCCTGGTCACATGGAGGCATCTTAGTTCCAATTCTACAACAGAACCAAAAAAAAAAGTGAGGAAGAGTCAAAACCAGCCACTCACACCCACCATATCTACAATTATTAGTAATTCAAGTGGTGGTTCACACACAGGATTAAACTATCATATTCTACAGTAAAATAGTGGCACCTTTCTTCCGCTAGGAAACCTTCTGAGTCTTTATGTGCAGTGGGTGAAGATCAAAGTACAGTTAGTCCTTGCCTAACAACCAAAATTGGGACCAGAATCCCAATCGTTGAGCAAAGTGGTCATTAAGCAAGACACCCACGTGACTGCTTCACTCAAGACCAAAATCCAGGCACACCTGGTTGCAGACATTAAGCGATCTCCCAGGTCATTAAGTGGACAGAGTGAAAGAGATACCTGCTGAAGGATTTTAGCTTTTAAGCAGACCTTTTGCTCTCAAATGTTCCTAAAACCTGCCAGGATTCCCCCCCCCCACATCCATGGAGGGGAGGGCAAACCCTTCCTGGAACAACGGAGCTCAAATCTTCAGGACTTGAGCTCTCTGTCTGCACACTGCTGAGAGGTTTCCCTCCAACCTTCCCTGCACTGACTTTCTGGGGAAACTGGCAGAGAAGATTGCAAATGGCAATCACGTGATTGTGGGGGACTTGGCAACCGGTCGTAAATGCGAGCCGGTTGCCAAGTGCCCGAAATGCAGCCACGTGCACACGTGTGTGTGACATTTCAAGATGGCTGGAAGTGCTGTAAAGCACCCTTTCCAAAGCCACTGCAACTTTGAACTGTCATGAAATAGTCATTAAGCGAGGACTACCTGTATTTAAGAATTTACTTGCAAGAGCAAACACACTGCATGGCAAGTCCAACTAACTCATCCCCACATAAACACTTCCCACGTCTGGTAGTTGCTACTTTATGAAGCTTAACTGCACCAGGAATGAAGTTTGACAGAGGCAAAGCAGGAACAGGATGGAGATGCCAGCAAGCAAAGGAGCCGCTTCCGTTGTACCCCCTTGAGTTGAATTATGGACGGAGCAGGAGGGGGGCCCGGGACGTCTCCCCATAGCTCTGGCCCACCGCCAAGGCTCGGCTCCCACCTCTCCAGCAGAAGGCGGGACTATTTCCAAAGCCGGCTCCGCTGCCTTCCTCCCTTGCGGAAGCCCACCAGCCGCTGCTGCAAGCCCCACCACGGGCAGGGCAGGTTCCCTTCCTCTCCCCTCAGGCGCACAAAACGGGGCCCGAAGGACGGGCCCCCCAAACGGCCCCCCGCAGGAACACGCACCGACGGCAAGGGAAGCAAGGGGGTGAGTGACCACAGGCCCAGCTCCAGGGGAGGGAGACCCCCGCTCCATTCTCCGCTCTCCTCGAAGGGAAGCCCGCGCCGGAGGCTGGGCTGGGGCCAGGGAGGGCCCCGTGCCAGCCCCGCTCGGCAAGACCCGCTGGGGGGCGGTGGCGGGAAGACCCCTCCCGCGCCGACGCCTGCTGCAGACGGCAGCTCTGCCCTTCGCTTCACCCCGAGTTGGCGCCGTGAAGGTGGCGGCCCCATCAGCCCCAACCGGCTGAGGACGATGGGAGCTGCAGTCCCACCCCGCCTGCTCGGCGCCAGCCGGGCAAGGACCCTGCCAGCGCCGCCTCCCAAACGACGAAAGTCATTCAAGGCGCCTCCGACGTACCCCGCAGGACTGATACGACCAACGGCATCGTCGCCGACATCAGCTCCCGCAACCGTGAAGCAAAGACACAAACCGGAACACCCACACCAGCCATCGTATGCCGGCCGTGAAAACCTTCGACAATACACAAACCGCAAACACAACCCAACACCAAATGGCCGAACACACACGACGCCTCCGGCTTATATAGAAAGAGGAAGTGGGCGGAGCCACTGAGGAGTGCGCGCGCAGCCTCGACGGAAAGGCTCGAGGAGCAAAAAGCTCCTGTTTCCCCAGCCTTTTTTTTTAAAACTTAAATCACAGAGGGAAGGAAATACCGTATAAAGCATGCTGGCTGAGGAATTCTGGGAGTTGAAGTCCACACAGCTTAAAGTGGCTGAGGTTGAGAAACACTGTCTTCTTGCAGAGTCCTTCCCCGGCTTCATTCCTGATCTGTGTTGAGACTAAATTCCAGCATATTTTGGCAACTGTCATTCTACGTATCTTGGACAGATGCCAGTTCTGGGCTGGAAGACTTTGCTTAACCACAACTCCCAGCATCACTCATTATCAGCCCTCTTAGGTGGGGCTGCTGGGGGCTATAGTTCTGCAACAGCTGGGGCGTTCCATGTCCGATAGGGCTTGGAAAATGTACTCTCCTAGAAAGCAGCAAAGGGCTGCATGCACCAGAAGGTTCCCCATAAGGGCTGAAGTGGCGTTTCAGTGTGAAAGGGAGGTGGGGAAGCTGGTGGGGCTTTGGGATGAGTAAGGGGAGATGGGAATGTGGCATTCAAAGCTTTTCAAGAGGCACTTGAGAAAGGAGGTTGGGTTGGCTGCTCTTGAAACTCACAGCAGGAAAAGGCCCAATTGTTTGAAAAAAAGGAGATTCCAGCAGAGCGCTTAAGCAGAGAAACAGGTGGGAGGCCACCTCTCAGTTTCGCGGAGTGTTTCTCAAACCTGCAAACTTTAAGATTTGTGGACTTCAACTCCCAGAATTCCTCAGCCAGCATGCTGGCTGAGGAATTCTGGGAGCTTAAGTTGCCAAGGTTGAGAAACACTGGTTTAGTGCTTTTGCCGAGCAAGGGGTGGACTAGATGACCTAGTCCCTTCCACTTCCTACGTTTTATGGCCCTGCCCTCACTTGCGCTTAACCACAATGCAGTCATGTCCCAATACCAGCAGCATCCCCCTTGTCCCCTGATACAGCCTTGAGATAATGAAAGGTACTTGTAAGGCTTAGTAGATTCCAGCTGAGCAGAGGTTGAGCTACATGCTCTCCAGGGTACCTCCCAGTTCATACATTATACCTTCTAGAGTCAATGAATCTGCACCGTCCTGGTTGTGGAGCTGGGGAGAGCCAGGCACAGGGCTGCTCTCCTTCTTTTGGGCCAAGAATGTCGATCCAGGCATTCTCCTGCCGTGGTGTGCAACAGGGCTGCAAAACTACACAGCCGGTGCCCTGCCAGGCAATAGTTTGGAACGGAGGATGGATATGCTAGTGCATTTCAAATGCCAGAAAGGGAGTCATGCAGAAGAGAGACAGGACCAATTATCTTACCCTCAAAACACAGAAGAGGTGGCCTGTCACAAGAAGGAACTCTTGGTTAAATGTTAAACACCCCCCCCCCACACACAGTAAGAAGTTAATGACCTGAGGTGGGGGGCTCCCCTTCATTGCAGGTGTTCAAAGAGAAGATGAACAGCCATATGGCCGCGGTGCTTTAATAAGGATTCCTACATTGCATTTGGTGGCCTCAAGAGTCCCTTCTGGTTTTCTATGACTTTGTAGAGCAATGTTCTTCTGCACCCGCTGGAAACTGGGCGAGCACCCACAAGAGCACCACCCTATTATGGAGTTTCAGTGGCCGTTTCCTGAAGCTGCTGGGCCTCATCCTCTTTCGCCTTTGTTTGGGAAGAGGAGCGTCCTCTGGTACAGGTCAGAGATCAGGACATATATCAGTTCAGAATTTGAGTCTTGCCTGTGGCTAAAATGACCAACTCCTTTTGTCTCTGGTGGAGGAAGAGAAACAGTAAGACAAAAGCTTCCCTGAAGTGTGGGGTTCAGAAACAATCACCTCCTAATTAAAGAAGACATGGTCCTGTGTAGAAATTCTATTTTATTACTAATTTAGAATTCAAAAACAATACAATGCAGGCAACTTAAATCTGTCTGACTTGGCTACTCACTAACATCCTCCCTTTCTACACTTTGGATGTCCTGCACAATGCTGTCAGAATTTGCTCCATAATTAGTTTTTTAAAGTTGTGCACAGCTTCTCAGATGGGAAAAAAAATTGTGGGCGAGCAAAAGTGGTCATAAGGCCACCCACATTCTGTTCTTTCCATCTGAGAAGCTGTGCACATCTTTAAAAAATTAAAGCTTTTTTTTTTTTAAAGAAAGAAATGCAGTGCACACAAAGAGAAAATGGTAGTTTCTGCCTTCAGAGTGACAGAGATGATTCACAAGCAGAAATATGCAAGCAGAAATAATTTCCTGGGAAGTAACTCAAGATTATTGCAGGGAATTGATTTCTTGCCCTAAATTCATTAGAGATTCATTAGAGATGCAAAGCACTAGGGGTTTCCAGGTGGGGTAACCTTTTGACACTTAAAATCCAAATACTCCCCTCCCCCCGCAGAAAGTGAGCACGCTAGCCAGAAGCGTGCAGCGCAGCTGTATAAATGCTCAGAATGCATGCACCGGCTATGTTTGGGAAAAACATGGCTTCAACAAACAGATTAAAGTGAAAATTGCCCTCCAGGGAATTAGCAGAAAAGGAGTTGTTGCAATGGGTCTCAATGGCAGTACGTGCCTACTGACTCCCCCAGCCCACACTCCTGCGTCAGACAGATGATGTAAAGGGGTTCCAGGCATTTTGACGGTCCAAACGTCTTCTACCAAGTTCCAATACGGAAACCAATGGACCAGGAAAACTAAATACCTATCCAGACAACGATTTATCCCCAGTACTTCAGCTGCCAGCTCTTACATTTTTTATGCAGTTCAATGTCCAGTATCATTTATAATTAAAAAATGGCAACCAAAAGGTGTAGGGAAGGCTGAAGTGGAAAGACAGAGCAAATGGCATCAACAGAGAACAGAAGTGTGTGTGTGTGTGGGGGGGATCTCTGGCCCTTCAGATGATTAACTACAAGTCCCAGCACCCCCAAGAAGCATAGTTAATGGGAAGGGAGGCTGGGAGTTAGAGTTCTGCAACCTCTGCTCCCCAACTTTGCAACAGAGGGAGGCTAGGAAGTGGGAGGTTCGGCCCTCCAGGTATATAGAAACTACAAGTCCCAGCATTCCCAATCCTAGCTTTAGGATTCAGAACGCCCATTCTCCTCATCAAAACCTGTTGGGCTTTGGAGAACAGTGCTGCTAGCAGACTTCTTCTGCAGCCGGAATAAAGCCTCGAGTTGCTTCCTCTTCTCCTTGGCTCTCAGGATGGTGGTCTTGAAGAGCCAGAGATAGAAGTTGATGGCCGAGGGGCTGTCGTCATTCCCCGGAATTGGGTAGGTGATGAGGGAGGGGTTGCAGTTGGTATCCACCACAGCCACCGTGGGGATGTTCATCTTGGCTGCATCCCGGATGGCCAAGTGAGGCTCAAAGACGTTGTTGAAAGTATTGAGAAAGATGAGGAGGTCTGGCAGCCGGATCCCAGCCCTGTACTGGATGGGGGCGTTTGTCAGCAAGCCACCCTGCCAGTAGCGTGTGTGGGCAAACTCCCCACACTCCTTGGCTACGGTCTCCACACGGTGCGAAGTCTGCCGATGGCGACTGACAAAGAGGATGATGCCTTTGCGGAAGGCGATGTGGGCTGTGAAATTGAGGGCCAGCTGGAGATGCTTCGCCGTCTGCTCCAGGTCGATGATGTCTTGCTCCAGGCGGCAGCCAAAGAGATATGGCGCCATGAACCTGTGCAGGAAATAGGCAGGCAACCCTGAGTCTGAAGCCGTTCCCAAGCGAGATAGCTAGGCAAGGAGGGCTACAGGCCAAAGGGGCCAATTTGAGGATGCTCCCCCGTGAAAGAGGAGATGGCTGTAACTGTAGTGGAACGAGGGCTTGGCCTTGAGGGACTGGAGGAAGAGCCGCTACCAAGACAACAGTCAGATAAAAGAAGTCTGAGTCTGGGGCAGGAATGTAACCCGAGAAAGAGTCTTAGGCAGGACCCTCCCTAGTTTTCACAAAGACAAAGGCGGGGGGGGAGGAAGCACATTCAGACTTACATGATTCCGTTGCTATAATAAAAGTAATATTGGCCTGCATGACTTTGGTTTCCTAGTCTGGTCTTCCCTGACCACGGAGGGACAGACTTTCAGTAGTTTTACTAGATCCTCCTAGTCCACCATCCAGCTGCAGAATACAAAGCCTGATTAAGGACAACCGTCTCATATTCCTATTTTACAGGCCAGGAATGCTGAGCCTTTGCAGAGGGGCCAAGTCAACCAGACAGACACAAAAACCTAAGCAATGCTGTGCGGATCGGACCCCTGGCCCATCTAGTCCAGCAGCCTGTTCTCATAGTGGCCATGCTTCACTGAATTAGCCAGCTGCTCAGGTTCACATAATTGAAACTGAACCTCAGACTAACCTCCAGATGACTAACATCTCAGCCCCCAAATACCCAACTACACTTTATCTTGGTGATGGGGGGGGATGGGGGCAAAAAACTCATCTGCCCACCTACTGTGTGTTGAAAGTCCTAAACCTGAATCTCAGGAAAATCTACGGACAATCCTAGTTAGAAACACAGGAAAGCTGCCAGCAAACAGTGCGAGCGATGCTTAGCTCCAGGTTCTGGCTCAGAGGCCGGATTCAAACCACACGCCAGTCTAGGCTGCAACGGGGTTGGGCCAAGATTGTGGGGATGCGGGTTCTAAATCTGCCCGCTCTCCCTTAGCTCATCACGGGGTTTGTCTCTCCGAGCCTACCCTAAACTCGCAACCGCGTTTGGCGACCCGGGCCGAGGGCCAGCATTTTGCTCCGTCCGGCCCAAGGCGGCCTGCAAGGCCCGGGAAGGACTGACCTGTGCCGGCTGCTGCTCTTGTGGCCGAGGTGGACGCGAGCTTCGAAGAGGTCCCGCACGGAGAAGAGCTCCTGCAGGTTGAAGAAGTCCGCCTGCCGCAGCGGCTCGCGCAGGAGCCTCTCCTCGGCGGCTGCGGGAACAGCAGGCCGCGGCTTCAGGTCGGGCCGGGGAGGCGGCCCCGGCTCCCTCCCGCGCGCCTCGCCCGGGCCCCCGCGCCCGTCCCCCCGGGAGGCGGAAGCGGCCCGGAGCGCCGCCCGAAGAGACTCACCATCCTCCGGCGGGCGCGCCGCGGCGGCAGAGAGGGCGCCGCGCCATCGCAGGGGGCCGGGCGCGGGTCCCGGGGCGGCCCCGCGCCGGCCGGGCCGAAGAGCGGCTGCTGCGGAGAGGAGGAAGGCGAGGGTGAGCGGGGCCGAGCGGCGGGGGGCGGTTTCCGAAGCGCGCAGCCGCGGCCCCCGGGCGCCTTCAGGTGCCGGCCTCAGGCTGGCTGGGGGCCCGGGAGCCCGCACCCTGCAGCGGCCGAGGCGGAGCCGCGCGGCCGGCCTCGGGGCAGGGGGCGGGCGCCCGCCCCAGCGCCGCCCGGGCCGGAGCCCCCCGCCGCCGCGAGCCCCCTCCCGGGCCGAGGGCCGAGGGCCGGGCCCCGCTCCCGGCGCGGGCCGCGGCGCAGCCCCCCGAGCGTCCCGGCGCCCGCCCACCTGTCCGCCAGAGGAGCCTGGAGGCCGCCATGCCGGGTGCGGGCGCAGGCGCAGCTCGCGAATCTCCTTCGCGCGCCACGGCCCGGGGCGGGGCGGGCTCTGGCTCCGCCCTCCGGGTTGCCCCCGCCCTCGCTCGCCGCCGGGAGTCTTCCGCCTCCGCCCCCCAGGCGTGCTTGCCCCGCCCTTGGACTGGGCGCTGGGGGCCTCTTTGGGGCTGGGGCTGTCCGGGCCGCTTCCGCCTGCGGGGGGCGTGGTCTCCGCGTGGGGCGGGGGCAGGCTCTGGGCCGCTGGGCAGAAGTCTCCTTGAGGGAGGGCGCCTGTCACCCGGAGAGGGGCAGCGGTAGCCCCCTTCTCAAGAGGCTGTCCTGGGCCCCCCGCCCCCCGCCCCCCTCCCCTCTTTTAGGGAGGGGGTGGCTGAGAAGCGGGCCATCTCAGCCTGGCTCAGGCCATTGTGGCATGGAGCGACCCTCGGTGGCCCCCCACGGCCTGCGGTGAAGCCGCGACGGGGGCGGCCCTTCTGGATCTCAGCAGCCTCCAGCGCTGCCGACCCCAGTAGCCCTCCGGGAGTGGGGGTCCCGCCCTGAAGTGGTTTCCTCCCTCCCTCCCTCCCGTCCTTCCTTCCATCCATCCATCCATCCATCACTTGGGGGATGCCTCGGAGGTCAGCACTCTCTTATTTAAGGTCTACGGCATGTGTTAAACGTGTAACAACTGTGCTGGGCGACATCATTTGTGGGTTTGGGGTTATACTTGTGATACCCAATTGTATATTTTCACCCTTAGCCAACTGAGTAAGGTCGCCAAACTTCTGTCCCCATGCAGGTTTGGATGGAGAAGGAACGTCTTCGAGTCAGTCGTGCCAACGTGGGGCAGCTGCGCTTGTTGGGGCCACCGAGATTCCAGCTTTGGCTTGGGCGGGCTTACCCTTGCCCTTGCAAGGGCAGCGCACAGCCTGGGGGTCTTCTTGGACCCACAGTGGCTGCTTGATGAGCAGGTGGCAGCTATGGCCAAGAAGGCCTTTGCGCAGCTCCATCTGGTGTGCCAGTTGCACCCCTTCTGGACTGGCCCTTCAGACCGTCACTCACACCCTCACCTCATGGCTCCGTTGCTGCAACGCGCGCTACATGGGGCTGCCCTGGAAGATCACATGGAAGTCTCAACTGGTCCAGAACGTGGCAGTGATGGGCTTGGCTCACTATGCCCACGTGACATCTCTGATCCACGAACTGCACTGGTTGCCAGTGTCTTCTGGGTGCGATTCAAGATCTCCCGTGGTGTCTGATACAAGCCAACAAGGTTGGCACATTTTGGGTCCCTTCGATTGAACAATGTCATCTTTTGGGACGTAGGGGGCACACCTTCTCCGTCATGGCACCTCCCTCCAGAGTCTGGGAGGCTCCCACCCTGACAGCGGTCCAGAGGGACCCGGACCCGGTGTTCTCTGTCAGTGTGATGTCGAACGATATACCAAAGCTTTAGAATCTGTTTATCAGGAATTATGGTGAGATTGAGCATGGGGGGGGGGGCACTAAAAGAACCATACTGAGAAATTAGAAATGTGATATTATTCCATATGTTAAGGAATGGTTGGAAAGGTGTGATCTATCCGTTTTGGAAAAGGCAATATTTTCTACTACGTAATCAAAGGATGGAGCAATATGTGTTACTATGGCACAGAATCTCTGCTATTTTACAATATTTTTTGTACTGATTACATTATAGTCGTGTACTTATTAGTAAACCAGTGACTTGATAAGTATAAGGTAGATTTTTTTCCTTTTTTTCTTTCCTTTCTTAGTTTGTATTTGGAGTTGTTTCATTTCCATTTCTTTTGTGTCGGTTTCTATAGTATTATTTTTTCTTTAAAGTTTGTTTTGATACTTGTGTATGTTAAGATTGTTAAATAAAAATAAAAAAAACATTAAAAAGTACAGTACCTGGAGCTTTGTTGTTGGCCAGATTCACCATTATGTTTTTTAGCTGCTTTACTTGTTTTTTTGCTAGTTATGTTTTTGAACTGTTTTGTATTTTATTTCCTTTGTTATACTGTGAGTTGCTCAGAAGCATTTGGAGTTGGGTGATGCCTAAATTGAATGATTTAAATTAATACATCATATGAGCCATGGCTTGTTAGCCATGGTTTGTTGAATAAATGGCAGTTTAGGGGTTCTGACAATGGGCTACACAGTGCATCATAATTGCAGATCACAACTGTTCGGATGACATAAAACCCTAATTAAAAAATAAAATACAATCCATCATAGGATTTTGGGGGGGGGTTGCATATAGTGTGTGGGGCCTAGCCTATTATAGTTTATTCAACAGACAAAACATGGTTTAGCAGTACATGTAAAACCAGTTTGTGATTCCAGCCCTCTTAGTGGCCTAGTTAACAGGAGAAAAGCTTATTTCGAACTCGCCAGTTTAGAGCAGCTTGGGTGATGGCTGCCGGAATGGGCTACATGGAGCACCATCCTGCTGCAAACTCGGAAAAGTGAGATATTTAGTCTTCTAAATATCATTTATGGATATTTATGGATTCATTTGTTGGTAACCATCCGTGAGGATGGGCTGCTGTCAGGCCCACAATGTCCAAATCCCAATCCAGAAGAATCCTCATGAAACCAGGCCTGGTTCAGATAAAATCTCCTTTATTGGATGGTACATGCAGCATAAGCAAAGCACTGCTAAAACGAAAGCCCTCGTAACTTTCCCTCTGCTTTCACCCCCTCTGCTCCCCCTTCTTCTTTGGCACCAGATTCCTTTCTCACCGAGCCGTGGCCTTGAGAATTCCCCACCCCGATAACACCTCTTCTTCCTGCCTTCGAGATGACACCGGCTCTGTCTTCTTTCATCCCCCCCCCCTTGTTACAAATGGGAGAATCAAAGCAAGCAGACCCAACATTTATTATCCCCAATAAATCAGTCCGCTTTTGGCAATTCATTCAATTGCTGCAGGTTCTGACAGCTGCTGCTTTTTGGTTTCAGATTGCTAGCTTAAAGGGGCTCCCCACCCCCCAAGCGGACATTATGCACAATCTTGAATCCTGGGGTTTCCCCCAAGCTTCATGTTCCAGTGCTGAGGGGGGACCCGAAGGACACAGAATGGGGCGGAGCAAGAAGAGCTAAACCTGATTGAATTATTGAATTATTTTGAATTTAGAAGAGCTAAACCTGATTGAATTATTGAATTATTATTAATTATTGAATTATTGAATTATTTTAAATTAAGTGCAGTTACTCCCCCTCCACGTCATCATGCTAAGAATTACAACTTGCAGGTAACTTTGGGAGGCCGTGAGGGGACAGCCAACGCCTCTGGGCCTCGGGCTGTGCAAAGAAGACGAGCAGGAGGGACCTAGTCCTGGAATCCAGGCTGTCCTTGGATCCTGGGGAAAACGGGGCCAGTTTTGCCGAGGGCTTTCCTCGCCTATGTCTCCTGCGATGGCTCTGCTTCCCGCTCCCTGAAGGAGGCTGCCTTCCTTGCACGGCGTTGGCACAATGGGCTGAGTGGGGGCTCAGCCTCGTTCGCCAACGCAGAAGGGGGGATTCGGCCCGCCCCCTCCTCCCCAGCCAGGGCTAGGCAGACCCGGCGGCGTGTCGGGGATGCTGCAAGGAAGCTGCTGTTGCTTTAAAGGCGCCTGATTCCTGCAGCTGTTTCCTAGCAACCTGGGCTTGGTTTCCACACCAAAGCCGGCGCTCGGATACCCAGGGAGGTCCGGGCTCCCTCTCTCACGGGGTCTTCTCCTCTCTTCTCTCCCCTGGAACGAAGGGGCATTGCCCTGAGCCCCCCGTCTCCATGTCCCAGGAAGAGCCCGAGCCGGAAGCAGCCACCGCTTTGCGCACGGCGGACGAAGGGAGCGCAGCCCAGAGAACCAGCGATCACTACCAAGTGAGCGAGGACTTACCTGCCCGGTTCAACAACCCGGGATGGTTTCGAGGTTACAGGTGAGTGGACGGGGCAGCCAGCCCCCACTAAGTCCCAGACCCCGTTGGGGCACCAGCTTGGAGAAGCAGGCTGAGCACGCAGCTAGCGAGGTCCGTGTGGGGTTTTGAGAGGCCCTTCTTCAGTCCGGTCCAGCCCCTGCTGAGTGCAAAGCTGCCGACTCGATGGGGCAAGGAGTAGGGTCCTCGCTGTGAGTGGGGAGGGGGGTTTGTTGGGTGCTGGCTAGGTATGATTTGGAAACCCAGCCACTGTGGTTAGAAAACCATAGTTTATGGCAGGGAAGAGAGCCTACTTGCAGCCACCTGGGTCTTCCCAGAGTGAGCGAGGCTGGAAAAGTTAGACCTTTTTTGTTTGGGGGGAGCGGTTTAAGGGGCAAGATGTACAGGAAGGGGCTTACGAAGTGGTTACAGAACACAGGTTCAGACATGGCACTAACACAGTCTGCCTGCTGAAGGCTTACGTAATGGGTGAACACAACCCTGATTGTGAAACTGGTTCCTTCAAGGAAGAAAAGCTTTTTCTGAAGGAAAAAAGGTGGATGTTGATGATTTATTTCCAAAAGAAAGAGGGGCGGCAGGGGGAGGAGAGGAAATGCCAACGTGATCAATCACCTGGCTGAGGGTTATTGGATGTTGTCGTTTCAGAGTGAAAGAGCGCAATCCATTGTTCAGGACAACCAACATGGATTACGGAGGAAAACCACCAACGGTGCATGAGATGCCGGTCAGTAATGAGATCTAAATATAATGGCGGTTCCTGACCAGGAAGTAAATGAACTGGTTCAGTGAAGAAATAAACTAGCTTCTGATATATTGGGGCATGGATGCATAGAGTTGGGTTCAAGGGCCAGGTTCTTACAATTTGGTAGGCCTCAAATTCTCTAGTCTTATTTTAGCTTCATCTAGTCTCTTCTGTGAACTCAACTATTACCTCTCAGCTGAGCCTATATTCTTATTTTGGTGGGGGGAAAGATAAGGAGAACCCCATCCCCATGCCCTCCCATATAGGAGAGGCAGAATATAATATTACAGAAATGATAGATGGGAAAGTCCGGCTTCACACAAGCTAAGATCTTTGCAAGAAATCTACTAATGCAATTGGGCTGGGGAGGAAGCGCGAAGTGCTTTGCCTGGGGCTCATTCCTGGCTTCATAACCAGAATGACAGTTTTCCCAACCTTGTATATCGAGGGACCAGTATGGCCTTGAAGAAACATCTGAACCAGATAGTCATATATTCATCAGGTGCCTTTGATTGTTTCTGGGGCTAACACATGAAACGATCAAAATGGGCTCCAGTAAACAGGCTGGTTGAGAATGATTGGGTTGTAGCTCAACAGGTTTAAGGGCTCCAGGTTGGAGAAGCCTGCTTTGTAGCCTCATCATGTAGAGGAATTTAGCTTTGGCCTTGAGGAGGAGGAGGAACTTGATGGCACTTGACTAATTCGAAGTGGCTGTGACACAACATTGTCTGACTAGACTACTCTCTGGAAGTGACTAAAGGGGAAGCATCCCCTGTTCAGTCCTTGACTTTTATTTTATTTCATTTTTTTATTTTTATGATTATTAAATTTATATGTCACCCATTTCCCCCAGAAGGTGACTCTGGGAGGTTTACAATTAAAAAAAATCTCTTTCTAAGTGTCTGCAAGGGGATAAGTCCTCTTAGATGGAGGTCTCCATTTTATCTCCAGTGAGGTAAGTTGGGCTGAGAGACAGTGGCTGGCCCAAAGTCCCCCAGGGAGCTCATGTGGCTGAGGGGGGATTTGCAACTGGGTCTCCTGGTCTGCATCCAACCGGTTCGCTGCCCCCTCCAGGCTCTTTTGGGTTAGGCTCACCCTCACAAATTGGCACCTGAGCAGCCTACGAACACAAGGTCTTTATACTTGGATGGATGCCCCAGGTTTTTCTACCCCTTTGGGTATTCTTGCACTAGCAATGAAGCATACGTGGTCCTCCTGTGGCTCCTGAAACTGACTCCAGACTTCGTGATTCTCCAGACGGCCTGAGTGGCCTCTTTCCAAATGACTAAAGGCTGTCCTCCTCTTTCTGACTCTTCACAGACCAGCTTCCATGTCAGTCCACACAACTTCTCTGATCGTTTCATCAAGTTCGGCATGTACAGGAACCATGGAATCAACACCACCCTGGAAAAAAGCTATGTGACTGGCCCTGACAACTTCATCACTTTCTTGGACACCCTCAACTTCCACCCCAGTTACCGAACTGGAGGACCCGGTTTTTGCGAGTAACAGGCACCGGAAGGCATCCCACCATCCTTTAGCTTTTTACTGTTCTAACGACAAGGTCAGAAATTATTCCCCAGTATGAAGAAATGTTTGCAAGGCTCCCCTCCCTTGGAAATTTCTTTTCAAGTATGTGCCATGACTTGCACCTGAGAGACTCCAAAATGCTCCTGCAGGATTCCATGAGGTCCTGCTGGCTTGTAGGCTGCAAACAGCTTTAGCATCATAATACGATGACCACATTACAGCAACATGACCTGCCATAAAAATGTTGGGAATTGCCATGTCCGTGGTGCCTGGTTTCAAAATAGGGGAAGACCTACTTTGCCTGTCAAAGAGTCCACATCCACCCCACAGCGTTCATCCCACTGCTCTGAAAGTTTCCAGGGGGGCTCTGTCAGTTGAGGGAGGGCGCGGACCTGGATCAACCAGGGCCATAACTATGTACAAGGCAGTTTCCTAATTCTGTGGCAAGGGCAGCGGCTTCCACTGGGGAGAGAGCTGTGCTGATCTTTGAGTGATGTGCCAGGCCTGCCATCCAAAAAGAAGTGAGTTGGGAAGGAGAAAATCTGAATTTGATAATACATTTACTAGGGATGAGTATTGCTTCAGATATGAAGCCAAACGGGTGTGCTGGGACTCGTTGGGTGCACATATGGGCCCTGCCTGCAATTTGTTAAGCCAAGCGCATCTTCTCCCAGGCTCATGTGGATGTCCTGGGCAGCAACAGCAGCAGCCTGACCCCCGGAAAAGATGCAGGTGCTTTAAGGAATGGTGGGCAAGTCCCACATGGGCAGCGTTTGGATCTGAAATGAAAAATGTCCCTTGGAGGGGATGTGGGGGCGCTCACTGCACTTAGGAGGCAATGACAGGGTGTGAACACCTTATTGCCTCCTGTTGGCACCCCAGAACTCAAATCCACGTTTTCCTGGGGCCACAGGGCTACGTGAGCCCAGGAAAAGGCAGAGAGCTCACCCACATCCGCTCTGAAGCCTCTTTCCCACTTTGGGTCAGAAGAGTTGTGCAACCTTAGTGTGCACCTCATGTGCTCCAAAGCACTTTTTTTGCCTTTTCATCTGAAGTGCTGCACAGCCTTAATATTTGCATTTAAATTTAATTAAACATAGTTTTTTAATTATTCTCCTTTTAATAATTTCCCCTTTACATTTTTTTAACAACTTTTGGAGGTTTCAAGGTGCACCTTTGGCTTTCTGGCGATTTCTGTTGCATGGGTGCATCAACGTGTTAAGGCGAAAGCAAGTCTCTCTGCCCTTCTCTTTTAGAAGATTTAGTGCACCATACAGAGGCTGAGGGCAGAGTCCTTCCAGCGTCCCTCTGAAACTCATTACATGACGCACTTCTAAAAAGGAGGATTTCTGCTTGCTGCCATGTCTGATAAGCTCACTGAGGTGGGCGCAAGGAGGATGAAGAGGCCGCGACGGTCCATCTGCATGTACAGCCTGGGTGTGCTCTAAACAGGGATCACGCTCCCCCCCAGGACTTGGACCCAGTGAGGGTTTTGTGATTGCAACGATCAGGACTGAAAGTAGGTCTTGGGTGAGCAATACATTAGCTGCTTTCCTCTAGAAGGAAAGAAACAGGAGGGCTGAGATCACACAATGTGTGAACTCTAAACCTGAGTTAAGGCAAAATTGCTGTGTCAAATTACATGGGAAAAAGCCAGGTGGCCTGATTTGCCCAACAGGCTAAGGGTATGGCTAATTTTCCCACATGTGCTGAACCCCAAAGTCTCCTGGGCCCTCTGAGTGTATACCTCTGATATACAGCGTGAGAACTGAGGTTATATTTAGGGGCCAAAGCAAAAGCAATCCCTATGCGGGAAATCTCCTGGTTGCTCCTGGCCCAGAGAAACTCATTTCTGTGCAATGTTTGGGAGGCTCTTGAGATAACTTATTTAAAACATACTCATAAGAGTAACTCCTGTGTAATATATTGGGAGGATCATCCACTATCAACTTTTCACCAGACTGAAAGGCACTGGGGAATACATTATATCTGTAATGGTAATACTCTGCTATTCTGCCCTGGGAATTTGCAAGGAAAATTCCAGTCGTATAACTGCAGAAGAGGGTTGTGAAAGGTGAGTCGCGTGGGTGGTTGAACAGCTTCTCCATCATCTTGCCGCCTTTGAGGCACAATCCTTTCTTGGGGCTCATTCTCACGTCCCAGTTACTATGGCATAGTGACTCCTTGTTGATAGTTGTGAAAGGATGTGTCCTCGTGGCATCACCTCTCTCACGCTCAGCCCACCTGAAGTTGCCTTTCTCCAGACACAAGTCTTGCTGAACGAACAATCCATGATGAGGCTGTTGAGGACAGGGCCAGCCTATGGGCTTTTGAGTCTGCTGAAAGCACACCTGCTTCCTTCTGGGGGCTATCCTATAGGGTCATTGTGATTGGGGCCGTTATGTTGTATTACTAATGCATTCATTATGCATTTTGGGAAGTTATTTTACTGCATGTTTGAAATCAGCAGATCAGTTGCCCAGAGAACTTGGTTATTAGGTAGATTAAAATATAATAAATAGATAACATACCTATAATCTAGTAATGAGCCTTTCTTTTTATGAACAAAATTATTGGTGGTCATATATAGGAACTACCCATTTCTGCCTTGAAAAATTCTTGAAGAGAACATGCCATTTTCACTTTGCTACGAAGATGAAACTATTGATTATAATTCTGCTCACCCTCAGAAAAAGAATCTTTTATTATTTTAAGTGATACAGTGGGAGCAAACAGAACATTTTTCAAACTTGCGAAAATGAGTACTTTTCTGCTGCCATCACCCTCCAGAAAAAACATGACTATCAAAGAAAGAGAAATGTTGCTTTCTCAGAAATGCTGGAAAAAAGCAGCATAGTAAGGTGGTTTCAGAAGGCAGGCAATTTGGGAGCATCTCGACATGGAAAAGTACAATGGTTGACGGTTCAGGTGACTTACAATGCAACAGGTTCCCACCAAATCTCTATCAAAGCAGAACCAGGCTGATTCCAAGGTGCTCTGTAAGGCATGGTTTCAGGTTGTAAACTTTACATAAGAATAATCATTGACCTACAAAGCTCTTTAAAAGAATGCCATTTGTAACAATGAAGAATCTGCACAACAAAAGACTTAAATTGTTGGGAAGGGGTGGGGTAAATCCACTGGTTTCTGTCCTTTTTATTTCCTGAAAAGCAGAATTAGCTGCACTAAATTTCAGTGGGCAAAATCCAACTGACTGTTGCAAATGAGAACAGGAATGGGAATCCTTTAGTTTCTTTGCTACTGCTTTTCTAACAGAGTTGCAGTTTGTCATGCCACCAAATCAATTTTCTTTTCCTTCCTGGAGAAAAATAGAACAAATGAACAGTTAATTTTTCTCTGTTTCTTCTGTTCTGGGTTGCCTAAATGTTCCATCCTTCTCTGTACCAGGGAAAAGCCAAATCATGGTTTTAGTTGGCCAAAGACAATGAGGCTAAATTAATTGGCAATTTTTCATATTTTAATTTTCATAATTACTTTTTATCTTTTCACAATGATTGTTTTTTATCTATTTGCTGTTTTATTTAATTGTTGCATGCTGCCCGGAGTCGCTTTGTGTGAGATGGGTGGCTTCCTGAATGGGACGAATGAACGAACTGCCTAAGAAAAGCGACGGAGATTGAAACGCCAGGCATTTGATTATGGCCGTTTTTCTGCACAGCTTTTTAAAAATAAATCTTTAAAAAATCAGAAAACCCAAACCCACAGTATCAAAGAAGCAAATTCATAGATACCATTTTTCAAACAGGCTCACCACGACTTACAGTTGAGTGAATGTGTGAGCTCCTGACTGCTTGGTTGCCCGTCCTTTCTTACGCTGGCCTGGCGAAGAAAGGGCCAAGTGGGCCAATGCCACTGTAAAATCAATCCAGCAGCAATTCACTGAGGGGGTGCCAGAAGAAGCAGTGATGTTCCTGCTTCAACAGCTCTGATGCCGAGGGGGGTTCTCGGAATGTACCCAGCACACATGAAAGAAAACGCTGGGGGGCGGGTGACCATGGATGTTTGTGAACGTCAGTAAATTGTGGGGACATTTGTAATAGCCGCTGTTTGTGGCTCTCTTCTATTGAATAGAGACTTTAAGTTTAGAGCAGGAATTTCTGCAGAGCTCAGACAAACATCCTATGAAAATGGCATTCTGCTAAATCTAGAGCCAGGAAATGTCTGAATGATGCTCAGAATCAGCAATTATCAGAGACTCCAAAGTTGGCAAGACCAGGTTATCTGGTGAAAACTCCTGCCTAGAGCAGAAACCATCTCCTGAGAAGTGACTCCCCGCAGCCCCCTTCTGAAAACCTCCAGCAAGGAGGAATCCCTCTCTGTTCTGAGCAGAACTTCCACTGCTTAACCATTTTGGCCATCCGGAAATTACTAATGCTTCAGCTAGAATCGTTTAATTTCCTCATAGGGCCAAGAGGAGACCTGCAAGATAGGAGGCCACTGCTGGAAAAATCGGGGGACTGGAAAACCTAATTGTGACTATTAAACACTTCCACATTGAGTCAATAAAAAACTAAGTGCAACCATTTCAGCCTTTGATAAGAAATGTTAGGCTATGGATTTGTTTTTACACCTTCCAAGTAATTTGAACAGTAGGTCAAAAATATTTAAACTAGGAAATACATCAGAGATGTGGAGAACTTCAAAAACAAGACTGCTTGGGACATCACAGTAGAAGTACTACGTGACTTCAGTTTAACAATATCAGTTAGGAAGCTTGTACACAAAAAATGTAGTATTTGAAAAGGAGGAAAACTCCACGCTTGTTCCTGACTGGTCAAGCTCTGAAGATAGGGTTGTGCAGATTTGCACTGAGCTCCTAATACTGTATTTTCATTTGTGCAATGGCCTTATCAACTTTACCTCTCTAATATCAAACCTGAAGCAGTTTTATCAACCCTTTCTAAACCATCAATTTCTCTTAATCAGTTGAAAAATAAGGGTAGAAATAAACATGTCTATACACGTGACCCTCTAACAACCAATATTAAGAAAAGCATCCAGTGTGAAGGATATGGAAGCAAGTGGCAAAAATCCCTACAATTGATACAATAGCCAGTTTATTCCAGGAATGATTGTTATGCAAACTACAGCTTAATGCAGCGGGTTCAATAAAATGTTATTACAGCCAAACCAGAAAAGGTGCAGTGGGTTCAATATCACAGCAAAGCTGTAACACGCTCAACTTTTTTGTGGCTTAGCCACTGTGCTTTGTCAACCCTAAATCCAGGCAATGGAGGTTTGTTCAACAAATGAGAGTTACCAAAATTGGGGCTTAGCACAAGAGTGAAACCATTCCAAAGGGTATTGGTTTCATGAAGTCGAGATTCATTCTTGCAGGCCAACCTTCGGTTCTGGTAAATCACTTTTCTCCTGTGTTTGGACCACAGAGAATCCCACCCATGTCTTCCCAGGTGAGACCTGATAAGCAGTAGTGCATATTTTCTCAATATCCCACATTTTGGAAAGACTTTTTCTTCTCTGGGGCCCTGTCCAGGTACCCTAAAGCAGAGATGAACATTTTTTTCTTTTTTGTTAAATGTTTCTGGCCTGTGAGGGTTGCAGGGAGTGTGAAAGATGATCTGCTAATGTCACCAGAGCAAGCAGGACCAAAATGTTCATAGAACTCCAAGTGCAGAGCCCAACCAGCAGCTTAGTGCAGGAATTCAAGTTCAGTGGACACCCAGCCACTGCTTGAAGAAGAGAATCACTGGACACCACTTTGGGGCATGGACATTCCAAAAATATGGATCCAAAGATGTGGACCCATCTTTAAAATATATGACAGAAAACTAAAAATAGGTTTTGGATCATGTTTTGTGATCTGAACTCAGTTTATTAAATCTTATAAATGTATGAATGTACACCATTTCTTATATACAAAACAAGTTTTCTTAATTTAAAAAGTGCATCTTCAATCAAAGAGCATTACAAGCTACAAAGTATTGAAATTCAACAGGAAATGAATACAAATGCTCCATCACACACCCAGTCCCCAAGAATGTAAGCGAAAGGAACGTCCAGTAGGGTTTACACAGAGAAGAAACAGGCTAACTGGATATTCACAGGACTTTAATCCTACAAAAGCAGCATTAACAGGAAAAAAATGCCACTAGAAAAAGATCAGGTTAAATTTCAGTTTGGAATTAAGACTGCTCCTCTATCTCCACATTTACCCTTCAATGATCCAGCTAGAAATAACCTGGAGTTTTTTTTTTAAGAATATGAAAGAATAAAGGTGCCTCCAGACTTGGGACTCCTCCCTTTGGCATTATTGAGGATGTCCATTATTTTGACTGAAGAGTCTCCAGAAGCATCAAGTCACTGAGTGGTAAATGCAGCCAAGTCCTTGTAAATTCACCTCCCTGAAGGCCCTCCAGCAGAAAAACAGCTCTTCTCTTTGCCGGTCCTGCCCCCTTGTTTTATTGGACCCAGGGAGCTCAGACTGCAGGCCAGAGAGTTCCTGTGCAACCCTCTGGATTGGGATAAGAAACAAAGCTGGACAAAGAACAGAAGAATGGCCTCTACAAGATTCTTTAAAAAAAAAAAAAAACCTCTATGGGTTTCAATTATAAAAACACTATTTTTTTTTAAAGATTGTGTTTTTATAACTGGCCCATTAGATTAACTGTTCTGCATCTTTTGTAAAATTCTCTTCACAGCTGATAAATGCTTAAGAGGGTGAGAGAGGACTTCAGTTTGAGCATCCTCCTCCAACCTGACGCTCTTTTATTGAACCAGCTCCCATAATAATCCTGCCTCCCAAAATCTTACAGCCTAGAGCCGTGAAGGCTAGAGGGGGAAAGGAGTCCCACAGACCTGGAAGGCTTACCAGAAAACGGTCTGAAAACACAGTGACCTTAATCATCTGCTATGAAAAACCCTGGTAACCATAACGACCTGCAGTTAAGCATGCTGTATAAATTGTCATATAAAGTTTTCCTTAAAGAGCCGCTCTTTTCATATAAAGAAATCATTCCTTCAAAAGAGAAAACAAAACCTTGGATAGGCGTAATTGGAGATGTGTTTTTTTATAAGGTGGGCATCACGGGTAGTAGCTCTGCATTTACTGCCTCCCCTTCCAGTCTCAGGTTCCCTAAAATACAATCACTTTGGTTGCCTTGCCATCACTGTTTTCTCTAACACAGATTGATCTCTGTGACAAGAGGTATTTATTTTCGTAAGCACACACTTCTCACTACAGATGGACCAATCTGAGCTACTCATGCAACAGGAGCTTGAATCAGTCTGCGTACGTTATCTCTTCCAACACAGATATTAAACTTCATGTGAGAAGTTCTAACTTAGAACACAGATTTAGCTTTAGTCGCCTTTTAAAAATGCCAACGCTGTAAAATAAAGGACTTATAAACCAGAATCCTTTGTTTTCAGGAGACAGTGTGTGTGTTCTCCCATGGGCCCACCTGTAACCTCTGGAAGGTGCTGGGTTTGTTCTTCTGCTATCCTACCTTGGCTGGTCGTGTTCCCTTCCGTGGATAAATCGCAAGGGCTGTCAGGAACCTTACCCTTCGCCCAACTGCTGCTGTACTCCAGGATTTTCCCTTCCCTAGCAGGGACTTCAGCAAGTGTTACCCCGGGGCTAGCTGTGACCTCTCTGGTCTCCTCTATGCCAGGCTCTTGCAAAGGGGGGCTTTGGCTGGAATCTACCTTGTGGCCTTTCACAGGATGTTTGGCTGAGTTTACCACTTCATTAGATACGGTGGTCTCCTGGGCACTTCCATTCCCTTCCTGTCTGCAGGGACACAAACTTCTTGCCTGGAACCCAGGACCCTGATCTACTTCTCTTATTCCTGCCTCACTTCTGGAATCCACAATCTCTTTCGGCAGAGACTTCTCACCAAACGAATTTGCTGCCAAGATACCTCCATGCTTCTTGAGCATAGAAAGGTTAATGCCCTGTTTTTTTCCCAAAAGCAGAGATTTCTTCTTATTCCCACCACCTTTGAGACCTGCTAGAAATTTGCTGGATATTTTGAATTCATACGAGCTCTTCCTTTTGAAAGAGGGGATGGTCTTAAAATAATTTTGCCATTTACAACTCTCTGCTTTGCCCTTCCCAGATGAAAGGGCCCTTTGATCAAGCCTGTCATCCCAAATATCCTTTCTTTGGACTGCAGCTCTTTTTACAGGTAGCTCAATCCCCTTTGTTTCCACAGTGTGTGTGTTTGCCACTTGAGCCTGGCTGCCCCCATCTTCCATGAACGATCTGACTTGTTCACTGGGGTGAGATGCATTTTCTTCCGTCTCTCCTGCGCATCTCAGACAGCTGCTCAGCTCAGGAACTGGTGGGTCCAACCTCTCCATCTTTTTGCCCTCTTTCTGTGAGGCACTGCCTCCACACCTGAGTAGTTGCCACTTTGCTTTCGACAGAGCAGCCTGAGGCTTATCAGCTCCAAAGGTCTCAGCAACTCCACTGGCATCTGGTAACACCCCGACCCTTGTGGAGGCCTTAGCCTTTTCTGCCAAGAACCTCTGGATTTCTTGTTCAATGCTGTCATCACTGTCTATGGAACTGCTGTCATCCGCCAAGGATGTCACAGCCCACAGGCATGGATGAGTCTTTGTGGCCTCCTGGATTTCAGCTCCAGAAGTTGGTTTGGTCTGGCATTCCTTTTTACATTCATGTTCAAACTCTATGGTACCTTTCGGTTTTCTCAGGGGCTCTTTCTTTACATTTCCCTCTCTGTCTCTCCTGGAACTTACAAGACACTTTTTTAATAAGGTGGGAGTTTGGGGTTGGCTGTCTCTCTCATTCTTATAAAAAATATGCATTTCAGCATCACCAAATCTGACTTTCCTTTTGCAGTGAACTCTTTGGTCTTTGGATTTTTTCTTTAACTTCCGTTTGGATCTTAACAGATCTTTGATAGCTGTATCCAAATCCTCATCACTATCAAATGAGCTGCTTTTATCATCTGCCCCATATTTCTGCTGACCTCGTGTTACATTTTCTACAAGACTTCCAGAACCATGAAATGCATGAGACAAAGGGTTTGCAAGACTGATAGAACTAATAGTAGTTAGCGTGTCTTTTGGGTATATAACCACCTTTCCAGTTCTTTCATCTTTCAGTTGGGTTACAGAGGATTTTGAAAGGTTCCTATCCAAATAGTCCATCTCTGAGAAGATCAGTTGTGCGTCCTCATTTTGGGTGACTACTTCACTTTTCCTCTTAAGTTTCTTTTTGCGATTCAGTGGCAGTTTTAAGCATTTGGGGAACATTTGCCTGGAACTCTGAGTCTGCTCATTGGACTGACCCAAAGAAGGAGGCATCTGGAAAGCGTGTGAGACTTCTCTGGATTTTGCTATCAAGTGCTCAGTCTTTGCTTTGACAGCCAAGAAAGCTCTTATCTCTTGCTCAATGCTATCGTCACTGTCCACAGTATTGTCACTGTCATGCTGGGAAGGCAGCATGTTTTGTGAAGGAAAGAAAGGACTAGCTGTGAATAGTTTGCTATCACTTGCTGTTGGAGGAGGCAAAATAGTTTTGGAGATATCTAGTATCGCTTCTGCGCACATTAATTCAGCAGCAGTGTCTGCTCGACAAGAGGCCTGAAATGTGACTGCACATTTGGCAAAACTGTCTTCGGGAGGAGAATGACTTCTGCTTTTTCCCAGATCATTACAAGTGGCCCCAAGCCTACTTAATATTGCTGGCTTTGCACTGGCATCTTTCCTCCTGCAGCTCTGAGCTTTCTGAGTGATTTCTGGCAAGGAGCTTGTCAGGCTTGGGGAAATATTCTCTGCCTTCCTGGCACTGAATTCTTCCTTCTGCAAAGAAACATAGGCTGCTCTGGACTCTGGACCTTTTTTAATCTTCTCAAGCTGATAACGCTGAATAGCTTCTTCAATCCCATCATCACTGCTCGAATCGGATAAATCTATACTAACTCTTTCCTCTCTTCCGGCATTGCAAAGCATCTGCCTCTTCCCACTTTTTTTGCTTTCTTCCAGGATGGAGGAATAACAAACTGTTGGAGTTGAAAAGTCTGCTTCTCTTTCTGCTTTTAAGGCTGCAGGCTCTTCCCTGGTTTTTGACTTCAAGCATTTAGGCGTGCTGATACTTCGTAGTTCAGGATGCTGCTTTGGGAAGTATACCTTGCCCCCTTGCTTTAAAGAATTTCGATTCCCTCTGTTAATGCTGCCTTTCTGACTGACGGCTAACTTCTCTTGAAACTCTTCTCTCTGATGAAATTGCTTATTCCTCCTTGTGATCTTCTTTCTTGCTTGCTGTTTCTTTTTCTTTAAGAACTGTTCTATCTCAGCTTTTATACTCTGTTCGAAAGAGTCATCGCTGCTCGCACTACAAGGGGAGGAAGCCCATTGGACAACATTATCTCCAACATGATCAGAAACAACATACTGCTGGGCCACGCTGACTGGGCCACAACCAGCAGGACATAAACGACAAGCAACATCATGGGAGGGATATTCCTGTTGGACCGGTTGATCTTCATCCTTACTTGGCAAATTCTCGGTGTTATTTGGTTGTGGGGGAATGTTCTGGCCCTTGTTCCGTAGGTACTCTTGAATGGCTTCCTCTATATCTCTATCCACGGAATCATCGCTGTCAGAATTCAAGGAGAGAGGTCCAAACTCTGCACTGTCTTCCATGTCCATTCCATCAGAGTCTGCTGGGCAGTTGCGAAGGGTGTATTTAATATGCTCCTGCAGCCTCTGGTCATTCCTCCGAAATCTGTGTCCGCTATCTTTTGATCCCTTCTGTTTCTTCTGCATGATGCAGCCATATTCACTGCTGGCACCCAAGGCCACTTCTTCGCTTTGCAGATTGTTTATGATCATCTGGACTTTGGCATTTACAGCTGTTCTAGCAAGATCTTCTTCAGATTCTGAGAAACAGACCGGATACCTGCAATTCCTTGACTGGGGAAAAGGTTCCCATTTTCTCTGAAGGGCCACCAAAGGAGAGGTATTCATGAGAAACATCGTCTCAGGTAATGTGAAGGCTGGCAAATGTATTGTGTTTCAGGCAAACTGCTCTCCCATTCTAGCAAAAAAATAAAAAAATGTGGATAAAGCAACTACAAAAACACAAATATTACCTGAGTATTTGCAGGGTAACGACTGCTTTAAGACTAAATTTTCTTTTAACATTAATTTTGCATCGTATTATCTAAAGCAACAAGATTAAATTTTAAAAAATCACTTATGAGAGCTTCTTTTATCAATTAGAAGATTGTTTTAATTTTCTTTTACTCCTCTGGGCTTATTCTGGAGGAAGAATTATGTCAGAATAAAAACAATCATTATAAATAACAGTGATTAAGCAGCACCAGAAAGAATTGCACTGAGATTTTCATATCAAGTCTGTGAAACCTTTACTGCGTGCTTTTTTAATTTCTAGTGCTGCCAATCAGTACCTGTTTACTGAGAAATTGTGTAACCTCAACTAGCACTCATAATTATTACACCTTATTAATCTTTTTCAACTGCACCCACACACAAATAAAAAGAGGAAAGGAAACCCGTGATTTGATCCCAAGAGGCAATGACAACCTGGTCTTACTGTTACTGCACTGACCGAAAAACCTGCCTGCCTGTCCGTCTATCTAGTTTGCCTTATATGAAAATAGACAAACTCAGAGAAAATCCCAAACAGTGAAATGCCTGGGGACTATACAGAAATAACAAAAAGGAAATGTTATAAAAATGATGGGACTGATAAAAGAGAAGTTGAAAGGGAAGTCAAAAGGCTCAAAACTGCAGAAATCAGCATAACCATATACGTGATGGCAATGAGATAAGGAATTAGTCCACTGCCTAGGGAACTTTTCCTGAACTTTTAATACTTAAAGCAAATAGGAGATGTATAAGACTGTGCCAAGGAAAACATGGATAAAACTTTCCCTGTAATACCTGAACCAGGGTTTATCCAATGAAGCGGAATGGTCACTGGAAAAAATGTTTCTGCTAAACAAATTTGATCCAGAAAGCTACTCCTATGCTTGCAGTTAAAACACTGGGGAAATTGGTTTTGCAGCTTGCACTAAGCTATGGTTTGTTTTAAACACAGTTTGTGATTAACTCCAGCTGGCTGGGTTCACGAGTATGTTCTGAGATAGCTCCAGGTGTTACAGGAGTACCACAGCATCCCTTGGCGGTATAGCCAGGAAACGCTGAGAGTCATGTTTCAGGAACCCCGGATGTGTCACAGACCACGCATCCCTGTCTAATCCACAAGCAAACTCCCACCATTTGAACCTGGCGCGTGCGTGTACTGCTGTCACAGAACAGCACACAGGTTCAACCTTCAGCAAACTACTAATGGTGATCCCTGCTCCCCTTGGCCCAAGACCAAGGTTAATTTTAACGGGAAATAAAGAAGATTAGTGCTGCGCTCCAAGGTTAAACAGTCTTTTTCGGACTCAGGGCCCCTTTTCAAAAAGTTGTGGGCCTTTTCGCAGCCTGGTTGCCATGCCGTGTCAAGTCACAAAACGGTCGCCTGGTTGGTCGCAAAAGCCCACTGAGCCCCCACCGCACCCTCAGGGCACAAACACACTCTTGCAAAACACGCAATAGTAGAGGTCGGCGGGTTGTTGTTATTACATTTTTATCGAGCCTTCTCAAAAAATTGTTTTGGTCAAGGGGGCAAACATGCGTTCATTGCTCCTTTATCTCCTCTGAACTAAAACCACCTTTTAGCACGGGCTGGCCAGGGCTGGAGGGGCCTGGAGCTCCGTGGACCCTCCGCCTCCCCGACCTATAAACGAGCCCCAGCGCGGCTGCTTCCCGAGGCGGCCCGGCTCCTCAAGGGACCCCATCACCAGCGCAGGTTCGGTATCCCGCAACCCTCCTGGCGCCCAAGCCTGTCCCGCCCGGGGCCCTGCAGCCCCCGAGGGCCCCGCGCTGCCGTCCTGCTCTCCCCGCAGCAGACCCCGCTCAGGAGGCGGCGCGGCGCGGCGCGGCGGGCCCGCCCTCCGTCCCTCGGCATTGGCTTGGCCCCGAAGCAAACTCCGAGCGAGGCCCCGAGGCCGCCCCCTGCCCCGCCGGCCGCCCCTGCGCCCCAGGCGGGCCTCCCCCGCCGAGGGCGCCGCTTCGGGGACCTCGCCCGCGTGGCGCGGCGAGCCCGTTGCCATGGCGACCGCCAGCTCCCCGCCCGGGCCTCCCGCTCACCTGTCGGGCCGCGATGGCGCCGCGCGGGATCCGCCGCCAACGCCGCCGCCAGAGGACAGGCGCCGCCCGCGGGGAGGGAGGCTGGGCCGGCGGCGGCCGGGGGCGGGACCGGGCGGCCATCGGCCCGGCCTGCTCTCCCGGCCGGCCTAGCAGGCCCGCCCCCCGGCGGCGCGGGGGACGGAGGCCCGGCCTCGTCCCTCCCGGGCCCCGCCGCTGGCTGCCCTCCCGCCCTCCGTCCTGTCCTCGCCACCCTCCTCTCCCCGCTCCCCCTCCGCCATTCCTTTCTTCCGTCTTCTGGCCGCCCCCTCCTGCCCAGCGGCGGCTTCGTCTCTGCCTCCTTCCCTGCTCCGCGCTCGTCCCTCCCGGCGCCATCCCGCGCTTTCCTGCGCTCGGTGCTGCGTTTTACTTTCCGCCTGCCGGGTCGCAGTTAAGGCTAGGCTAGGGTCGGGTCGGGCACTTTATAGCACAGCCAGCCTCGACGGTCGGCGTCCGCTTAGTTAATCGCCAAGTCAGCCAGTTAGCTGCCTTTAAAGCCCAGGCTGGCCGGAGGGGCGATTGCGGGAGATCCGCGCGCGGTGACCCCCCGCCCGCGCAGCCTTCCCGGGCGCTGATCTTCCTGGCCCCCCTTCTTTCCAGGAGCAGAGTTCGGGGGCAGGCTTGCCATCCCTGGGAGGGGCGGGGGAGGGAAACGGGGTTCAGGCCGCCCGCACCCCGAGGCAGCGCCTTTGAGCCCTGCGTCCATCCTGGGCCACGCTCACCTTCCACTTCCTGGCTGGGTCCCCTTTCAGTCAACACCCCCCCTCCATTTTCTTTTCTCCTCGCAATGTGTGCCTTTGAGTCAATCTCGACTCCCACTTAAACGACGAATTTGGGATATAGAGCTCCAAATAAATTTAAGCAGGTACTACACCCCAGTATTTCTCATCTTCTCCCAAAAGGGTTCATTGCGGCCTCGTTTACGGTCCATTACAATTTTGAAACGTGGTAGGGCCTTCCCCTGAGCCAGGACGGATGCTTTCCTTTCAGCGGCCCCCTTTGGACATTTTAAGAGCACTTTGAACTTCAGTTGTGTCCGTGTGGTGACAGATCAGTAGACACCCTAAACTATAGGCTACCTCATTGCTCTAGACACTCATACATATCGGAGCTTGAAGAAATTTCCAGGTAGGAAATGTGATTTTTATTTAATGTTTTCTTTCAGACAGGGACTCAAAAATACCCACCCAACTTGCCCAGTTTTGTGCTATCTGTACGATACGCCACACCATTACCTAGGTTTGGAATTTCTTACAATAATATTTTGAGTATTTCTTAATTATTTTAGACCCTATTATATTTACTGTTTTTCTGTCATATGTTTAAGGATTTAACACTGCTATCGTTAGATATTTTGGCTGTATCTGGCCTTAGGGTGTAGTAAACCTGATTGATTGCCCTCCCTACCAATTGTTAATAAACCCAGTTGTGGAATGAATTAAAAACAAGGAGAAATTGGCTGCATTCATACAGCATGTTTGGAGCAGCTTACATTCACACAACCCACTAAGTTGTGGTACCCTTGTTTTTTTTGTTTTTTGTGGCCAAGCAATTGCCCAAACCCAGCCCATTGGGTAAATTTATGGTTCAATGCATAATTAGCATCCAGAAAAATGGTTAGTTGAACATCAGGTGAAGCATGATGCATGAAGCCATCCAATCTCTTGTGCTGGAAAATGTTCTCTCTCAATGAAGCGGAGTCTGAATGTACTCGGAGCAAGCTGCAATAGGTGCAAGAAATGGGATTCCCAAATCCAAAATGCATTGGGTGAATTCCCTTCTCATCCAGGGCAGGAGTGGGCTAAGTTGCTTGCTGAGAAAGTAGCAAAGTAAAATGTTTTGAAGCTACCAGGTGAAATTCATTGCTGCTGGCTATAGAAAAGAAACCAGCAGAGCAACTCGATCATATCTGATGGTTGAATGAGATGCTTAGGAATTTGTGCAATATGTTCTGCTTCAGTGATTGCTGTGAGGACACTGGAACCTTTTAATTCTTGCTGGAATTGGAAGCTCTTTTCCCTGAAGTGAAGGACCTACTTGTAGGACTTTATTTTTCTCACATGAAGTGCCTCTCGCTTCAGCGGTGCCTAACAAATTCACATCACTCCTGATTAGAAACGGTGCCATTGCTCGCCAGTCGGCAGAAAAGAGCAACTGCGCTTTCATTCCCCCATCCACCTAGCTGGGAGCAGTTACCCTTCCCATTGTTCAGTTCCAACTGAAAGCTTAGAACGGGGCCACTGCATCATTCCAGTTCAGTGGAAGCACTACAGAGCAATTCTAAAATTAAATAACCTGTTGTGAACATCACCCATGTTTTCAGTAGTAATGCTTGTGTTGTTACAAAAGGGGCATCTTGTCTTTGACTCTGTTGGAGAATATATTCTTTCCCTGGAAAAATCGCCCACCAATTTCTCTGCCCGCAAATCCAAAGGAGAGTTTCAAAAGGCTTCTCTCATTCCATCCTTAAGGTTCTGCACAATTTACTGTTCCTTAAAATTGCAAATCTTTTGTTTGGACTTGCATTTTCAGCATTCCTCAGTAATCTACTAGGGCTGGTTGTGATCTAATTTAGTTTTGCTTTCATTCACAAAGCAAGTGTTGCTTTGAATCCCCAAGTGTCATTACAGGGCCATCAAATTCAGCTGGCTGCTTCATGGCAGAGGGCTCCTTTGATTGTAGTCCCATTGAACCAAAACAGCCCTTCAAAATTCTATACAGCACTATTAGTCCTTGCAATTTCTGCTGCAAAGTTGTATTGAATTTCATGGGTGTTCTTGAGCATTTTTAGGCAGGGTTCTTGAGAGCCTCTTGTGGTCCCCTCTTTTATGCTAAAGTCCTGCACGTGCAGGATTCCTCCTAGATATTCTCCAGAAGATGGCCTTGTTATGGCCTTCAATAACCTGTAATTGCATTACCCAGATTTCTGCAATAATGGGTAGAAGCCCCACTCAAGTCTTCTGAGATTTTAAGCAGTGTATTGGTCTGGTAGCTTTCCTGTCCCTTTTTACTCTCTGCCCAGCTCACTCCTCCAAGCATTCTGATAACAGAATTTATATTTTCTGGTAGGAGAATCCCAATTATGTAATTATTCTAATTTATGTAATATACTAGGTGCATTTCTATGGCAGCTGCTGGTATACCAGTTATTGACTGATTGATAAAAGCAAACAGCAGCCAGAGGATTGGGGTAAGAAAAAAACTGTCAATGGAACAGTGATTTAAACCCTCCCCACCCTTCCCCAGTCATCACAGGGTCTGTTAAGCACAGAAGACGCATTGTGCCAGAGGCAGCTTTTCATCCCAAACCAGACAGCAGCTCAGACTGTTCATCTGCACTGAGGCAGGGCTTCGTATTCCCAGTTTAGAGTCCTTCCCTCGCGGCTTCCGTTTACCTTTTTAAAGGTGTTAAATGCCAACATCATGTCTAGTTTGAACCTTACATTCTGTTTCTGAAGAGATAAAAATTCTTCACTGCATGTTCAGTCAGTGATGTCTGGGGTCTCCAACAATCCTTAGGAGTGCCCCAGCACTAAACCTGGCTCCCGGTCCTGACTCTGAGGGTCATGTATGGAAAGCACCAACATTATTAGCTTGTCTCAGAAGGAATGAATTGGTCCCAAATGCCGTCCTATGCATTCTTAGGAAATAAAAGGCAAGATTGGGTGGAGCCAGGTGTTTTGTTTGGAAGGGTACCCACCTACTAAGAAAAATAACAAAAATAAGGGGGAACATCCTGTCAGAAGAGGACCAAAGAGACAAGAGGGAGCCTTTTGATAAACTGAGCCTTTGCCCCATGAAGGCATCTTCTGAATGGTCAGGCCTCCCAAAACACACAGCAGCTAGTTGTGAGATCACTCGCATCAAAGACTGACGACTCCTACAAAGAAAGCCAGTATTACACCCTGGTGTTTAACCCACCCGATTAAAGACAATCAACATGAGTAATCTGATTTTCAGGAGGCAACTCTCTTCACCTGCCTAGCCTTCAAATTCTCACATAGTTTGAGTCTTACAAAATAAGTTATTTTGAGGATCAACAGATTTTGAACAGACACATGAAAATGGTTCTGCCAACCACGCTCCCACACCCAGAGTGTGTGCCAAGCTGCCTTTCTTGCAGACAAAAGTATCTTGGCAAGAAATGGGTTGTCTTAACCAAAGTTCTCGCTGGGGCAGCTGCAACTTTATCGAAACAGCCGGTACACTCTGGGAAGCCGCCCATCCTTGCTGGAAAGGGCGGCCTGGATGTGCTCGTAGCTGGGCAGCTCCCTCAAGTCCCCCAGGGCAGCAACAGCCGGCTTCCTTTGCAGCATCTTTGTCGCCACCCGCTTGATGTCATCTGCGCTCACTTTGCCTGTGGGAAAGGGAAACAAAGGCCACCAGGCTCTGTTTGTGTGGCTCCGTGTGCTACCAACCCCCACACACAGCTGCTCCCTAATACGGGCTGCACAGTCTGGCTCGTTACACCAGAGACTTAATGAGGACAGGTTTCTGCAACAGTGAGCTGCAAGAATCAGCAGAGAATCAGGATGACTAACCCAAGAGGAGCTGGAGCGAAAGAAAGCCCAAAGGGGAAGGCGCTCCCGCTGGACAGGCCTCGGTGAAATTCCACAAGGAATTTCGGGCGGGTGAGTGCGTGGGGGGTGCTCGCTTCGGCAGCAGACTCAAAAACCAAGGCCCCTCCCAGAATTTCCTCACTGTGAGACGGAGGGGCTCCAGCGAGCTGCAAGTCGGGAAGTCGAGGCGTTTACTTACTGATCAGGACACAGAGCTCTTGGGGCAGCTTCCTCCCCCCGGTTGCCAACACCTGTCTCCCCACATCCTCAAAAATAACCGGCCGAGACTCGAGGTTCATCATCAGCATGGACCGCAACTGGGTCTTTGCCCGCTCCAGCTCAACCTAGAGGGAGAGACAATGGGGGACCAGCTCTGATCCAACCCCAAAGCCCCTGACATAAACCCTCCTCCCCAGCCTCTTACCTCTCCCAAGGTTCCAGCCATTAAAACGAATTCCCGGGTAATGATTTCCACCATTTCACGGACCTGCAATCAAGGAAGAGACGCAATGGATTCCATTTAAGGCCTCTCTTGCTGAAGAGTGGAGAGCTTCGGGAGAGACCTTTAGGGTAAGGACAGGACAGGAGGCCGCCTGCTCGCCAGACCATTCGAGGGGGGCCCTGGGACAGCTGCCTGCTCGCTCGCCGGGCCAGCAGATGTATCCCAACCTCCAGCTGACAAGAAGAGGGGGTGTCCAGCAGGAAAGGGGGGAATCCATCCTGTGGAGCAGCACACCTGTCTGGGATCTGCACTGGCATGAATGCACAGGAGGCCAGTGTCCTCGTAGCTGTGGTGGTAGGAGGTCGCATTGCACATCCAGTGGTGCCTGGGAGAGAGCAGCAGACAAGGGGAAAGGGGGTGAATATCAACTGTCCCCTGCAGCATTCCCTAAGAGAGCCTCTTGCACCTATGGGTCCTCCTCAAGAGTTGGACTACATGTCCCATCAGCCCCAGCCAGGACAGACACCACTTGGCCTAGAGAAGGCTGCTGTGAGGCAGGAAGAAGGTGAAGGCAACGGCCGCAGATGCAGTCAGAGCTCTGAAGAATTCTGCCAAACTGGCAGATGCATTCGCAGGGCGACAACCTAGATCGGGGTTGTTCAGCAACTCAACATCTTGTGCAAACCCAACTGCTTCACTTAGGCTACGATCTATTGTGTGAACCCAGAAAAGTCCCACTGTGGATCCACCATTCCAGATTCCTTTCAGAGGAGGTTGTCAAGGAAAGGGTGGGTCAATAACTACAAAGAATACTGGAGGACAGAGATATCCACAGCAACTGGGATTCAAGCCTGGGTGTGGGATGGAAACCACGCTGGTCACTCTCATCAACAGAGTTTGCAGGGCGGGAGTATGATTGTCTCCGTAGCCTTCCACACTTGTGGCCCCAGCATCTTTCTGGACTGCCTGCAAGCACTGGGAATGGGGAGCATCATCGTAGGGTGGCTCTGCCTCTCCCAGAGTGGATGGGTTCTGTTGGTGGCCACACAGGGAGGGTGACCCATTGCTATGGGGTCAATGTGCTGGCAATATCCATCTATTGATCTCCACCGCAGGCAGAATGGGAAATCTGGTAACGTTCACACACTGTCCAGGCAATCAGGAATGTTGAATGAGTGACTGAAAGACTAGCGGGAGACTACTTTGCCTGGCTAAACTGGACATTCTCTCAACAATATGAACACATCTCAGACCCTTCAAGTTAACGGATGTGGCTATTTGGGTATCCATCACTGTGGGGATGGTGTCTAGAGAGCAGAGAAGATGGCTTGATGAAGAGAGGGAAGATCCATTGCTAAGATCCATCCACAAACAGATAAACGTGGTTTAAGCTCATACCAAGATAGAGATTAACAAAAATCCTTAAGGCAGCAACACCACCTGCCAGATTCACATGAAGTGGGAGGATGGGAAGCACATTCAGACCTCCAAGGTTCTGTTCCTATAGCCGTTCTAATAAAAGTAGTTTTAGGCCTACACGGCACCTGCTTCCTGATCTGGCCTACCTTGTAGGGCTGATAGGGGGGTCCTCAAACAACAGGCCTGGTTCACATATTGTGATAAGCCAAAGGTGGTTTACTTGGTTTTGGTTTAGTGTGTTGTCTGAACTTAGCCAACCAGTTTGTAAAACCGTAATTTATGGCTTCGCATGTCCCAGGAGCTCTACCACTTTTGGGTTAGCCCAAAAAAACCATGATTAAAGCAAACTATAGCTTAGCACAATGTGTAAACCACCTACGCATTTCCACTCCTTTGTCCATTTGGACACCTGCCTAAAAACCTCCGAATGGAAGATCCTACACAGCAGTGTGACAAAGACATTCCCGCCACCGTGCTCTGGCTCGGCTTGTCTCCTCTCCCCTTGGCTCTTGACGAGAAGGCTGTCCTGCTCCTCCAGAAAAGCCCAGGGACTTACCGGTTGAGGACGTTGAGATACAGCCGCGTGAACATGCCTTTGCCGGGGCCCCCGGCAGAGAAAGAGCCACCGCCCCCCATCATCATGTTTAAGACAGCAAAGGGAATGAAGTCTTCCTCCTGGACCAGAGAAGCCAAAGCAGAGGGTCACTCAGACGTCCGGCAAAAGGGCCACCAAACCCGAAGCGGATACTTACCAGAAACGAGCAGCTTTCCAGCCCAATCATGATGTGGGCCAACTCTGGGATGGGGGTGGGCCCCAAACTCACGTCTGACATGTCCTTTTCAAGCTGCAGAGAGAGGAAGAGGTTCCTTGGGGATTTGGCCTTTTGACCAAAAAGCCCAGAGGCAGGAGAGGGCTCGAGGCCAGGCCACGCAGGGTCTTCTTCCAGTCTCCTTGCAACTTCTTGCACAACGAGCCTTAAGAGACCAGCTCCGCTGCTGTTTTACCAAGTCTCACAAATACTTTTTTAAAACAGTCTCTTTTGACTAGCCGTAGGGGGTGGGAGGGGGGGCTGAGGAGCGCCCAGGAGGACGGCATCCTCAGAGGCGCAGCACTCTAACCGTGTGGGGGTCTCTTTGGAAATCTTAACCAGAGAGCCTCCCTGGAATCAGCCTGACAGCAGCTCTCTTGGCAACGACGCAAAAGGGGTTTGCCACCGCCAGGGGCTACCCAGTGGCCTCCAGCTCCATACAAACCAGGTCCGAGCCTTGCTTAGCTTTTAGGTGACTGGCTGACTATTTGCTCCCGACGATTCTTTTTAAGCGTACTCTTTATTGCTTTTAATTCTTGCACTGCTTTGTATTTATTTTTATAGATGTGACTGGCCCTTTACGCTATACGTTTATTTTGAAAGAGGCATAGAATCTACTCAGGGCTGCTGCATGTCCTTCCCAGATTTTTATCAGTTCAACTTTGTTTTAGCTGCTCTGAGAACAGGTTTAAGGCAAGTTCTCCATTTTAAATCGTTAGCGATCACTTTACGAAACCGGGAGATGCAACGGTCGTCAGGTTTTGCTTCCCAACTTGCCAGTAACAAGGTCCTGGCACTGAACTGAACTCCAGCTGCAGGGCTTGTTTTTCTGTTCCTTCTGCACCTCTCCGCAGAGCATGGCGAGAAGAGCAGAGCTGGCCTTCTGTTCCTTACCTTGAGGATCCCCCCAGTGTACTGGGCGACTGACTTGTCCACGTCGCTGGCTTTCTCGCTTCCCCATGCCGGCTTGCTTCCCAGGAAGTACTTGCGAGCACATTCCACAAGCTGCTCGTGTTCAATCCCCACGCCAGCCAAGACCATCCTGCTGGGCGTGTAGTAATTCCTCAGGTACGAATGGAGGACCTTCCTGTTAATTTTCTCAATGTTCTCCGCCGGACAGAACCTGTTCAGTCCCACTGTGTTTCCCCTGTAAGCTGCCTGTCGAAGACCAGGACAAATATGTTGATTTTCAGAAAACAAGGCAATGACAAAACATGCTTGACCGTACTTTCTTGCTGGCCACATGCACCAAGACATGACAAAGCCCGTGCCGTCCAACTTTTTTTTGATAAAAATACAGCTCTTCTGAGCACAAGGGAGACCCAGACCTGAAAAAGTAACATCCTCTCCTAAAGGCTTCAATTATTGCCCACCAATATTGCAAAAGCATTATGCCACAGATTCCACAGTTGAAGGTATGCCTTTAAATGATGCTGACCCTGGATCTCGAGTGCTGGAGTTAACGAGTAGGACCAGGGCATGTCAAAAGCTGCTCTTCCCACGAAAATCTGGCCTTCACGGAGATGATGGTTGGAACCCCTTGGCCAGCTCTCTTATCTTCAGGTTTGCACAACCCAAAAACGTATCCGCAGCAACACTGGATCAGACCGGAATGGTTATCCACACAGCCATGCTAAGAAGCAGTGAGATGGGTGACAAGTCTGGATTTGAACCCAGGTCTCCCTGATCCGTGGCCTACGCTGCTGAGAACTCCATGCTGCCTCTCAGCCCTTTGATGGGATCTTCCCCTGTCCCCAATGCCATGGCCTGCAAGCGGCTGTGTGTGTGAAGCGCTTTGGATCCACAGCTGAAAAGGGGCTTTGCAGCAGACATGGGTGCACACGCAGCACACGAGGCACCTCCTTAAAGAAGGCGCATCTTTACTTGGGCTCACAGGGTACCTGTACAATCCCAGGAAAATACACATTGTAGTTAAGGAGGCACTGAAAGTGTGCCCACAACCCTCTGAACCACTCTGTCACACCCCGCTGGCCAAAAGAAAAGCCAAAGTTTCTTCCAGTGCAGCGTGCGCACCCACACTCACACCAAAGCCCCTTTTGGCTTTGCATCCCAAACGCTCCACGTTCCTACACTGAGAATTTCCTTCCACTTCCCAAGCTTCAGGCAGGAACACAAAGAAGTGTTTATCTCCCTGTCCCCTCAAAAATGAACCCCGTCGCTCATCATAAAAAAGACAAACCTGTGCTCCTTCCGGAAACTGGCATCTGGCCACCGCAGGAAGGGAACTGTGACCAATGAGGAAGCCACCCAGGGCCTCTCAAATCACTCAGGTGTTGCCCCATCTGGCATGCTGATAATAGCGTCCCCCCCCCGCCCCCCAGCTCAATTCACGAGATTAGTGGAAGGCGGCTGCACAGCTCGGAGGCTTCATAGGGCAGAATCCTAGTGAGCCTTACTGCATGAATCATCTCGGTCAGCAATGGCTCTGGATCGGGCCTCATGTTCAGGTCCTCCAGCTCAAAGCGAACTGCCATACGAGTCATCTCAATTTCCTCATCTGCCAAGAGAAGCCAAAGAGGACCACCTCGGAATCCAGCCCCACAGGTCCAGGACCCACTTCCTACCGAGGAACAGGGGCACATGCACAGATCCACTGGAAGGGGAGGAACATTCTTTCCCGCATCCCAAACGCCCACCACATCCCACTGAATAAACTCGTGTTGCTTCCCAGCAGATAAATTCAATCGGGCACACCCACCTATGCCCCCTCCTGCCATCTTAGCCTTTCTCCCAGCCCCATCCTTCTGAATTATGCCACTGTCACTGCCACGTTCTCTTGTGGCAGAAACCACAAGCACCTTTATGTCAACGCAATCTATATTCAGGTGGGGCAGCGAAACCCCTGCCTGGCTCTTCCTCTCTTCCCTTCAGGCACAGAAGACTTCACGATAACCTCACCTGACAACCTACTTTTTAATTATTATTTTCTATTTTTAATTTATTAGATTACAAAAACCAGCTCACCTGACAATCTGGGCTGGAGAACCACATCAGCCAACAGACTGACCATGGTGTCCAGGCCCCTGTTATCTGCGGAAACAGCATACATCGTGGTATCCCTGAAAGGGGAGCAAATCTGGTTTTATGTTCTACTGGGGACGCGTGACTTTCACCTAGAGAGTGAAGGTGCGTTTAAGACCTTGCAACAAAGAACCTTAAAAACTGCATAAAAAATGGTAGGTTGCCCATGAGGGGAATGCTTTCACTCAAACCAAACTCAGTGACAGACTCACCCGCTAGCCCCCATGCGAAGGATGGAGGGATCACATAATATGATGGGAGCTATAAAAAGGCATGCAATATATACAGTCAGGACCAGAAATATTGGAACAAGGGTAACTGTTTTGGCATTTGACCTCTGTAAACTGAGGTTGAAAAGAAACACACCCAGATGGGAGCGAAGTCAGGACTTTCAGCTGTAATTCAAGGGGTTTGACAAAAGTGGGGCACCAACCATTCAGGAAGTACCGCCAGTGGCACCCCCCTCCCCATCGTTGGTGGCTCATAAGTAACGGAACCAACCAACATCATGACAAATATAAGGATCGCCTTTAATACCTGGATGAAAATCCTTTGCAGTCAATGACTGCCTGGAGTCTGGAACCCATGGACATGACCAAATGCTAAGTTTCTTCCCTCGAGATGCTTTGCCAGGCCTTTACTGCAGCTGCCTTTGGCTGCTGCTTGTTTGTGGGTCTTTCTGCCTTCAGTCTTGTCTTCAGTAAGTGAAAAGCATGCTCTATTGGGTTGAGATCAGGTGACTGGCTGGGCCATTGAAGAACATCCCACTTCTTTGCCTTGAGAAACTCTCGGGTAGCTTTTGCTGTGCTTTGGGTCATCATCCATCTGCAATACGAAGCATCATCCTATCAGTTTGGCAGCATTTGGCTGAATCTGAGCAGAAAGTATAGCCCGATATACTTCAGAATTCATCCTGCTGCTTTTATCAGTGACCCGGTTCCACTGGCAGCCATACATGCCCATGCCATAACACTGCCTCCACCATGTTTGACAGATGATGTGGTATGCTTTGGATCATGAGCTGTTCCTTTCCCTCGCCGTACTTTTCTCTTCCCATCATTCTGGTGCAAGTTAATCTTGGTTTCATCAGTCCAAAGAATCTTATTCCAGAACCGGGCAGGCTTTTTTAGGTGTCTGCTGGCAAAGTCTAATCTGGCCTTTCTGTTCTTGAGCATTACCAGTGGTTTGCACCTTGTTGTGAAGCCTCTGTATTTACATTCATAAAGCCGTCTCTTGACTGTAGACATTGACAAGGACATGCCTACCTCCTCAAGAGCATTCTTGACCTGGCTAGATGTTGTGAAAGGGTTTCTCTTCACCATGAGCAGAATTCTGCGGTCATCCACTCTAGTTGTCTTCCAAACAGCCTTTTGCTGTTGCTGAGCTTGCCAGTTAGTTCCTTTTTTCAGGATGTTCCAAACTGTTGTATCGGCCACTCCCAATGTTTTTGTGATCTCTCTGATAGGTTTATTTTGTTTTCTCAGCCTAACGATGGCCTCCTTCACTCGCACGGACACCTCTTTGGACCTCATGTTGAGAGTTCCAGTGAAGAGTACCAAATGCAAATGTCACACTCAGAACCACCACCAGGCCTTTTATCTGCTTGATTGGTCATGGGGTACCCAGGAAACAGGCCACACCTGGCCATGCAGCTGCTTGTCAGCCATTCTTCCATTACTTATGAGCCACCAACGATGGGAGTATGTGTATGCCACTGGCTGTACTTCCTGAATGGTTGGTGCCCCACTTTTGTCAAACCCCTTGAATTACAGCTGAAAGTCCTGACTTCGCTCCCATCTGGGTGTGTTTCCTTTCAACTTCAGTGTGGTGGTGTACAGAGGCCAAATGCCAAAACGGTTACCCTTGTTCCAATATTTCTGGTCCTGAGTGTAGATCCCCCTCTTCCAGTCACAGGCTGTGTATCTTGGCTTAGATTTGCCAAAGCACTGCCTGCCACAAAGGATGCCCAGTGGGAAACAGACCTTGACACCTGGCAATCGCAAATGCCGCCGTGCTTCTCCAACGTGAGAAGGATCTCATCCTTGCTGCTGAACTGAGCGGTAGACTAAACACAAGAGGAGGGAACAAAGCAAGGAAGTTGAGTACATTTTTCAGGCAGAACTGGGACAAAAAAGTGAAATAAATTTTAACTAAATTATACGCAGTTAAACAGCAACACGTAATAACCGATTTCCCCGTGATGTAACATTACGGGTCTGGGGGCAGCTTCTGGAGAAGAATTCAGGGAAAGAGCGAAGGACACGGGAAGATACGGACACGGGGCCAACGGCCGTCTCCGGGCGCCTCGGTTGACGCCGCTCGCGGGGAACCGTGGTACGAGCCCCACGCGCTTGCTTCAAGCGCCACGTCCTGCTTCTCAGCCTCGCGGCGCAAATTCCAAAGACACCACTTACAGAAAAGGCCAACTTCTCCAGGAAGTGCGAGATGCCGCCAGCGTGTTTCGCCTCGTATCGCGACCCTGAGTTTATGAGGACTGGTCAAAGCGCAGGAGGGGAGAGAGAAGGGGGCGCGGTGAGCGCAGCCGCAGGGAAGCGGCCTCGCCCGGCACCGCCGGCCCGAGCGGCCGGGCCCCGCGGCCCACAGAGCCCTCCCCGCCGGGAGGCTCCCAGCAACCGGCCCGCCCGCCCGGCCCCTTACCGCCCAGCGTGCAGAACGGCCCGAACTTCCTCTGGGAGGCCACGCGCAGCCCGTCCTCCAGCGCGGTGACCTCCGTCTCGAAGCCCTCCGGCCCGTCCAGGCCGGCGAAGGCGGGCGCGGGCAGCCCGGGCAGGGGGGCCGTCAGGGGGGTGCCGGGGTAGCCGCCCCCGCTGCTGAACCCGCGCGACCCGGCCAGCCGCAGCCTGAAACGCGAGGAGGGGGAGGTGGTCGCGGGCAGGGCAGGGCAGGGCCGGGCCGGGCCGGGCCCCGGAGGGCGAGGCCGGCAGCCCCTCAGCTCCCGCGCGCCTGGACGCCCCGGGAGGACCCCTCGCTGCCGTCTGCGCGGCGGCCAAGTGAGAGACCCCCGGGACAAGGGAGGGGCCCCTGGGGGCGCGGCAGCACGGCCGGAGCGCCCACAGCCCAAGGGGGAAGCGCCTCGCCTCGCCTCGCCTCGCCTCGCCTCACCTCCGCGCCGGGCCCACAACGCCTCTCCGCACCGCACTGGCCGCCATCATTGCTCGCTGAGGGAGGCGGACGCGGATTGGCTGCTCGGCGCCGACGGCGGGGACGATTGCGGGACGACTCTCGGGGCGGCCCCTCGGGAGGAAGAGGAGGAGCTTCCTCGGAAAAGGCGCGCCGGGAGGTCCCGCCCCCGCTTCCGGAATCCGTCCGGCGAGGGAAGGAGCGTCGTTGTTCGGCCGCGTAGGTGCCCGGATGCGGGTAGGGCGCCGGGGATGCTGGGAGTCGCAGTCCCGGGCGGTGCGGCGCGGCGCGGCGCAGCACGCGCGGCGCTCCTCTCCCCGGGAGGGAGGCCCGGGAGGGAGAGAGCGGGGGAGGCCGGTAGCCGGAGGCCTGGTCTGGAGGCCCCGCGTTGGGGAGAGGCCCCCTGCCTGCCTACCTGCCTGCCTGCCTGCCCGCCCGCTCGCCCGCCCGCCCAAAGAGGCCGTGACAGGCCGGAGGCTTCGGCCTTCCTCCCGCGCGGACCTTGCACCTCCAAGGCCTCCAGGGAAGAGGAGACCCTCGAAACGCCTCTCCTCCTTCCCAGTGCGAGTGTTTCAATACTAAGTATAAGAATATATATATGTATATATAACACTGGAAGTGAACTCAAGACAGCTCGCACAACTGGCCATCAAGTGCGGCACTGGTGATGCACTGTCCCCACTACTGTTCTGCGTAGGCATAAACCCCCTCAGCCAGATAATCACAAGGTCTGGATATGGATATGGGTAGGCTGCAGGTGGCAAGTGGCTGCAGGACCTGAAAGCAGACCACAGCAATCTCCCAGAACAGGAACCAGTCACCGTCACAGTAGCAGACATCCAACAGCGGGTCACGAACATGAAAAGCTGGATGGTGCCTGGCCCGGACATGATCCACACCTGCTGGCTAAAGAGACTAACAGCAGTGCATGAACGCCTAGCAGCACAGATGAACCAACTGCTAGCAGCAGGCTCCCACCCAGACTGGCTAACACAAGGAAGGACATTGCTGATCATGAAAGACCCTCACAAGGGAACAGCACCATCCAACTACCAGCCAATAACCTGCCTCCCCACAACACGGAAAGTTCTATCAGGCATCCTAGCCGCCAAGCTACAAGACCATATGGGCCAGTACATGAGCACAGCTCAGAAGGGCATTGGGAACAACACCAGAGGCTCAAAACACTAGTTACTCATAGATAGAGCAGTCACCCAAGACTCAAGGACTAGGCAGACCAATCTGAGCACAGCCTGGACTACGGGTACAAGTTCAAGAGTGGAATCACTATCAGCCACCTTCTCTACATGGATGACATCAAGCTGTATGCTAAGAGTGAACCAGACATCGATTTGCTGATCCACCTGATCTACAGCGAGGACATTGGGATGTCATTCGGACTGGAGAAGTGTGGCAGGATGATAGTAAAGAGAGGGGAGGTAGTTAAGACCGATGGGGTGGAACTACCAGTGGGCCACATAGCAGACATAGAGACCAGCTATAAATACCTTGGTGTCCCACAGACACATGGGAACCATGATGAGGAGGCAAGGAAGACAGCAACATCCAAGTACCACCAAAGGATAAGACAGGTCCTGAAGAGCCAGCTCAGTGGGAAGAACCAGATCCATGCCATCAACATGTACACCCTGCCAGTCATCAGATACCCTGCCGGTATAGTGAGCTGGCCAAAGGAAGACATGGAGGCTGCCCATGTGAAGACCGGGAAGCTCCTCACCATGTACGGAGGTTTCCACCCCAAGTCCAACACCCAGAGACTGTACACCAGCCGCAAAGAGGGCGGGCGGAGTCTGATGAGTGTCTAAGCCACTGTCCTGGACGAAACCCGGAGTATCCAGGAGTACATCAGTAAGATGGCACCCAAAGATGAGCTGCTGAGGCGGCAGCAGACATGGGAAGAAGTGCAAGTGGAGGAAATGCCGTGGCAAGACAAGCCCCTGCATGGGATGTACCATCGACAGATAGCTGAGGTGGCTGACATTGGGAAATCCTACCAGTGGCTGGAAAGGGCCGGACTAAGAGACAGCACTGAGGCACTGATCACAGCAGCACAAGAACAGGCACTAAGCACCAGATTCATAGAAGCAGGGGTCTACCACACTAGACAGGATCCAAGGTGCAGATTGTGCAAAGAGGCCTCAGAGACAGTCCAACACATAGTGGCAAGGTGTAAGATGCAGGCAGGAACGGCATACACTGAACGGCTCAACCAAGTAGCTGGCATTGTGTACAGGAACATTTGCACAGCGTATGGGCTAGACCCCCCCCAAGTCCAGATGGGAGATTCCACAGAAGGTCGTGGAGAATGACAGGGCTAAGATCCTGTGGGACTTCCAGATCCAGACGGACAGGCAGGGACTGACCAGACATCGTGGTAGCAGACAAGGACCAGAAGACAGCGGTAGTGATAGATGTGGCAGTGCCAAGTGGCAGCAACATCAGGAAGAAGGAGCGTGGGAAGCTGGAGAAGGACCAGGGCCTGAAGGAAGAAACAGAGAGGATGTGGAAAGTAAAGGCCAAAGTGGTCCCAGTGGTGGTAGGAGCACTCGGGGCCATGACTCCTAAGCTGGTAGAATGGCTCCAACAGATCCCAGGAACAACATCAGAGCTCTCTGTGCAGAAGAGTGCAGTGCTAGGAACAGCTAAGATACTGCGCAGAATCCTCAAACTCCCAGGCCTCTGGTAGAGGACCCGAGATTGAGGAAGACACATACCACCCATAGGGGTGAGAGGGGAATTTTTATACTGTGTATATGTATGTATGTATGTGTATACACACACACACACACACAAATATATTTGTATGTAAACTCTGTGTATCTGAAATCTTCTGTCACTGCCTCGCTCCTCTTCGCCCCCTCAGGAGGACGGACGAGTCTGGCGGAGGAGCAGAGAGAGCCCAGCCGAGGAGCCCTGCCCGGTCCAGGGCGCAGCTCCCCTGGGAGACGGCGGGGAAAGGCACGGAGGCTGCGGGGATGCGGAAGGGCTGCCCCCTGAGGAGATGATCCGGAGCCAAGAGGGACCCCATGAGAGGAGGGTGGCTGGAAAGAGAGGCCAGAACGAGGAAAAGGTCAAAATGCCCGGAAAAGCCAAGACGTGCCTGGAGTGTGGAGAATCCTTCAGAACAAACGAAAGTCTCCAATGTCATCAAAGAATCCACTCAGGAGAGAAACCCTATAAATGCCTGGAGTGTGGAAGGAGCTTCAGTGAGAGGGGAAGCCTTCATACACATCAAAGAATCCATTCCGGAGAGAAACCATATAAATACTTGGAGTGCGGAAAGAGCTTCAGTTGTAGGGGACACCTTTACAGACATCAAAGAATCCATTCAGGAGAAAATCCCTATAAATGTCTGGAGTGTGGAAAGTGTTTCAGTCTCAAGGGAAGCCTTCATACACATCAAAGGATCCATTCAGGAGAGAAACCCTATGAATGCCCGGAGTGTGGAAAGTGTTTCAGTCTGAAGGGAAGCCTTCTTAGACATCAAATAATGCACTCAGGAGAAAAACCATATAAATGCCTGGAGTGTGGGAAAAGTTTCAGTCATTTAGGACATCTCAGCCAACATGAAAGAATTCACACCGGAAAAAAACCGTATAAATGCCTGGAGTGTGGAAGAAGCTTCAGTGAGAGTGGAAGCCTTTATAGACATCAAAGAATCCATTCAGGAGAAAAAACGTATAAATGCCTGGAGTGTGAAAAGAGTTTCAGTTGCAGGGGAACCCTTTATACACATCAAATAATCCATTCGGGAGAGAAACCATATAAATGCCTGGAGTGTGGAAAGAGTTTCAGTTGCAGGGGAACCCTTTATAGACATCACAGAATCCATTCAGGAGAAAAACCATATAATTGCCTGGAGTGTGGAAAGAGTTTCAGTGACAGGGCAACCCTTTATAGACATCAAAGAATCCATTCAGGAGAGAAACCATATATATGCCTGGAGTGCGGAAAGAGTTTCAGTCGCAGGGGAAACCTCCATATACATCACAGAACCCATTCAGGAGAAAAACCGTATAAATGCCTGGAGTGTGAAAAGAGTTTCAGTGACAGGGAAACCCTTTGTAGACATCAAAAAATCCATTCAGGAAGAAACTAGATAAATGCCTGGAGTGGGGAAGGAGCTTCAGTGTGAGCGGAAGACTTTATACACATCAAGAAATCCATTCAGGAGAGAAACTATATAAATGCCTGGAGTGTGGAAAGAATTTCAGTCTCAGGGGAAACCTTTATACACATCAAAGACTCCATTCAGGAGAGAAACCATATAAGTTCCTGGAGTGTGGAAGAAGCTTCAGTGAGAGTGGAAGCCTTTATTCACATCAAAGGATCCGTTCAGGAGGGAAACTCTTTAAACGCCTGGAGTGTGGAAAAGGTTTTACTAATAGTGGACATCTCAGTCAGCATCATAGAATCCACACAGGAAAGAAAACCTATAAATGCATCGAATGTGGGAAAAGCTTGAGACAGACTGAACATCTCAAAATACGTCAAAGAGTTCACACCAGAAAAAACCTTAAAAATGCCTGGAGTGTGGAAAGAGCTTTGTTGATTGTGGAGGTCTCGAAAACCAACAAAGACTTCACAGAGGAGAGAAATCCTGCCCATGCAGGGAGTGTGGAAAAAGGTTCGTTGATTATGGATATCTCAATCAACATCATAGAATCCACCCAGGAGAAAAACTATATAGATGACTGGAATGTGAAAAGAGCTTTTATCACAACATAGAAAAATGCACACAGAAGAGAAATTACCTAAATGAATGAGTTTGGAAAGAGATTTAGAATTAATGAAAATCTGAGGAAACAAAAACAATTCTCACAGGAGAGAAAACAAATGAAAGCATGTATTCTTGAAAAACCTTCATTCAGAAGGGAAAAGGGTGAACATGAAAGAAATTAATGAAAGAATTAACACAGGAGAGGAAACACAGATGTTTGCAATGTGAAATGAGATTTAGTGGGAGCTAAAGTTTTACTTTGTTTCAAAGAATTAACATGAAGGAAAATAATAACTGAATTTCTACTTTGAACCAAGGTTTGGTTTAATTATCCATTCCTGAAAGTGCCAAACATATTTTAATTCATATAATGCGATAATAAAGATCTCATATAGAATGTTTTAAAACGCTGTTTGAGGAGTTTGATCAACATGGAAGCGGATTTTCTAATATATTAATTTCATCCTGAAGTCCTAAGAATTTCAGGTAGTCCTCGCCTAATGACCACAACTTTCCATCATTAAGCAAAGCAATTGTTTGGTGAAAGATCACATGGGCACGCGCCACTTAGCAACAACAGTTCTGGTAGTCTAGGTCGCGGTCGTTAGGTGAGGACGTCACACTTCTCCTGCCTTGTGCAAACTACCAGCTCTGTCCCCATGCCTCCTCCCTATCCAGGCCTAGCAAGATCCCTGCTCCACCACCCTGCAGCACTTGCCTCTGCTTCAACCCCCCGACCCGCCTATTTCCCCCCAATTTCTGCCCCTTTGGCCGTCTTGTGCTCTGCCGCCGCCTACCCCTGCCTCTCCGTCCCCTGACCTTCGCTGTCTTCTTCGTGGTGATGGCTCAGGATCCAGGAGCAGGGCAGGGCCCTGGAACATCCATGTCTGCTGAAGGGAGCTCGCTGGGCCTGGGCAGGGAGGAGGCAGGGTGGCGGCTCCCTGACTGAAGGTGACGGCTGTCAGCGCTGTGCAAAGCCTTGTGAGGCTCAGAAGGGCCTCTTAAGGGAAGGCCTTGCGAGGCCTCTGCAAGCCCTTGCAAGGCCTTGCAGAGCGCCAACATGTGAGAGATGGATAAAATATCTGTTGTTATTGACAAAGAAATAGTAACTTGAGCATGTTAAGAGTGCAGCTGCAATACTAAGTACCTAGCTGCCAAACGCTCTACCTCAAACTAGGGAGAGATAAGGAGACATCGCCATGGTTACCAAGAGGCCTCCAAATGGCCCCAAGAGGCACAGGAAATGAGGGGGGGAGATATCTCTGGGATGGGTCAAGGTGTGATAAAACCAGTCTGGAGCAGTTTTGACCTGTCCAAAGTGGTACTTAGCAGAGATCTTATAGGAATGCATGAACTCTTGCCCCCAACCCTTATTAGCCTAATAAGAACCACACCCTGCATAGCTAATCACCTATTTACCATGAACATGCGATGTATGAAGTGGGAGGGACCAGGAAGAAATCATAGGGGGGCGGAAAAGATTGTGACCTCAGAGTGAGCGTCGGCCTAGGGTTGTATAAAATGTGCTGAAATCTGTAAGAAGTGTGGCTTCTTATTTGCAACAAAGTCCACCAGCCTTTGCAAACGCTTCCAATAAAACTTTACTTCTGACTAACCCAGAGGGAGATTTGTGATGCTTGTTTCACACAATCTCGTCCGGGATCCCAACGGTCTCCGGGTAGCCTGGGGGCACCCCAGAGAAGGAAGGCATGCCCTGCTGAGTTTAGCAGTCCTTCAACAGGATTTACTCCAGGTCCGGTACCAGTGAAGAATCCCAGGATGCTAAATAGAGGTTGGTCAGGAAGTAAAGTAAAGGGACCCCTGGAAAAGAGAGCCTCGGAGAAATCAACCGGGCAACTCTGTGCCCAAACCCAGGTGAGAAATTGTGAACGCCAAAAGAAAGTACCTCCTGGGTGGTTGGGAGGTTGGGTAGTCCTGTGGGAAGGGACCTGAATGGTGAGATGCACCTAGGGATGTGAAAATCCGGGTAAAGTGCAAAGAGCGCAAAAGCGAAGCGGTGTATGTGTGAGTCTCTGTAGAATTGGAATGGTTGGTCTTTAAAAGTAGCCAGCGCGTGCTGGGAGACTAACATTGAACAGCAACCGTAAAAGTGGGCCCCTTAAACTCACTAATGGTGAATCCAACGTCTGTTGGAGGTGCTCAGAAAGGAGAGCAACATGAAAAAGGTCTACAGAAGGTGCGATTTCAGGTCCAGGAAGTGCCTAGCAAATTGTGGTAAAGCACTGTGGGGGAGTGCCTAGTAGTTTGTGGTAAAGCAGTCCACAGTAACCAACCTGTGTGCCTAGCAAACTCTAGTTTGTGGTAAAGCACTGTGGAAGGAGGCTGGAGTAAGGAAAATGTGTTAAGAGGATCCAGAAAAACCCTGAATTTAAGACTGATCCAGAGGGCCCTTTAGGAAAATTATTACGAGGCTGGACCTCTTCCCCTTATAAGGAAATAATAGAAAAGTTGAAATTGAATAAAGAGGATATGGTAAATTTGTGTTGTTATGTGTGGTGGGAAGACAAACAAGTTGCATGGCCCCGTGATGGGTCTAACGACTACTTCCAGTGCCATGCTTTATATGAATATGTAAAACAAAAAGAGTGTAAGTCACTAGAAAATGAATTGAATTATGCTTTAATCTGGACTCCTGACCAGTGGCCTGAATCAAGCAATAAGACAAATAGTGAGTCCCTCGATGGGGCAGTGGAGGAGGAGAGAAAACTCTTGCCACCACCATACAACCCAGAATATACCCAGGCCAATAACTGGGACCCTAAGCTCAGGAAAGAGCTTGGACAATGTCAGAGAGATCTCAGAGGTTTACCCTTTCATGACAAAGAAACTGAAACGGGCAGAGTGTGGATAGACCTGAAACAGCAATGGCCCCTTTGTATCCAAGATTGCAACAAGAGTTAAGACAATGCCAGACGGATTTAATTATTTTCCCCCTGGGGTCTGGAACTAAGAACATTGAGAAAAATAAAATATGTCCGTTAAGAGAGGTACCTATGGGACAGGGGCAAATTGGATATGTAAATGCCCCTTTAAGTGCTGCAGAAGTAAGGAATTCTAAAAAGGAAATGAAGGATCTCATAGAGGATCCAGTAGGATTGGCAGAACAATTTGATCAGTTTTTGGGACCAAATTTATATACTTGGTCCTAGTTGATGTCTGTTATGAGTATTCTGTTCAGAGGAGAAGAGAGGGGATTAATTAGACATGCAGCTATTGTGGAATGGGATAGGAGAAATCCCCCAGGGGAGGGAATAGTAGCAGGAGATCAGAAGTTCCCAAGTATGGACCCTAACTGGGACAACAGCAATCCAAATGGGAGAAATACTATGAAAAATCTAAGAAATATGACGATTCAAGGCATAAGGAACGCTGTGCCTAAGTCTCAAAATTTTAATAAAGTATTTGAGATACTGTATGGCACCTTTTATTTCCCAAGTCTCAATAAAGCCAAATAAAAAGACTTGAGACGAGGCTTCTTTAAGATAACAGATGTATTTTGATCAAGACACAGCTGGGTGACCCCAATCAACACATTCAGAAGAGATGTTGATGAAATCACACCTCACAAAACAAACATCAAAGGCTTTATAGACATGTAAATCTGTAATCAGATAGTACATCCCCTCACACCCATACAAGGGATTTTTGGGACGGTCTGAGCAAGTGAAAGGTGGTTCTTAGGAAGGTAAACTTAAATGTAACTTTTTCTTCTGGTTACCAAGAGAATGGCATACAAGATTTTTCTTATCTTTTCTCTGGAATGCAGGGCCCCACAACTATTGCAAAAGCTTGGTAAAACAAACAACTTGTACTCAGCTAATTGCTTATTCGAAGACAATCGGGCATTCAGCAAAGAGATAAGGGGGGGGGGGGGAGAAGAAACCAGTGCTCTTTTCAAAGCAAAAGCAAGTTAACCCTTTAGAAATAAAATAGAGTGCACTGTTACAGGTATGGTTAAACATTATGTGAAGCATATATATACTGTATATATATAGAATATAAAATTGTGTATATAGAGAATATAAAATTGTGTATCAAAATAATGCCCTTCATTTCCTCCCTTTGCTTTTGAACATAAGATGCTTCTTAAGTAGTCAGTTTCACAACTTGGGTTGTGACCAAGCCAGCACATCTAGGGGTTTGTGTGGCTGGTAAAGTCTATGGTTTCAAATCTTCTGTTCCTGAATTAGGCCTCTACCGGTGGACCTAATTAGTCCTTGAAAAGATCTGCTGGTGAAGCTAGAGAGCGCTGCAATTTTAGTTTAAGTCCATCAACTGAGGAAACTTGCCAGGTATCTGGGGGTTCCTTCACCTGCTTGATCCTGGATCCGTGCACCCAAGCTTTGATGCCTTCAACTTTTACAGCAGTGGGCGTGCTCAGGAGTACTTGCTTCGGCTCGGACCACTTTGGATCAGTGCAAGATGGGAACAGCTCCTTCACTCTGACCCACTGGCCTGGCTGGGCGATGGGTGGTACATCAGGAGCAACTGGCAAGGCGTCTCAGACCTGTAGTGAAATAAAAGATAGGACGCGCGCCAGCTTCTGCAAATATTGAGAAATGTTCTTTTCACCTGTCCATGCAGTTAGCACTTCATGAGATACAAACGGTCTCCCATAAAGCATTTCAAAAGGTGACAGCATCAGTGGCCCTCTGGGCATGGCCCTAATACGTGTTAAAGCAAGGGGCAGCATCTTTGGCCATGGTAACTGAGTCTCTTGACAAAGCTTGGCAAGCTGAGTCTTTAAAGAATGGTTCTTGGCCTCTCTGTATGCGTCTCTGGGAGGGAAGGAAAGAATCTGGCCTGGAAAAAGAGTCTTGCCTCCCTTTGCTTTGGGGGCGAATGGCCAGTGCAAGAAGAGATGCTTGCTTACGCATCTTCTTGTCTTCTTTCTTTTCATCCTCTAACTCTCTCTGAGAATAAACAGTGAAAGCCATCTGGATAAGGGTTTCAAAATTTTGGGTGGATGGGGCAGGTAACTTTTGGAGGTTTTTCCTAATATCTGGAGCACTTTGGCCAACGAAAGCAGCTTTAATCATAACTTCATTGGCAGGGGCTTCTGGGTCAAGATCAGTGAAGCGGCGATAGCCATCTTTAAGGCGTGTCAGGAATTCCATAGGGGATTCTTTGGGTTCCTGAACAATTTGATGGACACGATGAAAATTCACTGTCTTTGGCACACCCAGTCGCAGTCCCTGAAGGAAAGCAGTTCTAACCCTTTCCAAAACTAGTGCCCCATCTGGAGTATTGGGATTAGCCTCATAACTTGGCACCAGAACATCTTCAGCAGCTGGCCAAGCTCCAAGCGGGCGGCCAGCCTGCACATCCACATTTCTTGCAGCTGTGTATGCTTCAGTGGCTGCTTTAAGTACTTGACGCTTCTCTTCTGGTGATAAAAAGGCTGACATCAAAGTAAAAAGATCTGGGATGGTAGGTTTGTGAGTACAAATGATGCGTTGAACAAGATCCACATATTGCTGTGGAGACTCACGATAAGGAGGCAATCCTTCTCTCCAGTTAAATAAATCACTGGTAGTGAAAGGAGTGTGAATAAAAGCCAATTGGTTGCCCATTGGTACTTGTCTAAGAGGGGCAAGGAGATTAGGGTCCTGCCCCCGTAGTGGAGCAACAAAAATATCAGGAGAGTCAGTGTTGTAAACAAGTCCTGTCCTGGTATGTGAAGGGCTACTCACAGCCGCTGGTGACTGTGAAGCTGCCACTAAAAATTCTTGAGAAGCTGGCTGAAAAGCAGCTGCAGAGGTTAAAGGCAGTGGGGGCAGTCCCAGCTGCGGGGGTTGCTGCAACAGCAGAGCCCGTGGGGGCTGGCAATGGAGATGCCTGAGGAGCTGATGCAGGAGGCGGAGGAGGGGCCGTTGGAGTACAATAAGGGGGGGGGAAATTCCTCCTCCTCCTCCTCCGTTTTGTGCTTTAGCTTTGTTTCTGTGTCCTGCTCAGGTCTCGGCTGAAGGTAAATAAGTTTTACAGGGTTGGTTTTCAGCCCACATAGAACTTGAATGTCTGGGCGAAGGAAGAGGTTAAAGAAAAATTTAGCATATATCTCTTCCTCAATTCTGCCACTTGAAGCCAAAAGCTGGCAAAAATATTTATGAACTCTCCATCAACAGTACCTTCTGGTGGCCAAAATCCTACATTTGGGCCAATATAATAATGTGGCCAAACGAGTTCACAAAAAGTTTTTAGTTTATTCTTTTTAAAACTCAATTTCATTGCAACTCTGGGTTTTAAAATGTCCCAGTGCTTGATAACACACTCCAGTGGCTGAGGGCTTTTTACCCGCTTACAGCTTTCTGCCACGGTTTCCTTCCTTGCTGTTTCACTCAGGCGGCTGTTGCTGTTCCCCATAGTGCCACCTAGTGGATTTTCTTCTTTTTCTTTTCTTTTCTTTTCTTTTTCCTTTTTCCTTTTTCCTCTTTTTTTTCTTTTTTCTTTTTAAGCCTTCTATTGCTGTGAGTTATGGTGGGTGCTGCCTAGAGGATTTCTCGGGTCTTTCCTTCAACTCGGGATTCTTTGAGAAAGAGTTGCACAGGAAAATTTCTCGGGCTGCCTGCTCCCTGTTCGTCTTTCCCTCGACGCAGGGCCTCAGCTCGGGATTTCTAGGAATTTCTCGGGCTGATTTTTTCTTCAATCAGCTCGGGGTCTGGCCAGAGTACCCTCCCTAATGTGAAATCCTTTTCCATGTAATAGTGCACCCTCCTACCTTGGAATCCTCCTCTAGGACAATATATTCCAACACACACACAAATCAACCACGCGGATCGTCGTGGCCTCTATCGCCTCACATGGGTAATCAGAGGAAACGCACTAAGATCCTCACACACTCACTTCATGGGCAGATCTCTAACAGAAGTTTCCCATGTCTCATTCACGCACTCACAAGGCACCACTCCCCACCTAATAAAAGCATACTCACCCTTCCCAATCCGTCTTTATACAACGGAAGGGAGAAGCCTCAATTTTGGAGCATTCAGGCCCAGCAGGAGCGGAGTCTGCCGACGGCGATCAGCACAAGGTCACTGGAAAACTTCCCAGGCGCGCGCTTGACATTGATGGATGGTCTCCGTCGATTTTCCCCATCCGCTGTTGTGAAGGCAATGAGGGGGGCTTAAAGCAGCCTCCCCAAGGAATCCCTGCCTTCGGGACTCCTGGCTGGCTCACCAAAAATGTATGGCACCTTTTATTTCCCAAGTCTCAATAAAGCCAAATAAAAAGACTTGAGACGAGGCTTCTTTAAGATAACAGATGTATTTTGATCTTTAAGATAACAGATGTATTTTGATCAAGACACAGCTGGGTGACCCCAATCAACACATTCAGAAGAGATGTTGATGAAATCACACCTCACAAAACAAACATCAAAGGCTTTATAGACATGTAAATCTGTAATCAGATAGTACATCCCCTCACACCCATACAAGGGATTTTTGGGACGGTCTGAGCAAGTGAAAGGTGGTTCTTAGGAAGGTAAACTTAAATGTAACTTTTTCTTCTGGTTACCAAGAGAATGGCATACAAGATTTTTCTTATCTTTTCTCTGGAATGCAGGGCCCCACAACTATTGCAAAAGCTTGGTAAAACAAACAACTTGTACTCAGCTAATTGCTTATTCGAAGACAATCGGGCATTCAGCAAAGAGATAAGGGGGGGGGGGAGAAGAAACCAGTGCTCTTTTCAAAGCAAAAGCAAGTTAACCCTTTAGAAATAAAATAGAGTGCACTGTTACAGGTATGGTTAAACATTATGTGAAGCATATATATACTGTATATATATAGAATATAAAATTGTGTATATAGAGAATATAAAATTGTGTATCAAAATAATGCCCTTCATTTCCTCCCTTTGCTTTTGAACATAAGATGCTTCTTAAGTAGTCAGTTTCACAACTTGGGTTGTGACCAAGCCAGCACATCTAGGGGTTTGTGTGGCTGGTAAAGTCTATGGTTTCAAATCTTCTGTTCCTGAATTAGGCCTCTACCGGTGGACCTAATTAGTCCTTGAAAAGATCTGCTGGTGAAGCTAGAGAGCGCTGCAATTTTAGTTTAAGTCCATCAACTGAGGAAACTTGCCAGGTATCTGGGGGTTCCTTCACCTGCTTGATCCTGGATCCGTGCACCCAAGCTTTGATGCCTTCAACTTTTACAGCAGTGGGCGTGCTCAGGAGTACTTGCTTCGGCTCGGACCACTTTGGATCAGTGCAAGATGGGAACAGCTCCTTCACTCTGACCCACTGGCCTGGCTGGGCGATGGGTGGTACATCAGGAGCAACTGGCAAGGCGTCTCAGACCTGTAGTGAAATAAAAGATAGGACGCGCGCCAGCTTCTGCAAATATTGAGAAATGTTCTTTTCACCTGTCCATGCAGTTAGCACTTCATGAGATACAAACGGTCTCCCATAAAGCATTTCAAAAGGTGACAGCATCAGTGGCCCTCTGGGCATGGCCCTAATACGTGTTAAAGCAAGGGGCAGCATCTTTGGCCATGGTAACTGAGTCTCTTGACAAAGCTTGGCAAGCTGAGTCTTTAAAGAATGGTTCTTGGCCTCTCTGTATGCGTCTCTGGGAGGGAAGGAAAGAATCTGGCCTGGAAAAAGAGTCTTGCCTCCCTTTGCTTTGGGGGCGAATGGCCAGTGCAAGAAGAGATGCTTGCTTACGCATCTTCTTGTCTTCTTTCTTTTCATCCTCTAACTCTCTCTGAGAATAAACAGTGAAAGCCATCTGGATAAGGGTTTCAAAATTTTGGGTGGATGGGGCAGGTAACTTTTGGAGTTTTTTCCTAATATCTGGAGCACTTTGGCCAACGAAAGCAGCTTTAATCATAACTTCATTGGCAGGGGCTTCTGGGTCAAGATCAGTGAAGCGGCGATAGCCATCTTTAAGGCGTGTCAGGAATTCCATAGGGGATTCTTTGGGTTCCTGAACAATTTGATGGACACGATGAAAATTCACTGTCTTTGGCACACCCAGTCGCAGTCCCTGAAGGAAAGCAGTTCTAACCCTTTCCAAAACTAGTGCCCCATCTGGAGTATTGGGATTAGCCTCATAACTTGGCACCAGAACATCTTCAGCAGCTGGCCAAGCTCCAAGCGGGCGGCCAGCCTGCACATCCACATTTCTTGCAGCTGTGTATGCTTCAGTGGCTGCTTTAAGTACTTGACGCTTCTCTTCTGGTGATAAAAAGGCTGACATCAAAGTAAAAAGATCTGGGATGGTAGGTTTGTGAGTACAAATGATGCGTTGAACAAGATCCACATATTGCTGTGGAGACTCACGATAAGGAGGCAATCCTTCTCTCCAGTTAAATAAATCACTGGTAGTGAAAGGAGTGTGAATAAAAGCCAATTGGTTGCCCATTGGTACTTGTCTAAGAGGGGCAAGGAGATTAGGGTCCTGCCCCCGTAGTGGAGCAACAAAAATATCAGGAGAGTCAGTGTTGTAAACAAGTCCTGTCCTGGTATGTGAAGGGCTACTCACAGCCGCTGGTGACTGTGAAGCTGCCACTAAAAATTCTTGAGAAGCTGGCTGAAAAGCAGCTGCAGAGGTTAAAGGCAGTGGGGGCAGTCCCAGCTGCGGGGGTTGCTGCAACAGCAGAGCCCGTGGGGGCTGGCAATGGAGATGCCTGAGGAGCTGATGCAGGAGGCGGAGGAGGGGCCGTTGGAGTACAATAAGGGGGGAAATTCCTCCTCCTCCTCCTCCGTTTTGTGCTTTAGCTTTGTTTCTGTGTCCTGCTCAGGTCTCGGCTGCAGGGAAAAAGTTTTACAGGGTTGGTTTTCAGCCCACATAGAACTTGAATGTCTGGGCGAAGGAAGAGGTTAAAGAAAAATTTAGCATATATCTCTTCCTCAATTCTGCCACTTGAAGCCAAAAAGCTGGCAAAAATATTTATGAACTCTCCATCAACAGTACCTTCTGGTGGCCAAAATCCTACATTTGGGCCAATATAATAATGTGGCCAAACGAGTTCACAAAAAGTTTTTAGTTTATTCTTTTTAAAACTCAATTTCATTGCAACTCTGGGTTTTAAAATGTCCCAGTGCTTGATAACACACTCCAGTGGCTGAGGGCTTTTTACCCGCTTACAGCTTTCTGCCACGGTTTCCTTCCTTGCTGTTTCACTCAGGCGGCTGTTGCTGTTCCCCATAGTGCCACCTAGTGGATTTTCTTCTTTTTCTTTTCTTTTCTTTTCTTTTTCCTTTTTCCTTTTTCCTCTTTTTTTTTTTCTTTTTTCTTTTTAAGCCTTCTATTGCTGTGAGTTATGGTGGGTGCTGCCTAGAGGATTTCTCGGGTCTTTCCTTCAACTCGGGATTCTTTGAGAAAGAGTTGCACAGGAAAATTTCTCGGGCTGCCTGCTCCCTGTTCGTCTTTCCCTCGACGCAGGGCCTCAGCTCGGGATTTCTAGGAATTTCTCGGGCTGATTTTTTCTTCAATCAGCTCGGGGTCTGGCCAGAGTACCCTCCCTAATGTGAAATCCTTTTCCATGTAATAGTGCACCCTCCTACCTTGGAATCCTCCTCTAGGACAATATATTCCAACACACACACAAATCAACCACGCGGATCGTCGTGGCCTCTATCGCCTCACATGGGTAATCAGAGGAAACGCACTAAGATCCTCACACACTCACTTCATGGGCAGATCTCTAACAGAAGTTTCCCATGTCTCATTCACGCACTCACAAGGCACCACTCCCCACCTAATAAAAGCATACTCACCCTTCCCAATCCGTCTTTATACAACGGAAGGGAGAAGCCTCAATTTTGGAGCATTCAGGCCCAGCAGGAGCGGAGTCTGCCGACGGCGATCAGCACAAGGTCACTGGAAAACTTCCCAGGCGCGCGCTTGACATTGATGGATGGTCTCCGTCGATTTTCCCCATCCGCTGTTGTGAAGGCAATGAGGGGGGCTTAAAGCAGCCTCCCCAAGGAATCCCTGCCTTCGGGACTCCTGGCTGGCTCACCAAAAATGTATGGCACCTTTTATTTCCCAAGTCTCAATAAAGCCAAATAAAAAGACTTGAGACGAGGCTTCTTTAAGATAACAGATGTATTTTGATCTTTAAGATAACAGATGTATTTTGATCAAGACACAGCTGGGTGACCCCAATCAACACATTCAGAAGAGATGTTGATGAAATCACACCTCACAAAACAAACATCAAAGGCTTTATAGACATGTAAATCTGTAATCAGATAGTACATCCCCTCACACCCATACAAGGGATTTTTGGGACGGTCTGAGCAAGTGAAAGGTGGTTCTTAGGAAGGTAAACTTAAATGTAACTTTTTCTTCTGGTTACCAAGAGAATGGCATACAAGATTTTTCTTATCTTTTCTCTGGAATGCAGGGCCCCACAACTATTGCAAAAGCTTGGTAAAACAAACAACTTGTACTCAGCTAATTGCTTATTCGAAGACAATCGGGCATTCAGCAAAGAGATAAGGGGGGAGAAGAAACCAGTGCTCTTTTCAAAGCAAAAGCAAGTTAACCCTTTAGAAATAAAATAGAGTGCACTGTTACAGGTATGGTTAAACATTATGTGAAGCATATATATACTGTATATATATAGAATATAAAATTGTGTATATAGAGAATATAAAATTGTGTATCAAAATAATGCCCTTCATTTCCTCCCTTTGCTTTTGAACATAAGATGCTTCTTAAGTAGTCAGTTTCACAACTTGGGTTGTGACCAAGCCAGCACATCTAGGGGTTTGTGTGGCTGGTAAAGTCTATGGTTTCAAATCTTCTGTTCCTGAATTAGGCCTCTACCGGTGGACCTAATTAGTCCTTGAAAAGATCTGCTGGTGAAGCTAGAGAGCGCTGCAATTTTAGTTTAAGTCCATCAACTGAGGAAACTTGCCAGGTATCTGGGGGTTCCTTCACCTGCTTGATCCTGGATCCGTGCACCCAAGCTTTGATGCCTTCAACTTTTACAGCAGTGGGCGTGCTCAGGAGTACTTGCTTCGGCTCGGACCACTTTGGATCAGTGCAAGATGGGAACAGCTCCTTCACTCTGACCCACTGGCCTGGCTGGGCGATGGGTGGTACATCAGGAGCAACTGGCAAGGCGTCTCAGACCTGTAGTGAAATAAAAGATAGGACGCGCGCCAGCTTCTGCAAATATTGAGAAATGTTCTTTTCACCTGTCCATGCAGTTAGCACTTCATGAGATACAAACGGTCTCCCATAAAGCATTTCAAAAGGTGACAGCATCAGTGGCCCTCTGGGCATGGCCCTAATACGTGTTAAAGCAAGGGGCAGCATCTTTGGCCATGGTAACTGAGTCTCTTGACAAAGCTTGGCAAGCTGAGTCTTTAAAGAATGGTTCTTGGCCTCTCTGTATGCGTCTCTGGGAGGGAAGGAAAGAATCTGGCCTGGAAAAAGAGTCTTGCCTCCCTTTGCTTTGGGGGCGAATGGCCAGTGCAAGAAGAGATGCTTGCTTACGCATCTTCTTGTCTTCTTTCTTTTCATCCTCTAACTCTCTCTGAGAATAAACAGTGAAAGCCATCTGGATAAGGGTTTCAAAATTTTGGGTGGATGGGGCAGGTAACTTTTGGAGTTTTTTCCTAATATCTGGAGCACTTTGGCCAACGAAAGCAGCTTTAATCATAACTTCATTGGCAGGGGCTTCTGGGTCAAGATCAGTGAAGCGGCGATAGCCATCTTTAAGGCGTGTCAGGAATTCCATAGGGGATTCTTTGGGTTCCTGAACAATTTGATGGACACGATGAAAATTCACTGTCTTTGGCACACCCAGTCGCAGTCCCTGAAGGAAAGCAGTTCTAACCCTTTCCAAAACTAGTGCCCCATCTGGAGTATTGGGATTAGCCTCATAACTTGGCACCAGAACATCTTCAGCAGCTGGCCAAGCTCCAAGCGGGCGGCCAGCCTGCACATCCACATTTCTTGCAGCTGTGTATGCTTCAGTGGCTGCTTTAAGTACTTGACGCTTCTCTTCTGGTGATAAAAAGGCTGACATCAAAGTAAAAAGATCTGGGATGGTAGGTTTGTGAGTACAAATGATGCGTTGAACAAGATCCACATATTGCTGTGGAGACTCACGATAAGGAGGCAATCCTTCTCTCCAGTTAAATAAATCACTGGTAGTGAAAGGAGTGTGAATAAAAGCCAATTGGTTGCCCATTGGTACTTGTCTAAGAGGGGCAAGGAGATTAGGGTCCTGCCCCCGTAGTGGAGCAACAAAAATATCAGGAGAGTCAGTGTTGTAAACAAGTCCTGTCCTGGTATGTGAAGGGCTACTCACAGCCGCTGGTGACTGTGAAGCTGCCACTAAAAATTCTTGAGAAGCTGGCTGAAAAGCAGCTGCAGAGGTTAAAGGCAGTGGGGGGGCAGTCCCAGCTGCGGGGGTTGCTGCAACAGCAGAGCCCGTGGGGGCTGGCAATGGAGATGCCTGAGGAGCTGATGCAGGAGGCGGAGGAGGGGCCGTTGGAGTACAATAAGGGAGGAGGGAAATTCCTCCTCCTCCTCCTCCGTTTTGTGCTTTAGCTTTGTTTCTGTGTCCTGCTCAGGTCTCGGCTGCAGGGAAAAAAGTTTTACAGGGTTGGTTTTCAGCCCACATAGAACTTGAATGTCTGGGCGAAGGAAGAGGTTAAAGAAAAATTTAGCATATATCTCTTCCTCAATTCTGCCACTTGAAGCCAAAAAGCTGGCAAAAATATTTATGAACTCTCCATCAACAGTACCTTCTGGTGGCCAAAATCCTACATTTGGGCCAATATAATAATGTGGCCAAACGAGTTCACAAAAAGTTTTTAGTTTATTCTTTTTAAAACTCAATTTCATTGCAACTCTGGGTTTTAAAATGTCCCAGTGCTTGATAACACACTCCAGTGGCTGAGGGCTTTTTACCCGCTTACAGCTTTCTGCCACGGTTTCCTTCCTTGCTGTTTCACTCAGGCGGCTGTTGCTGTTCCCCATAGTGCCACCTAGTGGATTTTCTTCTTTTTCTTTTCTTTTCTTTTCTTTTTCCTTTTCCTTTTTCCTCTTTTTTTTTTCTTTTTCTTTTTAAGCCTTCTATTGCTGTGAGTTATGGTGGGTGCTGCCTAGAGGATTTCTCGGGTCTTTCCTTCAACTCGGGATTCTTTGAGAAAGAGTTGCACAGGAAAATTTCTCGGGCTGCCTGCTCCCTGTTCGTCTTTCCCTCGACGCAGGGCCTCAGCTCGGGATTTCTAGGAATTTCTCGGGCTGATTTTTCTTCAATCAGCTCGGGGTCTGGCCAGAGTACCCTCCCTAATGTGAAATCCTTTTCCATGTAATAGTGCACCCTCCTACCTTGGAATCCTCCTCTAGGACAATATATTCCAACACACACACAAATCAACCACGCGGATCGTCGTGGCCTCTATCGCCTCACATGGGTAATCAGAGGAAACGCACTAAGATCCTCACACACTCACTTCATGGGCAGATCTCTAACAGAAGTTTCCCATGTCTCATTCACGCACTCACAAGGCACCACTCCCCACCTAATAAAAGCATACTCACCCTTCCCAATCCGTCTTTATACAACGGAAGGGAGAAGCCTCAATTTTGGAGCATTCAGGCCCAGCAGGAGCGGAGTCTGCCGACGGCGATCAGCACAAGGTCACTGGAAAACTTCCCAGGCGCGCGCTTGACATTGATGGATGGTCTCCGTCGATTTTCCCCATCCGCTGTTGTGAAGGCAATGAGGGGGGCTTAAAGCAGCCTCCCCAAGGAATCCCTGCCTTCGGGACTCCTGGCTGGCTCACCAAAAATGTATGGCACCTTTTATTTCCCAAGTCTCAATAAAGCCAAATAAAAAGACTTGAGACGAGGCTTCTTTAAGATAACAGATGTATTTTGATCTTTAAGATAACAGATGTATTTTGATCAAGACACAGCTGGGTGACCCCAATCAACACATTCAGAAGAGATGTTGATGAAATCACACCTCACAAAACAAACATCAAAGGCTTTATAGACATGTAAATCTGTAATCAGATAGTACATCCCCTCACACCCATACAAGGGATTTTTGGGACGGTCTGAGCAAGTGAAAGGTGGTTCTTAGGAAGGTAAACTTAAATGTAACTTTTTCTTCTGGTTACCAAGAGAATGGCATACAAGATTTTTCTTATCTTTTCTCTGGAATGCAGGGCCCCACAACTATTGCAAAAGCTTGGTAAAACAAACAACTTGTACTCAGCTAATTGCTTATTCGAAGACAATCGGGCATTCAGCAAAGAGATAAGGGGGGGAGAAGAAACCAGTGCTCTTTTCAAAGCAAAAGCAAGTTAACCCTTTAGAAATAAAATAGAGTGCACTGTTACAGGTATGGTTAAACATTATGTGAAGCATATATATACTGTATATATATAGAATATAAAATTGTGTATATAGAGAATATAAAATTGTGTATCAAAATAATGCCCTTCATTTCCTCCCTTTGCTTTTGAACATAAGATGCTTCTTATGTAGTCAGTTTCACAACTTGGGTTGTGACCAAGCCAGCACATCTAGGGGTTTGTGTGGCTGGTAAAGTCTATGGTTTCAAATCTTCTGTTCCTGAATTAGGCCTCTACCGGTGGACCTAATTAGTCCTTGAAAAGATCTGCTGGTGAAGCTAGAGAGCGCTGCAATTTTAGTTTAAGTCCATCAACTGAGGAAACTTGCCAGGTATCTGGGGGTTCCTTCACCTGCTTGATCCTGGATCCGTGCACCCAAGCTTTGATGCCTTCAACTTTTACAGCAGTGGGCGTGCTCAGGAGTACTTGCTTCGGCTCGGACCACTTTGGATCAGTGCAAGATGGGAACAGCTCCTTCACTCTGACCCACTGGCCTGGCTGGGCGATGGGTGGTACATCAGGAGCAACTGGCAAGGCGTCTCGGACCTGTAGTGAAATAAAAGATAGGACGCGCGCCAGCTTCTGCAAATATTGAGAAATGTTCTTTTCACCTGTCCATGCAGTTAGCACTTCATGAGATACAAACGGTCTCCCATAAAGCATTTCAAAAGGTGACAGCATCAGTGGCCCTCTGGGCATGGCCCTAATACGTGTTAAAGCAAGGGGCAGCATCTTTGGCCATGGTAACTGAGTCTCTTGACAAAGCTTGGCAAGCTGAGTCTTTAAAGAATGGTTCTTGGCCTCTCTGTATGCGTCTCTGGGAGGGAAGGAAAGAATCTGGCCTGGAAAAGAGTCTTGCCTCCCTTTGCTTTGGGGGCGAATGGCCAGTGCAAGAAGAGATGCTTGCTTACGCATCTTCTTGTCTTCTTTCTTTTCATCCTCTAACTCTCTCTGAGAATAAACAGTGAAAGCCATCTGGATAAGGGTTTCAAAATTTTGGGTGGATGGGGCAGGTAACTTTTGGAGTTTTTTCCTAATATCTGGAGCACTTTGGCCAACGAAAGCAGCTTTAATCATAACTTCATTGGCAGGGGCTTCTGGGTCAAGATCAGTGAAGCGGCGATAGCCATCTTTAAGGCGTGTCAGGAATTCCATAGGGGATTCTTTGGGTTCCTGAACAATTTGATGGACACGATGAAAATTCACTGTCTTTGGCACACCCAGTCGCAGTCCCTGAAGGAAAGCAGTTCTAACCCTTTCCAAAACTAGTGCCCCATCTGGAGTATTGGGATTAGCCTCATAACTTGGCACCAGAACATCTTCAGCAGCTGGCCAAGCTCCAAGCGGGCGGCCAGCCTGCACATCCACATTTCTTGCAGCTGTGTATGCTTCAGTGGCTGCTTTAAGTACTTGACGCTTCTCTTCTGGTGATAAAAAGGCTGACATCAAAGTAAAAAGATCTGGGATGGTAGGTTTGTGAGTACAAATGATGCGTTGAACAAGATCCACATATTGCTGTGGAGACTCACGATAAGGAGGCAATCCTTCTCTCCAGTTAAATAAATCACTGGTAGTGAAAGGAGTGTGAATAAAAGCCAATTGGTTGCCCATTGGTACTTGTCTAAGAGGGGCAAGGAGATTAGGGTCCTGCCCCCGTAGTGGAGCAACAAAAATATCAGGAGAGTCAGTGTTGTAAACAAGTCCTGTCCTGGTATGTGAAGGGCTACTCACAGCCGCTGGTGACTGTGAAGCTGCCACTAAAAATTCTTGAGAAGCTGGCTGAAAAGCAGCTGCAGAGGTTAAAGGCAGTGGGGGGGCAGTCCCAGCTGCGGGGGTTGCTGCAACAGCAGAGCCCGTGGGGGCTGGCAATGGAGATGCCTGAGGAGCTGATGCAGGAGGCGGAGGAGGGGCCGTTGGAGTACAATAAGGGGGGGGGGAAATTCCTCCTCCTCCTCCTCCGTTTTGTGCTTTAGCTTTGTTTCTGTGTCCTGCTCAGGTCTCGGCTGCAGGGAAAAAGTTTTACAGGGTTGGTTTTCAGCCCACATAGAACTTGAATGTCTGGGCGAAGGAAGAGGTTAAAGAAAAATTTAGCATATATCTCTTCCTCAATTCTGCCACTTGAAGCCAAAAAGCTGGCAAAAATATTTATGAACTCTCCATCAACAGTACCTTCTGGTGGCCAAAATCCTACATTTGGGCCAATATAATAATGTGGCCAAACGAGTTCACAAAAAGTTTTTAGTTTATTCTTTTTAAAACTCAATTTCATTGCAACTCTGGGTTTTAAAATGTCCCAGTGCTTGATAACACACTCCAGTGGCTGAGGGCTTTTTACCCGCTTACAGCTTTCTGCCACGGTTTCCTTCCTTGCTGTTTCACTCAGGCGGCTGTTGCTGTTCCCCATAGTGCCACCTAGTGGATTTTCTTCTTTTTCTTTTCTTTTCTTTTCTTTTTCCTTTTTCCTTTTTCCTCTTTTTTTTTTTCTTTTTTCTTTTTAAGCCTTCTATTGCTGTGAGTTATGGTGGGTGCTGCCTAGAGGATTTCTCGGGTCTTTCCTTCAACTCGGGATTCTTTGAGAAAGAGTTGCACAGGAAAATTTCTCGGGCTGCCTGCTCCCTGTTCGTCTTTCCCTCGACGCAGGGCCTCAGCTCGGGATTTCTAGGAATTTCTCGGGCTGATTTTTTCTTCAATCAGCTCGGGGTCTGGCCAGAGTACCCTCCCTAATGTGAAATCCTTTTCCATGTAATAGTGCACCCTCCTACCTTGGAATCCTCCTCTAGGACAATATATTCCAACACACACACAAATCAACCACGCGGATCGTCGTGGCCTCTATCGCCTCACATGGGTAATCAGAGGAAACGCACTAAGATCCTCACACACTCACTTCATGGGCAGATCTCTAACAGAAGTTTCCCATGTCTCATTCACGCACTCACAAGGCACCACTCCCCACCTAATAAAAGCATACTCACCCTTCCCAATCCGTCTTTATACAACGGAAGGGAGAAGCCTCAATTTTGGAGCATTCAGGCCCAGCAGGAGCGGAGTCTGCCGACGGCGATCAGCACAAGGTCACTGGAAAACTTCCCAGGCGCGCGCTTGACATTGATGGATGGTCTCCGTCGATTTTCCCCATCCGCTGTTGTGAAGGCAATGAGGGGGGCTTAAAGCAGCCTCCCCAAGGAATCCCTGCCTTCGGGACTCCTGGCTGGCTCACCAAAAATGTATGGCACCTTTTATTTCCCAAGTCTCAATAAAGCCAAATAAAAAGACTTGAGACGAGGCTTCTTTAAGATAACAGATGTATTTTGATCTTTAAGATAACAGATGTATTTTGATCAAGACACAGCTGGGTGACCCCAATCAACACATTCAGAAGAGATGTTGATGAAATCACACCTCACAAAACAAACATCAAAGGCTTTATAGACATGTAAATCTGTAATCAGATAGTACATCCCCTCACACCCATACAAGGGATTTTTGGGACGGTCTGAGCAAGTGAAAGGTGGTTCTTAGGAAGGTAAACTTAAATGTAACTTTTTCTTCTGGTTACCAAGAGAATGGCATACAAGATTTTTCTTATCTTTTCTCTGGAATGCAGGGCCCCACAACTATTGCAAAAGCTTGGTAAAACAAACAACTTGTACTCAGCTAATTGCTTATTCGAAGACAATCGGGCATTCAGCAAAGAGATAAGGGGGGGGGGGAGAAGAAACCAGTGCTCTTTTCAAAGCAAAAGCAAGTTAACCCTTTAGAAATAAAATAGAGTGCACTGTTACAGGTATGGTTAAACATTATGTGAAGCATATATATACTGTATATATATAGAATATAAAATTGTGTATATAGAGAATATAAAATTGTGTATCAAAATAATGCCCTTCATTTCCTCCCTTTGCTTTTGAACATAAGATGCTTCTTATGTAGTCAGTTTCACAACTTGGGTTGTGACCAAGCCAGCACATCTAGGGGTTTGTGTGGCTGGTAAAGTCTATGGTTTCAAATCTTCTGTTCCTGAATTAGGCCTCTACCGGTGGACCTAATTAGTCCTTGAAAAGATCTGCTGGTGAAGCTAGAGAGCGCTGCAATTTTAGTTTAAGTCCATCAACTGAGGAAACTTGCCAGGTATCTGGGGGTTCCTTCACCTGCTTGATCCTGGATCCGTGCACCCAAGCTTTGATGCCTTCAACTTTTACAGCAGTGGGCGTGCTCAGGAGTACTTGCTTCGGCTCGGACCACTTTGGATCAGTGCAAGATGGGAACAGCTCCTTCACTCTGACCCACTGGCCTGGCTGGGCGATGGGTGGTACATCAGGAGCAACTGGCAAGGCGTCTCGGACCTGTAGTGAAATAAAAGATAGGACGCGCGCCAGCTTCTGCAAATATTGAGAAATGTTCTTTTCACCTGTCCATGCAGTTAGCACTTCATGAGATACAAACGGTCTCCCATAAAGCATTTCAAAAGGTGACAGCATCAGTGGCCCTCTGGGCATGGCCCTAATACGTGTTAAAGCAAGGGGCAGCATCTTTGGCCATGGTAACTGAGTCTCTTGACAAAGCTTGGCAAGCTGAGTCTTTAAAGAATGGTTCTTGGCCTCTCTGTATGCGTCTCTGGGAGGGAAGGAAAGAATCTGGCCTGGAAAAAGAGTCTTGCCTCCCTTTGCTTTGGGGGCGAATGGCCAGTGCAAGAAGAGATGCTTGCTTACGCATCTTCTTGTCTTCTTTCTTTTCATCCTCTAACTCTCTCTGAGAATAAACAGTGAAAGCCATCTGGATAAGGGTTTCAAAATTTTGGGTGGATGGGGCAGGTAACTTTTGGAGTTTTTTCCTAATATCTGGAGCACTTTGGCCAACGAAAGCAGCTTTAATCATAACTTCATTGGCAGGGGCTTCTGGGTCAAGATCAGTGAAGCGGCGATAGCCATCTTTAAGGCGTGTCAGGAATTCCATAGGGGATTCTTTGGGTTCCTGAACAATTTGATGGACACGATGAAAATTCACTGTCTTTGGCACACCCAGTCGCAGTCCCTGAAGGAAAGCAGTTCTAACCCTTTCCAAAACTAGTGCCCCATCTGGAGTATTGGGATTAGCCTCATAACTTGGCACCAGAACATCTTCAGCAGCTGGCCAAGCTCCAAGCGGGCGGCCAGCCTGCACATCCACATTTCTTGCAGCTGTGTATGCTTCAGTGGCTGCTTTAAGTACTTGACGCTTCTCTTCTGGTGATAAAAAGGCTGACATCAAAGTAAAAAGATCTGGGATGGTAGGTTTGTGAGTACAAATGATGCGTTGAACAAGATCCACATATTGCTGTGGAGACTCACGATAAGGAGGCAATCCTTCTCTCCAGTTAAATAAATCACTGGTAGTGAAAGGAGTGTGAATAAAAGCCAATTGGTTGCCCATTGGTACTTGTCTAAGAGGGGCAAGGAGATTAGGGTCCTGCCCCCGTAGTGGAGCAACAAAAATATCAGGAGAGTCAGTGTTGTAAACAAGTCCTGTCCTGGTATGTGAAGGGCTACTCACAGCCGCTGGTGACTGTGAAGCTGCCACTAAAAATTCTTGAGAAGCTGGCTGAAAAGCAGCTGCAGAGGTTAAAGGCAGTGGGGGGGCAGTCCCAGCTGCGGGGGTTGCTGCAACAGCAGAGCCCGTGGGGGCTGGCAATGGAGATGCCTGAGGAGCTGATGCAGGAGGCGGAGGAGGGGCCGTTGGAGTACAATAAGGGGGGGGGGAAATTCCTCCTCCTCCTCCTCCGTTTTGTGCTTTAGCTTTGTTTCTGTGTCCTGCTCAGGTCTCGGCTGCAGGGAAAAAAGTTTTACAGGGTTGGTTTTCAGCCCACATAGAACTTGAATGTCTGGGCGAAGGAAGAGGTTAAAGAAAAATTTAGCATATATCTCTTCCTCAATTCTGCCACTTGAAGCCAAAAAGCTGGCAAAAATATTTATGAACTCTCCATCAACAGTACCTTCTGGTGGCCAAAATCCTACATTTGGGCCAATATAATAATGTGGCCAAACGAGTTCACAAAAAGTTTTTAGTTTATTCTTTTTAAAACTCAATTTCATTGCAACTCTGGGTTTTAAAATGTCCCAGTGCTTGATAACACACTCCAGTGGCTGAGGGCTTTTTACCCGCTTACAGCTTTCTGCCACGGTTTCCTTCCTTGCTGTTTCACTCAGGCGGCTGTTGCTGTTCCCCATAGTGCCACCTAGTGGATTTTCTTCTTTTTCTTTTCTTTTCTTTTCTTTTTCCTTTTTCCTCTTTTTTTTTTTCTTTTTTCTTTTTAAGCCTTCTATTGCTGTGAGTTATGGTGGGTGCTGCCTAGAGGATTTCTCGGGTCTTTCCTTCAACTCGGGATTCTTTGAGAAAGAGTTGCACAGGAAAATTTCTCGGGCTGCCTGCTCCCTGTTCGTCTTTCCCTCGACGCAGGGCCTCAGCTCGGGATTTCTAGGAATTTCTCGGGCTGATTTTTTCTTCAATCAGCTCGGGGTCTGGCCAGAGTACCCTCCCTAATGTGAAATCCTTTTCCATGTAATAGTGCACCCTCCTACCTTGGAATCCTCCTCTAGGACAATATATTCCAACACACACACAAATCAACCACGCGGATCGTCGTGGCCTCTATCGCCTCACATGGGTAATCAGAGGAAACGCACTAAGATCCTCACACACTCACTTCATGGGCAGATCTCTAACAGAAGTTTCCCATGTCTCATTCACGCACTCACAAGGCACCACTCCCCACCTAATAAAAGCATACTCACCCTTCCCAATCCGTCTTTATACAACGGAAGGGAGAAGCCTCAATTTTGGAGCATTCAGGCCCAGCAGGAGCGGAGTCTGCCGACGGCGATCAGCACAAGGTCACTGGAAAACTTCCCAGGCGCGCGCTTGACATTGATGGATGGTCTCCGTCGATTTTCCCCATCCGCTGTTGTGAAGGCAATGAGGGGGGCTTAAAGCAGCCTCCCCAAGGAATCCCTGCCTTCGGGACTCCTGGCTGGCTCACCAAAAATGTATGGCACCTTTTATTTCCCAAGTCTCAATAAAGCCAAATAAAAAGACTTGAGACGAGGCTTCTTTAAGATAACAGATGTATTTTGATCTTTAAGATAACAGATGTATTTTGATCAAGACACAGCTGGGTGACCCCAATCAACACATTCAGAAGAGATGTTGATGAAATCACACCTCACAAAACAAACATCAAAGGCTTTATAGACATGTAAATCTGTAATCAGATAGTACATCCCCTCACACCCATACAAGGGATTTTTGGGACGGTCTGAGCAAGTGAAAGGTGGTTCTTAGGAAGGTAAACTTAAATGTAACTTTTTCTTCTGGTTACCAAGAGAATGGCATACAAGATTTTTCTTATCTTTTCTCTGGAATGCAGGGCCCCACAACTATTGCAAAAGCTTGGTAAAACAAACAACTTGTACTCAGCTAATTGCTTATTCGAAGACAATCGGGCATTCAGCAAAGAGATAAGGGGGGGGGGGAGAAGAAACCAGTGCTCTTTTCAAAGCAAAAGCAAGTTAACCCTTTAGAAATAAAATAGAGTGCACTGTTACAGGTATGGTTAAACATTATGTGAAGCATATATATACTGTATATATATAGAATATAAAATTGTGTATATAGAGAATATAAAATTGTGTATCAAAATAATGCCCTTCATTTCCTCCCTTTGCTTTTGAACATAAGATGCTTCTTATGTAGTCAGTTTCACAACTTGGGTTGTGACCAAGCCAGCACATCTAGGGGTTTGTGTGGCTGGTAAAGTCTATGGTTTCAAATCTTCTGTTCCTGAATTAGGCCTCTACCGGTGGACCTAATTAGTCCTTGAAAAGATCTGCTGGTGAAGCTAGAGAGCGCTGCAATTTTAGTTTAAGTCCATCAACTGAGGAAACTTGCCAGGTATCTGGGGGTTCCTTCACCTGCTTGATCCTGGATCCGTGCACCCAAGCTTTGATGCCTTCAACTTTTACAGCAGTGGGCGTGCTCAGGAGTACTTGCTTCGGCTCGGACCACTTTGGATCAGTGCAAGATGGGAACAGCTCCTTCACTCTGACCCACTGGCCTGGCTGGGCGATGGGTGGTACATCAGGAGCAACTGGCAAGGCGTCTCGGACCTGTAGTGAAATAAAAGATAGGACGCGCGCCAGCTTCTGCAAATATTGAGAAATGTTCTTTTCACCTGTCCATGCAGTTAGCACTTCATGAGATACAAACGGTCTCCCATAAAGCATTTCAAAAGGTGACAGCATCAGTGGCCCTCTGGGCATGGCCCTAATACGTGTTAAAGCAAGGGGCAGCATCTTTGGCCATGGTAACTGAGTCTCTTGACAAAGCTTGGCAAGCTGAGTCTTTAAAGAATGGTTCTTGGCCTCTCTGTATGCGTCTCTGGGAGGGAAGGAAAGAATCTGGCCTGGAAAAAGAGTCTTGCCTCCCTTTGCTTTGGGGGCGAATGGCCAGTGCAAGAAGAGATGCTTGCTTACGCATCTTCTTGTCTTCTTTCTTTTCATCCTCTAACTCTCTCTGAGAATAAACAGTGAAAGCCATCTGGATAAGGGTTTCAAAATTTTGGGTGGATGGGGCAGGTAACTTTTGGAGTTTTTTCCTAATATCTGGAGCACTTTGGCCAACGAAAGCAGCTTTAATCATAACTTCATTGGCAGGGGCTTCTGGGTCAAGATCAGTGAAGCGGCGATAGCCATCTTTAAGGCGTGTCAGGAATTCCATAGGGGATTCTTTGGGTTCCTGAACAATTTGATGGACACGATGAAAATTCACTGTCTTTGGCACACCCAGTCGCAGTCCCTGAAGGAAAGCAGTTCTAACCCTTTCCAAAACTAGTGCCCCATCTGGAGTATTGGGATTAGCCTCATAACCTGGCACCAGAACATCTTCAGCAGCTGGCCAAGCTCCAAGCGGGCGGCCAGCCTGCACATCCACATTTCTTGCAGCTGTGTATGCTTCAGTGGCTGCTTTAAGTACTTGACGCTTCTCTTCTGGTGATAAAAAGGCTGACATCAAAGTAAAAAGATCTGGGATGGTAGGTTTGTGAGTACAAATGATGCGTTGAACAAGATCCACATATTGCTGTGGAGACTCACGATAAGGAGGCAATCCTTCTCTCCAGTTAAATAAATCACTGGTAGTGAAAGGAGTGTGAATAAAAGCCAATTGGTTGCCCATTGGTACTTGTCTAAGAGGGGCAAGGAGATTAGGGTCCTGCCCCCGTAGTGGAGCAACAAAAATATCAGGAGAGTCAGTGTTGTAAACAAGTCCTGTCCTGGTATGTGAAGGGCTACTCACAGCCGCTGGTGACTGTGAAGCTGCCACTAAAAATTCTTGAGAAGCTGGCTGAAAAGCAGCTGCAGAGGTTAAAGGCAGTGGGGGGGCAGTCCCAGCTGCGGGGGTTGCTGCAACAGCAGAGCCCGTGGGGGCTGGCAATGGAGATGCCTGAGGAGCTGATGCAGGAGGCGGAGGAGGGGCCGTTGGAGTACAATAAGGGGGGGGGAAATTCCTCCTCCTCCTCCTCCGTTTTGTGCTTTAGCTTTGTTTCTGTGTCCTGCTCAGGTCTCGGCTGCAGGGAAAAAGTTTTACAGGGTTGGTTTTCAGCCCACATAGAACTTGAATGTCTGGGCGAAGGAAGAGGTTAAAGAAAAATTTAGCATATATCTCTTCCTCAATTCTGCCACTTGAAGCCAAAAAGCTGGCAAAAATATTTATGAACTCTCCATCAACAGTACCTTCTGGTGGCCAAAATCCTACATTTGGGCCAATATAATAATGTGGCCAAACGAGTTCACAAAAAGTTTTTAGTTTATTCTTTTTAAAACTCAATTTCATTGCAACTCTGGGTTTTAAAATGTCCCAGTGCTTGATAACACACTCCAGTGGCTGAGGGCTTATTACCCGCTTACAGCTTTCTGCCACGGTTTCCTTCCTTGCTGTTTCACTCAGGCGGCTGTTGCTGTTCCCCATAGTGCCACCTAGTGGATTTTCTTCTTTTTCTTTTCTTTTCTTTTCTTTTTCCTTTTTCCTTTTTCCTCTTTTTTTTTTTCTTTTTTCTTTTTAAGCCTTCTATTGCTGTGAGTTATGGTGGGTGCTGCCTAGAGGATTTCTCGGGTCTTTCCTTCAACTCGGGATTCTTTGAGAAAGAGTTGCACAGGAAAATTTCTCGGGCTGCCTGCTCCCTGTTCGTCTTTCCCTCGACGCAGGGCCTCAGCTCGGGATTTCTAGGAATTTCTCGGGCTGATTTTTTCTTCAATCAGCTCGGGGTCTGGCCAGAGTACCCTCCCTAATGTGAAATCCTTTTCCATGTAATAGTGCACCCTCCTACCTTGGAATCCTCCTCTAGGACAATATATTCCAACACACACACAAATCAACCACGCGGATCGTCGTGGCCTCTATCGCCTCACATGGGTAATCAGAGGAAACGCACTAAGATCCTCACACACTCACTTCATGGGCAGATCTCTAACAGAAGTTTCCCATGTCTCATTCACGCACTCACAAGGCACCACTCCCCACCTAATAAAAGCATACTCACCCTTCCCAATCCGTCTTTATACAACGGAAGGGAGAAGCCTCAATTTTGGAGCATTCAGGCCCAGCAGGAGCGGAGTCTGCCGACGGCGATCAGCACAAGGTCACTGGAAAACTTCCCAGGCGCGCGCTTGACATTGATGGATGGTCTCCGTCGATTTTCCCCATCCGCTGTTGTGAAGGCAATGAGGGGGGCTTAAAGCAGCCTCCCCAAGGAATCCCTGCCTTCGGGACTCCTGGCTGGCTCACCAAAAATGTATGGCACCTTTTATTTCCCAAGTCTCAATAAAGCCAAATAAAAAGACTTGAGACGAGGCTTCTTTAAGATAACAGATGTATTTTGATCTTTAAGATAACAGATGTATTTTGATCAAGACACAGCTGGGTGACCCCAATCAACACATTCAGAAGAGATGTTGATGAAATCACACCTCACAAAACAAACATCAAAGGCTTTATAGACATGTAAATCTGTAATCAGATAGTACATCCCCTCACACCCATACAAGGGATTTTTGGGACGGTCTGAGCAAGTGAAAGGTGGTTCTTAGGAAGGTAAACTTAAATGTAACTTTTTCTTCTGGTTACCAAGAGAATGGCATACAAGATTTTTCTTATCTTTTCTCTGGAATGCAGGGCCCCACAACTATTGCAAAAGCTTGGTAAAACAAACAACTTGTACTCAGCTAATTGCTTATTCGAAGACAATCGGGCATTCAGCAAAGAGATAAGGGGGGAGAAGAAACCAGTGCTCTTTTCAAAGCAAAAGCAAGTTAACCCTTTAGAAATAAAATAGAGTGCACTGTTACAGGTATGGTTAAACATTATGTGAAGCATATATATACTGTATATATATAGAATATAAAATTGTGTATATAGAGAATATAAAATTGTGTATCAAAATAATGCCCTTCATTTCCTCCCTTTGCTTTTGAACATAAGATGCTTCTTATGTAGTCAGTTTCACAACTTGGGTTGTGACCAAGCCAGCACATCTAGGGGTTTGTGTGGCTGGTAAAGTCTATGGTTTCAAATCTTCTGTTCCTGAATTAGGCCTCTACCGGTGGACCTAATTAGTCCTTGAAAAGATCTGCTGGTGAAGCTAGAGAGCGCTGCAATTTTAGTTTAAGTCCATCAACTGAGGAAACTTGCCAGGTATCTGGGGGTTCCTTCACCTGCTTGATCCTGGATCCGTGCACCCAAGCTTTGATGCCTTCAACTTTTACAGCAGTGGGCGTGCTCAGGAGTACTTGCTTCGGCTCGGACCACTTTGGATCAGTGCAAGATGGGAACAGCTCCTTCACTCTGACCCACTGGCCTGGCTGGGCGATGGGTGGTACATCAGGAGCAACTGGCAAGGCGTCTCGGACCTGTAGTGAAATAAAAGATAGGACGCGCGCCAGCTTCTGCAAATATTGAGAAATGTTCTTTTCACCTGTCCATGCAGTTAGCACTTCATGAGATACAAACGGTCTCCCATAAAGCATTTCAAAAGGTGACAGCATCAGTGGCCCTCTGGGCATGGCCCTAATACGTGTTAAAGCAAGGGGCAGCATCTTTGGCCATGGTAACTGAGTCTCTTGACAAAGCTTGGCAAGCTGAGTCTTTAAAGAATGGTTCTTGGCCTCTCTGTATGCGTCTCTGGGAGGGAAGGAAAGAATCTGGCCTGGAAAAAGAGTCTTGCCTCCCTTTGCTTTGGGGCGAATGGCCAGTGCAAGAAGAGATGCTTGCTTACGCATCTTCTTGTCTTCTTTCTTTTCATCCTCTAACTCTCTCTGAGAATAAACAGTGAAAGCCATCTGGATAAGGGTTTCAAAATTTTGGGTGGATGGGGCAGGTAACTTTTGGAGTTTTTTCCTAATATCTGGAGCACTTTGGCCAACGAAAGCAGCTTTAATCATAACTTCATTGGCAGGGGCTTCTGGGTCAAGATCAGTGAAGCGGCGATAGCCATCTTTAAGGCGTGTCAGGAATTCCATAGGGGATTCTTTGGGTTCCTGAACAATTTGATGGACACGATGAAAATTCACTGTCTTTGGCACACCCAGTCGCAGTCCCTGAAGGAAAGCAGTTCTAACCCTTTCCAAAACTAGTGCCCCATCTGGAGTATTGGGATTAGCCTCATAACCTGGCACCAGAACATCTTCAGCAGCTGGCCAAGCTCCAAGCGGGCGGCCAGCCTGCACATCCACATTTCTTGCAGCTGTGTATGCTTCAGTGGCTGCTTTAAGTACTTGACGCTTCTCTTCTGGTGATAAAAAGGCTGACATCAAAGTAAAAAGATCTGGGATGGTAGGTTTGTGAGTACAAATGATGCATTGAACAAGATCCACATATTACTGTGGAGACTCACGATAAGGAGGCAATCCTTCTCTCCAGTTAAATAAATCACTGGTAGTGAAAGGAGTGTGAATAAAAGCCAATTGGTTGCCCATTGGTACTTGTCTAAGAGGGGCAAGGAGATTAGGGTCCTGCCCCCGTAGTGGAGCAACAAAAATATCAGGAGAGTCAGTGTTGTAAACAAGTCCTGTCCTGGTATGTGAAGGGCTACTCACAGCCGCTGGTGACTGTGAAGCTGCCACTAAAAATTCTTGAGAAGCTGGCTGAAAAGCAGCTGCAGAGGTTAAAGGCAGTGGGGGGGCAGTCCCAGCTGCGGGGGTTGCTGCAACAGCAGAGCCCGTGGGGGCTGGCAATGGAGATGCCTGAGGAGCTGATGCAGGAGGCGGAGGAGGGGCCATTAGAGTACAATAAGGGGGGGGGGAAATTCCTCCTCCTCCTCCTCCGTTTTGTGCTTTAGCTTTGTTTCTGTGTCCTGCTCAGGTCTCGGCTGCAGGGAAAAAAGTTTTACAGGGTTGGTTTTCAGCCCACATAGAACTTGAATGTCTGGGCGAAGGAAGAGGTTAAAGAAAAATTTAGCATATATCTCTTCCTCAATTCTGCCACTTGAAGCCAAAAAGCTGGCAAAAATATTTATGAACTCTCCATCAACAGTACCTTCTGGTGGCCAAAATCCTACATTTGGGCCAATATAATAATGTGGCCAAACGAGTTCACAAAAAGTTTTTAGTTTATTCTTTTTAAAACTCAATTTCATTGCAACTCTGGGTTTTAAAATGTCCCAGTGCTTGATAACACACTCCAGTGGCTGAGGGCTTTTTACCCGCTTACAGCTTTCTGCCACGGTTTCCTTCCTTGCTGTTTCACTCAGGCGGCTGTTGCTGTTCCCCATAGTGCCACCTAGTGGATTTTCTTCTTTTTCTTTTCTTTTCTTTTCTTTTTCCTTTTTCCTCTTTTTTTCTTTTTTTTCTTTTTAAGCCTTCTATTGCTGTGAGTTATGGTGGGTGCTGCCTAGAGGATTTCTCAGGTCTTTCCTTCAACTCGGGATTCTTTGAGAAAGAGTTGCACAGGAAAATTTCTCGGGCTGCCTGCTCCCTGTTCGTCTTTCCCTCGACGCAGGGCCTCAGCTCGGGATTTCTAGGAATTTCTCGGGCTGATTTTTTCTTCAATCAGCTCGGGGTCTGGCCAGAGTACCCTCCCTAATGTGAAATCCTTTTCCATGTAATAGTGCACCCTCCTACCTTGGAATCCTCCTCTAGGACAATATATTCCAACACACACACAAATCAACCACGCGGATCGTCGTGGCCTCTATCGCCTCACATGGGTAATCAGAGGAAACGCACTAAGATCCTCACACACTCACTTCATGGGGAGATCTCTAACAGAAGTTTCCCATGTCTCATTCACACACTCACAAGGCACCACTCCCCACCTAATAAAAGCATACTCACCCTTCCCAATCCGTCTTTATACAACGGAAGGGAGAAGTCTCAATTTTGGAGCATTCAGGCCCAGCAGGAGCGGAGTCTGCCGATGGCGATCAGCACAAGGTCACTGGAAAACTTCCCAGGCGCGCGCTTGACATTGATGGATGGTCTCCGTCGATTTTCCCCATCCGCTGTTGTGAAGGCAATGAGGGGGGCTTAAAGCAGTCTCCCCAAGGAATCCCTGCCTTCGGGACTCCTGGCTGGCTCACCAAAAATGTATGGCACCTTTTATTTCCCAAGTCTCAATAAAGCCAAATAAAAAGACTTGAGACGAGGCTTCTTTAAGATAACAGATGTATTTTGATCTTTAAGATAACAGATGTATTTTGATCAAGACACAGCTGGGTGACCCCAATCAACACATTCAGAAGAGATGTTGATGAAATCACACCTCACAAAACAAACATCAAAGGCTTTATAGACATGTAAATCTGTAATCAGATAGTACATCCCCTCACACCCATACAAGGGATTTTTGGGACGGTCTGAGCAAGTGAAAGGTGGTTCTTAGGAAGGTAAACTTAAATGTAACTTTTTCTTCTGGTTACCAAGAGAATGGCATACAAGATTTTTCTTATCTTTTCTCTGGAATGCAGGGCCCCACAACTATTGCAAAAGCTTGGTAAAACAAACAACTTGTACTCAGCTAATTGCTTATTCGAAGACAATCGGGCATTCAGCAAAGAGATAAGGGGGGGGGGGGAGAAGAAACCAGTGCTCTTTTCAAAGCAAAAGCAAGTTAACCCTTTAGAAATAAAATAGAGTGCACTGTTACAGGTATGGTTAAACATTATGTGAAGCATATATATACTGTATATATATAGAATATAAAATTGTGTATATATAGAATATAAAATTGTGTATCAAAATAATGCCCTTCAGTACAACAGGAAAAAGGAGAGGCACCCTCAGCGTTTTTATAGTGTCTGAGAGGTCAAATGGGGAAATATTCTGGTATGAATCCAGAGGACCCAGTAAATCAAAGTTTGTTAAAAGTCCATTTTGTTACCAAAGCATGGCCTGATATTCAGAAAATAGATGCTTGGAATGAGAAACCACTTGAAGAATTGTTGAAAGAAGCTCAGAAAGTATTTGTTAAAAGGGAGGTGCGGTGTTACACACGCTGCTCCCAGGTTCGACTTATGGTCACTCACTCACACACTCACTGCCTGTTGAGGCACGTGGATCTTGTCAGCCCCCCTTGCTCTCTACTTGGGGTTTCCAGATAGGTGTAGCTGGAGCAGACAGACACACAGCCCTGGTCAACAGCTGGGAAATAATTAGGGATTCACACAAATCACTTTCAACCAAACACTGAGGCACAAGAGGTTCTTCATAATACACAGAGACCCAGTGAATTTAAAGTAACAGCAAAACTTTACTGGTTGCAGGGTACATTTGCTCTTTCTCATACACACACACACACACACACTCATCCACACTTACCCAAGTCCTTCCCAACTAGGCTGCCAGGGAAGCAGCCAAGCCTGGATCCAAAGGTGACTCAGACAACTCAGAGTGGGTGGGCTTTGGGACCCCTTTCATCCCCAGAAGTCCTTGCTGGGTTGATTTACAAGTTGATGGGATTGGGGTGAGGGTTTCCATGTGCTCAGGCCCAACTTCCTTTTTTGGTTCAGGTCCTTTTTTTTTCCCCCCTTACAACTTGCTTCCTTCTTATCTACCTCCCTGAAGGGATCTCATAGATAAGATTCCTGGCTTTTGTTCTCTCTGCTTATGTGCCTGCTGCATCTTTAGGTTATGGCAGCTTCAGCCTAGTCTCACAGAGGTTGAGAGAATAGAGGCAGAGAGATGGGAATGAGAAGTAAGGGAGGAGACATGAGATGGGGAAATCGAACAGGGCCGGTTCGACCCCCAGCAAAATGTTTCCATTGTGGGGAGCCGGGGCATTTTATGCAGCAGTGCCCTAAATTACAGAGGGAAGAGAGAATCATTCCGTTGATGACATTTGGGGATGGTGAATAGGGGAGTCAGCCAGGAAGTTTTTTTTTTAACTTAAGGTCCCACCAAGAACCCTTGAAAAATTTAAAGGTGGACCTCATGAGGAAGAATTGGTGCTTAATTTAAAACAAAGTTTGATTACTGCCCTTGTGTTGGCTTTACCATCCCTAAACAAGCCCTTCCATCTGTTTGCAATGGTGAGCAGAGGAACAGCTTTAGGAGTCTTAACTCAAAATTGGGGAGGTAAGTGACAACCGGGGGCCTATTTGTCTAAACTATTAGACCCAGTAATCAGAGGAGGGCCAGTTTGTGTACAGGCAAGTTGTAGCCACTGCTGTTTTGGTGCAGGAAAGCAGAAAGTTAACTTTTGGAGGAGCATTGGTGGTAACCACCCCTGAAACCGTATGAAAAAGGGCTCTTAGTTTCATCATATTCACTTCCTTACATTTGAAAACCAAAGGGATAGCACAGACACAGACATTCATGAATGTTCACACATTTCTCTCACACATCATCTTTCCTTCTTTACATTTGAAAACCAAAGGGATAACCCAGACACAGACATCCATGAATGTTCACACATTTCTCTCATTCAGACACCCTGTCTCCATAAGGGTGGAGGCCATAAAGACAAAGTGGGGTGCCCTGAACTCTGACTAGTATCCAATAGGTCATCAGGAAGATAAATTTCCCCCAATAATGAGGAGGATCCAAAACTTATGCCAATTTCAACCAATCATTTGTTAATTGCTGTATCTCTTTGTAAGGAACATGTATAAAATTGTCTTCTTTGGGCGTGGGAGGGGGTCTCCTCTGCCTTAAGGGGAGACCCCAGGTGACTCAATTGGCTTACTTTCAATAAAACTTTAAAATCTCAGCTGGTACTTTCGTGTTTGATCTTCTGCCGGACTGAATCCTAATTGGGGAGCGTCAGAAGCTCTCAAATTTTGCTAACACCCCCACCAGGTCAGAACACTTCTAACTCAAAGGGCAGGCAGGTGGCTTACAGATTCAAGGATTCTAAAATATGAGGCAATTCTGATAGAAAAAGATGATTTAGTTTTAACTACCGATTCCTGCCTCAATCCAGCCACCTTCATGTGGAAAGGAGAAACAGAGAACCAAGATCTTGAACATGATTGTTTATATGCAATTGTTAATGGGGAAGCTCAAAATATAGAGGAGGCAGGGCGACTACCAAACACATGGTCTGCTCAAACCTGTGAATTGTATGCTTTCAATCAAGCCTTGCAATTATAACAAAAAAAGAAGAAGGGTGCTATTTACACAGACTCAAAGTATGCATTTGGAGTGGTCCAAACATTTGGAAAAATTTGGGATGAACCAGGAATGATCAACAATAAGGGAAAGGAGCTAATTCATGAAGAATTAATAAAGCAAGTTTTGAAAAATGTACTTCTTCCTAGAGAAATAGCTGTAGTTCATGTAAATGGACACCAGAAGGGAGACTCTCTAGAAGCTAGAGGAAATAAGTTAGCAGATGAAATTGCTAAGGAGGCAGCTTTAGAACCAGAGGGTGTAAAAATAGGCAATCTCACTCCTAGAATACCCACAACAGAGAAGGCTCCTGTTTTTACTGAAAAGGAGGAGAAGGGGTTAAAAGACCCAGGAGCCATTAAAACAGAGAAAGGGAAATGGGTTCTCCTAGACGGAAGAGGGATGGTAAACAAACAAATAATAAGGGAATTAATGGCTATTCTACATCAAGGAAGCCAAAGGGGGGGGGGGCACAAACAATGAATGATCTAATGCTTAGGAAGTATGGCTGTGTTGGAATATATACTGGGATTGTCCTCTTCTTTATCTTTTCTCAGAAATAAAGGTCTTCTAGCACAAACACCACCCTTAGAATTTGCAGTCCACAATATCCAACCAGGAGCGTGGGCCCTGATCAAGTCCTGGAAAGAGTCTAAACTGCGACCAGAGTGGGGAGGCCGTTCCAAGTGCTCCTCACCACTGAGACATCTGTAAGGACAAGAGAAAAAGGGTGGACCCACTGCACCAGAGTCAAGGGCCCAGTGGAAGAGCCAAAACCTGAGTGGACAATCCAAACCTTAAGAGGACCCGATGGACCTTAAGTTCCAGAGAAAATAAAGTCATGCTGGAGTATGGTGTCCTGGGGATGGAGGGTTTGTACTATTAGTCTGTGAGAAAAATGAATCTTTGGGTAAAAAAGATAAGTTTTTAGAAGCCTCAGATGAATGGGATCGCCTTAATAAGATTGAAACATAAAGGCATGTGGAAGCATCCTTGAAGCTGATGTGAACCAGGCCGGTTGTAAACTCCTTATCACAAACCTTCCCACAGCAACCTGGGCATCTGCCCTGAGGGAGGATGCCTTCTTCCTGGCCTTTGGCACCTTGAACTAATTTGTGTCGTCTTCTCTGTGACACTATTGTTTTACTAGCAGATAACAGAGGGGCAGAGAGTAACTTGAGAACTATTGCTTATTTAGGTATGCCTGCGTCACCATATGAATATGTATGTGTATACCTTCTTTTTCCCTTGCCCTCCTTGTAGACCTGCACAAATATCAGAGCATCCACTTTGCCTGCAGGGGAGTGCCTCCCACTAACCTCTGGTGGGGTCCCCCTCCAGTACGTACTGCTCAATAAACACTGCAGTGAAGCCTTCATTATTCTGCATTTGTGTCCTGCGTTTTGATCCCACAAGTCATTATTGGGTTGATTGTGGTTTGCTGTGTGGAACGTCAGTTCTTCTGTGGGGAAGAAGTGAAAGAGGAAACATCGTGTGGAAATGACCAATGTGTGTGTTTTGTGATTATAAGTGTATAACTAATTGTTGTGGTGGTGGTCATTGTGTGGATCGCTGAGTGTACAAAGGGGAGTGTGATAATATAAATTTAAGTACCATCGTTGGGGAGAAAAATGAGAATTGGGAAAATGTGGAATTCTTTGATACTTCCTCTGAGCCTGATGTTAAGTCAAACTCAGGGTAAGAAGGGGAATGAAGGGAGAAAGTTTATGGTGCGGATATAGGAAACCAGTAACCCCCAGGTAATTCAACTGGATACTTGCAAAGTATTAGAGTGTACTGGTCTTGAAGGGAGCCTTACTACTCACAGAGGGCTTGGAACGTAGGATAAGATCCTCTGTGTTGTGGAACCAGTTCCACCTCTGCCCCGGGAAAAGGGGGGGCTAACTGCAGAGCTTTACAGAAAACCTGCCAGTCCCCAGTGTGAGAAATATGAGTGTAACCCTGTGATAATATCTATCATGTTAGACCCTGAAAGGTCTACTAAATCCAATGGCACACTTTTGGGGATGGAAGTATGGATGTCCTCAAGGCTACACAGGACAACACTAGTGCAGGGTTGTTGTTTCCAGCTAATCATAGAACAGAGGCAGACAGTCAGACAACCAAACCCAAGATCTAAGGTAAGATTAACTAGTGATCCAGTAGGAGTAAAAATAATTGAGGTAATTGATCTGCAACAAACTATTGAAATAGAGACAGGGTATGGAGATGCAAATGTCTGGGTAGAATGGGTCAAATATACAGTAAAAGAACTTAAACAAGAGCAATTGCTATGCATGTGTCTCTGGTAAACCTGTAGGCTAAGTGGTCCCCTTTCCCTTGGGATGGAAAAAGAATTTAAGAGGAAAATGCCACCCTCATTCTCTGCAGCGTATGGGAACCACACGGCATGCCTTACCAGGCAAGGTGTAGGAATCACCACAGCTGTAGGAGAATTAGAATCCTGCACTATAATTGATGGACATGGGAATTACTCTAACCTGAAAATTCCCAGGGCTGATTTATGGTGGTATTGTGGGGGGAAGACCTTGAGATCCACACTTCCTCCCTTCTGGACAGGCACTTGTGCAATTGTACAATTGGCTATCCCATTCACCTTGGCATTTGAAAAAGAAGCAATAGCTAAAGGGGCATCCCTAGCAACATCTTTTGGTGACAGAATTTAGATTGACGCTATAGGGGTACCCAGGGGAGTTCCTGATGAGTTCAGGGCTAGGAATCAAATAGCTGCAGGATTTGAATCATTCTTGTTTTGGTGGGTAACCATAAATAAGAATGTGGACTGGATAAACTACATTTATGACAACCAGCAACCGCTCCTGATGGAACAATAACTAAAGCCTTACAGGGGCTAACCACTTAGGCAGAGGAATTAGCTGAGAATTCAGGGACAGGATATGATTCCTCCAAAGGTAAATACGATGAACAATTCCTGCTGGGTCCCCATCCTGACAAGACCTTTCTCAGAAAGAGATAAAACATGTGTTGTACTTCCCCATTGGAAACAAAATACAAGATACCAAATCTTCAAAAAGGGCAACTGGCAGAAACCTGCCAATTATTGTCCAATTAGTCTGCTAGACATCTCTCCTAAGGTTTATGCCAAAAATCTGGATAAATCTGGGAGGAGGACTGGGAGGAAGAAACAAAATTCTCCATCCAGAACAGGCAGGGTTTCGAAAAGGACATAGCACAGTAGATCACTGCCACTTTGAAGGCCCTTTTCAAAAATAGACTAACAGACATACAAAAGAACTCTATGTTGCCTTTGTTCATCTTACTTGTGCCTTTGATTCCGTGGACAGGTCTCAACTATGGAGGAAACTAGCTAGGACGGACATTGATAGGCACTTTCTCAAACTAATAATTTAATTATATACAGGCAGTCTTGACTTATGACCACTCATTTAGCGACTGTTCAAAATTAGGACGCTGCTGAACGAGAGGGATTTACGACTGGTCCATGAAGTTGCAGCCATCGCAGTGTCCTCAAAGTCATGCAATCGCGATCCGTGTGCTTGGGGACCTGGCTTGCAATTATGACGTCGCGGTGAGCCTCAGGCACGTGATCTCCATTTGCGACCTCCCCTGCCGGCTTCCCACAGGCAGTCAATGGGAAAGCCAGCAGGGAAGACCACAAATGGCTCCTATAAGTTGCTCTTGCCACTTTTTCTCCCAAGAGTCCCACTAGAGTATGAGATCGCTGAGACCTCATCAATAATCATCAAAACATAAATAAGTAGCATCCCCCTTCCTGCCCATGCTCCCCAGCACCTGCCCGCTGCCCTCGCTGGCCCACCTGCGCCGCACCCCCCGACCGCTGGTGCTCCTTACCTGGGACTTCCGCCTCTGGGAGGAAGACTGGGAGGAGGACTGGGAGGAAGAAACAAAATTCTCCATCCAGAACAGGCAGGGTTTCGAAAAGGACATAGCACAGTAGATCACTGTGCCACTTTGAAGGCCCTTTTTCAAAAATAGACTAACAGACATACAAAAGAACAGCAGGGAAGACCACAAATGGCTCCTATAAGTTGCTCTTGCTACTTTTTCTCCCAAGAGTCCCACTAGAGTATGAGATCCTTGAGACCGCATCAATAATCATCAAAAACATAAATAAGTAGCATCCCCCTGCCTGCCCACGCTCCCCAGCACCTGCCCGCTGCCCTCGCTGGCCCACCTGCGCCGCACCCCCCGACCCCTGGTGCTCCTTACCTGGGACTTCCGCCTCTTCCCATTTAACAACCTGCGTGGTCTAAGGGATTACAATGGCAACCAGGACTGCTGGGGCTGTTGTCTCTAAGCAATGCCGTCGTGTGATGCCGTGCTTTACAACTTCATTGTTTAGCCATCATAACCCGAGGACTACCTGAAGTTTTTCTATTCTGGAGGAGGCCTCTGGTAGCCCCTGCCCTGAACATATCCCAGATGCTGTGCGGGGCTGGGATCTGGCGGTTTGATGAGGAAATTACTTCCCAGTTGGAGGCGGCCCAAAGCAACGCCCTAAGATCATCTTGGGCCTCCCCCAGGGCCCTCCCGTTGCTTACTGAGCGATGGAGGCAGGGCGATCTTCTGCTGCTGTTAGGACGCATCTTGCGTTGCTGGGGTCCGTGAGAAACGAGAAAACGTTCAAGAATCGCGCTTTGCCAATCTCGTTTTCTCCATGAGGCAGCTCGGAATCAACGGCCAAGCTGGCGTTGCCCCTTGTGATGGACTGGAATGGTGGGGGCCAAAATCGGGGAGTAAACAATGCTCTTTCACCTCCCAAAGCGCGGGGAAGAGATGAGGAGGAGGAGGCTGGTACCTCCCTGAGGAATTCACTCTGTGTTGACTGGCTGACCTGGGAACTGGTTTCAGTCCGGGAAGATTCTTGATAGAGGTTGCAGCTAATAAACCTTGTTGGATTGAATCTGCGTGGTCTCCTGGAGTTCCCTGGGCTAAACCCGACACCCTTCCTGCAAAGCGGCCGCCTTTGGGAGAGCTTGGCTTGTGAGCTAAGAAAATAGAAGCTGGTCTTTGGAAAGAGAGGCCCGTAAAGATGCCGCTCAGCACAATCACCCACGGCTTCCTCGTGGCACCGTCGCCGCGAGACACCCACGAGTGCCACCAGCGCCTCGCCGAGGGGGCTCTTGACCCCTCGCCCGCAGACCTTCAGCACCCGCAGGAGGCAGCTTTGCAGGCCCCCCGGAGCGACTTTTCTGTCCCTTCCCCGGTTGCCTAGCAACTAGCAAAGATGTGGTCTCTGAGATCATTCCTCCGCAACATGTTCTACTGAGGGAGATAATGGGGGAGGACAAGTCTTACACAAGCTTCTAGGACAGTGTTTCTCAGTCCTGGCAATTTTAAGATGGGCTGACTTCAACTGCCAGAATCCTGGCTGGGGAATTCTGGGGGGTGAGGTCCACACATCCAAAAGTTGCCAAGACTGAGAAAGACTCCTCTAAGTGATTAGTGCAAATTCCATCATCCTCCAAGGCTGTTTGAGATGGATCTTGCTGAGGGGGACAGGGAAGTACCATGGAATTAAAGTTCTTTGCTTCCTTTCTCCTCCTGCCCTTCCAACAAATCACAAGAGACACACTTCAAAAACAATGGATCAGCAAATATATTCAAGCATACAGGCCAAGATCGTCCCTGCGGCATTCCTGCAATGGCTTTTTCCTTGTCTTGGTTCGCTGCAGCCTGGGAGAAGGGGTGGGACTGGCCTTCTCTCACCTGCGGGCAGGTCAAGCATCGTTCTGAGGTTTTCAGCTTCGGGCCTTCACACCACAGGCCTCCTTCTCACTTCCTGAGCCTGGTGTTCATAGCTGATGCTCAACCAGGGAAGACGCTTCACCCTTACCAGCCTTGCCCAAAATGGGTTCAGAGGCCCCTTGGTGAGGAGGTGCCTTGGGGTCTCCCTCCCCCCTCATTTTATCTCCATTGCAACGAGCCTGAGAGGTAGAACTGGGCTGCAAGAAAGCAGGTGGCTGCAAATCCCCCAGCGCACTCTGTGGCCAGAAGATGGCTTGAACCCAGACCGTGCACCAAGGCCAAAGCTTTAACCCTTAAAGGGGTCTACGCTCACCGGGGGAACGTGAAGGCACAGCACGATGTGTGAAGCCCGTCACTGTTGTGGGGTCTGGCAGAGGTTGAATCTCCCCCCCCCCACACCCCGCTTATCATAAGGATTTCAGAGCAGGGGAAGGAAGGAAGAATGGGAGAGCCCGGCAGGCAACGAACCAAGCTGGCGCTTCACGGGCACGACCACGTTGCCTTATTTCCTTGGACAAGCGAAATGGTGAAGGGGGGGGTTGTCTTTGCAACCTCGCTAGAAAGACACCATTAGCTCCAAGTGAGAGGGACACGTACGCAGGATACCTCGAGGGTATCCAGGAAAGGGTCTACAGCTAAACCGGTTCAAACTGCAGTTCACACTGCCTTGTCCCTGTAAAGTATAAAAACTGAGCTTTCATTTCTATTGGTGTGGGACACCCTGGCGTATTTGCTGCTTATGCTTTGGGTTGTTGACCATCTGGCTTCCTTTACTCGGCCCAATAAAAGCTGTTTCTTTCTAAGAGCCTCCTCCTGAATTCTTGGCACTGGATTTCTCTGGGATTCAGGGTTGCAAACCTTACATTGGCAAACCTGAAAAAGGGGCAGATCTGAAAGAGGCTTAGAAGGATGAAAAAGTTTAATTTCGTATCTTTCTAACTCTGCTTCACAAAGGAAAATTCCAGAGGAAAACCAGGGAAAACCACACAGGCCCATCTCCGAAACCGAACAGCGCGGAAGCTTATTTGAAAGGGACAGTCCCGCTTCCACATTTCCACGTGAAGGGGAAAGGCTGCGCCGCCAGAGGCAACGTGAAATGACCAGATCAAGGACGAAGGTGGGTTTCTGTCACCGGCAGCTGAACTGAAGCAAAACATTGTCCTTCATAACAAAAGGCTGCGGTCGCTGCACCCGGGGGGGGGGCGGAGGGGAGCCGCTCGGCCGCGGCTGCCCGGACGGCGAGGGCGCGGCACGGCCGGAGACCCCCTTCGGCTCCCGGCTGCCCGGACGCCCCGGGAGGACCGAGGGAGGGCCCCTCGCTGCCGCCTGCGCGGCCGCCCAGGGGGAGAGCCCCAGGGAGGGGCCCCTGCAGCCCAGAAGGGCCTCTCCGCTCCCGGCTGTCCGGACACGCCTCCAGCTTCCGCCCCGCACCAGCGGGCCGCCATCTTTGCTCGCCGAGAGAGGCGGACGCGGATTGGCTGCTCTGCGGCCGGCGGTGATTGGCGGGGAACTCTCGGGGCAGCCCCTCGGGAGGAAGTGGAGGAGCTTCCTCGAAAAGGCGCGCCAGAGGTCCCGCCCTCGCTTCCGGAATCCGTCCGGCGACGGAAGGAGAGTCGCGGTTCGGCGGCGGAGGTGCCGGGATGGAGGTATGGCGCCGGGGACGCTGGGAGTCGCAGTCCGGGGCGGGGCGGTGCGCTGCGGGCCTCTCCCCGGGAGGGAGGCCGCGGGAGGGAGAGAGCTCGGGAAACTGGCAGCCTGAGGCCTGGTCTGGAATCCCGCGCTGGGGAGAGGCCCGGTTTTATAGAAAGGTAGAGGTGTAAAAGAATTCAAATCTGCGCGTGTCTCCCCGGGAGGGAGGCCCGGGAGCGAGGCGGGGGAGGGCTGAGGAGAGACCGGGTCCACCACCTGCCCGCCCGCGCAAAGGGGCCGTGACAGGCCGGAGGCTTTGGCCTTCCTCCCCCGCGGGCCTTGCAACTTCAGGTCCTGCAGGGAAGAAAAGGGAACCTTCGAAGCACGAACCCTTCCCAGTGCGAGTGTTTGAACACTAAATATAAGAATATACATAATATATATATGTGAGAAATATATTTGTATGTCAATTCTGTGTATGTGAAAACTTCTGTCACTGCCTCTTCGCCCCCTCAGGAGGACGGACGAGTCCGGCGGAGGAAGGAAGAGGAGCTCCAGAGGAGCGGAGGGAGCCCAGCCGAGGAGCCCTGCCCGGTCCAGGGCGCAGCTCCCCCGGGAGACGGCGGGGAAAGGCCCGGAGGCTGGGGGGCTGCGGAAGGGCCGCCCCCAAAGGAGATGACCCGGAGCCAAGAGGGACCCTGTGAGAGGAGGATGCCCGAAAAGAGAGGCGGGAAGGAGGAAAAGATCAAAATACCCGGAGAAGCCAAGACGTGCCTGGAGTGCGGAGAATCCTTCAGAACAAACGAAAGTCTCCAATGTCATCAAAGAATCCACTCAGGAGAGAAACCCTATAAATGCCTGGAGTGTGGAAGGAGCTTCAGTGAGAGGGGAAGCCTTCATACACATGAAAGAATCCATTCCGGAGAGAAACCATATAAATGCTTGGAGTGCGGAAAGAGTTTCACTAGAAATGAACATCTTAAACGCCATCAAAAAATCCATACAGGAGAGAGACCTTATAACTGCCTGGAGTGTGGAAAGAGTTTCAGTCTGAAGGGAAGCCTTCATACACATCAAAGGATCCATTCAGGAGAGAAACCATATAAATGCTTGGAGTGTGGAAAGAGTTTCATTATAAATGAATATCTTAAAAGCCATCAAAGAATCCATACAGGAGAGAGGCCTTATAACTGCCTGGAGTGTGGAAAAAGTTTCAGTCTGAAGGGAAGCCTTCTTAGACATCACAGAATCCATTCAGGAGAGAGACCTTATAACTGCCTGGAGTGTGGAAAGAGCTTCAGTTGTAGGGGACACCTTTACAGACATCAAAGAATCCATTCAGGAGAAAAACCCTATAAATGCCTGGAGTGTGGAAATAGCTTCAGTCTGAAGGGAAGTCTTGATACACATCAAAGAATCCATTCAGGAGAAAAACCCTATAAATGCCTGGAGTGCGGAAGGAGCTTCAGTTGCAGCGGAAACCTTTATATACATCAAAGAATCCATTCAGGAGAAAAACCGTATAACTGCTACGAGTGTGGAAAGAGTTTCAGGCACAGGGGAAACCTTTATAAACATCAAAGACTCCATTCAGGAGAAAAACCCTATAAATGCCTGGAGTGTGGAAAGAACTTCAGTGTGAAGGGAAGCCTTCATAGACATCAAAGAATCCATTCAGGGGAGAGACCATATAATTGCTTGGAGTGTGGAAAAAGTTTCAGTTGCAGGGGAAACCTTTATATACATCAAAGAATCCATTCAGGAGAGAAACCATATAATTGCTTGGAGTGTGGAAAAACTTTCAGTTGCAGGGGAAAACTTTATATACATGAAAGAATCCATTCAGGAGAGAAACCATATAAATGCCTGGAGTGTGGAAAGAGTTTCAGTTGCAGGGGAAGCCTTTATAGACATCAAAGAATCCATTCAGGAGAGAAACCGTATAAATACCCAGAGGGCGCAAACAGTTTCAGTCACACGGAAAGCCTTTATAGACATCAAAGCATCCATTCAGGAGAGAAACCATATAAATGCCTGGAGTGTGGAAGGAGCTTCAGTCAGAGAGGACGTCTCAGTCAACATCAAAAAATTCACAGAGGAGAAAAACCATATAAATGCCTAGACTGTGGGAAGAGTTTCATTAGAAATGAACATCTCAAAAGCCATCAAAGAATCCATACAGGAGAGAAACCATATAAATGCCTGGAGTGTGGAAAGAGTTTCAGTCTCAGGGGAAACCTTTCTAGACATCAGAGAATACATTCAGGAGAAAAACCGTATAAATGTCTGGTGTGCGGAAACAATTTCAGTTACACTGAAAGCCTTTATACACATCAGAGAATCCATTCAGGAGAAAGACCTTATAACTGCCTGGAGTGTGGAAAGAGCTTCAGTCGTAGGGGACACCTTTATAGACATCAAAGAATCCAGGAGAAAAACCATCTAAGTTCCTCGACTGTGGAAAAAGTTTCAGTGAGAGTTGAACCGTTTATACACATCAAGGAATCTGTTTGGGACTAAAACCGTATAAATGTGTGGAGTGTGGAAATAGTTTCAGTGAAAGGGAAAAGCTTTATAAACATCACAGGATCCATTTTGGAGAAAAACCGTATAAATGCCTGCAGTGTGAAAAGAACTTCAGTCAGTGGGGAAATCTTTATACACATCAAAAAATCCATTCAGGAGAGAAACCATATAACTGCCTGGAGTGTAGAAAAAGCTTTAGTCAGGACATCTCAGTCAACATGAAAGAATTCACCCTGGACAAAAACCGTATAAATGTCTGGAGTGTGGAAAAAGCTTCAGTGAGAGTAGAAGCATTTATTCACATTAAAGAATCCAATCAGACGAGAAACCGTATAAATGCCTGGAGTGTGGAAGTAATTTCAGTCATAGGAGAAACCTTTATAGACATCAAACAATCCAGGAGAGAAACCATATAAATGGCTGGAGTGTGGAAAACATTTTACTAATAGTGGACATCTCAGTTAACATCATAGAATCTGCATAGGAAAGAAACCCTATAAATGCATAGAATGTGGGAAAAGCTTCAGACAGACTGAATGTTTCAGAGTTCATCAAAGAGTTCACACTGGAGAAAAACCCTATATGCCTGAAGCGTAGAAAAGGTTTCAGTCAGTTAGGACATCTCAGCCAACATCAATGAATTCACACAGTAGAAAGACCGTATAAATGTCTGGAGTGCGGAAAATCCTTCACAACAAATGTAAGCTTTAACTATCAGAGAATCCAGATAAATGCCTAGGGCGTGGAAAGAGCTTTAGCGACAGTGGACAACTTCGTTGACGTGAAAGAATTCACACTGGAGAAAAACCCTATAAATGCCTCGAGTGTGGAAAGAGCTTTACTGAGGGTTGCTCCCTCAGTCAACATCAAAGAACTCACACAGGAGAAAAGCAGTAGAAATGCCTGGACTGTGGAAGGAGTATCAGTAAGAGGGGACTCACCTTTATTGACATCAAAGAATCGGTTCAGGAGAAAAACCTTATATACACCCGGGGTGCGGAAGGAGGTTTACTGAGAGTGGACACCTCAGTCAAGATCAAAGAATTCACAAAAGAGAGAAACCCTATAAATACATGGAGCGTGGAAAGTTTCAGTGAAAAGAGTACACCTCAAAGCTCATCTGAGAATCCACACAGGAGAGAAGCACTATAGATGAATTAGAGGGTGGAAAAAACTTCAGTCAGAGGGGATCTCTCAGAAGACATCAAAGAATTTGCACAGGGGAGAAACCGTATAAATGCCTGGAGCGTGGGAAGAGCTTTACGAAGGGTTGGCACCTCAATAACATCATGAATCCACATGGGGGAGAAACCATATAAATATGTGGAATGTGTAAAGAGCTTTAGGCACAGGGTAACTCACACTCAGCATGGAAAAATGCCCACAGAAGAGAAATTATATAAATACATGGAATGTGGAAAGAGATTTAGACTTAGTGGAAATGTGAAAAAACATAAAAACAATTCTCACAGGAGAGAAAACGTGAAAGCACGGATTGTGGAAAAACATTTGGAAGGGAGATCAGTGAAGAATTCTAAGAACACAGAGAAAGCATATGGATTTTTGGAGTGTGAAATGAGATTCAGTGGGATCTAAAGTTTTACTTCATATCAAAGCATTAACATGTAAGAAAATCAGTAACTGAATTTCTACTTTAAAATAAGCGTTGGTTTTTATCAGTCATCCATTCCTGAAGGTTCCAAAGATACTTCAATTTATGTAATGTGAAACTGTTTACTATAGTTCTCACATAGAATTTTTTAAATACTCTTTGGAGTCCAATAAACATGGAAGCCAGTTTCCTAATACAGTGGTGCCTCTACTTACAAACTTAATGCGTTCCGTGACTCTGATCGCAAGTCGAGTTGGTCGCAAGTCGAAGTAAATTTTCCCATAAGGTTCAATGTAATTACTGTTAATCCATTCCAGCATCCGTGGACCACGCGTCAGGGGTGGAAAAACGGCCGCTGACCACGTGGCAGGGCGGAAAAATGGCCGCGGACCACATGTCAGGGGCGGAAAAATGGCTGCGGACCATGTGGAACGGGCGGAAAAATGGCTGCGGACCACGTGGAATGGGCGGACCACGTTGAAAATGGCCGTGGACCACGCGGCAGGGTGGAAAAACAGCCGCGGACCACGTGGAACAGGCGGAAAAATGGCCGCGGACCACATGGCACGGGCGGAAAATGGCCGCGGACCACATGGCACGGGTGGAAAATGGCCACGGATCCGATTCGTAAGTCGAGGCGAGTTCGTAAGTAGAGGTAAATTTTTGGGGCCGGAGCTGGTCGTATCTCAAAAAATTCGTAAGTAGGGGCGTTTGTAAGTAGAGGTACCACTATATATTAATTTCATCCCAAACTCCCACGCATTATATTTTACGTTTGCTAAAAGTTGTTCCTGCTGCTTTCCCAAAATTGGATATTCCAATGTTGTTGAGCAGGGCAAAGTGGTTTGCTAGACTAGTGATCGGTGTTAGGAGAAACAAACACAGACGGTCCGTCGGTTTTCCTCATGTGTACCCTAGTTACAAATAACAGTCGAGCGACTTACATCAGGCAAGAACTCAATAGCAGATACAGTTCAACAGCAACGTAGTCATAGCAGAGAGAGAGAGAGCAAAAACTTGCTAGGCTCTCTTTTATACTACTTATAGCCAATCAGTTTGGGTTAGCTGTGCCTAAGCTTCTTATTGTTCACACCTGTGAGTGAGTGAGCCAATTGGACTCTGTTTTAGCATCAAAATTTATTTCCCTGACACCCCTCCAATTTTGTGCTGAAAAGTGCATTTTGTGTAAACCAAGCTGCATTTCGAGGTGACAGTGTTTTTGTATACTTGACGGTTTGGTCATAATATCTGCTAGGTTGTCTTCTGAAGGTCAGTATTTTAATTTAATTATATTGTTTTTGATAGCTTCTCTTACGTTACAGTATTTGATATCAATATGTTTGCTTCTACTCTTCATTGTTTCTCCTGTTCCCATATGAATACATGTTGTGTTGTCTTTGAATACTGTTACAGGTTTTTGTATTGTAATATTTCCATCTTTTAATAACCGTTCAAGTCACTTTGGAACACAACTCTGATAGAGCTCTAAACTCTGCTTCGGATGTGGATAACGCTACTGAGGTCTGTTTCCTAGATTTCCAACCGATTGGTACATTTGCAAACAATATAATAAACCCTGAAATTGATTTTCTATCCTGTATATCATTTGCCCAATCACTATCTACAAAACACTTGAAGTCCAAGTCATTTGATGGCTGTAAGTATCAGCCTAATTCCATTGTCTTTTTTAAATAACGAAAACGTCGTTTAATGCCTAGCCGATGCTTCTGTGTCGGTTTTGCAGTGCAGCGACTTAAGATGCTAACAGCACTGGCTATATCTGGCCTTGACCACTGAGTTAAGTATAGAAGACTCCCTATGGTTGCCTGAAACAATTCTTGATTACAAGTTGAGTCATTTTCGAAATGCTGATACTCTGTTGACATGGGAGTTTGTACACCTTTACGGTCTTGCATGTTATATCTCATTAACAATTGTTCAATTTTCTTTCTTTGAGTTAACACGTACCCTCCATTTTGTGCTTTTCCTATTTCTACTCCTACATAATTTTTTATCTCGCCTAGACTCTTTAACTGGAACGTTTTACTTAGTTGCGGTGCAAATGCATCTATCTGAGCTTGATCCTTTGCTATGAAACATACATCATCTACTAATATTAACAAGAGAAATTTTTCACCTGCACGTTCTCGTGTATACAAGCATGGATCGGCTAAACTGTTTTTGAATTGCAGTCTTTTCCAAACAGTATCTAAACATTGGTTCCAATTTCTGGCTGATTGTTTAAGACCATCTATAGCCTTGTTTACTTTATATACTGTGTCTGGCTGTTTACTTTCATATCCAGGTGCTTGTGTCATATAAATGTCCTCCTTTAATTTAGCATTCAAATATGCGGTATCTATATCCAAATGATGTACTTTGTAGTCTTGTACTGCTGCCAGGGTTAATGCCAGCCTTATTGTTTCACTTCTCACTGTGGGAGCAAACACCCCATCATAATGCAGATTTTTTAGTTGTGTAAACCCTTGAGCTACTAATCTTGCTTTATATTGTATATCATTGTTCAGTAGAATTTTCTTTTTATATGCCCATCTGCAGCCAATTACCTTACTTTTTTTTAGTAACCACATAGGAGTAAATACTTTATGTTTTTTCGTAGATAAGATTGCTCTGTCCATCACCTCTTCCCATTTTTGCTGTTCTATTCATGGCAAATCTATGCTCTAGTAAACTTCTTTGTTGCACAGACATGTCATGAGAGTTTCTCTAGACGAACGGGGTAAACCTTACACCCAGCAGGGCTGCCCTGCCCTGCCCTTGCCTTGCCTGCTTTGGGGCCCCTGGCTTCACACGAAACTTGCCTGCTTCTGTGGTGCCCCACTTTCCTCCAGGAAGAGCCTGGCGGCAACCCTTTCTGGACCAGACAAGGCGATGGAAGAACAGAAGCTTCCGTGAGCTGCAGCTGAGAGGAAAGGCAAGGGGGCGGCTCAGCAGAAGTAGGATTGCCTGTCCGCTGTATCACCTTCCTTTCCCCCCCATCAGCCCCATTTAAATCTCACTTTCTTTCAGCCCCTCCATGCATCCGATGAAGAGAGCTGCGGCTGCCTTTTAATGAAACGGGTCGCTCCAGAAAGTGCACAGGCCCTGGTCAGTGGTGGAAGTGCACAGTGTAGCCCATTTGCACCACAGACCGCAGTGGGGTAGCTCCGAGAGGGTAGCCCCCTCCCCTTGCAGCTATGCGGGACTGTGCGAAACCTCCAGGGCCAAAGATCGCAAGCCAAACTAGAATAGTAATGACGATTACCCTGTGGCCAGGGTAAACTAGGGAGATACGACCGGCTGCAGACACGCTCAGAGGCGCCAGGAGCACAAAAGGGAGGTTCTGGTGCAGTGCAGGGGTAACAGAGGGGGCGCCTCGAAAAGCCTCTGGCTCACTTGGGTGTGTGAAAGGACAAGAGGTCAACAAGGTGCAAGATAAGTCCAGAAAAGGAAAAGGGCCTTCAGCCGGAGGGCTTGGGCTGCAGTGCTGCTTACAAAAGGAGCGAATCGGGAGGGACCAAGAAGCTTCGGGATCCAGACTTCATCCAGCACTCCCGACTCTGGCCAGTGTTAGCTGTAGGGGGTGTGGCGAGTATGGAGTGGGTGTGAGGCACATAAATTTGCCTTGCACTAATAAATTCTCAGTTATTGAAAGAACCTTTCTGGGTGAATGGTGAATGCCAGGGTTGTGGTTGCACCGAAATTCAGGAGCCCGCTGAGAGAGAGTGCATGCTTTCCCATCCATTCACCCACCACGTTCCCGGACTGAGCATCGTTCCTCTCTCAGTCACCCTCTGCTCTTTGGCAGGCAAAAGCCGAGGGCTCTTGAGAGTCAGATGGGCTGGGGGCGGCGGCTGGTTTTTGTGTCCCTACAGTCAGTGAATGAAGTATGTACGTTTATCAGCAGGACACAGGAAGGTTTGTCAGATGCGAGTGCACAGAACGTTTGGCTGGGTTAACAGAGGTCTGTGAGTCGGTCCAGGATGAGGGGCAAATGGAAGGCCTTGCTGGCCAGGAGGGAAAGCTGCAGAAAACAATTGATGCAGCGGCTGCGACCGTGTCTGGCTCTCCCAGTTCTCCCCACCTCCTGGCCTGCCCTCCGCCCGGCCCCTCGCTTCTGCGTTTTGCCCAGACACAGCACGCTGTCAGAAACCTTGCAAATATTATCCACTGTGCCCAGCTTGCTCGCTTCGGTTCTGCCATTGCCGGAAGGGGGGGCGGGAGGAGAGAAACAGGAGAACAAGAGAGACAGATGCCGTGTTGTCTGTTCTCAGGATTGCCAGGGTGGTACCAGCGTGAGACCAGGAGCAAGCAGGAAGCAGGACTGTGGGCTGGGAAGGGGGAGTAAAAGGAAAGGGGCCTGAAGAAAAAGATTGGTGCGTGCGGGATTTTTAGTTTCAGCAATGCTTTTGCGACTATACGCTGCTGCTTAATAAATAAATGAACTGTACTTTGAACTCACTGGGGCTCCAGGAAAGCATCTTTATTGGGAATGGGGCAGTGCCGGTTCTCACACACGCAGTCTTTCAGCACCTGCAGAAGTTCTAGTCTTCAAGGAAGATTTCAAAAGCCAAATGGAGCCCTGAAGGAGAGCGCTCCTGGAGAAGGTAACGTGTTGAATTGCCTCTGTTGTACACAGTCTGCCTGATGGTGTACGTTGGAGTCAAACTCTCTGGAAATCCTTTGTAACCTTTTCCACCTGGCGAGCATCAAGAACTGTCTTTCAGAGGTCCTCAGAAACCTTTGTTCAAGCCATGACACACTGGCGCATATCGGTGTTGTGAAGACCGGCCTTTGATAGCGAATACCCTGAATTCTGTTCTTTAAATAAGGCAGGGCCTCCCACACCCGCACCGGACTATCATCCCATCGATTGAAACGCCTGACTCTGATTCCCCCTTCAAGTGAACTAAGAATCCCAGAGGTTCACACGCTTTTGCACACACAAGTACGTAGCTTTAGATCCTTTTCCTCAGTGAATAAATGAATAATGTTTTTAACCCATTTTGGATTCTCATCTCATTTTAGGACGCGTGTGGAGAACAGATCAGGTTTTAGGTCGTCGTCATGCAGAAATATTGAACAGCCAAAGGGTTCACAAGCTTTTAAGCGCCGCTGTAATTCCCCAGCACAAATTCCAGATCTGAATCTCTGGCACAAAAATCGCTGAACTGGTGCTGCTGATCAGGTCACTGTCGTTCATTTCCAGAAATGCGCAAAGCGTCCATCGCACAAAAACCCGTCAGTCACCCTCCCTCAATCTACTATCCAGCAATGGATTTTTGGCCACCTTTTTATGACAGGTGATGTTGACCCTCAATGGTGATAAGAATTCACTGTCTGCCGCCACTTCCCTGACCAGGTGCTGTTACTTGGGTGCTGTGCCAGGCATCTTTCCTCAGCTGGCCCTGCTCCCCGCTCTCCATCCATCAGCCCCTCTCTCAAGGCATCCCCAGAGTTCAGGAGAGTCCTGTGGTTTTCAAGTACTCCGTGGACCGTCTTGACCCTTCTGCCAGCCAAGGCTCCCGGGCTGTGTGTCAGCGTCCCGCCAAAGGGCAGTGGGGCCGCTTCCTCCATTGCAGCTCTTCTCCGCCCCCCATGCGCGGTGACGTCTGAGCGAGGCAGCCCTTGTCTAAGCCTCCGGCTGCTGCGGAGGTATTTCCTCGTGCGGGCTGAGCTGGGGTGACGGTCCTGGAAAGGCCGCTCTGCTAGTGGTGACGCTGGCATGCTGCGGCCCCTATACGCTGCCTTGGGAATACCACCCCGCCCCTCGCGGCCGTCCCACCCAGGCTTTGGGTTAGGGGATGGTGGGGGAAGGCTGGGAAGCCTCCCCCGGTGGGCGTGGAGCCCCATCCTGCGTGAGTGTACTCCCAAGGAAACTGGGGAAATTTGTTTGGGGAATAAGTCCAGTTTGGCCCAGTGGGATTTACCTAGACGTACTTACCTTGACGTACTAAGGACAGGGCTGCAAATCGATACCTTATGCTATCAAAGCTTGGGAGGGGGGAGTATCCTGTGTTCTGCTTTTTCGTTCAAATTATTCACGTTCCCAGGGTCCAAAAAAGCCTGTTACAACAGCTATTGCCGCTTTAGTCCCCCTTTCCAATTTGAGTTTTCTGAATATGATTTCTATAAAGTACTTTCCACAATTCTTGATGAAGGGCTGAATAAGAGTTTAGCACTGACCTGGTTTTAGAAGGATATACTTTTCAATGGTTTTCTTATATGCAATAGAAAGAAAAATTTAAAACTGATAAAAAAGAATTTGGATTTGAACAGAATAAATCGACATTCGAAATCCAATTCTGCGAAACAGATGAACATTTAATAGCAAAAATGTACAAATTATTGTTGAGAGAAGAAATGGTTGAAGAACAAGTTAAAGAATGCATGATTAAATGGGAAAAAATATTGGCCATATTATACATATGCAGCATTGGGAAAATATGTGGTCGAAAGAATTAAAATTTATTTTATGTTATAACTTGAAAGAAAATTTCTATAAAATGATGTATCGATGGTATATGACACCACAAAGACTATCAAAGATGTATGGGACGATTTCCAACATTTGTTGGAAGTGTAACCAAGAAGAGGGGTCGTTTTACCATATGTGGTGGACATGTGAAATTGCAAAGAAATTTTGGACTCAATACAAACGTTGATGCAGAGCTTGCTACAAATACAGATTCCATTAAACCAGAACTATTTCTGTTGGGGATAATGGAGTTTCAAATAGGAAAACATCTTATTAGAATTGTTCAATACATGATTACCGCAGCAAGACTTCTTTATGCACGATTTTGGAAAACCAGATACTACCAACAATACAAGAATGGTTGTTAAAACTGATGGATATGGCAGAAAATGATAAACTGACTTGCTTATTAAAAGAAAACTCAAACAACTATTATCTGTAAGAATGGAAACCACTGATGGACTATTTGCAAAATGCAGGTGGGGTGAAGCTTACATGGGGATTTGAAGATTAGATTATAAATGTAACGAGATATGTTTAGACAAGGAATTATTCCTATTTAATGTATTAAAAACTAGCACTTATGATAGCCTTATTATTTCTAAGACCAGAGACAGATTGGAAGTTATCTATTTTTCATATCTTTTCTTCTTCTACTTTATCTCACTTTTTCTTTTCCTTTGCTTTATATTTTGTATTTCAAATTTTCCTTTTCATTTCTAACTTTTAAATACGTATCTTTAAAATCTCAAAATATTATTAAAAAAAAGGGGTTAGCACTGACTTGGCATATCTGAAAAAAGAGATTTCTGCAAATAATTGGGGGTGATGCCACTGGGGGACTTTGGTTGGCCAGGAGAACCTGGGTGGGAATATGAAAACAGGAGGCTTTCCAAGAAAACAGCCTAGGCCCACCCGGAAGCCAGGTGGGTTTCAGTCCGGGCACAGTAGGGAGGCAGCACTGACCGTGCCTGTGGATGACCAGGGGTACAGCCGGGAGGGGGGAGGTTGAACCATCCAGGCCTGGAGATCGCAAGGGAACTGTGGGATCAAAACGCAGGACACAAATGCAGAATAATGAAGGCTTCACTGCAGTGTTTATTGAGCAGTACGTACTGGAGGGGGACCCCACCAGAGGTTAGTGGGAGGCACTCCCCTGCAGGCAAAGTGGATGCTCTGATATTTGTGCAGGTCTACAAGGAGGGCAAGGGAAAAAGAAGGTATACACATACATGTTCATATGGTGACGCAGGCATACCTAAATAAGCAATAGTTCTCAAGTTACTCTCTGCCCCTCTGTTATCTGCTAGTAAAACAATAGTGTCACAGAGAAGAAGAAAGAAATTAGTTCAAGGTGCCAAAGGCCAGGAAGAAGGCATCCTCCCTCAGGGCAGATGCCCAGGTTGCTGTGGGAAGGTTTGTGATAAGGAGTTTACAACCGGCCTGGTTCACATCAGCTTCAAGGATGCTTCCACATGCCTTTATGTTTCAAGCTTATTAAGGCGATCCCATTGAAATGAGCCCTCTAAGAACTTGTCTTTTCACCCCAAGATTAAACCAAAGATATATTTTTCTTACAGAACGATAATTTTATTAGGCGGCTCCAATCTTTATAATCTGAAGCTGTCTCAGCCTTTTATAATAATATTTATTTTTTGTACTTACTGTACGTTTCTAAAATTGTTTTTATTGTTGTTTTGTATGCTGCCCAGAGTCACGTTATGTGAGATGGGCAGCCATATAAATATGATCGGTCGATCAATCAATCAATCAATCAATCAATCAATCAATCAATCTCCTGGACTTGCTGTCAGGAGCAGGAAACACAATTTTACGGCCCTTCTTCTCCTTTCTCTGTGGCTGGTTCCAGTCAGTGATGGTGAGAGGAAAGAAGTCAAGCCCGATGCCCCTGATTTATGGATTGGCTCGTGGCTCAATATTCTCATTTCTTCTCTTAACCCCTGTATGAGCCTGCTAGGTCATCTGGCCGGCCGCCATCTTTGCTCGCCGAGGGGGCGGACGCGGATTGGCTGCTCGGCGGCGATTGGCGGGACGACTCTCGGGACGCCCCTCGGGAGGAAGCGGAGGAGCTTCCTCGGAAAAGGCGCGCCGGGAGGTCCCGCCCCCGCTTCCGGAATCCGTCCGGCGAGGGAAGGAGCGTCGCGGTTCGGCGGCGGAGGTGCCCGGATGCAGGTAGGGCGCCGGGGATGCTGGGAGTCGCAGTCCCGGGCGGCGCTGCGGTGCGCTGCGGGCCCCTCCCCGGGAGGGAGGCCGCGGGAGGGAGAGAGCGGGGAAGCCGGCAGCCCGAGGCCTGGTCTGGAGGCCCGCGCTGGGGAGAGGCCGGGTCCGCCGCCTGCAGCCCAGCGCCTGGCCTCCTCACGCTTAGTGGGAAGGGCCTCCAAGGATGAAGCAGGATTCCAAGATCATGAATACCAGTCGAAGTGCTTCAGTACTAAACATAAGTGAGAAATATATTTGTATGTAAATTCTGGGTATCTAAAATCATCTATCACGGCCTTGCTTTTTTTTGCCCCCTCAGGAGGACGGACGAGTCCAGCCGAGGAAGGAAGAGGAGCCCCGGAGGAGCGGAGGGAGCCCAGCCGAGGAGCCCTGCCCGGTCCAGGGCGCAGCTCCCCCGGGAGACGGCGGGGAAAGGTGCGGGGGCTGCGGGGCTGCGGAAGGGCCGCCCCCAATAGGAGCCGATCCGGAGCCGAGGGGGACCCCATGACAGGAGCGTGCCTGGAAAGAGAGGCGGGAAGGAGGAAAAGGTCAACATGCCCGGAGAAGCCAAGACGTGCCTGGAGTGCGGAGAATCCTTCGGAACAAGCGGAAGTCTCCAACGTCATCAAAGAATCCACTCGCGAGAGAAACCCTATGAATGCCCGGAGTGCGGAAAGAGTTTCAGTTGCAGGAGAAGCTGTTATAGACATTAAAAAATCCATTCAGGAGAGAAACCATATAAGTGCCTGGAGTGTGGAAAAAGTTTTACTGATAGTGGAGCTCTCAGTCAACATCTAAGAATTCACACAGGAGAGAACCCGTATAAATGCCTGGAGTGTGGAAAGTGTTTCATTAGAAATGGACATCTTAAAAGCCATCAAAGAATCCATACAGGAGAGAGGCCTTATAACTGCCTGGAGTGTGGAAATAGTTTCAGTCGTAAGGGAAACCTTTATACACATCAAAGAATCCATTCAGAAGAAAAACCCTATAAATGCCTGGAGTGTGGAAAGAGTTTCAAAGAAAGGGAAACCCTTTATACACATCAAAGAATCCATTCAGGAGAAAAGCCATATAATTGCTTGGAGTGTGGAAAAAGTTTCAGTTGCAGGGGACACCTTTATACACGTCAACGAATCCATTCAGGAGAAAAACCGTATAAATGCCTGGAGTGCGGAAAAAGCTTTACTCAGTGTGGATCCCTCCGTCAACATCAAAGAATTCCCACTGGAGAAAAACTACTTAAATGTCTGGAGTGTGGAAAGAGTTACAGTCATAGGGGAAGCCTTTATATACATCAAAGAATCCATACAGGAGAGAAACCATATAAATGCCTGGTGTGTGGAAAAAGCTTCATTACAAATCAACATCTTGAAAGACATCAAAGAATCCATTTAGGAGAGAAACCCTATAAATGCCTGGAGTGTGGAAAGAATTTCAGTCTCAGGGGAAACCTTTATACACATCAAAGACTCCGTTCAGGAGAGAAACCATATAAGTTTCTGGAGAGTGGAAGAAGCTTCAGTGAGAGTGGAAGCCTTTATTCACATCAAAGCATCCGTTCAGGAGGGAAACTCTATAAACGCCTGGAGTGTGGAAAAGGTTTTACTAATAGTGGACATCTCAGTCAGCATCATAGAATCCACACAGGAAAGAAACCCTATAAATGCATCGAATGTGGGAAAAGCTTGAGACAGACTGAACATCTCAAAATACGTCAAAGAGTTCACACCAGAAAAAACCTTAAAAATGCCTGGAGTGTGGAAAGAGCTTTGTTGATTGTGGAGGTCTCGAAAACCATCAAAGACTTCACAGAGGAGAGAAATTCTGTCCATGCAGGGAGTGTGGAAAAAGGTTTGTTGATTATGGATATCTCAATGAACATCATAGAATCCACACAGGAGAAAAACTATATAAATGTCTGGAATGTGAAAAGAGCTTTTATCACAACACGGAAAAATACACACAGCAGAGAAGTTACATAGATGAATGAGTTTGGAAAGAGATTTAGAATTAATGAAAATCTGAGGAAACAAAAACAATTCTCACAGGAGAGAAAACAAATGAACGCGTGGATTGTTGAAAAACCTTCATTCCGAAGGGAAAAGAACATGAAAGAAATTAATGAAATAATTAACACAGGAGAGGAAACATAAGATGTTTAGAGTAGGAACTGAGATTCAGTGGGAGCTGTAGTTTTACTTTGTATCAAAGAATTAACATGTAGGAAAATAATGACTGAATTTCTACTTTGAACCAAGGTTTGGTTTGATTAATTATCCATTCCTGAAGGGGCCAAAGATACTTTAAGTCATAACATAAAGATCTCATATAGAATTTTTTAAAATGCTGTTCGAGGAGTTCGATCTACATGGAAGCGGATTTTCTAATATATTAATTTCATCCTGAAGTCCTAAGAATTTCAGGTAGTCCTCGCTTAATGACCACAACTTTCCATCATTAAGCAAAGCAATTGTTTGGTGAAAGATCACATGGCCACACACCACTTAGCAACGAGAGTTCTGGTAGTCTAGCTTGCGGTCGTTACATGAGGACATCACACTTTTCTTGCCTTGTGCAAACTGCCAGCTCTGTCCCCATGCCTCCTCCCTATCCAGGCCCAGCAAGATCCCTGCTCCACCACCCTGCAGCGCTTGCCTCTGCTTCAACCCCCCCCACCTATTTCCCCCCAATCTCTGCCCTTTTGGCCGCCTTGCACTCTGCTGCCACCTGCACCTGCCTCCCCGTCCCCAGTCGACCTTTGCTGCTGTTGTCTTTGTGCTGATGGCTCAGGATTCAGGAGCAAGGCAAGGCCCTGGAACATCCATGTCTGCTGAAGGGAGCTCACTGGGCCTGGCCAGGGAGGAGGCAGGGTGGTGGCTCCCGGGTGAAAGTGGCGGCATCAGCGCCGTTCAAGGCCTTGTGAGGCTCACAAAGGCCTCATAAGAGAAGGCCTTGGGAAGCCTCCGCAAGGCCTTGCACAGCGCCAAGAGCCGCCAGCTTCTCTGGGGGAGCCACCACGACCTGGCACCTCTGTCGGCTCCCTCCTGCTGCCTCATCCCTGATCCCTGGTCTCCCTGATCCCATTGATTTCCCACAGTTGGATATTCGTTTCTTATTCTACACGTCATATAGATTTCCAGTATGAACCTTCTTTCAGTTTCATATCAAATTGGATGGTTTCTTTTACTTCAAATATGGTATCTCTTAAGCATCCCAGTGTTTAGGTATCACTGAAAATGGTAAAGTATCTAGATGAAGAGATGCTTCACCCTTACCAACCTTGCCCAATTGGTACAGAGACAGCTTGGAGAGGAGAGTGTGCCCACCCCTTCTACTCCCCACTCTTGTGACTGCCATTTCTCTCCAGGATGATAAAGTGCAGAAAGGAGCCAGCGCCCCTAGGAACACGTTGAGTGCCGGTGCCCAGATGTTCAGTTGGGGGCATCCAGAAGTCCATCTGTTCACTGGCCTCTCACTCCAGCTAAACTGAAGCTGGGTCTTTTCTGCTGATCTGGAGGTTGGTCCTCTGCTTAATCTTCCTCATCTGAAGCCAGATCCACTGTCTGCTCGTCCATGCTGGATGAGTCCGAGGAAGTCCTTGTTGGGGAGGGTGGTGCTACGGGGAATGGAATGGGTGGTGCACGGCACTGGCTGTCAAGGTGGGAGGACTGCAGAGAAGCAAAGGAAAAGGCCACATGCCTGACTAAGGGAGGTGAAGCAAACCAAGAGACGGGGGTCTTCTAAATAGGTTGCTACGGAAGATGGCACCAGGCAGGTCTTCCTTGCCAGCCAACTTTGCAGGGCTGTCAGGAGTCCAGTGGGCACTGCCCTGAGCGTCTTGGGAGAAACAGCATGAGATAGCAGGACGAGTGTGACCTAAGTTAGAGAACAACCAGTTTTTGATATGGTAAAGCTGAACAGTGAGAGGTGGGTAGTGGGACTGATACACTCAGAGATAATTCCCCACAATGGGAAGAGGATTGTCCCGTTGCTTGGCTCTCCAAGCGGAGGATGTGGTGTCCAGCCTGCACTTAGCCCCTGGTGCTTCTGGACTGGCATCGCTGCCTGTTACGTTCCACCAAAGGCTGAGCGGAGAGGTGCCTAATGCTAGGAAAAATTTAGCCACCGCTTCTCATGAACTGGATCAGACTGCGTTTAACAGCTATATACAGTAACTCCCTGGATAATTCCTCTCTCTCCAAGATTAATTCGATTAATACATTTTAAGATGTTTTGGGAGGACAACACTAACAAAGATTAAGAGGTCTGAGCAGCTGTTGATCAGGAGTGGAGTCTTGATGATCATGATGGATGAGATGATGGAAAACAAAATGAGTCTCCTTCTTCATCATGAAAGTGTTTGGTTCATCTCAGATTGAGGCATCTGGCTGCTTGGTCCAAGCATTTATTAGTGAATTAAGCATTGAATGTACTACCTCATCTTCAGAATCAGCCCAAGTATTTTACTTATTATTCATTTACCATATTTATATAGCCACCCGTCTCACACAAGGTGACTCTGGGCGGGGTACAACAATTAAAGAAATAAATACATAAAAACAACTACATATAAAAAACTGTAAAAACACACAAAACAGGAGGGGACAAAATTAATAAGGGAGCCATCGTAAAATCTCCCCGGTCCCCTGGGAGCCCCAGGCCTGATCACATAGCCAGGTCTTGAGGGAGTTGGGGAATGTCAAGAGGGATGGAGCAAATCTCAGTTCTGGGGGGAGAAGATCCCACAAGGTGGGCGCCACGGCAGAGAAGGCCCACCTCCTGCGACCCGCCAGATGTAATTCTCTAGCAGGCAGGATCTGCAGCACGCCTTCTCTGCCAGAGAAGCTATGAGCAAAACAGAACAGGAATGGTACGCAATTCCTACAAATACACCTGGAACTAGTAAAATCCATTCTCCACCAACCTTAGACACAGACTGGTTTCTCCCATTACAGTAAGCGATGGCTTGCCTGGATTATGGCTTGCTGAACTAGCCATAATGGTGGGCTCCTTTACTTTAGTACTACACTTATATGTTGCTTTGTTGAAGATGGCATACCTTGGGGTCTTGCTCCCCCCTAATTTTATCTCCATTGCAATGAGCCTGAGAGGTAGAATTGGGCTGCAAGAAAGCAGGTGGCTCCAAATCCCCCAGCGCACTCTGTAGCCAGATGATGGCTTGAACCCAGACCGTGCACCAAGGCCAAAGCTTTAACCCTTAAAGGGGTCTACGCTCACCGGGGGAACGTGAAGGCGCAGCGTGATGCGTGAAGCCTGTCACTGTTGTGGGGTCTGGCAGAGGTTGAATCCCCCCCCACGCCCCGCTTATCATAAGGATTTCAGAGCAGGGGAAGGAGGGAAGGAAGGAAGGGAGAGCCCGGCAGGCAACGAACCAGGCTGGCGCTTCACGGGCATGACCACGTTGCCTTATTTCCTTGGACAAGCGAAAGGCCAAACCTGAAAAAGGGGCAGATCTGAAAGAGCTTTATAAGGATAAAAAAGTTTAATTTCGTATCTTTCTAACTCTGCTTCACAAAGGAAAATTCCAGAGGAAAACCAGGGAAAACCACACAGGCCCATCTCCGAAACCGAACAGCGCGGAAGCTTATTTGAAAGGGACAGTCCCGCTTCCACATTTCCACGTGAAGGGGAAAGGCTGCGCCGCCAGAGGCAACGTGAAATGACCAGATCAAGGACGAAGGTGAGTTTTGGTCACCGGCAGCTGAACTGAAGCAAAACATTGTCCTTCATAACAAAAGGCTGCGGTCGCTGCACCCGGGGGGGGGGCGGAGGGGAGCCGCTCGGCCGCGGCTGCCCGGACGGCGAGGGCGCGGCACGGCCGGAGACCCCCTTCGGCTCCCGGCTGCCCGGACGCCCCGGGAGGACCCAGGGAGGGCCCCTCGCTGCCGCCTGCGCGGCCGCCCAGGGAGAGAGCCCCAGGGAGGGGCCCCTGCAGCCCAGAAGGGCCGCTCAGCTCCCGGACGCGCCTCAGGCCTCCGCGCTGGACACGCCGGACGCCATCTTTGCTCGCCGAGGGAGGCGGACGCGGGCGCGGATTGGCTGCTCGGCGGCCGGCGGCGGCGATTGGCGGGAGGGCTCTCGGGACGCCCCTCGGGAGGAAGCGGAGGAGCTTCCTCGAAAAGGCGCGCCAGAGGTCCCGCCCTCCCTTCCGGGATCCGTCCGGCGAGGGAAGGAGCGTCGTTGTTCGGCGGCGGAGGTGCCCGGATGCAGGTGTGGCGCCGGGGATGCTGGGAGTCGCAGTCCGGGGCGGCGCTGCGGTGCGCTGCGGGCCTCTCCGCGGGAGGTAGGCCCGGGAGGGAGAGAGCGGGGGAAGCCGGCAGCCCGAGGCCTGGTCTGGAGGCCCCGCGCTTGGGCGAGGCCGGGTCCGCCGCCTGCCTGCCTGCCTGCCTGCTCGCCCGCCCAAAGGGGCCGTGAGAGGCCGAGGCTTCGGCCTCCCTCCCCCGCGGGCCTTGCATGTCTGTCAGGCACTCTCTGCTACCCAAGTTTCAGAGAGCCAAACCAAAACTTGAGACGAGACTTCTGTAAAGGGTTACAGATATTTAGTGACCAATATGCATCTGGTTGGCTCAATCAACATCGTGGCAAGAAGTGTTGAAAGAAACCACAGCTTGCAAAGCAAACATCAGAGGCTTTATAGAAAGGTACCGGTGTAAAAGAATTCAAATCATCGTCTCATGCCCATCCAAGGGATTTTTGGGATGGTCTGGGGAGGGGTAAAGGCGGGTCCTAAAGAGGTGACTCTAAGTTTAACTTTTTTCTTCTGGTTACCAAGGAAACAGCCCATGCCGGTACTTATCTCTTCTTTGTTCCTCTTTGAAATTCAGGGTCTCTCTCTTGGCAACTTCTCTACCTGGTACCAGGCTAATTCACAGCTTGTTCGTTCAAAGACAGTCAGGTATCTAGCGGCTGGCTGTTGCTAAAGGAAAATGGGGTGGGGGAATGCGGTGCTCTTTAAAAGGCAAAAAGCAAGTTAAAGTTTTAAAGATAAGGTGAGGTAGAAGGCACGATTAAATGGATGTTATACATTATGTGAAACACACACACATAGTACAAACCATGTACTAACACAATGCCCTTCATCTCCAAGGCCTCCAGGGAAGAGAAGGAGACCCTTGAAGCGCCTCTCCTCCTCCTTCCCAGTGCGAGTGTTTCAATATTAAATATAAGAATATAGGACGGACGAGTCCGGCGGAGGAAGGAAGAGGAGCCCCGGAGGAGCGGAGGGAGCCCTGCCCGGTCCAGGGCGCAGCTCCCGCGGGAGACGGCGGGGAAAGGCGCGGCGGCTGCGGGGCTGCAGAAGGGCCGCCCCCAAAGGAGATGACCCGGAGCCAAGAGGGACCCCATGAGAGGAGGATGCCCGAAAAGAGAGGTGGGAAGGAGGAAAAGGTCAACATACCCGGAGAAGCCAAGACGTGCCTGGAGTGCGGAGAATCCTTCAGAACAAACGAAAGTCTCCAATGTCATCAAAGAATCCACTCAGGAGAGAAACCTTATAAATGCTTGGAGTGCGGAAAGTGTTTCAGTCGCAGGGGAAGCCTTTATATACATCAAAGAATCCATTCAGGAGAAAAAACCTATAACTGCCTAGAGTGTGGAAAGAGCTTCAGTTGTAGGGGACACCTTTACAGACATCAAAGAATCCATTCAGGAGAAAAACCCTATAAATGTCTGGAGTGTGGAAATAGCTTCAGTCTCAAGGGAAGCCTTCATACACATCAAAGGATCCATTCAGGAGAGAAACCCTATGAATGCCCAGAGTGTGGAAAGTGTTTCAGTCTGAAGGGAAGCCTTCTTAGACATCAAATAATGCATTCAGGAGAAAAACCATATAATTGCCTGGAGTGTGGGAAAAGTTTCAGTCATTTAGGACATCTCAGCCAACATGAAAGAATTCACACTGGAAAAAACCCGTATAAATGCCTGGAGTGTGGAAGAAGCTTCAGTTCCAGGGGAAACCTTTATACACATCAAAGAATCCATTCAAGAGAAAAACCATATAAATGCGTGGAGTGTGGAAAGAGTTTCAGTCAAAGAAAAAGCCTTTATAGACATCAAAGGATCCATTCAGGAGAAAAACCCTATAATTGCTTGGAGTGCGGAAAGAGTTTCAGTGACAGGGAAACCCTTTATATACATCAAAGAGTCCATTCAGGAGAAAAACCGTATAAATGCCTGGACTGTGGAAAGAGTTTCAGTGACAGGGGAAACCTTTATACACATCAAAGAATCCATTCAGGAGAGAAACCGTATAAATGCCTGGAGTGCGGAAAGAGTTTCAGTCGCAGGGGAAGCCTCTATACACATCACAGAATCCATTCAGGAGAAAAACCGTATAAATGCCTGGAGTGTGGAAAGAGTTTCAGTGACAGGGGAAACCTTTATACACATCAAAGAATCCATTCAGGAGAAAAACCGTATAAATGCCTGGAGTGTGGAAAGAGTTTCAGTCTCAGAGGAAACCTTTATACACATCAAAGAATCCATTCAGGAGAGAAACCGTATAAATGCCTGGAGTGCGGAAAGTGTTTCAGTCGTACAGGAAACCTATATAGACATCAAAAAATCCATTCAGGAAGAAACTAGATAAATGCCTGGAGTGGGGAAGGAGCTTCAGTGTGAGCGGAAGACTTTATACACATCAAGAAATCCATTCAGGAGAGAAACCGTATAAATGCATAGAATGTGGGAAAAGCTTGAGACAGACTGAATATCTCAAAATACGTCAAAGAGTTCACACCAGAAAAAACCTTAAAAATGCCTGGAGTGTGGAAAGAGCTTTGTTGATTGTGGAGGTCTCGAAAACCAACAAAGACTTCACAGAGGAGAGAAATCCTGCCCATGCAGGGAGTGTGGAAAAAGGTTCGTTGATTATGGATATCTCAATCAACATCATAGAATCCACCCAGGAGAAAAACTATATAGATGACTGGAATGTGAAAAGAGCTTTTATCACAACATAGAAAAATGCACACAGAAGAGAAATTACCTAAATGAATGAGTTTGGAAAGAGATTTAGAATTAATGAAAATCTGAGGAAACAAAAACAATTCTCACAGGAGAGAAAACAAATGAAAGCATGTATTCTTGAAAAACCTTCATTCAGAAGGGAAAAGGGTGAACATGAAAGAAATTAATGAAAGAATTAACACAGGAGAGGAAACACAGATGTTTGCAATGTGAAATGAGATTTAGTGGGGGCTAAAGTTTTACTTTGTTTCAAAGAATTAACATGAAGGAAAATAATAACTGAATTTCTACTTTGAACCAAGGTTTGGTTTGATTAATTATCCATTCCTGAAGGTGCCAAACATATTTTAATTCATATAATGCGATAATAAAGATCTCATATAGAATGTTTTAAAACGCTGTTTGAGGAGTTTGATCAACATGGAAGCGGATTTTCTAATATATTAATTTCATCCTGAAGTCCTAAGAATTTCAGGTAGTCCTCGCCTAATGACCACAACTTTCCATCATTAAGCAAAGCAATTGTTTGGTGAAAGATCACATGGGCACGCGCCACTTAGCAACAACAGTTCTGGTAGTCTAGGTCGCGGTCGTTAGGTGAGGACGTCACACTTCTCCTGCCTTGTGCAAACTACCAGCTCTGTCCCCATGCCTCCTCCCTATCCAGGCCTAGCAAGATCCCTGCTCCACCACCCTGCAGCACTTGCCTCTGCTTCAACCCCCCGACCCGCCTATTTCCCCCCAATTTCTGCCCCTTTGGCCGTCTTGTGCTCTGCCGCCGCCTACCCCTGCCTCTCCGTCCCCTGACCTTCGCTGTCTTCTTCGTGGTGATGGCTCAGGATCCAGGAGCAGGGCAGGGCCCTGGAACATTCATGTCTGCTGAAGGGAGCTCGCTGGGCCTGGGCAGGGAGGAGACAGGGTGGCAGCTCCCTGACTGAAGGTGACGGCTGTCAGCGCTGTGCAAAGCCTTGTGAGGCTCAGAAGGGCCTCTTAAGGGAAGGCCTTGCGAGGCCTCTGCAAGCCCTTGCAAGGCCTTGCAGAGCGCCAACATGTGAGAGATGGATAAAATATCTGTTGTTATTGACAAAGAAATAGTAACTTGAGCATGTTAAGAGTGCAGCTGCAATACTAAGTACCTAGCTGCCAAACGCTCTACCTCAAACTAGGGAGAGATAAGGAGACATCGCCATGGTTACCAAGAGGCCTCCAAACGGCCCCAAGAGGCACAGGAAATGAGGGGGGGAGATATCTCTGGGATGGGTCAAGGTGTGATAAAACCAGTCTGGAGCAGTTTTGACCTGTCCAAAGTGGTACTTAGCAGAGATCTTATAGGAATGCATGAACTCTTGCCCCCAACCCTTATTAGCCTAATAAGAACCACACCCTGCATAGCTAATCACCTATTTACCATGAACATGCGATGTATGAAGTGGGAGGGACCAGGAAGAAATCATAGGGGGGCGGAAAAGATTGTGACCTCAGAGTGAGCGTCGGCCTAGGGTTGTATAAAATGTGCTGAAATCTGTAAGAAGTGTGGCTTCTTATTTGCAACAAAGTCCACCAGCCTTTGCAAACGCTTCCAATAAAACTTTACTTCTGACTAACCCAGAGGGAGATTTGTGATGCTTGTTTCACACAATCTCGTCCGGGATCCCAACGGTCTCCGGGTAGCCTGGGGGCACCCCAGAGAAGGAAGGCATGCCCTGCTGAGTTTAGCAGTCCTTCAACAGGATTTACTCCAGGTCCGGTACCAGTGAAGAATCCCAGGATGCTAAATAGAGGTTGGTCAGGAAGTAAAGTAAAGGGACCCCTGGAAAAGAGAGCCTCGGAGAAATCAACCGGGCAACTCTGTGCCCAAACCCAGGTGAGAAATTGTGAACGCCAAAAGAAAGTACCTCCTGGGTGGTTGGGAGGTTGGGTAGTCCTGTGGGAAGGGACCTGAATGGTGAGATGCACCTAGGGATGTGAAAATCCGGGTAAAGTGCAAAGAGCGCAAAAGCGAAGCGGTGTATGTGTGAGTCTCTGTAGAATTGGAATGGTTGGTCTTTAAAAGTAGCCAGCGCGTGCTGGGAGACTAACATTGAACAGCAACCGTAAAAGTGGGCCCCTTAAACTCACTAATGGTGAATCCAACGTCTGTTGGAGGTGCTCAGAAAGGAGAGCAACATGAAAAAGGTCTACAGAAGGTGCGATTTCAGGTCCAGGAAGTGCCTAGCAAATTGTGGTAAAGCACTGTGGGGGAGTGCCTAGTAGTTTGTGGTAAAGCAGTCCACAGTAACCAACCTGTGTGCCTAGCAAACTCTAGTTTGTGGTAAAGCACTGTGGAAGGAGGCTGGAGTAAGGAAAATGTGTTAAGAGGAACCCTGAATTTAAGACTGATCCAGAGGGCCCTTTAGGAAAATTATTACGAGGCTGGACCTCTTCCCCTTATAAGGAAATAATAGAAAAGTTGAAATTGAATAAAGAGGATATGGTAAATTTGTGTTGTTATGTGTGGTGGGAAGACAAACAAGTTGCATGGCCCCGTGATGGGTCTAACGACTACTTCCAGTGCCATGCTTTATATGAATATGTAAAACAAAAAGAGTGTAAGTCACTAGAAAATGAATTGAATTATGCTTTAATCTGGACTCCTGACCAGTGGCCTGAATCAAGCAATAAGACAAATAGTGAGTCCCTCGATGGGGCAGTGGAGGAGGAGAGAAAACTCTTGCCACCACCATACAACCCAGAATATATAATAACTGGGACCCTAAGCTCAGGAAAGAGCTTGGACAATGTCAGAGAGATCTCAGAGGTTTACCCTTTCATGACAAAGAAACTGAAACGGGCAGAGTGTGGATAGACCTGAAACAGCAATGGCCCCTTTGTATCCAAGATTGCAACAAGAGTTAAGACAATGCCAGACGGATTTAATTATTTTCCCCCTGGGGTCTGGAACTAAGAACATTGAGAAAAATAAAATATGTCCGTTAAGAGAGGTACCTATGGGACAGGGGCAAATTGGATATGTAAATGCCCCTTTAAGTGCTGCAGAAGTAAGGAATTCTAAAAAGGAAATGAAGGATCTCATAGAGGATCCAGTAGGATTGGCAGAACAATTTGATCAGTTTTTGGGACCAAATTTATATCCTTGGTCCTAGTTGATGTCTGTTATGAGTATTCTGTTCAGAGGAGAAGAGAGGGGATTAATTAGACATGCAGCTATTGTGGAATGGGATAGGAGAAATCCCCCAGGGAAGGGAATAGTAGCAGGAGATCAGAAGTTCCCAAGTATGGACCCTAACTGGGACAACAGCAATCCAAATGGGAGAAATACTATGAAAGATCTAAGAAATATGACGATTCAAGGCATAAGGAATGCTGTGCCTAAGTCTCAAAATTTTAATAAAGTATTTGAGATACTGTATGGCACCTTTTATTTCCCAAGTCTCAATAAAGCCAAATAAAAAGACTTGAGACGAGGCTTCTTTAAGATAACAGATGTATTTTGATCAAGACACAGCTGGGTGACCCCAATCAACACATTCAGAAGAGATGTTGATGAAATCACACCTCACAAAACAAACATCAAAGGCTTTATAGACATGTAAATCTGTAATCAGATAGTACATCCCCTCACACCCATACAAGGGATTTTTGGGACGGTCTGAGCAAGTGAAAGGTGGTTCTTAGGAAGGTAAACTTAAATGTAACTTTTTCTTCTGGTTACCAAGAGAATGGCATACAAGATTTTTCTTATCTTTTCTCTGGAATGCAGGGCCCCACAACTATTGCAAAAGCTTGGTAAAACAAACAACTTGTACTCAGCTAATTGCTTATTCGAAGACAATCGGGCATTCAGCAAAGAGATAAGGGGGGGGGGGAGAAGAAACCAGTGCTCTTTTCAAAGCAAAAGCAAGTTAACCCTTTAGAAATAAAATAGAGTGCACTGTTACAGGTATGGTTAAACATTATGTGAAGCATATATATACTGTATATATATAGAATATAAAATTGTGTATATAGAGAATATAAAATTGTGTATCAAAATAATGCCCTTCATTTCCTCCCTTTGCTTTTGAACATAAGATGCTTCTTATGTAGTCAGTTTCACAACTTGGGTTGTGACCAAGCCAGCACATCTAGGGGTTTGTGTGGCTGGTAAAATCTATGGTTTCAAATCTTCTGTTCCTGAATTAGGCCTCTACCGGTGGACCTAATTAGTCCTTGAAAAGATCTGCTGGTGAAGCTAGAGAGCGCTGCAATTTTAGTTTAAGTCCATCAACTGAGGAAACTTGCCAGGTATCTGGGGGTTCCTTCACCTGCTTGATCCTGGATCCGTGCACCCAAGCTTTGATGCCTTCAACTTTTACAGCAGTGGGCGTGCTCAGGAGTACTTGCTTCGGCTCGGACCACTTTGGATCAGTGCAAGATGGGAACAGCTCCTTCACTCTGACCCACTGGCCTGGCTGGGCGATGGGTGGTACATCAGGAGCAACTGGCAAGGCGTCTCGGATCTGTAGTGAAATAAAAGATAGGACGCGCGCCAGCTTCTGCAAATATTGAGAAATGTTCTTTTCACCTGTCCATGCAGTTAGCACTTCATGAGATACAAACGGTCTCCCATAAAGCATTTCAAAAGGTGACAGCATCAGTGGCCCTCTGGGCATGGCCCTAATACGTGTTAAAGCAAGGGGCAGCATCTTTGGCCATGGTAACTGAGTCTCTTGACAAAGCTTGGCAAGCTGAGTCTTTAAAGAATGGTTCTTGGCCTCTCTGTATGCGTCTCTGGGAGGGAAGGAAAGAATCTGGCCTGGAAAAAGAGTCTTGCCTCCCTTTGCTTTGGGGGCGAATGGCCAGTGCAAGAAGAGATGCTTGCTTACGCATCTTCTTGTCTTCTTTCTTTTCATCCTCTAACTCTCTCTGAGAATAAACAGTGAAAGCCATCTGGATAAGGGTTTCAAAATTTTGGGTGGATGGGGCAGGTAACTTTTGGAGTTTTTTCCTAATATCTGGAGCACTTTGGCCAACGAAAGCAGCTTTAATCATAACTTCATTGGCAGGGGCTTCTGGGTCAAGATCAGTGAAGCGGCGATAGCCATCTTTAAGGCGTGTCAGGAATTCCATAGGGGATTCTTTGGGTTCCTGAACAATTTGATGGACAGGATGAAAATTCACTGTCTTTGGCACACCCAGTCGCAGTCCCTGAAGGAAAGCAGTTCTAACCCTTTCCAAAACTAGTGCCCCATCTGGAGTATTGGGATTAGCCTCATAACTTGGCACCAGAACATCTTCAGCAGCTGGCCAAGCTCCAAGCGGGCGGCCAGCCTGCACATCCACATTTCTTGCAGCTGTGTATGCTTCAGTGGCTGCTTTAAGTACTTGACGCTTCTCTTCTGGTGATAAAAAGGCTGACATCAAAGTAAAAAGATCTGGGATGGTAGGTTTGTGAGTACAAATGATGCGTTGAACAAGATCCACATATTGCTGTGGAGACTCACGATAAGGAGGCAATCCTTCTCTCCAGTTAAATAAATCACTGGTAGTGAAAGGAGTGTGAATAAAAGCCAATTGGTTGCCCATTGGTACTTGTCTAAGAGGGGCAAGGAGATTAGGGTCCTGCCCCCGTAGTGGAGCAACAAAAATATCAGGAGAGTCAGTGTTGTAAACAAGTCCTGTCCTGGTATGTGAAGGGCTACTCACAGCCGCTGGTGACTGTGAAGCTGCCACTAAAAATTCTTGAGAAGCTGGCTGAAAAGCAGCTGCAGAGGTTAAAGGCAGTGGGGGCAGTCCCAGCTGCGGGGGTTGCTGCAACAGCAGAGCCCGTGGGGGCTGGCAATGGAGATGCCTGAGGAGCTGATGCAGGAGGCGGAGGAGGGGCCGTTGGAGTACAATAAGGGGGGAAATTCCTCCTCCTCCTCCTCCGTTTTGTGCTTTAGCTTTGTTTCTGTGTCCTGCTCAGGTCTCGGCTGCAGGGAAAAAGTTTTACAGGGTTGGTTTTCAGCCCACATAGAACTTGAATGTCTGGGCGAAGGAAGAGGTTAAAGAAAAATTTAGCATATATCTCTTCCTCAATTCTGCCACTTGAAGCCAAAAAGCTGGCAAAAATATTTATGAACTCTCCATCAACAGTACCTTCTGGTGGCCAAAATCCTACATTTGGGCCAATATAATAATGTGGCCAAACGAGTTCACAAAAAGTTTTTAGTTTAT